>NW_027182268.1:16684144-17302756 GCF_029961685.1 Aristolochia californica
TTGGAATTATCTCTCTCTACATTTTTGCATTGTGCATTTCCATTTTAGATGTACACATTTTTCTTAAATTAAAACTTCGAGTTTTTCGCTCTCCCTTCGTCTCGTAAACAAAAAAGGCAAACAGATCACAACAAATTGAAAATTTTATAGTTGTTGTACGGAAAAAAATTAAAACAATAAAAAAAGTAATTAAAGAAAATTTATTCGCACACCACAAATGAATACAAAAGTTTTGTTATCCAAGTTTGGGAAATTCCACTAGTCCAACACTAATATCTTGGAATTTTACATGAAGGAGATTTTTTCTACACATGTTTTAAAAATGGATATGCATGCTAGAAACATGTTAAAGATTCAAATGACCTATGGATCCAAAGCTTTTAAAGAGAGTAACAAACGCTCATTAAATTCTCAAGTGAATGTGAGGTGGGATATTTGCCCGAGACAAACAAGCCATTATTTTGCCCATTTGGAAAAAATTGACCTAACAATCATAGATGATTGTAAAGTGATTTGTCATGCGTAACGGGCTATATTTTTGTAAGAAATGACTTATGGATTGGAAGTCAACATTCGGTTAAAGATAGCTCGCCTCCCTCTTTTCCCGACGATTAGAAATCCTTAGATATAAAAACGAAAAAGTTCTTATGATCCCTAAAAATTACGAAAACTCTTTGGACTTATCTCTCTCTACATTTGTGCATTGTGCATTTCCATTTTAGATGTACACTTTTTTCTTAAATCATAACTTTGAGTTTTCGCTCTCCCTTCATTCCGTAACAGAAAAGGCAAATAGATCACAACAAAATAAAAATTTTATAGTTGATGTGTGGAAAAAATTTAAAACAATAACTAATGTAAATAAAAAATATTTATTCACACACCACAAATGAACACAAAAGTTTTGTTATCCATGTTTGGAAAATTCCATTAGTCCAACCCTAATAGCTTAGAATTTTACATGAAGGAGATTTTTTCTACACATGTTTTAAAAATGGATATGCATGCTTGAAACATGTTAATGATTCAAATATCCTATGGATCCAAAGCTTTTAAAGAGAATAACAAACTCTCATTAAATTCTCAAGTGAATGTGCGGTGGGATATTTGCCCGAGTGAAACAAGCCATTATTTTGCCCATTTTCAAAAAGTTTACCTAACAATCATTGATGATTGTAAAGTGATTTGTCATGCGTAACGGGCTATATTTTTGTAAGAAATTATTTATGGATTGGAAGTCAACACACAGTTAAAAATCGCCCGCCTCCCCCTTTTCCCGACGATTGCAAAACCTGAGATATGAAAACGAAAAAGTGCTTACCATCCCTAAAATTACACACACTCTTTGGAATTATCTCTCTCTACATTTGTGCATTGTGGATTTCCATTTTATATGTACATTTTTTTCTTAAATCAGAACTTTGGATTTTCGCTCTCCCTTCATCCCGTAACAAAAAAGGCAAGTAGATCACAACAAAATAAAATTTTATAGTTGATGCGTGGAAATTTTTTTTAAAAATAAGTAATGTAAATAAAAAATATTTATTCACACACCACAAATGAACACAAAAGTTTTGTTATCGATGTTTGGGAAATTCCATTAGTCCAACCCTAATAACTTGGAATTTTTGCATGAAGGAGATTTTTTCTACACATGTTTTAAAAATGGATGTGCATGCTTGAAACTTGTTAAGGATTCAAATGACCTATGGATCCAAAGCTTTTAAAGAGAATAACAAACGCTCATTAAATTATCAAGTGAACGTACGGTGGGAGATTTACCAGAGTTTAACAAGTCATTATTTTGCCCATTTTCAAAAATTTTGCCTAACAATCATAGATGATTGTAATGTGATTTATCATGCGTAACGGGCAATATTTTTGTAAGAAATGACTATTGGATTGCAATTCACACTCAGTTAAAAATCCTCCACCACCCCTTTTTTCAGACGATTGCACAACCTGAGATATAAAAACTAAAAAGAACTTACAATCCCTAAAATTACAGACACTCTTCGGAATTATCTCTGTCTACATTTGTTCATTGTGCTTTTCCATTTTAGTTGTACACTTTTTTCTTAAATCAAAACTATGAGTTTTCGCTCTCCCTTCATCCCGAAAACAAAAAAGGCAAAAAGCTCACAACAAAATAAAAATTTTATAATTGATGCATGGAAAAAATTTAAAATATTAACAAATGTAAATAAAGAAAATTTAATCACACAACACAAATGAACACAAAAGTTTTGTTATCCAAGTTTGGGAAATTCTACTAGTTTAACCCTAATAGCTTGGAATTTTACAAGAAAGAGATTTATTCTACACATGTTTTAAAAATGGATATGCATGTTTGATGCATATTGAAGATGCAAATTAGCTATGGATGCAAAGCTTTTAAAGAGAATAACAAACGTTCATTAAATTCTCACGTGAACTTGCAGTGGGATATTTACCCGAGTCAAACATGCCATTATTTTACCCATTTGCAAACAACTGACATAATAATCATAGATGATTGTAAAGTGATTTATCAGTCGTAACGGGCTATATTTTTGAAAGAAATGACTTTTGGATTTGGAATCAACACTTAGTTAAAAATCCCCCGCCTCCCCCTTTTCCCTATGATTGCAAAACCTTAGATATAAAAACGAATAAGTGCTTACGATCCCTAAAAATTACAGACACTCTTTGGAATTATCTCTCACTACATTTATGGATTGTGCATTTCTATTTTAGCTGTACACATTTTTCTTAAATCAAAACTTCGAGTTTTTCGCTCTCCCTTCAACCCGTAAACAAAAAAGACAAAAAGATCACAACAAAATGAAAATTTTATAGTTGATGTACGGAAAAAATTTAAAACAATAAGTAAAGTAAATAAAGAAAATTTATTCACACACCACAAATTAACAAAAAAGTTTTCTTATCTAAGTTCGGGAAATCCCACTAGTCCAACAATAATATCTTCGAATTTTACATGAAGGAGATTTTTTCTACACATGTTTTAAAAATGGATATGCATGCTAGAAACATGTTAAAGATTCAAATGACCTATGGATCCAAAGCTTTTAAATAGAATAACAAATGCTCATTAAATTTTGAAGTGAACGTGAGGTGGGATATTTGCCCGAGACAAACAAGCTATTATTTTGCCCATTTTGAAAAAGTTGACCTAAAAATCATAGATGATTGTAAAGTGATTTGTCTTGCGTAATGGGCTATATTTTTGTAAGAAATGACTAATGGATTGGAAGTCAACATTCGGTTAAAAATCGCTCGCCTCCCTCTTTTCCCGACAATTAGGAAACCTTAGATATAAAAATGAAAAAGTGCTTACGATCCCTAAAAATTACAAAAACTCTTTGGACTTATCTCTATCTACATTTGTGCATTGTGAATTTCCATTTTAGATGTACACTTTTTTCTTAAATCAGAACTTTGAGTTTTCGCTCTCCCTTCATCCCGTAACAGAAAAGGCAAATAGATCACAACAAAATAAAAATTTTATAGTTGATGTGTGGAAAAAATTTAAAATAATAACTCATTTAAATAAAAAATATTTGTTCACACACCACAAATGAACACAAAAGTTTTTTTATCCAAGTTTGGAAAATTCCATTAGTCCAACCCTAATAGCTTAGAATTTTACATGAAGAGATTTTTTCTACACATGTTTTAAAAATGGATATGCATGCTTGAAACATGTTAAAGATTCAAATGTCCTACGGATCCAAAGCTTTTAAAGAGAATAACAAACTCTCATTAAATTCTCAAGTGAACGTGCAGTGGGATATTTGCCCAAGTCAAACAAACCATTATTTTTACCATTTTCAAAAAGTTGACCTAACAATCATAGATGATTGTAAAGTGATTTGTCATGCGTAACGGGCTATATTTTTGTAAGAAATTATTTATGGATTGGAAGTCAACACACAGTTAAAAATCGTTCGCCTCGCCCTTTTTTCCCTACGATTGCAAAAGCTGAGATTTAAAAACTAAAAAGAGCATAAAATCCCTAAAAATTCCAGGCACTCTTTGGAATTATCTCTCTATATATTTGTGCATTGTGTTTTTCCATTTTAGATGTAGACTTTTTTCTTAAGTCAAAACTTTGAGTTTTCGCTCTCCCTACATCCCGGAAACAAAAAAGGAAAAAAGCTCACAACAAAATAAATATTTTATAGTTGATGTATGGAAAAAATTTAAAACAATAACAAATGCAAATATAGAAAATTTATTCACACAACACAAATGAACACAAAAGATTTTTTATCCAAGTTTGAGAAATTCCACTAGTTTAACCCTAATAGCTTGGAATTTTACACGAAAGGGATTTCTTCTACACATGTTTTAAAAATGGATTTGCATGTTTGAAACATGTTAAAGATGCAAATGAGCTATGGATGCAAGGCTTTTAAAGAGAATAACAAACGCTCATTAAATTCTCAAGTGAAGTTGCGGTGGGATATTTAGCAGAGTCAAATATGCCATTATTTTGCCAATTTGCAAAAAGCCGACATAATAATCATAGATGATTGTAAAATGATTTATCAGTCGTATCAGGCTATATTTTTGTAAGAAATGACTTTTGGATTGGGAGTCCACATTCAGTTAAAAATCCCCCGCCTCCCCCTTTCCAAACGATTGCAAAACCAGAGATATAAAAACGAAAAAGTGCTTACAATGCCTAAAAATTACAGACACTCTTTGGAATTATCTCTCTCTACTTTTGTGCATTGTGCATTTCCATTTTAGATGTACACATTTTTCTTAAATCTAAACTTCAAGTTTTTCGCTCTCCCTTCATCCCGTAAACAAAAAAGGCAAATAGATCACAACAAAATGAAACTTTTGTAGTTGATGTACGGAAAAAATTTTAAACAATAAAAAAGTAAATTAAAAAAAATTCTTCACACACCACAAATGAACACAAAAGTTTTGTTATCCAAGTTTGGGAAACTCCACTAGTCCAACACTAATATCTTGGAATTTTACATGAAGGAGATTTTTACTACACATGTTTTAAAAATGGATATGCATGCTAGAAAAATGTTAAAGATTCAAATCACCTATGGATCCAAAGCTTTTAAAGAGAATATCAAACGCTCATTAAATTCTCAAGTGAACATGCGGTGGGATATTTACCCGAGTCTAACAAGTCATTATTTTGCCTATTTTCAAAAATTTGACATAACAATCATAGATGATTCTTAAGTGATTTATCATGGGTAACGGGCTATATTTTTGTAAGAAATGACTTATGGATTGCAATTCAACACTCAGTTAAAAATCCTCCGCCACCCATTTTTCCCGACGATTGCAAAACCTGAGATAAAAAACTAAAAAGAGCTTACAATCCCAAAAAATTACAGACACTCTTATCTCTCTCTACATTTGTGCATTGTGCATTTCCATTTTAGATGTACGTTTTTTTCTTAAATCAGCACTTTGAATTTTCACTCTCCCTTCATCCCGTAACAAAAAAGGCAAGTTGATCACAACAAAATAAAATTTTATAGTTGATGTGTGGAAAAAATTTAAAACAATAATTAATGTAAATAAAAAATATTTATTCACACACCACAAATGAACACAAAAGTTTTGTTATCCAAGTTTTGGAAATTCCATTAGTCCAACCCTAATATCTTGGAATTTTACATGAAGGAGATTTTTTCTACACATGTTTAAAAAATGGATATGCATGCTTGAAACATGTTAAAGATTCAAATGACCTATGGATCCAAAGCTTTTAAAGAGAATAACAAACGCTCATTAAATTCTCAAGTGAATGTGTGGTGGGATATTTACCCTAGTCTAACAAGTCATTATTTTGCCCATTTTCAAAAATTTGACCTAACAATCATAGATGATTGTAAAGTGATTTATCATACGGAACGGGCTATATTTTTTTAAGAAATGACTTATGGATTGCAATTTAACACTCAGTTAAAAATCCTCCGCCACAAATTTTTCCCGACTATTGCAAAACTTGAGATATAAAAACTAAAAAAAGCTTACAATCCCTAAAAAATATAGACACTCTTCGGAATTATCTCTCTATACATTTGTGCATTGTGCTTTTCCATTTTAGATGTACACTTTTTTCTTAAATCAAAACTTTGAGTTTTCGCTTTCCCTTCATCCCGAAAACAAAATAGGTAAAAAGCTCACGACAAAATAAAAATTTTATAGTTGATGTATTGAAAAAAATTAAAACAATAACAAATGTAAATAAAGAAAATTTATTCACACAAATAAATGAACACAAAAGTTTTGTTATCCAAGTTTTGGAAATTCCACTAGTTTAACCCTAATAGCTTGGAATTTTGCAAGAAAGAGATTTCTACAACACATGTTTTAAAAATGGATGTGCATGTTTGAAACATGTTAAAGATGCAAATGAGCTATGGATGCAAAGCTTTTAAAGAGAATAACAAACGCTCATTAAATTCTCAAGTGAAGTTGTTGTGGGATATTTACCCAAGTCAAACATGCCATTATTTTGCCCATTTGCAAAAAGCCGACATAATAATCATAGATGATTGTAAATTGATTTATCAGTCCTAACGGGCTATATTTTTTTAAGAAATGACTTTTGGATTGGGAGTCATCACTCAGTTAAAAATACCCTGCCTCCCCCTTTTCCTGACGATTGCAAAACTCGAGATATTAAAATGAAAAAGTGCTTACAATCCCTAAAAATTACAGTCACTCATTGGAATTATCTCTTTCTACATTTGTGCATTGTGCATTTCCGTTTTAGATGTACACATATTTCTTAAATCAAAACTTCGAGTTTTTCGCTCCCCCTTCATCCCGTAAAATAAAAAGGCAAATAGATCACAACAAAATGAAAATTTTATAATTGATGGAGGGAAAAAATTTTAAAAATTACAAAAAGTAAATAAAGAAAATTTATTCACACACCATAAATGAACACAAAAGTTTTGTTATCCAAGTTTGGGAAATTCCACTAGTCCAACACTAATGTCTTGGAATTTTACATGAAGGAGATTTTTTCTACACATGATTTAAAAATGGATATGCATGCTAGAAACATGTTAAAGATTCAAATGACCTATGGATCCAAGGCTCTTAAAGAGAATAACAAACGGTCATTAAATTCGTGGGTTATTTGCTCGAGTCAAACAAGCCATTATTTTGCCCATTTTCAAAAAGTTGACCTAACAATCATAGGTGATTGTAAAGTGATTTGTCATGCGTAATGGGCTATATTTTTGTAAAAAATGACTTATGGATTGGAAGTCAACACTCAGTTAAAAATCGCCCGCCTCCCCCTTTTACCGACGATTGCAAAACCTTAGATTTAAAAACTAAAAAGTGCTTACGATCCCTAAAAGTGACAGACTCTCTTTGGAATTATCTCTCTCTACATTTGTGCATTATGAATTTGCAATTTAGATGTACACTTTTTCTTAAGTCAGAACATTGAGTTTTTGCTCTCCCTTCATCCCGTAAACAGAAAAGGCAAATAGATCGCAAGAAAACAAAAAATTAATAGTTGATGTGTGAAAAAAATTTAAAATAATAACTAATGTAAATAAAAAATATTTATTCACACACCACCAATGAACACCAAAGTTTTGTTATCGAAGTTTGGGAAATTCCATTAGTCCAACCCTAATAACTTGGAATTTTACATGAAGGAGATTTTTTCTCCACATGTTTTAAAAATGTATGTGCATGCTTGAAACATGTTAAGGATTCAAATTACCTATGGATCCAAACCTTTTAAAGAGAATAACAAACGCTCATTAAATTATCAAGTGAACGTGCGGTGGGATATTTACCAGAGTTTAACAAGTCATAGATAATTGTAATGTGATTTATCATGCGTAACGGGTATATTTTTGTAAGAAATGACTTATGGATAGCAATTCAACACTCAGTTAAAAATCCTCCACCACCCATTTTTCCTGACGATTGCGAAACCTGAGATATAAAAACTAAAAAGAGCTTACAATCACTAAAAATTACAGACACTCTGCCGAATTATCTCTCTCTACATTTTTGCATTGTGCTTTTCCATTTTAGATGTACACTTTTTTTTAAATCAAAATTTTGAGTTTTCGCTCTCCCTTCATCCCGAAAAAAAAAAAGGCAAAAAGCTCACAACAAAATAAAAATTTTATAGTTGATGTGTGGAAAAAATTTAAAATAATAACAAATGTAAATAAAGAAAATTTATTCACACAACACAAATGAACACAAAAGTTTTGTTATCCAAGTTTGGGAAATTCTACTAGTTTAACCCTAATAGCTTGGAATTTTACAAGAAAGAGATTTATTATACACATGTTTTAAAAATGGATATGCATGTTTGAAGCATCTTGAAGATGCAACTGAGCTATGGATGCAAAACTTTTAAAGAGAATAACAAACGCTCATTAAATTCTCACGTGAACTTGCAGTGGGATATTTACCCGAGTCAAACATGCCATTATTTTACCCAATTGCAAAAAGCTAACATAATAATCATAGATGATTGTAAAGTGATTTATCAGTCGTAACGGGCTATATTTTTGTAAGAAACGACTTATGGATTGGAAGTCAACACTCAGTTAAAAATGGCCCACCTCCCCCTTTTCCCGATGATTGCAAAAACTAAGAAATAAAAACGAATAAGTGCTTACGATCCCTAAAACTTACACACACTCTTTGGAATTATCTCTCTCTACATTTGTACATTGTGCATTTCCATTTTAGATGTACACTTTTTTCTTAAATCAAAACTTTGAGTTTTCGCTCTCCCTTCATCCCGTAAACAGAAAAGGCAAATAGATCACAACAAAATAAAAATTTTATTGGTGATGTGTGGAAAAAATTTAAAACAATAAGTAATGAAAATAAAAAATATTTATTCACACACTACAAATGAACACAAAAGTTTTGTTATCCAAGTTTGGGAAATTCCATTAGTCCAACCCTAATAGCTTGGAATTTTACATGAAGGAGATTTTTTCTACACATGTTTTAAAAATAGATATGCATGCTTGAAACATGTTAAAGATTCAAATGTCCTATGGATCCAAAGCTTTTAAGGAGAATAAAAAACGCTAAATAAATTCTCAAGTGAAAGTGCGGTGGGATATTTACCCGAGTCTAAGAAGTCATTATTTTGCCCATTTTCAAAATTTTGACCTAACAATCATATATGATTGTAAAGTGATTTTTCATGTGTAACGGGCAATATTTTTCTAAGAAATGACTTATGGATAGCAATTCAACACTCAGTTAAAAATCCTCCGCCACCCATTTTTCCAGACGATTGGGAAACCTGAGATATAAAAACTAAAAAGATCTTACAATCACTAAAAATTAAGACACTCTGTCGAATTATCTCTCTCTACATTTGTGCATTGTGCTTTTCCATTTTAGCTGTACACTTTTTTCTTCAATAAAAACTATGAGTTTCGCTCTCCCTTCATCCCGAAAACAAAAAAGCCAAAAAGCTCACAACAAAATAAAAATTTTATAGTTGATGTATGGAAAAAATTTAAAACAATAACAAATGTAAATAAAGAAAATTTATTCACGCAACACAAATGAACTCAAAAGTTTTGTTATCCAAGTTTGGGAAATTCCACTAGTTTAACCCTCATAGCTTGGAATTTTACAAGAAAGAGATTTCTTCTACACATGTTTTAAAAATGGATATGCATGATTGAAACATGTTAAAGATTCAAATGAGCTATGGAGGCAAAGCTTTCAAAGAAAATAACAAACGCTAATTAAATTCTCAAGTGAACTTGCGGTGGGATATTTACCCGAGTCAAACATGCCGTTATTTTGCCCATTTACAAAAAGCTGACATAATTATCATAGATGATTGTAAAGTGATTTATCAGTCATAACGGGTTATATTTTATTAAGAAATGACTTTTGGATTGGGAGTCAACACTCAATTAAAAATCCCCCGCCTCCCCCTTTTCGCGACGATTGGAAAACCTTAGATATAAAAACGAAAAAGTGCTTACAATCCCTAAAAATTACAGACTCACTTTGGAATTATCTCTCTCTACATTTGTGCATTGTGCATTTCCATTTTAGATGTACACATTTTTGTTAAAAAAATACTTCGAGTTTTTCGCTCTCCCTTCATCCCGTAAACAAAAAATGCAAATAGATCACAACAAAATGAATATTTTATAGTTAATGTACGAAAAAAATTAAAAAAAATAAAAATAGTAAATAAACAAAATTTATTCACAGACCACAAATGAACACAAAATTTTTGTTATCCAAGTTTGGGAAATTCCACTAGTCCAACACTAATATCTTGGAATTTAACATGAAGGAGATTTTTTCTACACATGTTTTAAAAATGGATATGCATGCTAAAAATATGTTAGAGATTCAAATGACCTATGGATCCAAACCTTTTAAGGAGAATAACAAACACTTATTAAATTCTCAAGTGAACGTGCGGTGTGATATTTGCCCGAGTCAAACAAGCCATTATTTTGCCCATTTTCAAAAAGTTGACCTAAAAATCATAGATGATTGTAAAATGATTAGTCATGCGTACGAGATATATTTTTGTCAGAAATGACTTATGGATTGGAAGTCAACACTCAGTGAAAAATCGACTGCCTCCCCCTTTTCCCTATGATTGCAAAACTTTAGATACAAAAATGAATAATTGCTTACGGTTCCTAAAAATTACAGACACTCTTTGGAATTATCTCTCTCTACATTTGTGGATTGTACATTTCCATTTTAGTTGTACACTTTTTTCTAAAATCAGAACTTTGAGTTTTCGCTCTCCCTTCATCCCGTAAACCGAAAAGGCAAATAGATCACAACAAAATAAAAATTTCATAGTTGATGTGTGGAAAAAATTTAAAACAATAAGTAATGTAAATAAAAAATATTTATTCACACACCACAAATGAACACAAAAGTTTTGTTATCCAAGATTGGGAAATTCCATTAGTCCAACCCTAATAACTTGGAATTTTACATGAAGGAGATTTTTTCTACACATGTTTTAAAAAAGGATTTGCATGCTTGAAACATGTTAAAGATTCAAATGTCCTATGGATCCGAAGCTCTTAAAGAGAATAAAAAACGCTAAATAAATTCTAAAGTGAAAGTGCGGTGGATATTTATCCGAGTCTAAGAAGTCGTAATTTTTCCCATTTTCAAAATTTTGACGTAACAATCATAGATGATTGTAAAGTGCTTTATCATGCGTAACGGGGAATATTTTTGTAAGAAATGACTTATGGTTAGCAATTCAACACTCAGTTAAAAATCCCTCACCTCCCCCTTTTCACTATGATTGCAAAACCTTAGATATAAAAATGAATAAGTGCTTACGATCCCTAAAAATTACAGACACTCTTTGGAATTATCTCTCTCTACATATGTGGATTGTGCATTTCCATTTTAGATGTACAATTTTTTCTTAAATTAGAACTTTGAGTTTTCGCTTCCCCTTCATCCCCTAAACAGAAAAGGTAAATAGATCACAACAAAATAAAAATTTAATAGTTGATGTGTGGAAAAAATTTAAAACAATAAGTAATGTAAATAAAAAATATTTATTCACACACCACAAATGAACACAAAAGCTTTTTTATCTAATTTTGGGAAATTCCATTAGTCCAACTGTAATAACTTGGAATTTTACATGAAGGATATTTTTTCTACACATGTTTTAAAAATGGATATGCATGCTTGAAACATGTTAAAGATTCAAATGTCCTATGGATCCAAAGCTTTAAAGGAGAATAAAAAATACTAAATAAATTCTAAAGTGAGAGTGCGGTGGGATATTTATCCGAGTCTAAGAAATTATTATTTTGCCCATTTTCAAAAGTTTGACCTAAAAATCAAATATGATTGTAAAGTGATTTATCATGTGTAACGGGCAATATTTTTGTAAGAAATGACTTATGGATAGCAATTCAACACTCAGTTAAAAATCCTCCGCCACCCATTTTTCCCGATGCTTGCAAAACCTGAGATATAAAAACTAAAAAGTGCTGATAAACCCTAAAAATTACTGACACTCTTTGGAATTATCTCTCTCTACATTTGTGCATTGTGCTTTTCCATTTTAGATGTACACTTTTTTCTTAAATCAAAACTTTGAGGTTTCGCTCTCCCTTCATGCCGAAAAAAAAAGGCAAAATGCACAGAACAAAATAAAAATTTTGTAGTTGATGTATGGAAAAAATTTAAAACAATAACAAATGAAAATAAAGAAAATTTATTCACACAACACAAATGAACACAAAAGTTTTGTTATCCAAGTTTGGGAAATTCCTCTAGTTTAACGCTAATAGCTTGGAATTTTACAAGAAAGAGATTTCTTCTACGCATGTTTTAAAAATGGATATGCATGATTGAAACATGTTAAAGATTCAAATGAGCTATGGATGCAAAGCTTTCAAAGAGAACAAACGCTCATTAAATTCTCAAGTGAACTTGCGGTGGGATATTTACCCAAGTCAAACATGCCATTATTTTGCCCATTCGTAAAAAGCTGACGTAATAATCATAGATGATTGTAAAGTGATTTATCAGTCGTAACGGGCTATATTTTTGTAAGAAATGACTTTTGGATTGGGAGTCAACACTCAGTTAAAAATCCCCCGCCTCCCCCTTTTCAAGACGATTGGAAAACCTGAGATATAAAAACGAAAAAGTGCTTACAATACCTAAAAATTACAGACACTCTTTGGAATTATCTCTCTTTACATTTGTGCATTGTTCATTTCCATTTTAGATGTACACATTTTTTTAAAATAAAAACTTCGAGTTTTTCGCTCTCCCTTCATCCCGTAAACAGAAAAGGCAAAGAGATCACAACAAAATGAAAATTTTATAGTTGATGTACGGAAAAAATTTAAAACAATAAAAAAAGTAAATAAAGAAAATTTATTCACACACCAAAAATGAACACAAAAGTTTTGTTATCCAAGTTTGGGAAATTCCACTAGTCCAACACTAATATCTTGGAATTTTACATGAAGGAGATTTTTTCTACAGATGTTTTAAAAATGGATATGCATGCTAGAAACATGTTAAAGATTGAAATGACCTATGGATCCAAAGCTTTTAAGGAGAATAACAAACACTTATTAAATTCTGATGTGAACGTGTGGTGGGATATTTGCCCGAGTCAAAGAAGCCATTATTTTGCCTTAACCTAGAAGTCATAGATGATTGTAAAGTGATTTGTCATGCGTAACGGGCTATATTTTTGTATGAAATGACTTATGGATTGGAAGTCAACACTCAGTTAAAAATCGCCCGCCTCCCCCTTTTCCCTACGATTGCAAAACCTTAGATATAAAAACGAATAAGTGCTTACGATCCCTAAAAATTACAGACACTCTTTGGAATTATCTCTCTCTACATTTATAGATTGTGCATTTCCATTTTAGATGTACACTTTTTTCTTAAATCAGAACTTTGAGTTTTCGCTCTCCCTTCATCCCGTAAACAAAAAAGGCAAATAGATCACAGGAAAATGAAAATTTTATAGTTGATGTACGGAAAAAATTAAAAACAATAAAAAAAGTAAGTAAAAAAAATTTATTCACACACCACAAATGAACACAAAAGTTTTTTTATCCAAGTTTGGGAAATTCCACTAGTCCAACACTAATATCTTGGAATTTTACATGAAGGAGATTTTTTCTACGAATGTTTTAAAAATGGATATGAATGTTCGAAACATGTTAATGATTCAAATGACCTATGGATCCAAAGCTTTTAAGGAGAATAACAAACCCTTATTAAATTCTCAGGTGAACGTGCGGTATGATATTTGCCCGAGTCAAACAAGCCATTATTTTGCCCATTTTCAAAAAGTTGACCTAAAAATCACACATGATTGTAAAGTGATTTGTCATGCGTAACGGGCTATATTTTTTTAAGAAATGCCTCTTGGATTGGAAATCTACTCTCAGTTAAAAATCACCCGCCTCCCCCTTTTCCCTACGATTGCAAAACCTTAGATATAAAAACGATTAAGTGCTTACGTTCCCTAAAAATTAGAGACACTCTTTGGAATTATCTCTCTCTACATTTGTGGATTGTGCATTTCCATTTTAGATGTACACTTTTTTCTTAAATCAGAACTTTGAGTTTTCGCTCTCCCTTCATCCCGTAAACCAAAAAGGCAAATAGATCACAACAAAATAAAATTTTAATAGTTGATGCGTGGAAAAAATTTTAAAAAATAAGTAATTTAAATAAAAAATATTTATTCACACACCACAAATGAACACAAAAGTTTTGTTATCCAAGTTTGGGAAATTCCATTAGTCCAACCCTAATAACTTGGAATTTTACATGAAGAAGATTTTTTCCACACATGTTTTAAAAATGGATATGCATGCTTGAAACATGTTAAAGATTCAAATGTCCTATGGATCCAAAGCTTTTAAGGAGAATAAAAAATGGTAAATAAATTCTAAAGTGAAAGTGCGGTGGGATATTTACCCGAGTCTAAAAAGTCATTATTTTGCCATTTTCAAAATTTTGACCTAACAATCATAGATGATTGTAAAGTGATTTATCATGTGTAACGGGAAATATTTTTGTAAGAAATGACTTATGGATAGCAATTCAACACTCAGTTAAAAATCCTCCGCCACCCATTTTTCCCAACGATTGCAAAACCTGAGATATAAAAACTAAAAAGTGCTTACAATCCCTAAAAATTACTGACACTCTTTGGAATTATCTCTTTCTAAATTTGTGCATTATGCTTTTCCATTTTATATGTACACTTTTTTCTTAAATGAAAACTTTGAGTTTTCGCTCTCCCTTCATCCCGAAAACAAAAAATGCAAAAAGATCACAACAAAATAAAAATTTTATAGTTGATGTATGGAAAAAATTTAAAGAAATAAAAAATGTAAATAAATAAAATTTATTCACACAACACAATGAACACAACAGTTTTGTTATTCAAGTTTGGCAAATTCCACAAGTTTAACCCTAATAACTTGGAATTTTACAAGAAAGAGATTTCTTCTACACATGTTTTAAAAATGGATATGAATGATTGAAACATGTTAAAGATTCAAATGAGCTATGGGTGCAAACCTTTCAAAGAGAATAACAAACGCTCATTAAATTCGCAAGTGAACTTGCGGTGGGATATTTACCCGAGTCAAACATGCCATTATTTTGACCATTTGTAAAAAGCTGACATAATAATCATAGATGATTGTAAAGTGATTTATCAGTCGTAACGGGCTATATTTTTGTAAGAAATGACTTTTGGATTGGGAGTCAACACTTAGTTAAAAATCCCCCGCCTCCCCCTTTTCTCGAAGATTGGAAAACCTGAGATATAAAAACGAAAAAGTGCTTACAATCCCTACAAATTACAGACACTCTTTGGAATTATCTCTCTCTACATTTGTGCATTGTGCATTTCTGTTTGAGATGTACACATTTTTGTTAAATAAAAACTTTGAGTTTTTCGCTCTCCCTTCATCCCGTAAACAAAAAAGGCAAATAGATCACAACAAGATGAAAATTTTATAGTTGATGTACGGAAAAATTTTAAAAAAATTAAAAAAGAAAATAAAGAAAATTTATTCACACACCACAAATGAACACAAAAGTTTTGTTATCCAAGTTTGGGAAATTCCACTAGTCCAACACTAATATCTTTGAATTTTACATGAAGGAGATTTTTTGTACACATGTTTTAAAAGTGGATATGCATGCATGAAACATGTTAAAGATTCAAATGTCCTATGGATCCAAAGCTTTTAAGGAGAACAAAAAATGTAAATAAATTCTCTAGTGAAAGTGCGATGGGATATTTACCCGAGTCTAAGAAGTCATTATTTTGCCCATTTCCAAAATTTTGACCTAACAATCATAGATGATTTTAAAGTGATTTATCATTCGTAATGGGCTATTTTTTTGTAAGAAATCACTTAAGGATAGCAATTCATCACTCAGTTAAAAATCCACCGCCACCCATTTTTCCCGACGATTGCAAAACCAGAGATATAAAAACTATAAAGTGCTTACAATCCCTAAAAATTACTAACACTCTTCGGAATTATCTCTCTCTACATTTGTGCATTGTGCTTTGCCATTTTAAATCTACACTTTTTTCTTAAATCAAAACTTTGAGTTTTCGCTCTCCCTTCATCCCGAAAACAAAAAAGGCAAAAAGCTCACAACAAAATAAACATTTTGTAGTTGATGTATGGAAAAAATTTAAAACAATAAGAAATGTAAAAAAAGAAAATTTATTCACACAACACAAATGAGCACAAAAGTTTTTTTATCCAAGTTTGGGAAATTCCACTAGTTTAACCCTAATTGCTTGGAATTTTACAAGAAAGAGATTTCTTCTACACCTGTTTTAAAAATGGATATGCATGATTGAAACATGTTAAAGATTCAAATGAGCTATGGATGCAAAGCTTTCAAAAAGAATAACAAACGCTCATTAAATTCTCAAGTGAACTTGTGGTGGGATATTTACCCGAGTCAAACATTTCATTATTTTGACCATTTGTAAAAAGCTGACATAATAATCATAGATGATTGTAAAGTGATTTATCAGTCGTAACGGGCTATATTTTTGTAAGAAATGACTTTTGGATTGGGAGTCAACACTTAGTTAAAAATCCCCCGCCTCCCCCTTTTCCCGAAGATTGGAAAACCTGAGATATAAAAACGAAAAAGTGCTTACAATCCCTACAAATTACAGACACTCTTTGGAATTATCTCTCTCTACATTTGTGCATTGTGCATTTCTGTTTGAGATGTACACATTTTTGTTAAATAAAAACTTTGAGTTTTTCGCTCTCCCTTCAACCCGTAAACAAAAAAGGCAAATAGATCACAACAAGATGAAAATTTTATAGTTGATGTACGGAAAAATTTTTAAAAAATTAAAAAAGTAAATAAAGAAAATTTATTCACACACTACAAATGAATACAAAACTTTTGTTGTCCAAGTTTGGGAAATTCCACTAGTCCAACACTAATATCTTGGAATTTTACATGAAGGAAATTTTTTCTACACATGTTTTAAAAATGGATATGCATGCTAGAAACATTTTAAAGATTCAAATAACCTATGGATCCAAAAATTTTAAGGAGAATAACAAACACTTATTAAATCCTCAAGTCAACGTGCGGTGTGATATTTGCCCGAGTCAAACAAGCCATTATTTTGCCCATTTTATAAAAGTTGACCTAAAAATCATAGATGATTGTAAAGTGATTTTTCATGCGTAACGGGCTATATTTTTGTAAGAAATGACTTATGGATTGGAAGTCAACACTCAGTTAAAAATCGCCCGCCTCCCCCTTTTCCCTATGATTGCAAAACCTTAGATATAAAAACGAATAAGTGCTTACGATCCCTAAAAATTACAGACACTCTTTGGAATTATCTCTCTCTACATTTGTGGATTGTGCATTTCCATTTTAGATGTACACTTTTTTCTTAAATCAGAGCTTTGAGTTTTCGCTCTCCCTTCATCCCGTAAACGGAAAAGGCAAATAGATCACAACAAAATAAAAATTTAATAGTTGATGTGTGGAAAAAATTTAAAACAATAAGTAATGTAAATAAAAAATATTTATTAACACACCACAAATGAACACAAAAGTTTTGATATCCAAGTTTGGGAAATTCCATTAGTCTAACCCTAATAACTTGGAATTTTACATGAAGGAGATTTTTTTTACACATGTTTTAAAAATGGATATGCATGCTAGAAATATGTTACAGACTCAAATGACCTATGGATCCAAAGCTTTTAAGGATAAAAACAAACATTTATTAAATTCTCAAGTGAACGTGCGGTGTGATATTTGCCCGAGTCAAACAAGCCATTATTTTACCCATTTTCAAAAAGTTGACCTAAAAATCATAGATGATTGTAAAGTGATTTGTCATGCATACGGGCTATATTTTTGTCAGAAATGACTTATGGATTGGAAGTCAACACTCAGTTAAAAATCGCCCGCCTCCCCCTTTTCCCTACGATTGCAAAACCTTAGATATAAAAACGAATAAGTGCGTACGATCCCTAAAAATTACAGACACTCTTTCGAATTATGTCTCTTCATTTGTGGATTGTGCGTTTCCATTTTAGATGTACACTTTTTTCTTAATTCAGAACTTTGAGTTTTCGCTCTCCCTTCATCCCGTAAACCGAAAAGGCAAATAGATCACAACAAAATAAAAATTTCATAGTTGATGTGTGGAACAAATTTAAAACAATAAGTAATGTAAATAAAAAATATTTATTCACACACCACAAATGAACACAAAAGTTTTGTTATCCAAGTTTGGGAAATTCCATTAGTCCAACCCTTATAACTTGGAATTTTACATGAAGGAGATTTTTTCTACACATGTTTTAAAAATGGATTTGCATGCTCGAAACATGTTAAAGATTCAAATGTCCTATGGATCCGAAGCTCTTAAAGAGAATAAAAAACGCTAAATAAATTCTAAAGTGAAAGAGCGGTGGGATATTTACCCGAGTCTAAGAAGTCATTATTTTTCCCATTTTCAAAATTTTGACCTAACAATCATAGATGATTGTAAAGTGATTTATCATGCGTAACAGCGAATATTTTTGTAAGAAATGACTTATGGTTAGCAATTCAACACTCAGTTAAAAATCCCTCGCCTCCCCTTTTCCCGACGATTGGAAAACCTGAGATATAAAAACGAAAAAGTGCTTACAATCCCTAAAAATTACAGACACTATTTGGAATTACCTCTCTCTACATTTGTGCATTGTGCATTTCCATTTTAGATGTACACATTTTTGTTCAATAAAAACTTCGAGTTTTTTGCTTTCCCTTCATGCCGTAAACAAAAAAGGCAAATAGATCACAACAAAATGAAAATTTTATAGTTGATGTACAGAAAAAATTAAAAACAATAAAAAAAGGAAATAAAGAAAATTTATTCACACACGACAAATGAACACAAAAGTTTTGTTATCCAAGTTTGGGAAATTCCACTAGTGCAACACTAATATCTTGGAATTTTACATGAAGGAGATTTTTTCTACACATGTTTTAAAAATGGATATGCATGCTAGAAACATGTTAAAGATTCAAATGACCTATGGATCCAAAGCTTTTAAGTAGAATTACAAACACTTATTAAATTCTCAAGTGAACGTGCGATGTGATATTTGCCCGACTCAAACAAGCTATTATTTTGCCCATTTTCAAAAAGTTGACCTAAAAATCATAGATGATTGTAAAGTGATTTGTCATGCGTAACGGGCTATATTTTTGTAAGAAATGACTTATGGATTGGAAGTCAACACTCAGTTAAAAATCGCCCACCTCCCCCTTCTCCCTATGATTGCAAAACCTTAGATATAAAAACGAATAAGTGCTTACAATCCCTAAAAATTACAGACACTCATTGGAATTATCTCTCTCTACATTTGTGGATTGTGCATTTCCATTTTAGATGTACACTTTTTTCTTAAATCAGAACTTTGAGTTTTCGCTCTCCCTTCATCCCGTAAACAGAAAAGGCAAATAGATCACAACAAAATAAAAATTTAATTGTTTATGTGTGGAAAAAATTTAAAACAATAAGTAAAGTAAATAAAAAATATTTATTCACACACCACAAATGAACACAAAAGTTTTGTTATCCAAGTTTGGGAAATTCCATTTGTCTAACCCTAATAACTTGGAATTTTACATGAAGAAGATTTTTTCTACACATGTTTTAAAAATAGATATGCATGCTAGAAATATGTTACAGATTCAAATGACCTATGGATCCAAAGCTTTTAAGGAGAAAAACAAACACTTATTAAATTCTCAATTGAACGTGCGGTGTGATATTTGCCTGAGTCAAACAAGCCATTATTTTACCCATTTTCAAAAAGTTGACCTAAAAATCATAGATGATTGTAAAGTGATTTGTCATGCGTACGGGCTATATTTTTGTCAGAAATGACTTATGGATTGGAAGTCAACACTCAGTTAAAAATCGCCCGCCTCCCCCTTTTCCCTACGATTGCAAAACCTTAGATATAAAAACGAATAAGTGCATACGATCCCTAAAAATTACAGACACTCTTTCGAATTATGTCTCTACATTTGTGGATTGTGCATTTCCATTTTAGATGTACACTTTTTTCTTAATTCAGAACTTTGAGTTTTTGCTCTCCCATCATCCCGTAAACCGAAAAGGCAAATAGATCACAACAAAATAAAAATTTCATAGTTGATGTGTGGAAAAAATTTAAAACAATAAGTAATGTAAATAAAAAATATTTATTCACACACCACAAATGAACACAAAAGTTTTGTTATCCAAGTTTGGGAAATTCCATTAGTCCAACCCTTATAACTTGGAATTTTACATGAAGGAGATTTTTTCTACACATGTTTTAAAAATGGATTTGCATGCTTGAAACATGTTAAAGATTCAAATGTCCTATGGATCCGAAGCTCTTAAAGAGAATAAAAAACGCTACATAAATTCTAAAGTGAAAGAGCGGTGGGATATTTACCCGAGTCTAAGAAGTCATTATTTTTCCCATTTTCAAAATTTTGACCTAACAATCATAGATGATTGTAAAGTGATTTATCATGCGTAACAGAGAATATTTTTGTAAGAAATGACTTATGGTTAGCAATTCAGCACTCAGTTAAAAATCCCTCGCCTCCCCTTTTCCCGACGATTGGAAAACCTGAGATATAAAAACAAAAAAGTGCTTACAATCCCTAAAAATTACAGACACTCTTTGGAATTACCTCTCTCTACATTTGTGCATTGTGCATTTCCATTTTAGATGTACACATTTTTGTTCAATAAAAACTTCGAGTTTTTTGCTTTCCCTTCATGCAGTAAACAAAAAAGGCAAATAGATCACAACAAAATGAAAATTTTATAGTTGATGTACAGAAAAAATTAAAAACAATTAAAAAAGTAAATAAAGAAAATTTATTCACACACCACAAATGAACACAAAAGTTTTGTTATCCAAGTTTGGGAAATTCCACTAGTCCAACACTAATATCATGGAATTTTACATGAAGGAGATTTTTTCTACACATGTTTTAAAAATGGATATGCATGCTAGAAACATGTTAAAGATTCAAATGACCTATGGATCCAAAGCTTTTAAGTAGAATAAAAAACACTTATTAAATTCTCAAGTGAACGTGCGGTGTGATATTTGCCCGAGTCAAACAAGCTATTATTTTGTCCATTTTCAAAAAGTTGACCTAAAAATCATAGATGATTGTAAAGTGATTTGTCATGCGTAACGGGCTATATTTTTGTAAGAAATGACTTATGGATTGGAAGTCAACACTCAGTTAAAAATCGCCCGCCTCCCCCTTTTCCCTATGATTGCAAAACCTTAGATATAAAAACGAATAAGTGCTTACGATCCCTAAAAATTACAGACACTCTTTGGAATTATCTCTCTCTACATTTGTGGATTGTGCATTTCCATTTTAGATGTACACTTTTTTCTTAAACCAGAACTTTGAGTTTTCGCTCTCCCTTCATCCCGTAAACCGAAAAGGCAAATAGATCACAACAAAATAAAAATTTAATAGTTGATGTGTGGAAAAAATTTAAAACAATAAGTAATGTAAATAAAAAATATTTATTCACCCACCACAAATGAACACAAAAGTTTTGTTATCCAAGTTTTGGAAATTCCATTAGTCTAACCCTAATAACTTGGATTTTTACATGAAGGAGATTTTTTCTACACATGTTTTAAAAATGGATATGCATGCTAGAAATATGTTACAGATTCAAATGACCTATGGATCCAAAGCTTTTAAGGAGAAAAACAAACACTTATTAAATTCTCAAGTGAACGTGCGGTGTGATATTTGCCCGAGTCAAACAAGCCATTATTTTACCCATTTTCAAAAAGTTGACCTAAAAATCATAGATGATTGTAAAGTGATTTGTCATGCGTACGGGCTATATTTTTGTCAGAAATGACTTATGGATTGGAAGTCAACACTCAGTTAATAATCGCCCGCCTCCCCCTTTTCCCTACGATTGCAAAACCTTAGATATAAAAACGAATAAGTGCTTACGATCCCTAAAAATTACAGACACTCTTTCGAATTATGTCTCTACATTTGTGGATTGTGCATTTCCATTTTAGATGTACACTTTTTTCTTAATTCAGAACTTTGAGTTTTCGCTCTCCCTTCATCCCATAAACCGAAAAGGCAAATAGATCACAACAAAATAAAAATTTCATAGTTGATGTGTGGAAAAAATTTAAAACAATAAGTAATGTAAATAAAAAATATTTATTCACACACCACAAATGAACACAAAAGTTTTGTTATCCTAGCTTGGGAAATTCCATTAGTCCAACCCTTATAACACTGAATTTTACAGGAAGGAGATTTTTTTTACACATGTTTTTAAAATGGATATGCATGCTAGAAATATGTTACAGACTCAAATGACCTATGGATCCAAAGCTTTTAAGGATAAAAACAAACATTTATTAAATTCTCAAGTGAACGTGCGGTGTGATATTTGCCCGAGTCAAACAAGCCATTATTTTACCCATTTTCAAAAAGTTGACCTAAAAATCATAGATGATTGTAAAGTGATTTGTCATGCATACGGGCTATATTTTTGTCAGAAATGACTTATGGATTGGAAGTCAACACTCAGTTAAAAATCGCCCGCCTCCCCCTTTTCCCTACGATTGCAAAACCTTAGATATAAAAACGAATAAGTGCGTACGATCCCTAAAAATTACAAACACTCTTTCGAATTATGTCTCTTCATTTGTGGATTGTGCATTTCCATTTTAGATGTACACTTTTTTCTTAATTCAGAACTTTGAGTTTTCGCTCTCCCTTCATCCCGTAAACCGAAAAGGCAAATAGATCACAACAAAATAAAAATTTCATAGTTGATGTGTGGAACAAATTTAAAACAATAAGTAATGTAAATAAAAAATATTTATTCACACACCACAAATGAACACAAAAGTTTTGTTATCCAAGTTTGGGAAATTCCATTAGTCCAACCCTTATAACTTGGAATTTTACATGAAGGAGATTTTTTCTACACATGTTTTAAAAATGGATTTGCATGCTCGAAACATGTTAAAGATTCAAATGTCCTATGGATCCGAAGCTCTTAAAGAGAATAAAAAACGCTAAATAAATTCTAAAGTGAAAGAGCGGTGGGATATTTACCCGAGTCTAAGAAGTCATTATTTTTCCCATTTTCAAAATTTTGACCTAACAATCATAGATGATTGTAAAGTGATTTATCATGCGTAACAGAGAATATTTTTGTAAGAAATGACTTATGGTTAGCAATTCAACACTCAGTTAAAAATCCCTCGCCTCCCCTTTTCCCGACAATTGGAAAACCTGAGATATAAAAACGAAAAAGTGCTTACAATCCCTAAAAATTACAGACACTATTTGGAATTACCTCTCTCTACATTTGTGCATTGTGCATTTCCATTTTAGATGTACACATTTTTGTTCAATAAAAACTTCAAGTTTTTTGCTTTCCCTTCATGCCGTAAACAAAAAAGGCAAATAGATCACAACAAAATGAAAATTTTATAGTTGATGTACAGAAAAAATTAAAAACAATAAAAAAAGGAAATAAAGAAAATTTATTCACACACGACAAATGAACACAAAAGTTTTGTTATCCAAGTTTGGGAAATTCCACTAGTGCAACACTAATATCTTGGAATTTTACATGAAGGAGATTTTTTCTACACATGTTTTAAAAATGGATATGCATGCTAGAAACATGTTAAAGATTCAAATGACCTATGGATCCAAAGCTTTTAAGTAGAATTACAAACACTTATTAAATTCTCAAGTGAACGTGCGATGTGATATTTGCCCGACTCAAACAAGCTATTATTTTGCCCATTTTCAAAAAGTTGACCTAAAAATCATAGATGATTGTAAAGTGATTTGTCATGCGTAACGGGCTATATTTTTGTAAGAAATGACTTATGGATTGGAAGTCAACACTCAGTTAAAAATCGCCCACCTCCCCCTTCTCCCTATGATTGCAAAACCTTAGATATAAAAACGAATAAGTGCTTACAATCCCTAAAAATTACAGACACTCATTGGAATTATCTCTCTCTACATTTGTGGATTGTGCATTTCCATTTTAGATGTACACTTTTTTCTTAAATCAGAACTTTGAGTTTTCGCTCTCCCTTCATCCCGTAAACAGAAAAGGCAAATAGATCACAACAAAATAAAAATTTAATTGTTTATGTGTGGAAAAAATTTAAAACAATAAGTAAAGTAAATAAAAAATATT
The DNA here is from genome assembly GCF_029961685.1 of Aristolochia californica. Taxonomy (NCBI): domain Eukaryota; kingdom Viridiplantae; phylum Streptophyta; class Magnoliopsida; order Piperales; family Aristolochiaceae; genus Aristolochia; species Aristolochia californica. Next base: position 16,708,470 of record NW_027182268.1, read on the forward strand.
TATTCACACACCACAAATGAACACAAAAGTTTTGTTATCCAAGTTTGGGAAATTCCATTTGTCTAACCCTAATAACTTGGAATTTTACATGAAGAAGATTTTTTCTACACATGTTTTAAAAATAGATATGCATGCTAGAAATATGTTACAGATTCAAATGACCTATGGATCCAAAGCTTTTAAGGAGAAAAACAAACACTTATTAAATTCTCAATTGAACGTGCGGTGTGATATTTGCCTGAGTCAAACAAGCCATTATTTTACCCATTTTCAAAAAGTTGACCTAAAAATCATAGATGATTGTAAAGTGATTTGTCATGCGTACGGGCTATATTTTTGTCAGAAATGACTTATGGATTGGAAGTCAACACTCAGTTAAAAATCGCCCGCCTCCCCCTTTTCCCTACGATTGCAAAACCTTAGATATAAAAACGAATAAGTGCATACGATCCCTAAAAATTACAGACACTCTTTCGAATTATGTCTCTACATTTGTGGATTGTGCATTTCCATTTTAGATGTACACTTTTTTCTTAATTCAGAACTTTGAGTTTTTGCTCTCCCATCATCCCGTAAACCGAAAAGGCAAATAGATCACAACAAAATAAAAATTTCATAGTTGATGTGTGGAAAAAATTTAAAACAATAAGTAATGTAAATAAAAAATATTTATTCACACACCACAAATGAACACAAAAGTTTTGTTATCCAAGTTTGGGAAATTCCATTAGTCCAACCCTTATAACTTGGAATTTTACATGAAGGAGATTTTTTCTACACATGTTTTAAAAATGGATTTGCATGCTTGAAACATGTTAAAGATTCAAATGTCCTATGGATCCGAAGCTCTTAAAGAGAATAAAAAATGCTAAATAAATTCTAAAGTGAAAGAGCGGTGGGATATTTACCCGAGTCTAAGAAGTCATTATTTTTCCCATTTTCAAAATTTTGACCTAACAATCATAGATGATTGTAAAGTGATTTATCATGCGTAACAGAGAATATTTTTGTAAGAAATGACTTATGGTTAGCAATTCAGCACTCAGTTAAAAATCCCTGGCCTCCCCTTTTCCCGACGATTGGAAAACCTGAGATATAAAAACAAAAAAGTGCTTACAATCCCTAAAAATTACAGACACTCTTTGGAATTACCTCTCTCTACATTTGTGCATTGTGCATTTCCATTTTAGATGTACACATTTTTGTTCAATAAAAACTTCGAGTTTTTTGCTTTCCCTTCATGCAGTAAACAAAAAAGGCAAATAGATCACAACAAAATGAAAATTTTATAGTTGATGTACAGAAAAAATTAAAAACAATAAAAAAAGTAAATAAAGAAAATTTATTCACACACCACAAATGAACACAAAAGTTTTGTTATCCAAGTTTGGGAAATTCCACTAGTCCAACACTAATATCTTGGAATTTTACATGAAGGAGATTTTTTCTACACATGTTTTAAAAATGGATATGCATGCTAGAAACATGTTAAAGATTCAAATGACCTATGGATCCAAAGCTTTTAAGTAGAATAAAAAACACTTATTAAATTCTCAAGTGAACGTGCGGTGTGATATTTGCCCGAGTCAAACAAGCAATTATTTTGTCCATTTTCAAAAAGTTGACCTAAAAATCATAGATGATTGTAAAGTGATTTGTCATGCGTAACGGGCTATATTTTTGTAAGAAATGACTTATGGATTGGAAGTCAACACTCAGTTAAAAATCGCCCGCCTCCCCCTTTTCCCTATGATTGCAAAACCTTAGATATAAAAACGAATAAGTGCTTACGATCCCTAAAAATTACAGACACTCTTTGGAATTATCTCTCTCTACATTTGTGGATTGTGCATTTCCATTTTAGATGTACACTTTTTTCTTAAACCAGAACTTTGAGTTTTCGCTCTCCCTTCATCCCGTAAACCGAAAAGGCAAATAGATCACAACAAAATAAAAATTTAATAGTTGATGTGTGGAAAAAATTTAAAACAATAAGTAATGTAAATAAAAAATATTTATTCACCCACCACAAATGAACACAAAAGTTTTGTTATCCAAGCTTTGGAAATTCCATTAGTCTAACCCTAATAACTTGGATTTTTACATGAAGGAGATTTTTTCTACACATGTTTTAAAAATGGATATGCATGCTAGAAATATGTTACAGATTCAAATGACCTATGGATCCAAAGCTTTTAAGGAGAAAAACAAACACTTATTAAATTCTCAAGTGAACGTGCGGTGTGATATTTGCCCGAGTCAAACAAGCCATTATTTTACCCATTTTCAAAAAGTTGACCTAAAAATCATAGATGATTGTAAAGTGATTTGTCATGCGTACGGGCTATATTTTTGTCAGAAATGACTTATGGATTGGAAGTCAACACTCAGTTAATAATCGCCCGCCTCCCCCTTTTCCCTACGATTGCAAAACCTTAGATATAAAAACGAATAAGTGCTTACGATCCCTAAAAATTACAGACACTCTTTCGAATTATGTCTCTACATTTGTGGATTGTGCATTTCCATTTTAGATGTACACTTTTTTCTTAATTCAGAACTTTGAGTTTTCGCTCTCCCTTCATCCCATAAACCGAAAAGGCAAATAGATCACAACAAAATAAAAATTTCATAGTTGATGTGTGGAAAAAATTTAAAACAATAAGTAATGTAAATAAAAAATATTTATTCACACACCACAAATGAACACAAAAGTTTTGTTATCCTAGCTTGGGAAATTCCATTAGTCCAACCCTTATAACACTGAATTTTACAGGAAGGAGATTTTTTCTACACATGTTTTAAAAATGGATTTGCATGCTTGAAACATGTTAAAGATTCAAATGTCCTATGGATCCGAAGCTCTTAAAGAGAATAAAAAACGCTAAATAAATTCTAAAGTGAAAGAGCGGTAGGATATTTACCCAAGTCTAAGAAGTCATTATTTTTCCCATTTTCAAAATTTTGACCTAACAATCATAGATGATTTTAAAGTGATTTATCATGCGTAACAGAGAATATTTTTGTAAGAAATGACTTATGGTTAGCAATTCAACACTCAGTTAACAATCCCTCGCCTCCCCTTTTCCCGACGATTGGAAAACCTGAGATATAAAAACGAAAAAGTGCTTACAATCCCTAAAAATTACAGACACTCTTTGGAATTACCTCTCTCTACATTTGTGCATTGTGCATTTCCATTTTAGATGTACACATTTTTGTTCAATAAAAACTTCGAGTTTTTTGTTTTCCCTTCATGCCGTAAACAAAAAAGGCAAATAGATCACAACAAAATGAAAATTTTATAGTTGATGTACAGAAAAAATTAAAAACAATAAAAAAAGTAAATAAAGAAAATTTATTCACACACCACAAATGAACACAAAAGTTTTGTTATCCAAGTTTGGGAAATTCCACTAGTCCAACACTAATATCTTCGAATTTTACATGAAGGAGATTTTTTCTACACATGTTTTAAAAATGGATATGCATGCTAGAAACATGTTAAAGATTCAAATGACCTATGGATCCAAAGCTTTTAAGTAGAATAACAAACACTTATAAAATTCTCAAGTGAACGTGCGGTGTGATATTTGCCCGAGTCAAACAAGCTATTATTTTGCCCATTTTCAAAAAGTTGACCTAAAAATCATAGATGATTGTAAAGTGATTTGTCATGCGTAACGGGCTATAATTTTTTAAGAAATGACTTATGGATTGGAAGTCAACACTCAGTTAAAAATCGCTCGCCTCCCCCTTTTCCCTATGATTGCAAAACCTTAGATATAAAAATGAATAAGTGCTTACGATCCCTAAAAATTACAGACACTCTTTGGAATTATCTCTCCCTACATTTGTGGATTGTGCATTTCCATATTAGATGTACACTTTTATCTTAAATTAAAACTTTTAGTTTTCGCTCTCCCTTCGTCCCGTAAACAGAAAAGGTAAATAGATCACAACAAAATAAAAATTTAATAGTTGATGTGAGGAAAAAATTTAAAACAATAAGTAATGTAAATAAAAAATATTTATTCACACACCACAAATGAACACAAAAGTTTTGTTATGTAAGTTTGGGAAATTCCATTAGTCCAAATGTAATAACTTGGAATTTTACATGAAGGAGATTTTTTCTACACATGTTTTAAAAATGGATATGCATGCTTGAAACATGTTAAAGATTCAAATGTCCTATGGATCCAAAGCTTTAAAGGAGAATAAAAAATGCTAAATAAATTCTAAAGTGAAAGTGCGGTGGGACATTTATTCGAGTCTAAGAAATTATTATTTTGCCCATTTTCAAAATTTTGACCTAAATATCAAATATGTTTTTAAAGTGATTTATCATGCGTAACGGGCAATATTTTTGTAAGAAATGACTTATGGATAGTAATTCAACAATCAGTTAAAAATCCTACCCCACCCATTTTTCCCGATGATTGCAAAACCTGAGATATAAAAAATAAAAAGTGTTGACAATCCCTAAAAATTACTGACACTCTTCGGAATTATCTCTCTCTACATTTGTGCATTGTGCTTTTCCATTTTAGATGTAAAGTTTTTTCTTAAATCAAAACTTTGAGTTTTCGCTCTCCCTTCATGCCGAAAAAAAAAAGGCAAAATGCACACAACAAAATAAAAATTTTGTAGTTGATGTATGGAAAAAATTTAAAACAATAACAAATGAAAATAAAGAAAATTTATTCACACAACACAAATAAACACAAAAGTTTTGTTATCCAAGTTTGGGAAATTCCTCTAGTTTAACCCTAATAGCTTGGAATTTTACAAGAAAGAGATTTCTTCTGCACATGTTTTAAAAATGGATACGCATGATTGAAACATGTTAAAGATTCAAATGAGCTATGGATGCAAAGCTTTCAAAGAGAACAAACGCTCATTAAATTCTCAAGTGAACTTGCGGTGGGATATTTACCCGAGTCAAACATGCCATTATTTTGCCCATTTGCAAAAAGCTGACATAATAATCATAGATGATTGTAAAGTGATTTATCAGTCGTAATGGGCTATATTTTTGTAAGAAATGACTTTTGGATTGGGAGTCAATACTTAGTTAAAAATCCCCCACCTCCCCCTTTTCAAGACGATTGGAAAACCTGAGATATAAAAACAAAAAAGTGCTTAAAATACCTAAAAATTACAGACATTCTTTGGAATTATCTCTCTTTACATTTGTGCATTGTTCATTTCCGTTTTAGATGTACACATTTTTTTTAAATAAAAACTTCGAGTTTTTCGCTCTCCCTTCATCCCGTAAACAAAAAAGGCAAAGAGATCACAGCAAAATGAAAATTTTATAGTTGATGTACGGAAAAAATTAAAAACAATAAAAAAATTAAATAAAGAAAATTTATTCACACACCACAAATGAACACAAAAGTTTTGTTATCCAAGTTTGGGAAATTCCACTAGTCCAACACTAATATCTTGGAATTTTACATGAAGGAGATTTTTTCTACACATGTTTTAAAAATGGATATGCATGCTAGAAACATGTTAAAGATTCAAATGACCTATGGATCCAAAGCTTTTAAGGAGAATAACAAACACTTATTAAATTCTCATGTGAACGTGTGGTGGGATATTTGCCCGAGTCAAACAAGCCATTATTTTGCCTATTTTCAAAAAGTGGACCTTGAAATCATAGATGATTGTAAAGTGATTTGTCATGCGTAACGGGCTATATTTTTGTATGAAATAACTTATGGATTGGAATTCAACACTCAGATAAAAATCGCCCGCCTCCCCCTTTTCCTTACGATTGCAAAACCTTAGATATAAAAACGAATAAGTGCTTACAATTCGAAAAAATTACAGACACTCTTTGGAATTATCTCTCTCTACATTTTTGGATTGTGCATTTCCATTTTAAATGTACATTTTTTTCTTAAAACAGAACTTTGAGTTTTCGCTCTCCCATCATCCCGTAAACAAAAAAGGCAATTAGATCACAGGAAAATGAAAATTTTATAGTTGATGTACGGAAAAAATTAAAACAATAAAAAAAGTAAATAAAACAAATTCATTCACACACCACAAATGAACACAAAAGTTTTTTATCCAATTTTGGGAAATTCCACTAGTCCAACACTAATATCTTGGAATTTTACATGAAGGAGATTTTTTCTAAGAATGTTTTAAAAATGGATATGAATGCTCGAAACATGTTAAAGATTCAAATGACCTATGGATCCAAAGCTTTTAAGGAGAATAACAAACACTTATTAAATTCTCATGTGAACGTGCGGTATGATATTTGCCAGAGTCAAACAAGCCATTATTTTGCCCATTTTCAAAAAGTTGACCAAAAAATCATACATGATTGTAAAGTGATTTGTCATGCGTAACGGGCTATATTTTTTTAAGAAATGACTCTTCGATTAGAAATCAACTCTCAGTTAAAAATCGCCCGCCTCCCCCTTTTCCCTACAATTGGAAATCCTTAGATCTAAAAACGAATAAGTGCTTATGTTTCCTAAAAATTACAGACACTCTTTGGAATTATCTCTCTGTACATTTGTCGATTGTGCATTTCCATTTTAGATGAATACTTTTTTCTTAAATCAGAACTTTTAGTTTTCGCTCTCCCTTCATCCCGCAAACCAAAAAGGCAAATAGATCACAACAAAATAAAAATTTAATAGTTGATGTGTGGAAAAAATTTAAAACAATAAGTAATGTAAATAAAAAATAGTTATTCACACACCACAAATGAACACAAAAGTTTTGTTATCCAAGTTTGGGAAATTCCATTAGTCCAACCCTAATAACTTGGAATTTTACATGAAGGAGATTTTTTCTACACATGTTTTAAAAATGGATATGCATGCTTGAAACATGTTAAAGATTTAAATGTCCTATGGATCCAAAGATTTTAAGGAGAATAAAAAACGGTAAATAAATTCTCAAGTGAAAGTGCGGTGGGATATTTTCCCGAGTCTAATAAGTCATTATTTTGCTATTTTCAAAATTTTGACCTAACAATCATAGATTATTGTAAAGTGATTTATCATGCGTAACGGGAAATATTTTTGTATGAAATGACTTATGGATAGCAATTCAACACTCAGTTAAAAATCCTCCGCCACCCATTTTTCCCGACGATTGCAAAACCTGAGATATAAAAACTAAAAAGTGCTTACAATCCCTAAAAATTACTGACACTCTTCGGAATTATCTCTCTCTACATTTGTGCATTATGCTTTTCCATTTTAGGTGTACACTTTTTCTTAAATGAAAACTTTGAGTTTTCGCTCTCCCTTCATCCCGAAAACAAAAAAAGCAAAAAGCTCACAACAAAATAAAAATTTTATAGTTGATGTATGGAAAAAATTTAAAACAATAACAAATGTAAAAAAAAAAAATTTATTCACACAACACAAATGAACACAAAAGTTTTTTTATCCAAGTTTGGGAAATTCCACTAGTTTAACCCTAATTTCTTGGAATTTTACAAGAAAGTGAATTCTTCTACACATGTTTTAAAAATGTATATGCATGATTGAAACATGTTAAAGATTCAAATGAGCTATGGATGCAAAGCTTTCAAAGAGAATAACAAACGCTCATTAAATTCTCAAGTGAACTTGCAGTGGGATATTTACCCGAGTCAAACATGCCATTATTTTTCCCATTTGTAAAAAGCTGACATAATAATCATAGATGATTGTAAAGTGATTTATCAGTCGTAACGGGCTATATTTTTGTAAGAAATGACTTTTGGATTGGGAGTCAACACTCAGTTAAAAATCCCCTGCCTCCCCCTTTTCCCGAAGATTGGAAAACCTGAGATATAAAAACGAAAAAGTGCTTACAATCCCTTAAAATTACAGACACTCTTTGGAATTATCTCTCTCTACATTTGTGCATTGTGCATTTCCGTTTTAGATGTACACATTTTTTTTAAATAAAAACTTTGAGTTTTTTGCTCTCCCTTCATCCCGTAAACAAAAAAGGCAAATACATCACAACAAGATGAAAATTTTATAGTTGATGTACGGAAAAAATAAAAAATAATAAAAAAAGTAAATAAAGAAAATTTATTCACACACAACAATTGAACACAAAACTTTTGTTATCCAATTTTGGGAAATTCCACTAGTCCAACACTAATATCTTGGAATTTTACATGAAGGAGATTTTTTCTACACATGTTTTTAAAATGGATATGCATGCTAAAAACATTTTAATGATTCAAATGACCTATGAATCCAAAGATTTTAAGGAGAATAACAAACACTTATTAAATTCTCAAGTGAACGTGCGGTGTGATATTTGCCCGAGTCAAACAAGCCATTATTTTGCCCATTTTCAAAAAGTTGTCCTAAAAATCATAGATGATTGTAAAGTGATTTTTCATGAGTAATGGGCTATATTTTTGTAAGAAATGACTTATGGATTGGAAGTCAACACTCAGTTAAAAATCGCCTGCCTCCCCCTTTTCCCTATGATGGTAAAACCATAGATATAAAAACGAATAAGTGCTTACGATCCCTAAAAATTACAGACACTCTTTGGAATTATCTCTTTGTACATTTGTGGATTGTGCATTTCCATTTTAGATGTACACTTTTTTCTTAAATTAGAACTTTGAGTTTTCGCTCTCCCTTCATCCCGTAAACAGAAAAGGCAAATAGATCACAACAAAATAAAAATTTAATAGTTGATGTGTGGAAAAAATTTAAAACAATAAGTAATGTAAATAAAAAATATTTATTCACACACCACAAATGAACACAAAAGTTTTGTTATCCAAGTTTGGGAAATTCCATTAGTCTAACCCTAATAACTTGGAATTTTACATGAAGGAGATTTTTTCTACACATGTTTTAAAAATGGATATGAATGCTTGAAACATGTTAAAGATTCAAATGTCCTATGGATCCAAAGCTTTTAAGGAGAACAAAAAACGCTAAATAAATTCTAAAGTGAAAGTGCGGTGCGATATTTACCCGAGTCTAAGAAGTCATTATTTTGCCCATTTTCAAAATTTTTACCTAACAATCATAGATGATTGTAAAGTGATTTATCATGCGTAACGGGCAATATTTTTGTAAGAAATGATTTATGGATAGGAATTCAACACTCAGTTAAAAATCCTCCGCCACCCATTTTTCCCGACGATTGCGAAACCTGAGATATAAAAACTAAAAAGTGCTTAAAATCCCTAAAAATTACTGACACTCTTCGGAATTATCTATCTCTACATTTGTGCATTGTGCTTTTCCATTTTAGATGTACACTTTTTTCTTAAATAAAAAATTTGAGTTTTCGCTCTCCCTTCATCCCGTAAACAAAAAAAGCAAATAGCTCACAACAAAATAAATTTTTTATAGTTGATGTATGGAAAAAATTTAAAACAATAACAAATGTAAATAAAGAAAATTTATTCACACAACACAAATGAACACAAAAGTTTTGTTATCCAAGTTTGGCAAATTCCACTTGTTTACCCCTAATAGCTTGGAATTTTACAAGAAGGAGATTTCTTCTACACATGTTTTGAAAATGGATATGCATGATTTAAACATGTTAAAGATTCAAATGAGCTATGGAAGCAAAGCTTTCAAAGAGAATAACAAACGCTTATTAAATTCTCAAGTGAACTTGCGGTGGGATATTTACCCGAGTCAAACATGCCATTCTTTTGCCCATTTTCAAAAAGCTGACATAATAATCATAGATGATTGTAAAGTGATTTATCAGTCGTAACGGGCTATATTTTTGTAAGAAATGACTTTTGGATTGGGAGTCAACATTCAGTTAAAAATCCCCCGCCTCCCCCTTTTCCCGACGATTGCAAAACCTGAGATATAAAAAAGAAAAAGTGCTTACAATCCCTAAAAATTACAGACACTCTTTGGAATTATCTCTCTTGATATTTGTGCATTGAGCAATTCCAATTAAGATGTACACATTTTTCTTAAATAAAAACATCGAGTTTTTCGTTCTCCCATTATCCCGTAAACAAAAAAGGCAGATAGATCACAACAAAATGAAAATTTTATAGTTGATGTATGGAAAAAATTTAAAACAATAAAAAAGGTAAAGAAAGAAAATTTATTCACACACCACAAATGAACACAAAAGTTTTGTTATCCTAGTTAGGGAAATTCCACTAGTCCAACACTAATATCTTGGATTTTTACATGAAGGAGATTTTTTCAACACATGTTTTAAAAATTGATATGCATGCTAGAAACATGTTAAAGATTCCAATGACCTATGGATCCAAAGCTTTTAAAGAGAAGAACAAACGCTCATTATATTCTCAAGTGAACGTGCGGTGGGATATTTGCCCAAGTCAAACAAGCCATTATTTTGCCCATTTTCAAAAAGTTGACCTGATAATCATAGATGATTGGAAAGTCATTTTTCGTGCGTAACGGGCTATATTTTTGTAAGAAAATACTTATCGATTGGAAGTCAACACTGAGTTAAAAATCACCCGCCTCCCCCTTTTCCCTATGATTCCAAAACATTAGATATAAAACCAAAAATGTGCTTATGATGCCTAAAAATTACAGACACTCTTTGGAATTATATCTCTCTACATTTGTGCATTGAGCATTCCCATTTTTGATGTACGCTTCTTTCTTAAATCAGAAATTTGAGTTTTCACTCTCCCTTCATCCCGTAAACAGAAAAGTCAAATAGATCACAACAAAATAAAAATTTTATAGTTGATGTGTGGAAAAAATTTAAAACAAGAACAAATGTAAATAAAAAATTCTTATTCACACACCACAAATGAACACAAAAGTTTTGTTATCCAAGTTTGGAAAATTCCATTACTCCAACCCTAATAGCTTGGAATTTTACATGAAGGAGATTTTTTCTACACATGTTTTAAAAATGAATATGCATGCTTGAAACATGTTAAAGATTCAAATGATCTATAGATCGAAAGCTTTTAAAAAGAATAACAAACGCTCATTAAATTCTCAAGTGAACGTGCGGTGTGATATTTACCCGAGTCTAAGAGATCATTATTTTTCCCATTTTCAAAAATTTGACTTAACAATCATACATGATTGTAAAGTGATTTATCATGCGTAACGGGCTATATTTTTGTAAGAAATGACTTATGGATTGTGATTCAACACTCAGTTAAAAATCTTCCGCCACCCAATTTTCCCGACGATTGCAAAACCTGAGATATAAAAACTAAAAAGAGCTTACAATCCCTAAAAATTACAGACACTCTTCGGAATTATCTCTCTCTACATTTGTGCATTGTGTTTTTCCATTTTAGATGTACACATTTTTTTAGATCAAAACTTTGAGTTTTCGCTCTCCCTTCATACTCAAAACAAAAAAGGCAAAAAGCTCGCAACAAAATAAAAATTTTATAGTTGATGTATGGAAAAAATTTAAAAAGATAACAAATGTAAATAAATAAAATTTATTTACACAACACAATTGAACACAAAAGTTTTGTCATCCAAGTTTGGGAAATTCAACTAGTTTAACCCTAATAGCTTGGAATTTTACAAGAAAGAGATTTCTACTACACATGTTTTAAAATTGGATATGCATGTTTGAAGCATGTTAAAGATGCAAATGAGCTATGGATGCAAAGCTTTTAAAGAGAATAACATACGCTCATTAAATTCTCAAGTGAACTTGCGGTGGAGTGTTTACCTGAGTCAAACATGCCATTATTTTACCCAATTTCAAAAAGCCGACATAATAATCATAGATGATTGTAAATTGATTTATCAGTCGTAACGGGCTTTGTTTTTGTCAGAAATGACTTTTGGATTGGGAGTCAACACTCAGTTAAAAATCCCCCGGGTCCTCCTTTTCCCGACGATTACAAAACCTAAGATATAAAAACGAAAAAGTGCTAACAATCCCTAAAAATTACAAACACTCTTTGGAATTATCTCTCTCTACATTTGTGCATTGTGCATTTCCACTTTAGATGTACACATTTTTCTTAAATAAAAAATTCGAGTTTTTCGCTCTCCCTTCATCCCGTAAACAAAAAAGGCAAATAGATCACAGCAAAATGAAAATTTTATAGTTGCTGTACGGAAAAAATTTAAAACAAAAAAAAATTTAAATAAATAAAATTTATTCACACACCACAAATGAACACAAAAGTTTTGTTATCCAAGTTTGGGAAATTCCACTAGTCCAACACTATATCTCTGAATTTTACATGAAAGAGATTTTTTCTGCACATGTTTTAAAAATGGATATGGATGCTTGAAACTTGTTAAAGATTCAAATGACCTATGGATCCAAAGCATTTAAAAAGAATAACAACCGCTCATTAATTTCTCAAGTGAACGTGTGGTGGGATATTTGCCCTAGTCAAACAAGACATTATTTTGCCCATTTTCAAAAAGTTGATGTAACAATCATAGATGATTGTAAAGTGATTTGTCGTGCGTAACAGGCTATATTTTTGTACGAAATGACCTATGGATTGGAAGTCAACACTCAGTTAAAAATCGCCCACCTCCCCCTTTTCCCGACGATTGGAAAACCTTGGATATAAAAACGAAAAAAGGGCTTACGATCCCTAAAAATTAAAGACACACTTTGGAATTATCTCTCTCTACATTTGTGCATTGTGCATTTCCGTTTTAGGCGCACACTTTTTTCTTAAATCAGAACTTTGAGTTTTCGCTCTCCCTTCATCCCGTAAACAGAAAAGCCAAATAGATCACACCAAAATAAAAAAATTATAGTTGATGTGTGGAAAAAATTTAAAACAATAACTAATGTAAATAAAAAATATTTATTCACGCACCACAAATGAAAACAAAAGTTTTGTTATCCAAGTTTGGGAAATTCCATTAGTCCAACCCTAATAGCTTGAAATTTTACATGAAGGAGATTTTTTCTATTTATGTTTTAAAAATGGATATGCATGTTGAAACATTTTAAACTTTCAAATGACCTATGGATCCAAAGCTTTTAAAGAGAATAACAAATTGTCATTAAATTCTCAAGTGAACGTGCGGTGGGTTATTTACCCGAGTCTAATAAGTCATTATTTCTCCCATTTTCAAAAGTTTTAACTAACAATCATAGATGATTGTAAAGTGATTTCTCTTGCGTAACGGGCTATATTTTTGTAAGAAATGACTTATGGATTGCAATTCAATACTCAGTTAAAAATTTTCCGCCACCCATTTTTCCCGACGATTGCAAAACCTGAGATATAAAAACTAAAAAGAGCTTACAATCCCTAAAAATTACAGAAACTCTTCGGAATTGTCTCTCTCTACATTTCTGCATTGTGCATTTCCGTTTTAGATGTACCCATTTTTCTTAAATCAAAACTTTGAGTTTTTCGCTCTCCCTTCATCCCCGTAAACAAAATAGGTAAATTGATCACAAAAAAATGAAAATCTTATAGTTTATGTGAAAAAAAATTTAAAACAATAAAAATGTAAATAAATAAAATATATTCACGCACTACAAATGAACACAAAAGTTTTGTTATCCAACTGTGGGTAATTCCACTAGTCCAACACTAATATCTTGGAATTTTACATGAAGGAGATTTTTTCTACACATGTTATAAAAATGGATATGCATGATAGAAACATGTTAAAGATCCAAATGACCTATGGATCCAAAGTTTTTAAAGAGAGTAACAAACGCTCATTAAATTCTCAAGTGAACGTGCGATGGGATATATTCCTGAGTCAAACAAGCCATGATTTTGCCCATTTTGAAAAAGTTGACCTAAGAATCTTAGATGATTGTAAAGTGTTTTGTCATGCATAACAGGCTATATTTTTGTAAGAAATTACTTATGAATTGGAAGTCAACACTCAATTGAAAATCACCTGCTTCCCGCTTTTCCTGACGATTGCAAAACCATAGATATAAAAACGAAAAAGTGCTTACGATCCCTAAAAATTGTTAACACTCTTTGGAATTATCTCTGTCTACATTTATGCATTGTGCATTTCCATTTTAGATGTACACTTTTTTCTTAAATTAGTAGTTTGAGTTTTCGCTCTCCCTTCATCCCGTAAACAGAAAAGGCAAATAGATCTCAACAAAATAAAAATTTTATAGTTGATGTGTGGAAAAAATTTTAAACAATAACTAATGTAAATAAAAAATATTTATTCACACACCCCAAATGAACACAAAAGTTTTGTTGTCCAAGTTTGGGAAATTCCTTTAGTCCAACCCTAATAGCTTGGAATTTTACAAGAAGGAGATTTTTTCTACACATGTTTTAAAAATGGATATGCATGCTAGAAACAGGTTAAAGATTACAATGACCTATGGATCATAAGCTTTTAAAGAGTATAACAAACTCTCGTTAAATTCTCAAGTTAACGTGAGGTGGGATATTTACCCGAGTCTAACAAGTCATTATTTTGCCCATTTTCAAAAATTTGACCTAACAATTATCGATGATTGTAAAGTGTTTTATAATGCGTAACGGGCTATATTTTTGTAAGAAATGACTTATGGATTGCAATTCAACACTCAGTTAAAAATCCACCGTCACCCATTTTTCCCGACGATTGCGAAACCTGAGATATAAAAACTAAAAAGAGCTTACAATCCCTAAAAATTAGAGACATTCTTCGGAATGATCTCTCTCTACATTTGTGCATTGTGCTATTACATTTTAGATGTACAATTTTTTCTTAAATCAATACTTTGAGTTTTCGCTCTCTCTTCATGCCGAAAACAAAAAAAGGCAAAAAGCTCACAACAAAATTAAAATTTTATAGTTGATGTATGGAAAAAATTTAAGACAATAACAAATGTAAATAAAGAAAATTAATTCACACAACACAAATAAACACAAAAGTTTTGTTATCCAAGTTTGGGAAATTCCACTAGTTTAACCCTAATAGCTTGGAATTTTACAAAAAAGAGATTTCTTCTACACATGTTTTAAAAATGGTTATGCATGTTTGAAACTTATTAAAGATGCAAATGAGCTATGGATGCAAAGCTTTTAAAGAGAATAACAAACACTCATTAAATTCTCAAGTGAACTTGCGGTGGGATATTTACCCGAGTCAAACATGCCACTATTCTGCCCATTTGCAAAAAGTTGATATAATAATCATAGATGATTGTAAAGTGATTTATCATGCGTAATGGGCTATCTTTTTGTAAGAAATGACTTTTGGATTGGGTGTCAACACTCAATTAAAAATCCCTCGCCTGCCCCTTTTCCCGACGATTGCAAAACCTGAGATTTAAAAATGAAAAAGTGCTTACAATCCCAAAAAATTACAGACACTCTTTGTAATTATCCCTCTCTACATTTCTGCATTTTGCATTTCCATTTTAGATGTACACATTTTTCTTAAATCAACACTTTGAGTTTTTCGCTCTCCCTTCATCCCGTAACCAAAAAAGGCAAATAGATCACAACAAAATGAAAATTTTATAGTTGATGTACGGAAAAAATTTAAAACTATAAAAAAAGTAAATAAAGAAAATTTATTCACACACCACAAAGGAACAAAAGTTTTGTTATCCAATTTTGGGAAATTCCACTAGTCCAACACTAATATCTTCGAATTTTACACGAAGGAGATTTTTTCTACACATGTTTTAAAAATGGATATGCATGCTAGAAACATGTTAAAGATTCAAATGACCTATGGATCCAAAGCTTTTAAAGAGAATAAGAAACGCTCATTAAATTCTCAAGTGAACGTGCGGTGGGATATTTGACCGAGTCGAACAAGCCATTATTTTGCCCATTTTCAAAAAGTTGACCGAACAATCATAGATGATTGTAAAGTGATTTGTCATGCGTAACGGGCTATATTTTTGTTAGAAATGACTTTTGGATTGGGTGTCAACACTCAATTAAAAATCCCTCGCCTGCCCCTTTTCCCGACGATTGCAAAACCTGAGATTTAAAAATGAAAAAGATCTTACAATCCCTAAAAATTACAGACACTCTTCGGAATTATCTCTCTCGACATTTGTGCATTGTGCTTTTCCATTTTAGACGTACACTTTTTTCTTAAATCAGAACCTTGAGTTTTTGCTTTCCCTTCATCCCGTAAACAGAAAAGGCAAATAGATCACAACAAAATAAAAATTTTATAATTCATGTGTGGAAAAAATTTTAAACAATAACTAATTTAAATAAAAAATATTTATTCACACACCACAAATGAACACAAAAGTTTTGTTATCCAAGTTTGGGAAATTCCATTAGTCCAACCCTAATAGCTTGGAATTTTACATGAAGGAGATTTTTTCTACACATGTTTTAAAAATGGATATGCATGCTTGAAACATTTTAAAGATTCAAATGACCTATGGATCCAAAGATTTTAAAGAGAATAAGAAACGCTCATTAAATTCTCAAGTGAACGTGTGGTGGGATATTTACTTGAGTCAAACAAGTCATTATTTTGCCCATTTTCAAAAATTTGACGTAACAATCATAGATGATTGTAAAGTGATTCATCATGCGTAACGGGCTATATTTTTGTAATAAATGACTTATGGATTGCAATTCAACACTCAGTTAAAAATCCTCGACCACCCATCTTTCCCGACGATTGAAAAACCTGAGATAAAAAAACTAAAAAGACCTCACAATCCCTAAAAACTACAGACACTCTTCGGAATTATCTCCCTCTACATTTGTGCATTTTGCTTTTCCATTTTAGATTTACACTTTTTTCTTAAATCAAAACTTTGAATTTTCGCTCTCCCTTCATCGCGAAAAAAAAGGCAAAAAGCTCACTACAAAATAAAATTTTTATAGTTGATGTATTTAAAAAATTTAAAACAATAACAAATGTAAATAAAGAAAATTTATTCACACAACACAAATGAACACAAAACTTTTGTTATCCAAGTTTGGGAAATTCCACTAGTTTAACCCAAATAGCTTGAAATTTTACAAGAAAGAGATTTCTTCTACACATGTTTTAAAAATGGATATGCATGTTTGAAACATGTTGAAGATGCAAATGAGCTATGGATGCAAAGCTTTTAAAGAGAATAACTAACGCTCATTAAATTCTCAAGTGAACTTGCGGTGGGATATTTACCCGAGTCAAACATGCCATTATTTTGCTCATTAGCAAAAAGCTGACATAATAATCATAGATGATTGTAAAGTGATTTATCATGCGTAACAGGCTATATTTTTGTAGGAAATGACTTTTGGATTAGGAGTCAACACTCAGTTAAAAATCCCCCTGCCTCCCCCTTTTCCCGACGATTACAAAACCTGAGATATAAAAATGAAAAAGTGCTTACAATACCTAAAAATTACAGACTCTCTTTGGAATTATCTCTCTCTTCATTTGTGCATTGTGCATTTCCATTTCAGAGGTACACATTATTCTTAAATCAATACTTCGAGTACAGAAAATGAATCACAAATGAACAACAAAATTTAAAATTTTATAGTTGGATGTACGGAAAAAATTTAAAACAATAAAAAATAGATCACAACAAAATGAAAATTTTATAGTTGTTGTATGGAAAAAATTTAAAACAGTAAAAAAAGTAAATAAAGAAAATTTATTCACACACCACAAATGAACACAAAAGTTTAGTTATCCAATTTTGGGAAATTCCACTAGTCCAACACTATTATCTTGAAATTTTACATGAAGGAGATTTTTTCTACACATGTTTTAAAAATGGATATGCATGCTAGAAACATGTTAAAGATTCAAATGACCTATGGATCATAAGCTTTTAAAGAGAATAACAAACGCTCATTAAATTCTCAAGGGAACGTGCGGTGGGATATTTGCCCGAGTCAAAGAAGCCATTATTTTGTCTATTTTCAAAAAGTTGACCTAACAATCATAGATAATTGTCATTTTATTTTTCATGCATAACGGGCTATATTTTTTTTAGAAATGACTTAAGGATTGGAGGTCAACACTCAGTTAAAAATTGCCCGCTTCCCCCTTTTCCCGACGATTGCAACACATTAGATACAAAAACGAAAAAATGCTTACGGTCACTAAAAATTAAAGACACTCTTTGGAATTATGTCTCTCTACATTTGTGCATTGTGCATTTCAATTTTAGATGTCCACTTTGTTCGTAAATCAGAACTTTGAGTTTTCACTTTCCCTTCATCCTGTAAACAGAAAAGGCAAAAAGATCACAACAAAATAAAAATTTTATAATTCATGTGTGGAAAAAATTTTAAAAAATAACTAATGTAAATAAAAAATATTTATTCATGCACCAAAAAAGAACACAAAATTTTTGTTATCCAAGTTTGGGAAATTCCATTAGTCCAACCCTAATAGCTTGGAATTTTACATGAAGGAGCTTTTTTCTACGCATGTTTTAGAAATGGATATGCATGCTTGAAACATGTGAAAGATTCAAATGACCTATGGATCCAAAGATTTTAAAGAGAATAAGAAACGCTCATTAAATTCTCAAGTGAACGTGCGGTGGGATATTTACCCGAGTCTAAAATGTCATTATTTTGCCCATTTTCAAAAATTTGATGTAACAATCATAGATGATTGTAAAGTGATTCATCATGCGTAACGGGTTATATTATTGTAAGAAATGACTTATGGATTCCAATTCAACACTCAGTTAAAAATCCTCCCCACCCATTTTTCCTGACAATTGCAAAACGTGAGATATAAAAACAAAAAAGAGCTTACAATCCCTAAAAACTATAGACAACCTTCGGAATTATCTCTCTCTACATTTGAGCATTGTGCTTTTCCATTTTAGATGTACACTTTTTTCTTAAATCAAAACTTTGAGTTTTCACTCTCCCTTCATCGCGAAAAAAAAAGGCAAAAAGCTCACAACAAAATAAAATTTTTCTAGTTGATGTATGGAAAAAATTTATAACAATAAGAAATGTAAATAAAGAAAATTTATTCACACAACACAGATGAACACAAAAGTTTTGTTATCAAAGTTTGGGAAATTCCACTAGTTTAACTCTAATAGCTTGAAATTTTACAAGAAAGAGATTTCTTGTACACAAGTTTTAAAAATGGATATGCATGTTTGAGACATCTGAAAGATACAAATGAGCTATGGATGCAAAGCTTTTAAAGAGAATAACTAACGCTCATTAAATTCTCAAGTGAACTTGCGGGGGGATATTTACTCGAGTCAAACATTCCACTATTTTGCCCATTAGCTAAAAGCTGACATAATAATCATAGATGATTGTAAAGTGATTTATCATGTGTAACGGGCTATATTTTTGTAGGAAATGACTTTTGGATTGGGAGTCAACACTCAGTTAAAAATTCCCCGCCTCCCCCTTTTCCCGACGATTACAAAACCTTAGATATAAAAACAAAAAAGTGCTTACAATACCTAAAAATTACAGACACTCTTTGGAATTACCTCTCTCTACATTTGTGCATTGTGCATTTCCATTTTAGATGTACACATTTTTCTTAAATCAAAACTTCGAGTTTTTCGCTCTCCCTTCTTCCCGTAAAAAAAAAAAGGCAAATAGATCACAACAAAATGAAAATTTTAAAGTTGTTGTACGGAAAAAATTTAAAACAATAAAAAAAGTAAATAAAGAAAATTTATTCACACACCACAAATGAACACAAAAGTTTAGTTATCCAATTTTGGGAAATTCCACTAGTCCAACACTAATAGCTTGGAATTTTACATGAAGGTGATTTTTTCTGCACATGTTTTAAACATGGATGTACATGCTTGAAACATGTTAAAGATTCAAATGATCTATGGATCCAAAGCTTTTAAAGAGAATAACAAACACTCATTAAATTCTCAAGTGAACGTGCGGTGGGATATTTACTTGAGTCTAACAAGTCATTATTTTGCCCATTTTAAAAAATTTGACCTAGCAACCATAGATGATTGTAAAGTGATTTATCATGCGTAACGGGCTATATTTTTGTAATAAATGACTTATGGATTGTAATTCAACACTCAGTTAAAATTCCTCCACCACCCATTTTTCCCGACGATTTCAAAACCTGAGATATAACAACTAAAAAGACCTTACAATCCCTAAAAATTACAGGCACTCTTCGGAATTATCTTTCTCTACATTTGTGCATTGAGCTTTTCCATTTTAGATGTAGACTTTTTTCTTAAATCAAAACTTTTAGTTTTCGTTCTCCCTTCATCCCGAAAACAAAAAAGGCAAAAAGCTCATTACAAAATAAAAATTTTATAGTTGATCTATGGAAAAAATTTAAAACAATAAAAAATGGAAATTTAGAAAATTTATTCACACAATACAAATGAACACAAAAGTTTTGTTATCCAAGTTTGGGAAATTGCACTAGTTTAACCCTAATAGATTAGAATTTTACAAGAAAGAGATTTCTTCTACACATGTTTTAAAAATGGATATGCAAGTTTGAAACATGTTAAAGATGCAAATGAGCTATGGATGCAAAGATTTTAAAGAGAATAACAAACGCTCATTAAATTCTCAAGTGAACTTGCGGTGGGATATTTACCCGAGTCAAACATGCCATTATTTTGTCCATTTACAAAAAATGACTTTTGGATTGGGAGTCAACACTCAGTTAAAAATCCCCCGCCTGCCCCTTTTCCTGACGATTGCAAAATCTGAGATATAAAAATGAAAAAGTGTTTACAATCCCTAAAAGTTACAGACACTCTTTGGAATTACCTCTCTCTACACTTGTGCGTGTTGCATTTCCATTTTAGATGTACACATTTTTCTTAAATCAAAACTTCGAGTTTTTCCCTCTCCTTCATCCCATAAAAAAAACAGGTAAATAGATCACAACAAAATGAAAATTTTATAGTTGATGTACGAAAAAAATTTAAAACTATAAAAAACGTAAATAAAGAAAATTTATTCACACACCACAAATGAACAGAAAAGTTTTGTTATCCAAGTTTGGAAATTCCACTAGTCCAACACTAATATCTTGGAATTTTACATGAAGGAGATTTTTTCTACACATGTTTTAAAAATAGATATGCATGCTAGAAACATGTTAAAGATTCAAATGACCTATGGATCCAAAGCTTTTAAAAGAGAATAAAAAACGCTCATTAAATTCTCATGTGAACGTGCGGTAGGATATTTGCCCGAGTGAAACAAGCCATTTTCTTGCCCATGTTCAAAAAGTTGACCTAACAAACATAGATGATTGTAAAGCGATTAGTCATGCGTAACTGGCTATATTTTATTAAGAAATAACTTATGGATTGGAAGTCAACACTCAATTACAAATCGCCCACCTCCCCCTTTTCCCGACGATTGCAAACCATTAGATATAAAAACGAAAAAGTGCTTACGGTCCTTAAAAATTACAGACACTGTTTGGAATTATCTGTCTACATTTGTGCACTGTGCATTTCTATTTTAGATGTACACTTTTTTCATAAATCAGAACTTTGAGTTTTCGCTCTCCTTTCTTCTCGTAAAAAGAAAAGGCAAATAGATCACAACAAAATAAAAATTTTAAAGTTGATGTGTGGAAAAAATTTTAAACAATAACTAATGAAAATAAAAAATATTTAATCACACACCACAAATGAACACAAAAGTTTGGTTATCCAAGTTTGGGAAATTCCATTAGTCCAACCCTAATAGCTTAGAATTTTACATGAAGGACATTTTTTCTACACATGTTTAAAAAATGGATATGCATGCTTGAAACATGTTAAAGATTCAAATGACCTATGGATCCAAAGCTTTTAAAGAGAATAACACACGCTCATTAAATTCTCAAGTGAAGTGTGGTAGGATATTTACTCGAGTCTAACAAGTCATTATTTTGCCCATTTCCAAAAATTTGACCTAACAATCATCGATGATTGTAAAGTGATTTATCATGCGTAACGGGCTATATTTTTGTAAGAAATGACTTACGGATTGCAATTCAAGACTCAGTTAAAAATCCTCTACCACCCATTTTTCCCGACGATTGGAAAACCTGAGATATAAAAACTAAAAAGAGCTTACAATCCCTAAAAGTTACAGACACTCTTCGGAATTATCTCTCTCTACATTTGTGCATTGTGCTTTTCCATTTTAGATGTACATTTTTTTCTTAAATCAAAACTTTAGTTTTCGCTCTCCCTTCTTCCCGAAAACAAAAAAGGCAAAAAGCTCACAACAAAATAAAAATTTTATAGTTGATTTATGGAAAAATTTTAAAACAAAAAAATTTAAATAAAGAAAATTTATTCACACAACACAAATGAACACAAAAGTTTTGTTATCCAAGTTTGGGAAATTCCACTAGTTTAACCCTAATTGCTTGGAATTTTACAAGAAAGAGATTTCTACTACACATGTTTTAAAAATGGATATGCATGTTTGAAACATGTTAAAGATGCAAATGAGCTATGGACACAAAGCTTTTAAAGGGAATAACAAACACTCATTAAATTCTCAAGTGAACTTGCGGTGGGATACTTACCCGACTCAAACATGCCATTATTTTGCCCATTTTCAAAAAGCTAACATAATAATCATAGATGATTGTAAAGTGATTTATCAGTCTTAAAGGGCTATATTTTTGTAAGAAATGACTTTTGGATTGGGAGTCAACACTCAGTTAAAAATTCCCTGCCTCCCCCTTTTCCCGACGATTGCAAAACCTGAGATATAAAAACGAAAAAGTGCTTACAATCCCTAAAAATTACAGAGACTCTTTGGAATTATCTCTCTCAACATTTGATCATTGTGCTTTTCCATTTTAGATGTACACATTTTTCTTAAATCATAACTTCGAGTTTTTTGCTCTCCCTTCCTCCCGTAAACAAAAAAGGCAAATAGATGCCAACAAAATGAAAATTTTATAGAGTATGTACGGAAAAAATTTAAAACATTAAAAAAAGTATATAAAGAAAATTTATTCACACACCACAAATGAACGCAAAAGTTTTGTTACCCAAGATTGGGAAATTCCACTGGTCCAACACTAATATCTTGGAATTTTACATGAAGGAGATTTTTTCTACACATGTTTTAAAAATGGATATGCATGCTAGAAACATGGTAAGGATTCAAATGACCTATGGGTCCAAAACTTTTAAAGAGAATAACAAACGCTCATTAAATTCTCAAGTGAACGTGCGATGGGATATTTTCCCGAGTCAAACATGTGATTTGTCATGCGTAACGGGCTATATTTTTATATGAAATGACTTATGGATTGGAAGTCAACACTCAGTTAAAAATTGACCGCCTCCCCCTTTTCCAGACGATTGCAAAACCATAGATATAAAAATGAAAAAGGGCTTACGATCCCTAAAAATTACAGACACTCTTTGAAATTATCTCTCTCTACATTTGTGCATTGTGCATTTCCATTTTAGATGTACACTTTTTTTTTAAATCAAAAATTTGAGTTTTCGCTCTCCCTTCATCCCGTAAATAGAAAAGGCAAATAGATCACAGTAAAATAAAAATTTTATAGTTGATGTGTGGAAAAAATTTAAAAAAATAATTAATTTAAATAAAAAATATTTATTCACACACCACAAATGAACACAAAAGTTTTGTGATCCAAGTTTTGGAAATTCTATTAGTCCAACCCTAATAGCTTGGAATTTTACATGAAGGAGATTTTTTCTACACATGTTTTAAAAATGGATATGCATGCTATAAACATGTTAATGATTCAAATGACTTATGGATTCAAGGCTTTTAAAGAGAATAACAAACGCTCATTAAATTCTCAAGTGAACGTGCGGTGGGATATTTACCCGAGTCTAACAAGTCATTATTTTGCCCATTTTCAAAAATTTGACCTAACAATTATAGATGATTGTAAAGTGATTTATCATGCGTACCAGGCTATATTTTTGTAAGAAATGACTTATGGATTGCAATTCAACACTAGGTTAAAAATCCTCCCCCACCATTTTTTTCGACAATTGCAAAATGTGAGATATAAAAACTAAAAAGAGCTTACAATTCCTAAAAATTACCGACACTCTTAGGAATTATCTTTCTCTACATTTGTGCAATGTGCTTTTCCATTTTAAATGT
This sequence comes from Aristolochia californica, assembly GCF_029961685.1. Taxonomy (NCBI): domain Eukaryota; kingdom Viridiplantae; phylum Streptophyta; class Magnoliopsida; order Piperales; family Aristolochiaceae; genus Aristolochia; species Aristolochia californica. The sequence goes on from NW_027182268.1 coordinate 16,732,447, forward strand.
ACACTTTTTCTTCAATCAATACTTTGACTTTTTGCTCTCCCTTCATCCTAAAAATAAAAAAGGCAAAAAGCTCACAATAAAATAAAAATTTTATAGTTAATGTATGGAAAAATTTTAAAACAATAACAAATGTAAAGAAAGAAAATTTATTCAGACAACACAAATGAACACAAAAGTTTTGTTATACAAGTTTGGGAAATTCCACTAGTCCAACACTAATATCTTGGAATTTTACATGAAGGAGATTTTTTCTACACATGTTTCAAAAATGGATATGCATGCTAGAAACATGTTAAAGATTCAAATGACCTATGGATCCAAAGCTTTTAAAGAGAATAACAAATGCTCATTAAATTCTCAAGTGAACGTGCGGTAGGAAATTTGCCCGAGTGAAACAAGCCATTGTTTTGCCCATTTTCAAAAAGTTGACCTATCAATCATTGATGATTGTAAAGAGATTTATCAGTCTTAACGGGCTATATTTTTGTAGGAAATGACTTTTGGATTGGGAGTCAACATTCAGTTAAAAATCCCCCGCCTCCCCCTTTTTCTGACGATTACAAAACCTGAGATATAAAAATGAAAAAGTGCTTACAATACCTAAAAATTACAGACACTCTTTGGAATTATCTCTCTCTACATTTGTGCATTGTGAATTTCCGTTTTAGATGTACACATTTTTCTTAAATCAAAACTTTGAGTTTTTCGTTCTCCATTCATCCCGTAAACAAAAAAGGCAAATAGATCACAACAAAATGAAAATTTTATAGTTGTTGAACGGAAGAAATTAAAAACAATAAAAAAATTAAATAAAGAAAATTTATTCACACACGACAAATGAACACAAAAGTTTAGTTATCCAATTTTTGGAAATTCCACTAGTCCAACACTAATATCTTGGAATTTTACATGAAGAAGATTTTTTCTACACATGTTTTAAAAATGGATATGCATGCTAGAAACATGTTAAAGATTCAAATGACCTATGGATCCAAAGCTTTTAAAGAGAATAACAAACGCCCATTAAATTCTCAAGTGAACGTGCAGTGGAAAATTTGCCCGAGTTAAACAAGCTATTATTTTGCCCATTTTCAAAAAGTTGACCTAACAATCATTGATGATTATAAAGTGATTTGTCTTGTGTAATGGGCCATATTTTTTTAAGAAATGACTTATGGATTGCAATTCAACAATCAGTTAAAAATCCTCAGCCACCCATTTTTCCTGATAATCGTAAAACCTGAGATATAAAAAGTAAAAAGAGCTTACAATCCCTAAAAATTTCTGACACTCTTCGGAATTATCTCTCTCTACATTTGTTCATTGTGCTTTTCCATTTTAGATCTACTCTTTTTTATTAAATCAAAACTTTGAGTTTTCGCTCTCCCTTCATCCCGAAAACAAAAAAGGCAAAAAGCTCACAAAGAAATAAAAATTTTATAGTTGATGTATGGAAAAAATTTAAAACAATAAAAAATGTAAATAAAGAAAATTTATTCACACAACACAAATAAACACAAAAGTTTTGGTATCCAAGTTTGGAAAATTCCACTAGTTTAACCCTAACAGCTTGCAAATTTATTAGAAAGAGATTTCTTCTACACATGTTTTAAAAATGGATGTGCATGTATGAAACATGTTAAAGATGCAAATGAGCTATGGATGTAAATCTTTTAAATAGAATAAAAAACACTCATTATATTCTCAAGTGAACTTGTGGTGGGATATTTACCTGAGTCAAACATGTCATTATTTTGCCCATTTGCAAAAAGCTGACATAACAATCATAGATGATTGAAAAGTGTTTTATCATGCGTAACGGGCTATATTTTTGTAAGAAATGACTTTTGGATTGGGTGTCAACATTCGGTTAAAAATCCCCCGCCTCCCCCTTTTTCCCAATGATTGCAAAACCTGAGATATAAATACGAAAAAGTGCTTACAATCCCTAAAAATTACAGACACTCTTTGGAATTATCTCTCTCTACATTTGTACATTGTGCAATTCCATTTTAGATGTACACATTTTTCTTAAATCAAAACTTCGAGTTTTTCGCTCTCCCTTCATCCCGTAAACAAAAAAGGCAAATAGATCACAACAAAATGAAAATTTTATAGTTGATGTACGGAAAAAATTTAAAACTATTAAAAAAGTAAATAAAGAAAATTTATTCACACACCACAAATGAACAAAAGTTTTGTTATCCAAGTTTGGGAAATTCCACTAGTCCAACACTAATATCTTGGAATTTTACACGAAGGAGATTTCTTCTACACATGTTTTAAAAATGGATATGCATGCTCGAAACATGTTAAAGATTCGAATGACCTATGGATCCAAAAATTTTAAAGAGAATAACGACCGCTCATTAATTGCTCAAGTGAACGTGAAGTGGGATATTTGCCCTAGTCAAACAAGACATTATTTTGCCCATTTTCAAAAAGTTGACCTAACAATCATAGATGATGGTAAAGATTTTTGTCGTGCGTAACGGGCTATATTTTTGTACGAAATGACCTATGGATTGGAAGTCAACACTCAGTTAAAAATCTCCCTCCTCCCCCTTTTCCCGACGATTGGAAAACCTTAGATATAAAAACGAAAAAGGGCTTACGATCCCTAAAAATTAAAGACACACTTTGGAATTATCTCTCTCTACATTTGTGCATTGTGCATTTCCATTCTAGGTGCACACTTTTTTCTTAAATCAGAACTTTGAGTTTTCGCTCTCCCTTCATCCCGTAAACAGAAAAGCCAAATACATCACACCAAAATAAAAAAATTATAGTTGATGTGTGGAAAAAATTTAAAACAATAACTAATTTAAATAAAAAATATTTATTCACACACCACAAATGAACACAAAAGTTTCCTTATCCAAGTTTGGGAAATTCCATTAGTCCAACCCTAATAGCTAGGAATTTTACATGAAGGTGATTTTTTCTACACATGTTTTAAAAATGGATATGCATGCTAGAAACATGTCAACGATTCAAATGACCTATGGATCAAATGCTTTTAAACAAAATAACAAATGCTCACTAAATTCTCAAGTGAACGTGCGATGGGATATTTGCCCAAGTCATACAAGTCTTTATTTTGCCCATTTTAAAAATTGACCTAACAATAAGAGATGATTGTAAAGTGATTTGTCATGTGTAACGGGCAATATTTTTGTAAGAAATGACTTCTGGATTGGAAGTCAACACTCAGTTAAAAATCTCCCACCTCCCCCTTTTCCCGACGATTGCAAAACCTTAGATATAAAAATGAAAAATTTCTTACGATCCCTAAAAATTACAGACACTCTTTGGAATTATCTTTCTCTACATTTGTGCATTGTGCATTTCCATTTTAGATGTACACTTTTTTCTTAAATCAGAACTTTGAGTTTTCGCTCTCCCTTCATCGTTAAACAGAAAAGGCAAATAGATCACAACAAAATAAAAATTTTATAGTTGATGTGTGGAAAAAATTTAAAACAATAACTAATGTAAATAAGAAATAATTATTCACACACCAAAAAAGAACACAAAACTTTGGTTATCCAAGTTTGGGAAATTCCATTAGTCCAACCCTAATAACTTAGAATTTTACATGAAGGACATTTTTTCTACACATGTTTAAAAAATGGATATGCATGCTTGAAACATGTTAAAGATTCAAATGACCTATGGATCCAAAGCTTTTAAAGAGATAAACAAACGCTCATTAAATTCTCAAGTGAACGTGCGGTGGGATATTTGCCCGAGTCTAACAAGTCATTATTTTGCCCATTTTCAAAAATTTGACCTAACAATCATATATGATTGTAAAGTGATTTATCATGCGTAACGGGCTATATTTTTGTAAGAAATGACTTAAGGATTGCAGTTTAACACTCAGTTAAAAATCCTCCGCCACCCATTTTTCCCAATGATTGCAACACCTGAGATATAAAAACTAAAAAGTGCTTACAATCCCTAAAAATTACAGACACTCTTCGGAATTATCTCTCTATACATTTGTGCATTGTGCTTTTCCATTTTAGATTTACACTTTTTTCTTAAATCAAAACTTTTAGTTTTCGCTCTCCCTTCTTCCCGAAAACAAAAAAGGCAAAAAGCTCACAACAAAATAAAAAATTTATTGTTGATTTATGGAAGAAATTTAAAACAATAAAAATTTTAAATAAAGAAATTTTATTCACACAACACAAATGAACACAAAAGTTTTGTTATCCAAGTTTGGGAAATTCCACTAGTTTAACCCTAATTGCTTGGAATTTTAAAAGAAAAAGATTTCTACTACACATGTTTTAAAAATGGATATGCATGTTTGAAACATGTTAAAGATGCAAATGAGCTATGGATGCAAAGCTTTTAAAGATAATAACAAACGCTCATTAAATTCTCAAGTGAACTTGCGGTGGGATACTTACCCGAGTCAAACATGCCATTATTTTGCCCATTTGTAAAAAGCTGACATGATAATCATAGATGATTGTGAAGTGATTTATCAGTCTTAACGGGCTATATTTTTTTAAGTAATGACTTTTGGATTGGGAGTCAACACTCAGTTAAAAATCCCCCACCTCCCCCTTTTCCCGAAGATTGCAAAACCTGAGATATAAAAACGAAAAAGTGCTTACAGTCTCAAAAAATTATAGACATTCTTTGGAATTATCTTTCTCTACATTTGAGCATTGTGCATTTCAGTTTTAGATGTACACATTTTTCTTAAATCATAACTTCGAGTTTTTCGCTCTCCCTTCCTCCCGTAAACAAAAAAGGCAAATAGATGCCAACAAAATGAAAATTTTTTAGAGTATGTACGGAAAAAATTTAAAACATTAAAAAAAAGTATATAAAGAAAATTTATTCACACACCACAAATGAACGCAAAAGTTTTGTTACCCAAGTTTTGGAAATTCCACTAGTCCAACACTAATATCTTGGAATTTTACATGAAGGACATTTTTTCTACCCATGTTTTAAAAATGGATATGCATGCTAGAAACATGGTAAGGATTCAAATGACCTTTGGGTCCAATACTTTTAAAGAGAATAACAAACGCTCATTAAATTCTCAAGTGAACGTGCGGTGGGATATTTGCCCAAGTCCAACATGTGATTTGTCGTGCATAAAAGGCTATATTTTTATATGAAATGACTTATGGATTGGAAGTCAAAACTCAGTTAAAAATCGACCGCCTCCCCCTTTTCCAGACGATTGCAAAACCATAGATATAAAAATGAAAAAGTGCTTACGATACCTAAAAATTACAGACACTCTTTGAAATTATCTCTCTCTACATTTGTGCATTGTGCATTTCCATTTTAGAAGTACACTTTTTTTTTTTAAATCAAAACTTTGAGTTTTCGCTCTCCCTTCATCCCGTAAACAGAAAAGGCAAATAGATCACAGAAAAATAAAAATTTTATAGTTGATGTGTGGAAAAAATTTAAAACAATAATTAATGTAAATAAAAAATATTTATTCACACACCACAAATGAACACAAAAGTTTTGTTCACCAGGTTTTGGAAATTCCATTAGTCCAACCCTAATAGCTTGGAATTTTACATGAAGGAGATTTTTTCTACACATGTTTTAAAAATGGATATGCATGCTAGAAACATGTTAAAGATTCAAATGACCTATGGATCCAAAGCTTTTAAAGAGAATAACAAACGCTCATTAAATTCTCAAGTGAACGTGCGGTGGGATATTTACCCGAGTCTAACAAGTCATTATTTTGCCCAATTTCAAAAATTTGACCGAACAATCATAGATGATTGTAAAGTGATTTATCAAGCATACCGGGCTATATTTTTGTAAGAAATGACTTATGGATTGCAATTCAACACTCAGTTAAAAATCCTCCCCCACCATTTTTCTCGACGATTGCAAACCTGAGATATAAAAACTAAAAAGAGGTTACAATTCCTAAAAATTACCGACACTCTTCGGAATTATGTTTCTCGACATTTGTACAATGTGCTTTTCCATTTTAAATGTACACTTTTTTCTTAAATCAAAATTTTGACTTTTCGCTCTCCCTTCATCCCGAAAACAAAAAAGGCAAAAAGCTCACAATAAAATAAAAAATTTAAAGTTGATGTATGGAAAAAATTTAAAACAATAAAAATGTAAAGAAATAAAATTTATTCAGACAACACAAATGAACACAAAAGTTTTGTTATCCAAGTTTGGGAAATTCCACTAGTTTAACCTTAATAGCTTGGAATTTTACAAGAAAGAGATATGTACTGCACATGTTTTAAAAAGGGATATGCATCTTTGAAACATGTTAAAGATGCAAATGAGTTATGGACGCAATGCTTATAAACAGAACAACAAACGCTCATTAAATTCTCATCTTAACTTGCGGTGGGATACTTATCCGAGTCAAACATGCCATTATTTTGCCCATTTGCAAAAAGCTGACATAATAATCATAGATGATTGTAAAGAGATTTATCAGTCTTAATGGGCTATATTTTTGTAGGAAATAACTTTTGGCTTGGGAGTCAACAATCAGTTAAAAATCCCCCGCCTCCCCCTTTTCCCGATGATTACAAAACCTGAGATATAAAAATGAAAAAGTGCTTATAATACCTAAAAATTACAGACACTCTTTGGAATTATCTCTCTCTACATTTGTGCATTGTGCATTTCCATTTTAGATGTACACATTTTTCTTAAATCAAAACTTCGAGCTTTTCGCTCTCCCTTCATCCTGTAAACAAAAAAGGCAAATAGATCACAACAAAATGAAAATTTTATAGTTGTTGTGCGGACAAAAATTAAAACAATAAAAAAAGTAAATGAAGAAAATTTATTCACACACCACAAATGAACACAAAAGTTAGGTTATCCATTTTTGGGAAATTACACTAGTCCAACACTAATATATTGGAATTTAACATTAAGGAGACTTTTTCTACACATGTTTTAAAAATGGATATGCATGCTAGAAACATGTTAAAGATTCAAATGACCTATGGATCCAAAGCTTTTAAAGAGAATAACAAACACTCATTAAATTCTCAACTAAGCGTGCGGTGGGATATTTGCCAGAGTCAAACAAGCCATTATTTTGTCCATTTTCAAAAAGTTGACCTAACAATCATAGATGATTGTAAAGTGATTTTTCATGCCTAATGGGCTATATTTTTGTAAGAAATGACTTATGGATTGAAAATCAACACTCAGTTAAAAATCGCCCGCCTCCCCCTTTTCCCGACGATTGCAAAACCTTAGATATAAAAATGAAAAAGTGCTTACGATCCCTAAAAATTATAGACACTCTTTGGAATTATCTCTCTCAACATTTGTGCATTGTGCATTTCCATTTTAGATGTACACTTTTTTCTTAAATCAGAACTTTGAGTTTTCGCTCTCCCTTCATCCCGTAAACAGAAAAGGCAAATAGATCACAACAAAATAAAAATTTTATAGTTGATGTGTGGAAAATTTTTTAAAAAATATCTAATTTAAATAAAAAATATTTATTCACACACCACAAATGAACACAAAAGTTTTGTTATCCAAGTTTGGGAAATTCCACTAGTCCAACAGTAATATCTTGGAATTTTAAATGAAGGAGATTTTTTTCTACACATGTTTTAAAAATGGATATACATGCTAGAAACATGTTAAAGATTCAAATGACCTATGGATCCAAAGATTTTAAAGAGAATAACAAATGCTCATTAAATTCTCAAGTGAACGTGGGGTGGGAAATTTGCCTTAGTCAAACAAGCCATTATTTTGCCCATTTTCAAAAAGTTGACCCAACAATTATAGATGACTTTAAAGTGATTTGTCATGCGTAACGGGCTATATTTTTGTAAGAAATGAATTATGGATTGCAATTTAACACTCAATTAAAAATCCACGGCCACCCATTTTTCCCGATGATTACAAAACCTGAGATATAAAAACTAAAAAGATCTTACAATCCCTAAAAATTATAGACACTCTTCGGAATTATCTCTCTCTACATTTGTGCATTGTGCTTTTCCATTTTAGATCTACTCTTTTTTCTTAAATCAAAACTTTGAGTTTTCGCTCTCCCTTCATCCTGAAAACAAAAAGGCAAAAAGATCACAAAGAAATAAAAATTTTATAGATGAGATATGAAAAAAATTTAAAACAATAACAAATGTAAATAAGGAAAATTTATTCACACAACACAAATAAACACAAAAGTTTTGTTATCCAAGTTTGGGAAATTCCACTAGTTTAACCCAAATATCTTGCAAATTTACAAGAAAGAGATTTCTTCTACACATGTTTTAAAAATGGTTGTGCATGTTTGAAACATGTTAAAGATGCAAATGAGCTATGGATGCAAAGCTTTTAAAGAGAATAACAAACGCTCATTAAATTCTCAAGTAAACTTGCGGTGGGATATTTACCTGAGTCAAACATGCCATTTTTTTGCCCATTTGTAAAAAGCTGACATAATAATCATAGATGATTGAAAAGTGTTTTATCATGCGTAACGGGCTATATTTTTGTAAGAAATGACTTTTGGATTCGGTGTCAACACTTGATTAAAAATCCCCGCCTCCCCCTTTTCCTGACGATTGCAAAACCTGAGATATAAATAAAAAGTGCTTACAATCCCTAAAAATTACAGACACTCTTTGGAATTATCTCTCTCTACATTTTTACATTGTGCATTTCCATTTTAGATGTACACATTTTTCTTAAATCAAAACTTCGATTTTTTCGCTCTCCCTTCATCCCGTAAACAAAAAAGGCAAATAGATCACAAGAAAATAAAAATTTTATAGTTGATGTGTGGAAGAAATTTAAACAATAAAAAAAGTAAATAAATAAAATTTATTCACACACCACAAATGAACTCAAAAATTTTGTTATCCAAGTTTGGGAAATTCCACTAGTCCAACACTAATATCTTGGAATTTTACATGATGGACATTTTTTCTACACATGTTTTAAAAATGGATATGCATGCTAGAAACATGTTAAAGATTCAAATGACCTATGGATCCAAAGCTTTTAAAGCGAATAAAAAACTCTCATTAAATTCTCAAGCGAACGTGCAGTAGGATATTTGCTCGAATCAAACAAGCCATTATTTTGCCCATTTTGAAAAAGTTGACCTAACAATCATAGATGATTGTCATGTGATTTGTCATGCGTAACGGGCTATATTTTTGTAAGAAATGACTTATGGATTGGAAGTCAACACTCAGTTAAAAATCGCCCCCCTCCCCCTTTTCCCGACGATTGCAAAACCTTAGATACAAAAATGAAAAAGTGCTTACGATCACTAAAACTTACAGACACTCTTTGGAATTATCTCTCTCTACATTTGTGCATTGTGCATTTCCATTTTAGATGTACACTTTTTTCTTAAATCATAACTTTGTGTTTTCTCTCTCCCTACATCCCGTAAACAGAAAAGGCAAATAGATAACAACAAAATAAAAATTTTATAGTTGATGTCCGGAAAAAATTTTAAACAATAACTAATGTAAATAAAAAATATTTATTCACACAACTCAAATGAACACAAAAGTTTTGTTATCCAATTTTGGGAAATTCCATTTGTCCAACCCTAATAGCTTGGAATTTTACAAGAAGGAGATTTTTTCTACACTTGTTTTAAAAATGGATATGCATATTAGAAACATGTTAAGGATTCAAATGACCTATGGATCCAAAGCTTTTAAAGAGAATCAGAAACGCTCATTAAATTTTCAAGCGAATGTGCGGTGGGATATTTACCCGAGTCTAACAAGTCACTATTTTGCCCACTTTCAAAAACTTGACCTAACATTCATAGATGATTGTAAAGTGGTTGATCATGCGTAACGGGTAATATTTTGTAAGAAATGACTTATGGATTGCAATTCAACACTCAGTTAAAAATCCTCCGCCACCCATTTTTCCCGACGATTGCAAAATTCGAGATATAAAAACTAAAAAGAGCTTACAATCCCTAAAAATACAGATACTCTTCGGAATTATGTCTCTCTACATTTGTGCATTGTGCTTTTCCATTTTAGATGTTAACTTTTTTCTTAAATCAGAACTTGAGTTTTCGCTCTCCCTTCATCCGTTAAACAGAAAAGGCAAATAGATCACAACTAAATAAAATTTTATAATTGATGTGTGGAAAAAATTTAAGAAATAATAAATGTAAATAAAAAATATTTATTTACACACCACAAATGAAGACAAAAGTTTTGTTAACCAAGTTTGGGAAATTCCATTAGTCCAACCCTCATAGCTTGGAATTTTATATGAAGGAGATTTTTTCTACTCATGTTTTAAAAATGGATATGCATGCTTGAAACATGTTAAAGATTCAAATGACCTATGGATCCAAAGAATTTAAAGAGAATAAGAAACGCTCATTAAATTCTCAAGTGAACGTGCGGTGGGATATTTTCCCGAGTCTAACAAATCATTATTTTCCCCATTTTCAAAAATTTGACTTAACAATCATAGATGATTGAAAGTGATTTATCATGCGTAACGGGCTATATTTTTGCAAGAAATGACTTATGGATTGCAATTCAACACCCAGTTAAAAATCCTCCGCAACCCATTTTTCCCGACGATTGCAAAGCGTGAGATATAAAATCTAAAAAGAGCTTACAATCCCTAAAAATTACTGACACTCTTCGGAATTATCTCTCTTTACATTTGTGCATTGTGCTTTTCCATTTTAGATGTACACTTTTTTCTTAAATCAAAACTTCGAGTTTTTCGCTCTCCCTTCATCCCGTAAAAAAAAAGGAAAATAGATCACAAGACAATGAAAATTTTATAGTTGATGTACGGAAAAAATTTAAAAAAATAAAAAAAGTGAATAAAAAAATTTATTCACACACCACAAATGAACACAAAAGTTTTGTTATCCAAGTTTGGGAAATTCCACTAGTCCAACTAATATCTTGGAATTTTACATGAAGGAAATTTTTTCTACACATGTTTCAAAAATGGATATGCATGCTAGAAACATGTTAAAGATTCAAATTACCTATGGATCCAAAGCTTTTAAAGAGAATAACAAATGCTCATTAAATTCTCAAGTGAACGTGCGGTAGGAAATTTGCCCGAGTGAAACAAGCCATTGTTTTGCCCATTTTCAAAAAGTTGACCTATCAATCATTGATGATTATAAAGTGATTTGTCATGTGTAACAGGCTATATTTTTATAAGAAATGACTTATGGATTGCAATTCAACACTCAGTTAAAAATCCTCCGCCACCCAATTTTTCCGATAATTGCAAAACTTGAGATATAAAAAGTAAAAAGAGCTTACAATCCCTAAAAAATTTTGACACTCTTAGGAATTATCTCTCTCTACATTTGTGCATTGTGCTTTTACATTTTAGATCTACTCTTGTTTCTTAAATCAAAACTTTGAGTTTTCGCTCTCCCTTCATCCCGAAAACAAAAAAGGCAAAAAGCTCTCTAAGAAATAAAAATTTTATAGTTGATGTATGAAAAAAATAAAAAATAATAAAAAATGTAATAAAAAAAATTTATTCACACAACAACAATAAACACAAAAGTTTTGGTATCCAAGTTTGGGAAATTCCACTAGTTTAACCCTAACAGCTTGCAAATTTATTAGAAAGAGATTTCTTCTACACATGTTTTAAAAATGGATGTGCATGTTTCAAACATGTTAAAGATGTAAATGAGCTATGGATGCAAAGCTTTTAAAGAGAGTAAAAAATGCTCATTAAATTCTCAAGTGAACTTGCGGTGGTATATTTACCCGAGTCAAACATGCCATTATTTTGCCCATTTGCAAAAAGCTGACATAATAATCATAGATGATTGAAAAGTTTTTTATCATGCCTAACAGGCTATATTTTTGTAAGAAATGACTTTTGGATTCGGTGTCAACACTCGATTAAAAATCCCCCGCCTCCCCCTTTTCCTGACGATTGCAAAACCTGAGATATAAATACGAAAAAGTGCTTACAATCCCTAAAAATTACAGACACTCTTTGGAATTATCTCTCTCTACATTTTTACATTGTGCATTTCCATTTTAGATGTACACATTTTTTTTAAATCAAAACTTTGATTTTTTCGCTCTCCCTTCGTCCCATAAACAATAAAGGCAAATAGATCACAAGAAAATAAAAATTTTATAGTTGATGTGTGGAAGAAATTTAAAAAATAAAAAAAGTAAATAAATAAAATTTATTCACACACCACAAATGAATTCAAAAGTTTTGTTATCCAAGTTTGGGAAATTCCACTAGTCCAACATTAATATCTTGGAATTTTACATGATGGAGATTTTTTCTACACATGTTTTAAAAATGGATATGCATGCTAGAAACATGTTAAAGATTCAATTGACATATGGATCCAAAGCTTTTAAAGAGAATAACAAACGCTCATTAAATTCTCTAGTGAACGTGCGGTAGGATATTTGCCCGAATCAAACAAGCCATTATTTTGCCCATTTTCAAAAAATTGACCTACCAATCATAGATGTTTGTAAAGTGATTTGTCATGCGTAACAGGCTATGTTTTTGTAAGAAATGAATTATGGATTGGAAGTCAACACTCAGTTAAAAATCGCCCCCTCCCCCTTTTCCCGACGATTGCAAAACCTTGGATACAAAAACAAAAAAGTGCTTACGATCCCACAAAATTACAGACACTCTTTGGAAATATCTCTCTCTACATTTGTGCATTGTGAATTTCCATTTTAGATGTACACTTTTTTCTTAAATTAGTACTTTGAGTTTCCGCTCTCCCTTCATCCCGTAAACAGAAATGGCAAATAGATCTCAACAAAATAAAAATTTTATAGTTGATGTGTGGAAAAAATTTTAAACAATAACTAATGTAAATAAAAAATATTTATTCACACTCCCCAAATGAACACAAAAGTTTTGTTGTCCAAGTTTGGGAAATTCCTTTAGTCCAACCCTAATAGCTTGGAATTTTACAAGAAGGAGATTTTTTCTACACATGTTTTAAAAATGGATATGCATGCTAGAAATAGGTTAAAGATTACAATGACCTATGGATCATAAGTTTTTAAAGAGTATAACAAACTCTCATTAAATTCTCAAGTTAACGTGAGGTGGGATATGTACCCGAGTCTAACAAGTCATTATTTTGCCCATTTTCAAAAATTTGACCTAACAATTATCGATGATTGTATAGTGTTTTATCATGCATAACGGGCAATATTTTTGTAAGAAATGACTTATGGATTGCAATTCAACACTCAGTTAAAAATCCACCGTCACCATTTTTCCTGACGATTGTGAAACCTGAGATATAAAAACTAAAAAGAGCTTACAATCCCTAAAAATTAGAGATATTCTTTGGAATGATCTCTCTCTACATTTGTGCATTGTGCTATTACATTTTAGATGTACAATTTTTTCTTAAATCAAAACTATGAGTTTTCGCTCTCTCTTCATGTCGAAAACAAAAAAAGGCAAAAAGCTCACAACAAAATTAAAATTTTATAGTTGATGTATGGAAAAAATTTAAAACAATAACAAATGTAAATAAAGAAAATTAATTCACACAACACAAATAAACACAAAAGTTTTGTTATCCAAGTTTGGGAAATTCCACTTGTTTAACCCTAATAGCTTGGAATTTTACAAAAAAAGAGATTTCTTCTACACATGTTTTAAAAATGGTTATGCATGTTTGAAACTTATTAAAGATGCAAATGAGCTATGGATGCAAAGCTTTTAAAGAGAATAACAAACGCTCATTAAATTCTCAAGTGAACTTGCGGTGGGATATTTACCCGAGTCAAACATGCCACTATTCTGCCCATTTGCAAAAAGCTGACATAATAATCATAGATGATTGTAAAGTGATTTATCGTGCGTAATGGGCTATCTTTTTGTAAGAAATGACTTTTGGATTGGGTGTCAACACTCAATTAAAAATCCCTCGCCTGCCCCTTTTCCCGACGATTGCAAAACCTGAGATTTAAAAATGAAAAGTGCTTACAATCCCAAAAAATTACAGACACTCTTTGTAATTATCCCTCTCTACATTTGTGCATTTTGCATTTCCATTTTAGATGTACACATTTTTCTTAAATCAACACTTTGAGTTTTTCGCTCTCCCTTCATCCCGTAAACAAAAAAGGCAAATAAATCACAACAAAATGAAAATTTTATAGTTGATGTACGGAAAAAATTTAAAACTATAAAAAAAGTAAATAAAGAAAATTTATTCACACACCACAAAGGAACAAAAGTTTTGTTATCCAATTTTGGGAAATTCCACTAGTCCAACACTAATAACTTCGAATTTTACACGAAGGAGATTTTTTCTACACATGTTTTAAAAATGGATATGCATGCTAGAAACATGTTAAAGATTCAAATGACCTATGGATCCAAAGCTTTTAAAGAGAATAAGAAACGCTCATTAAATTCTCAAGTGAACGTGCGGTGGGATATTTGCCCGAGTAGAACAAGCCATTATTTTGCCCATTTTCAAAAAGTTGACCGAACAATCATAGATGATTGTAAAGTGATTTGTCATGCGTAACGGGCTATATTTTTGTTAGAAATGGCTTATGGATCGGAAGTCAACACTCAGGTAAAAATCGCCCGCCTCCCTCTTTTCCCGACGATTGTAAGACATTAGATACAAAAACGAAAAATTGGTTACGGTCCCAAAAAATTAATGACACTTTTTGGAATTAGCTCTCTCTACATTTGTGCATTGTACATTTCCATTTTAGATGTACACTTTTTTCGTAAATCAAAACTTTGAGTTTTCGTTCTCCCTTCATCCCGTAAACAGAAAAAAGGCAAATAGATCACAACAAAATAAAAATTTTATAGTTGATGTGTGGAAAAAATTTTAAACAATAACTAATGTAAATAAAAAATATTTATTCACAAACCACAAATGAACACAAATGTTTTGTTTTCCAAGTTTGGGAAATTCCATTAGTCCAACCCTAACAGCTTGGAATTTTACATGAAGGAGATATTTTCTACACATGTTTTAAAAATGGATGTACATGCTTGAAACATGTTAAAGATTCAAATGACCTACGGATCCAAAGCTTTTAAAGAGAATAACAAATGCTCATTAAATTCTCAAGTGAACGTGCGGTGGGATATATACCCGTGTCTAACAAGTCATTATTTTTCCCATTTTAGAAAATTTGACCTAACAATCATAGATGATTGTAAAGTGATTTATCATGCGTAACGGGCTATATTTTTGTAAGAAATGACTTATGGATTGCAATTCAACACTCAGTTAAAATACCTCCGCCACCCATTTTTCCGACGATTACAAAACCCGAGATATAAAAAATAAAAAGATCTTACAATCCCTAAAAATTATAGACACTCTTCGGAATTATCTCTCTCTACATTTGTGCATTGTGCTTTTCCATTTTAGACGTACATTTTTTTCTTAAATCAGAACCTTGAGTTTTCGCTTTCCCATCATCCCGTAAACAGAAAAGGCAAATAGATCACAACAAAATAAAAAATTTATAATTCATGTGTGGAAAAAATTTTAAACAATAACTAATTTAAATAAAAAATATTTATTCACACACCACAAATGAACACAAAAGTTTTGTTATCCAAGTTTGGGAAATTCCATTAGTCCAACCCTAATAGCTTGGAATTTTACATGAAGGAGCTTTTTTCTACACATGTTTTAAAAATGGATATGCATGCTTGAAACATGTTAAAGATTCAAATGACCTATGGAACCAAAGATTTTAAAGAGAATAAGAAACGCTCATTAAATTCTCAAGTGAACGTGTGGTGGGATATTTACTTGAGTCAAACAAGTCATTATTTTGCCCATTTTCAAAAATTTGACGTAACAATCATAGATGATTGTAAAGTGATTCATCATGCGTAACGGGCTATATTTTTGTAATAAATGACTTATGGATTGCAATTCAACACTCAGTTAAAAATCCTCCACCACCCATCTTTCCCGACAATTGAAAAACCTGAGATAAAAAAACTAAAAAGACCTCACAATCCCTAAAAACTACAGACACTCTTCGGAATTATCTCCCTCTACATTTGTGCATTTTGCTTTTCCATTTTAGATTTACACTTTTTTCTTAAATCAAAACTTTGAATTTTTGCTCTCCCTACATCGCGAAAAAAAAGGCAAAAAGCTCACTACAAAATAAAATTTTTATAGTTGATGTGTTTAAAAAATTTAAAACAATAACAAATGTAAATAAAGAAAATTTATTCACACAACACAAATGAATACAAAACTTTTGTTATCCAAGTTTGGGAAATTCCACTAGTTTAACCCAAATAGCTTGAAATTTTACAAGAAAGAGATTTCTTCTACACATGTTTTAAAAATGGATATGCATGTTTGAAACATGTTGAAGATGAAAATGAGCTATGGATGCAAAGCTTTTAAAGAGAATAACTAACGCTCATTAAATTCTCAAGTGAACTTGCGGTGGGATATTTACCCGAGTCAAACATGCCATTATTTTGCTCATTAGCAAAAAGCTGACATAATAATCATAGATGATTGTAAAGTGATTTATCATGCGTAACAGGCTATATTTTTGTAGGAAATGACTTTTGGATTAGGAGTCAACACTCAGTTAAAAATCCCCCTGCCTCCCCCTTTTCCCGACGATTACAAAACCTGAGATATAAAAATGAAAAAGTGCTTACAATACCTAAAAATTACAGACACTCTTTGGAATTATCTCTCTCTTCATTTGTGCATTGTGCATTTCCATTTCAGAGGTACACATTATTCTTAAATCAATACTTCGAGTACGGAAAATGAATCACAAATGAACAACAAAATGTAAAATTTTATAGTTGGATGTACGGAAAAAATTTAAAACAATAAAAAATAGATCACAACAAAATGAAAATTTTATAGTTGTTGTATGGAAAAAATTTAAAACAGTAAATAAAGTAAATAAAGAAAATTTATTCACACACCACAAATGAACACAAAAGTTTAGTTATCCAATTTTGGGAAATTCCACTAGTCCAACACTAATATCTTGAAATTTTACATGAAGGAGATTTTTTCTACACATGTTTTAAAAATGGATATGCATGCTAGAAACATGTTAAAGATTCAAATGACCTATGGATCATAAGCTTTTAAAGAGAATAACAAACGCTCATTAAATTCTCAAGGGAACGTGCGGTGGGATATTTGCCCGAGTCAAAGAAGCCATTATTTTGTCCATTTTCAAAAAGTTGACCTAAAAATCATAGATAATTGTCATTTGATTTTTCATGCATAACGGGCTATATTTTTGTTAGAAATGACTTAAGGATTGGAGGTCAACACTCAGTTAAAAATTGCCCGCTTCCCCCTTTTCCCGACGATTGCAACACATTAGATACAAAAACGAAAAAATGCTTACGGTCACTAAAAATTAAAGACACTCTTTGGAATTATGTCTCTCTACATTTGTGCATTGTGCATTTCAATTTTAGATGTCCACTTTGTTCGTAAATCAGAACTTTGAGTTTTCACTCTCCCTTCATCCTGTAAACAGAAAAGGCAAATAGATCACAAGAAAATAAAAATTTTATAATTCATGTGTAGAAAAAATTTTAAAAAATAACTAATGTAAATAAAAAATATTTATTCATGCACCACAAATGAACACAAAATTTTTGTTATCCAAGTTTGGGAAATTCCATTAGTCCAACCCTAATAGCTTGGAATTTTACATGAAGGAGCTTTTTTCTACGCATGTTTTAAAAATGGATATGCATGCTTGAAACATGTGAAAGATTCAAATGACCTATGGATCCAAAGATTTTAAAGAGAATAAGAAACGCTCATTAAATTCTCAAGTGAACGTGCGGTGGGATATTTACCCGAGTCTAAAATGTCATTATTTTGCCCATTTTCAAAAATTTGACGGAAGAATCATAGATGATTTTAAAGTGATTCATCATGCGTAACGGGCTATATTATTGTAAGAAATGACATATGGATTCCAATTCAACACTCAGTTAAAAATCCTCCCCACCCATTTTTCCCGACGATTGCAAAACCTGAGATATAAAAAAAAAAAAGAGCTTACAATCCCTAAAAACTATAGACAACCTTCGGAATTATCTCTCTCTACATTTGAGAATTGTGCTTTTCCATTTTAGATGTACAGTTTTTTCTTAAATCAAAACTTTGAGTTTTCACTCTCCCTTCATCGCGAAAAAAAAAGGCAAAAAGTTCACAACAAAATAAAATTTTTCTAGTTGATGTATGGAAAAAATTTATAACAATAAGAAATGTAAATAAAGAAAATTTATTCACACAACACAAATGAACACAAAAGTTTTGTTATCAAAGTTTGGGAAATTCCACTAGTTTAACTCTAATGGCTTGAAATTTTACAAGAAAGAGATTTCTTGTACACAAGTTTTAAAAATGGATATGCATGTTTGAAACATCTTAAAGATACAAATGAGCTATGGATGCAAAGCTTTTAAAGAGAATAACTAATGCTCATTAAATTCTCAAGTGAACTTGCGGGGGGATATTTACTCGAGTCAAACATGCCACTATTTTGCCCATTAGCTAAAAGCTGACATAATAATCATAGATGATTGTAAAGTGATTTATCATGCGTAACGGGCTATATTTTTGTAGGAAATGACTTTTGGATTGGGAGTCAACACTCAGTTAAAAATTCCCCGCCTCCCCCTTTTCCCGACGATTACAAAACCTTAGATATAAAAACGAAAAAGTGCTTACAATACCTAAAAATTACAGACACTCTTTGGAATTATCTCTCTCTACATTTGTGCATTGTGCATTTCCATTTTAGATGTACACATTTTTCTTAAATCAAAACTTCGAGTTTTTCGCTCTCCCTTCTTCCCGTAAAAAAAAAAAAAGGCAAATAGATCACAACAAAATGAAAATTTTAAAGTTGTTGTACGGAAAAAATTTAAAACAATAAAAAAAGTAAATAAAGAAAATTTATTCACACACCACAAATGAACACAAAAGTTTAGTTATCCAATTTTGGGAAATTCCACTAGTCCAACACTAATAGCTTGGAATTTTACATGAAGGTGATTTTTTCTACACATGTTTTAAACATGGATGTACATGCTTGAAACATGTTAAAGATTCAAATGATCTATGGATCCAAAGCTTTTAAAGAGAATAACAAACACTCATTAAATTCTCAAGTGAACGTGCGGTGGGATATTTACTTGAGTCTAACAAGTCATTATTTTGCCCATTTTAAGAAATTTGACCTAACAACCAGAGATGATTGTAAAGTGATTTATCAAGCGTAACGGGCTATATTTTTGTAATAAATGACTTATGGATTGTAATTCAACACTCAGTTAAAATTCCTCCACCACCCATTTTTCCCGACGATTTCAAAACCTGAGATATAACAACTAAAAAGACCTTACAATCCCTAAAAATTATAGGCACTCTTCGGAATTATCTCTCTCTACATTTGTGCATTGAGCTTTTCCATTTTAGATGTAGACTTTTTTCTTAAATCAAAACTTTGAGTTTTCGTTCTCCCTTCATCCCGAAAACAAAAAAGGCGAAAAGCTTATTACAAAATAAAAATTTTATAGTTGATCTATGGAAAAAATTTAAAACAATAAAAAATGGAAATTTAGAAAATTTATTCACACAATACAAATGAACACAAAAGTTTTGTTATCCAAGTTTGAGAAATTCCACTAGTTTAACCCTAATAGCTTAGAATTTTACAAGAAAGAGATTTCTTCTACACATGTTTTAAAAATGGATATGCATGTTTGAAACATGTTAAAGATGCAAATGAGCTATGGATGCAAAGATTTTAAAGAGAATAACAAATGCTCATTAAATTCTCAAGTGAACTTGCGGTGGGATATTTACTCGAGTCAAACATGCCATTATTTTGTCCATTTACAAAAATCTGACATAATAATCATAGATATTTTAAAGTGATTTATCATGCGTGACGGGCTATATTTTTACAAAAAATGACTTTTGGATTGGGAGTCAACACTCAGTTAAAAATCCCCCGCCTGCCCCTTTTCCCGACGATTGAAAAACCTAAGATATTAAAATGAAAAAGTGTTTACAATCCCTAAAAATTACAGACACTCTTTGGAATTACCTCTCTCTACACTTGTGCGTGTTGCATTTCCATTTTAGATGTACACATTTTTCTTAAATCAAAACTTCGAGTTTTTCCCTCTCCTTCATCCCATAAAAAAAACAGGTAAATAGATCACAACAAAATGAAAATTTTATAGTTGATGTACGAAAAAAATTTAAAACTATAAAAAAAGTAAATAAAGAAAATTTATTCACACACCACAAATGAACA
This sequence comes from Aristolochia californica, assembly GCF_029961685.1. Classification (NCBI taxonomy): domain Eukaryota; kingdom Viridiplantae; phylum Streptophyta; class Magnoliopsida; order Piperales; family Aristolochiaceae; genus Aristolochia; species Aristolochia californica. The sequence goes on from NW_027182268.1 coordinate 16,752,777, forward strand.
GAAAAGTTTTGTTATCCAAGTTTGGGAAATTCCACTAGTCCAACACTAATATCTTGGAATTTTACATGAAGGAGATTTTTTCTACACATGTTTTAAAAATGGATATGCATGCTAGAAACATGTTAAAGATTCAAATGACCTATGGATCCAAAGCTTTTAAAAGAGAATAACAAACGCTCATTAAATTCTCATGTGAACGTGCAGTGGGATATTTGCCCGAGTGAAACAAGCCATTTTCTTGCCCATGTTCAAAAAGTTGACCTAACAATCATAGATGATTGTAAAGTGATTAGTCATGCGTAACTGGCTATATTTTATTAAGAAATAACTTATGGATTGGAAGTCAACACTCAGTTACAAATAGCCCACCTCCCCCTTTTCCCGACGATTGCAAACCATTAGATATAAAAACGAAAAAGTGCTTACGGTCCTTAAAAATTACAGACACTGTTTGGAATTATCTGTCTACATTTGTGCACTGTGCATTTCTATTTTACATGTACACTTTTTTCATAAATCAGAACTTTGAGTTTTCGCTCTCCTTTCTTCTCGTAAAAAGAAAAGGCAAATAGATCACAACAAAATAAAAATTTTAAAGTTGATGTGTGGAAAAATTTTTAAACAATAACTAATGAAAATAAAAAATATTTAATCACACACCACAAATGAACCAAAAATTTTTGTTATCCAAGTTTGGGAAATTCCATTAGTCCAACCCCAGTAGCTTGGAATTTTACATGAAGGAGCTTTCTTCTACACGTGTTAAAAATGGATATGCATGCTTGAAAGATGTTAAAAATTCAAATGACCTATGGATCCAAAGCTTTTAAAGAGAATAAGAAACGATCATTAAATTCTCAAGTGAATGTGCGGTGGGATATTTACCCGAGTCCAACAAGTCATTATTTTGCCCATTTTCAAAAATTTGACCTAACAATCATAGATGATTGTAAAGTGATTTTTCTTGCGTAATGGGCTATATGTTTGTAAGAAATGACTTATGGATTGCAATTCAACACTCAGTTAAAAATCCACCGCCACCCATTTTTCCCGACGATTGAAAAACCTGAGATATAAAAACTAAAAAGAGCTTACAATCCCTAAAAAATAGAGACACTCTTCGGAATTATCTGTCTCTAGATTTGTGCATTGTGCATTTCCATTTTAGATGTAGACTTTTTTCTTAAATCAAAACTTTGAGTTTTCGCTCTCCCTTCATCCCGAAAACAAAAAAGGCAAAAATTTCACAACAAAATGAAAACTTTATAGTTGATGTACGAAAAAAATTTGAAACAATAAAAAAATTAAATAAATAAAATTAATTCACACACCACAAATGAACACAAAAGTTTGGTTATCCAAGTTTTGGAAATTCCATTAGTCCAACCCTAATAGCTTAGAATTTTACATGAAGGACATTTTTTCTACACATGTTTAAAAAATGGATATGCATGCTTGAAACATGTTAAAGATTCAAATGACCTATGGATCCAAAGCTTTTAAAGAGAATAACACACGCTCATTAAATTCTCAAGTGAAGTGCGGTAGGATATTTACTCGAGTCTAACAAGTCATTATTTTGCCCATTTCCAAAAATTTGACCTAACAATCATAGATGATTGTAAAGTGATTTATCATGCGTAACGGGCTATATTTTTGCAAGAAATGACTTACGGATTGCAATTCAAGACTCAGTTAAAAATCCTCTACCACCCATTTTTCCCGACGATTGGAAAACCTGAGATATAAAAACTAAAAAGAGCTTACAATCCCTAAAAGTTACAGACACTCTTCGGAATTATCTCTCTCTACATTTGTGCATTGTGCTTTTCCATTTTAGATGTACATTTTTTTCTTAAATCAAAACTTTAGTTTTCGCTCTCCCTTCTTCCCGAAAACAAAAAAGGCAAAAAGCTCACAACAAAATAAAAATTTTATAATTGATTTATGGAAAAATTTTAAAACAAAAAAAATTTAAATAAAGAAAATTTATTCACACAACACAAATGAACACAAAAATTTTGTTATCCAAGTTTGGGAAATTCCACTAGTTTAACCCTAATTGCTTGGAATTTTACAAGAAAGAGATTTCTACTACACATGTTTTAAAAATGGATATGCATGTTTGAAACATGTTAAAGATGCAAATGAGCTATGGACACAAAGCTTTTAAAGGGAATAACAAACACTCATTAAATTCTCAAGTGAACTTGCGGTGGGATACTTACCCGACTCAAACATGCCATTATTTTGCCCATTTGCAAAAAGCTAACATAATAATCATAGATGATTGTAAAGTGATTTATCAGTGTTAACGGGCTATATTTTTGTAAGAAATGACTTTTGGATTGGGAGTCAACACTCAATTAAAAATTCCCCGCCTCCCCCTTTTCCAGACGATTGCAAAACCTGAGATATAAAAACGAAAAAGTGCTTACAATCCCTAAAAATTACAGAGACTCTTTGGAATTATCTCTCTCAACATTTGAGCATTGTGCTTTTCCATTTTAGATGTACACATTTTTCTTAAATCATAACTTCGAGTTTTTTGCTCTCCCTTCCTCCCGTAAACAAAAAAGGCAAATAGATGCCAACAAAATGAAAATTTTATAGAGTATGTACGGAAAAAATTTAAAACATTAAAAAAAGTATATAAAGAAAATTTATTCACACACCACAAATGAACGCAAAAGTTTTGTTACCCAAGATTGTGAAATTCCACTGGTCCAACACTAATATCTTGGAATTTTACATGAAGGAGATTTTTTCTACACATGTTTTAAAAATGGATATGCATGCTAGAAACATGGTAAGGATTCAAATGACCTATGGGTCCAAAACTTTTAAAGAGAATAACAAACGCTCATTAAATTCTCAAGTGAACGTGCGATGGGATATTTTCCTGAGTCAAACATGTGATTTGTCATGCGTAACGGGCTATATTTTTATATGAAATGACTTATGGATTGGAAGTCAACACTCAGTTAAAAATTGACCGCCTCCCCCTTTTCCAGACGATTGCAAAACCATAGATATAAAAATGAAAAAGGGCTTACGATCCCTAAAAATTACAGACACTCTTTGAAATTATCTCTCTCTATATTTGTGCATTGTGCATTTCCATTTTAGATGTACACTTTTTTTTTAAATCAAAACTTTGAGTTTTCGCTCTCCCTTCATCCCGTAAATAGAAAAGGCAAATAGATCACAGTAAAATAAAAATTTTATAGTTGATGCGTGGAAAAAATTTAAAAAAATAATTAATTTAAATAAAAAATATTTATTCACACACCACAAATGAACACAAAAGTTTTGTTATCCAAGTTTTGGAAATTCTATTAGTCCAACCCTAATAGCTTGGAATTTTACATGAAGGAGATTTTTTCTACACATGTTTTAAAAATGGATATGCATGCTATAAACATGTTAATGATTCAAATGACTTATGGATCCAAGGCTTTTAAAGAGAATAACAAACGCTCATTAAATTCTCAAGTGAACGTGAGGTGGGATATTTACCCGAGTCTAACAAGTCATTATTTTGCCCATTTTCAAAAATTTGACCTAACAATCATAGATGATTGTAAAGTGATTTATCATGTGTACCAGGCTATATTTTTGTAAGAAATGACTTATGGATTGCAACTCAACACTCAGTTAAAAATCCTCCCCCACCATTTTTCTCGACGATTGCAAAATTTGAGATATAAAAACTAAAAAGAGCTTACAATTCCTAAAAATTACCGACACTCTTAGGAATTATCTTTCTCTACATTTGTGCAATGTGCTTTTCCATTTTAAATGTACACTTTTTCTTCAATCGATACTTTGACTTTTCGCTCTCCCTTCATCCCGAAAACAAAAAAGGCAAAAAGCTCACAATAAAATAAAATTTTTATAGTTAATGTATGGAAAAATTTTAAAACAATAACAAATGTAAAGAAAGAAAATTTATTCAGACAACACAAATGAACACAAAAGTTTTGTTATCCTAGTTTGGGAAATTCCACTAGTCCAACACTAATATCTTGGAATTTTACATGAGGGAGATTTTTTCTACACTTGTTTCAAAAATGGATATGCATGCTAGAAACATGTTAAAGAATAAAATGACCTATGGATCCAAAGCTTTTAAAGAGAATAACAAATGCTCATTAAATTCTCAAGTGAACGTGCGGTAGGAAATTTGCCCGAGTGAAACAAGCCATTGTTTTGCCCATTTTCAAAAAGTTGACCTATCAATCATTGATGATTGTAAAGAGATTTATCAGTCTTAACGGACTATATTTTTGTAGGAAATGACTTTTGGATTGGGAGTCAACATTCAGTTAAAAATCCCCCACCCCCCCCTTTTTCCGACGATTACAAAACCTGAGATATAGAAATGAAAAAGTGCTTACAATACCTAAAAATTACAGACACTCTTTGGAATTATCTCTCTCTACATTTGTGCATTGTGCATTTCCGTTTTAGATGTACACATTTTTCTTAAATCAAAACTTTGAGTTTTTCGTTCTCCCTTCATCCCGTAAACAAAAAAGGCAAATAGATCACAACAAAATGAAAATTTTATAGTTGTTGAACGGAAGAAATTAAAAATAATAAAAAAATTAAATAAACAAAATTTATTCACACACGACAAATGAACACAAAAGTTTAGTTATCCAATTTTTGGAAATTCCACTAGTCCTACACTAATATCTTGGAATTTTACATGAAGAAGAATTTTTCTACACATGTTTTAAAAATGGATATGCATGCTAGAAACATGTTAAAGATTCAAATGACCTATGGATCCAAAGCTTTTAAAGAGAATAACAAACGCCCATTAAATTCTCAAGTGAACGTGCAGTGGGAAATTTGCCCGTGTTAAACAAGCCATTATTTTGCCCAGTTTCAAAATGTTGACCTAACAATCATTGATGATTATAAAGTGATTTGTCTTGTGTAATGGGCCATATTTTTTTAAGAAATGACTTATGGATTGCAATTCAACACTCAGTTAAAAATCCTCTGCCACCCATTTTTCCTGATAATTGCAAAACCTGAGATATAAAAACTAAAAAGAGCTTACAATCCCTAAAAATTTCTGACACTCTTCGGAATTATCTCTCTCTACATTTGTTCATTGTGCTTTTCCATTTTAGATCTACTCTTTTTTCTTAAATCAAAACTTTGAGTTTTCGCTCTCCCTTCGTCCCGAAAACAAAAAAGGCAAAAAGCTCACAAAGAAATAAAAATTTTATAGTTGATGTATGGAAAAAATTTAAAACAATAACAAATGTAAATAAAGAAAATTTATTCACACAACACAAATAAACACAAAAGTTTTGGTATCCAAGTTTGGGAAATTCCACTAGTTTAACCCTAACAGCTTGCAAATTTATTAGAAAGAGATTTCTTCCACACATGTTTTAAAAATGGATGTGCATGTATGAAACATGTTAAAGATGCAAATGAGCTATGGATGCAAATCTTTTAAACAGAATAAAAAACACTCATTATATTCTCAAGTGAACTTGTGGTGGGATATTTACCCGGAGTCAGACTTGCAATTATTTTGCCCATTTGCAAAAAGCTGACATAATAATCATAGATGATTGAAAAGTGTTTTATCATGCGTAACGGGCTATATTTTGTAAGAAATGACTTTTGGATTGGGTGTCAACATTCGGATAAAAATCCCCCGCCTCCCCCTTTTTCCCAATGATTGCAAAGCCTGAGATATAAATACGAAAAAGTGCTTACAATCCCTAAAAATTACAGACACTCTTTGGAATTATCTCTCTCTACATTTGTACATTGTGCAATTTCATTTTAGATGTACACATTTTTCTTAAATCAAAACTTCGAGTTTTTCGCTCTCCCTTCATCCCGTAAACAAAAAAGGCAAATAGATCACAGCAAAATGAAAATTTTATAGTTGATGTACGGAAAAAATTTAAAACTATTAAAAAAGTAAATAAAGAAAATTTATTCACACACCACAAATGAACAAAAGTTTTGTTATCCAAGTTTGGGAAATTCCACTAGTCCAACACTAATATCTTGGAATTTTACACGAAGGAGATTTCTTCTACACATGTTTTAAAAATGGATATGCATGCTCGAAACATGTTAAAGATTCGAATGACCTATGGATCCAAAAATTTTAAAGGGAATGACAAATGCTCATTAAATTCTCAAGTGAACGTGCTGTGGGATATTTGACCGAGTCAAAAAAGCCATTATTTTGCGAATTTTCAAAAAGTTGACCGAACAATCATAGATGATTGTAAAGTGATTTGTCATGCGAATGGGCTATATTTTTGTTAGAAATGGCTTATGGATTGGAAATCAACACTCAGGTAAAAATTGCCCGCCTCCCCCTTTTCCCGACGATTGTAAAACATTAGATACAAAAACGAAAAAGTGCTTACGGTCCCTAAAAATTAATGAAACTTTTTGGAATTATCTCTCTCTACATTTGTTCATTGTACATTTCCATTTTAGATGCGTAAATCAAAACTTTGAGTTTTTGTTCTCCCTTCATCCCGTAAACAGAAAAGGCAAATAGATCACAACAAAATAAAAATTTTATACTTGATGTGAGGAAAAAATTTAAAACAATAACTAATGTAAATAAAAAATATTTATTCACAAGCCACAAATGATCACAAATGTTTTGTTTTCCAAGTTTGGGAAATTTCATTAGTCCAACCCTAATAGCTTGGAATTTTACATGCAGGAGATATTTTCTACACATGTTTTAAAAATGGATATGCATGCTTGAAACATGTTAATGATTAAAATGACCTATGGATCCAAATCTTTTAAAGAGAATAACAACCGCTCATTAAATTCTCAAGTGAACGTGCGGTGGGATATATACCTGAGTCTAACTTGTCATTATTTTGCCCATATTAGAAAATTTGACCTAACAATCATAGAAGATTGTAAAGTGATTTATCATGCGTAACGGGCTATATTTTTGTAAGAAATGACTTATGGATTGCAATTCAACACTCGGTTAAAAATGCTCTGCCACCCATTTTTTTCGACGATTACAAAACCAGAGATATAAAAACTAAAAAGATCTTACAATCCCTAAAAATTACAGACACTTTTTGGAATTATCTCTCTCTACATTTGTGCATTGTGCTTTTCCATTTTGGACGTACACTTTTTTTTTAAATCAGAACTTTGTGTTTTCGCTCACCTTTCATCCCGTAAACAGAAAAGGCAAATAGATCAGAACAAAAAAAAATTTCATAATTCATGTGTGGAAAAATTTTTAAACAATAACTAATTTAAATAAAAAATATTTATTCACACACCACAAATGAATACAAAAGTTTTGTTATCCAAGTTTGGGAAATTCCATTAGTCCAACCCTAATAGCTTGGAATTTTACATGAAGGAGCTTTTTTCTGCACATATTTTAAAAATGGATATGCATGCTTGAAACATGTTAAAGATTCAAAGACCTATGGATCCAAAGAGTTTAAAGAGAATAAGAAATGCTCATTAAATTCTCAAGTGAATGTGCAGTGGGATATTTATTTGAGTCTAACAAGTCATTATTTTGCCCATTTTCAAAAATTTGATGTAACAATCATAGATGATTGTAAAGTGATTCACCATGCGTAACGGGCAATATTTTTGTAAGAAATGACTTATGTATTGCAATTCAACACTCAGTTAAAAATCCTCCACCACCCATTTTTCCTGACTATTGCAAAACTTGAGATATAAAAACTAAAAAGAGCTCACAATCCCTAAAAACTACAGCCACTCTTCGGAATTATCTCTCTCTACATTTGTGCATTGTGCTTTTCCATTTTAGATGTACACTTTTTTCTTAAATAAAAACTTTGAATTTTCGCTATCCCTTCAACGCGAAAAAAAAGGCAAAAAGCTCACAACAAAATAAAAATTTTATAGTTGATGTATGGAAAAAATTTAAAACAATAACAAATGTAAATAAAGAAAATTTATTCACACAACACAAATGAACACAAAACTATTGTTATCCAAGTTTGGGAAATTCCACTAGTTTAACCCTAATAGCTTAAAATTTTACATGAAAGAGATTTCTTCTACACAAATTTTAAAAATGGATATGCATGTTTGAAACATGTTGAAGATGCAAATGAGCTATGGATGCAAAGCTTTTAAAGAGAATAATTAACGCTCATTAAATTCTCAAGTGAACTTGCGGTGGGATATTTGCATGAGTCAAACATGCCATTATTTTGCCCATTAGCAAAAAGCTAACATAATAATCATAGATGATTGTAAAGTGATTTATCATGCGTAACGGGCTATATTTTTTTAGGAAATGACTTTTGGATTGGGAGTCAACACTCAGTTAAAAATCCCCCGCCTCCCCCTTTTCCCGACGATTACAAAACCTGAGATATAAAAACGAAAAAGTTCTTACAATACCTAAAAATTACAGACACTCTTTGGAATTATCTCTCTCTACATTTGTGCATTGTGCATTTCCGTTTTAGATGTACACAGTTTTCTTAAATCAAAACTTCGAGTTTTTCGCTCTCCCTTCATACCGTAAACAAAAAAGGCAAATAGATCACAAAAAAACGAAAATTTTATAGTTGTTGTAGGGAAAAATTTTAAAACAATAAAAAAAGTAAATAATGAAAATTTATTCAGACACCACAAATGAACACAAAAGTTTAGTTATCCAATTTTGGGAAATTCCACTAGTCCAACACTAATATCTTGGAATTTTACATGAAGGAGATTTTTTCTACACATGTTTTAAAAATGGATATGCATGCTTGAAACATGTTAAAGATTCAAATGACCCATGGATCCAAAGCTTTTAAATAGAATAACAAACGCTCATTAAATTCTCAAGTGAACGTGCGGTGGGATATTTGTCCGAGTCAAACAAGCCTTTATTTTGTCCATTTTCAAAAAGTTGACCTAACAATCATAGATAATTGTCATGTGACTGTCATGCGTAACGAGCTATATTTTTGCTAGAAATGACTTCTGGATTGCATGTCAACACTCAGTTAAAAATTGCCAGCTTCCCCCTTTTCCTGACGATTGCAAAACATTAGATACAAAAACGAAAAAATGCTTACGGTCCCTAAAAATTAAAGACTCTCTTTGGAATTATCTCTCTTTACATTTGTGCATTGTGCATTTCAATTTTAGATGTACACTTTGTTCGTAAATCAGAACTTTGAGTTTTCACTCTCCCTTCATCCTGTAAACAGAAAAGGCAAATAGATCACAACAAAATAAAAATTTTATAATTCATGTGTGGAAAAAATTTAAAACAATAACTAATGTAAATAAAAAATATTTCTTCACGCACCACAAATGAACACAAAAGTTTTGTTATCCAAGTTTGGGAAATTCCATTAGTCCAACCCTAATAGCTTGGAATTTTACATGAAGGAGCTTTTTTCTACACATGTTTTAAAAATGGATATGCATGCTTGAAACAAGTGAAAGATTAAAATGACCTATGGATCCAATGATTTTAAAGAGAATAAGAAACGCTCATTAAATTCTCAAGTGAACGTGCGGTGGGATACTTACCGGAGTCTAACAAGTCATTATTTTGCCCATTTTCAAAAAGTTGACGTACCAATCATAGATTATTGTAAAGTGATTCATCATGCGTAATGGGCTATATTTTTGTAAGAAATGACTAATGGATTTCAATTCAACACTCAGTTAAAAATCCTCCGCCACCCATTTTTCCCGACGATTGCAAAACCTGAGATATAAAAACTAAAAAGAGCTTACAATCCCTAAAAACTACAGACACTTTTCGGAATTATCTCTCTCTACATTTGTGCATTGTGCTTTTCCATTTTAGATGTACACTTTTTTCTTAAATCAAAACTTTGAGTTTTCGCTCTTCCTTCATCGCGAAAAAAAAAGGCAAAAAGCTCACAACAAAATAAAAATTTTATAGTTGATGTATGGAAAAAACTAAAACAATAAAAAATGTAAATAAATAAAATTTATTCACACAACACAAATGAACAAAAAAGTTTTGTTATCCAAGTTTGGGAAATTCCACTAGTCCAACCCTAATAGCTTGGAATTTTACATGAAGGAGATTTTTTCTACACATGTTTTAAAAATGGATATGCATGTTAGAAACATGTTAAAGATTCAAATGACCGATGGATCCAAAGCTTTTAAAGAGAATAACAAACACTCATTAAATTCTCAGGTGAACGTTCGGTGGGATATTTTCCCGAGTCAAACTAGCCATTTTCTTGCCCATTTTCAAAAAGTCGACCTAACAATCACAAATGATTGTAAAGTGATTTGTCATGCGTAACAGGCTATATCTGATTAAGAAATAACTTATGGATTGGAAGTCATCACTCAGTTACAAATCGCCCGCCTCCCCCTTTTCCCAACGATTGAAAAACCTTAGATATAAAAACAAAAAAGTGTTTACGATCCCTAATAATTACAGACACTCTTTGGAATTATCTCTCTCTAAATTTGTGCATTGTGCGTTTCCGTTTTAGATGTACACTTTTTTCTTAAATTCGAACTTTGAGTTTTCGCGCTCCCTTCATCGCGTAAACAGAAAAAGCAAATATATCACAACAAAATAAAAATTTTAAAGTTGATTTGTGGAAAACATTTAAAACAATAACTAATGTAAATAAAAAATATTGATTCACACACCACAATTGAACACAAAAGTTTGTTATTCAAGTTTGGGAAATTCCATTAGTACAACCCTAATAGCTTGGAATTTTACATGAAAGAGATTTTTTCTACACTTTTTTTAAAAATGAATATGCATGCTTGAAACATGTTAAAGATTTAAATGACCTATGGATCCAAAGCTTTTAAAGAGAATTACAAACGTTTATTAAATTCTCAAGTGAACGTGCAGTGGGATATCTACCCGAGTCTAACAAGTCATTATTCTGCCCATTTTCAAAAATTTGACCTAACAATCATAGATGATTGTAAAGTGATTTATCATGCGTAACGAGCTATATTTTTGTAAGAAATGACTTATGGATTGCAATTCAACACACAGTTAAAAATCCACCGCCACCCATTTTTCACGACGATTGCAAAACATGAGATATAAAAACTAAAAAGAGCTTAAAATCCCTAAAAATTACTTACACTCATCGGAATTATCTCTCTCTATATTTGTGCATTGTTCTTTTCCATTTTAGATTTACACTTTTTTTTTAAATCAAAACTTTGAGTTTTCGCTCTCCATTCATCCCGAAAACAAAAAAGGCAAAAATCTCAAAACAAAATAAAATTTTCATAGTTGATGTATGGAAAAAATTTAAAACAGTAAGAAATGTAAATAAAGAAAATTTATTCACACAACACAAATGAACACAAATGTTTTGTTATCCAAGTTTGGGAAATTCCACTTGTTTAACCCTAATAGCTTGGAATTTTACAAGAAAAACATTTCTACTACACATGTTTTAAAAATGGATATGCATGTTTGAAACATGTTAAAGATGCAAATGAGCTATGGATGCAAAGCTTTTCACGAGAATAACAAACGTTCATTAAATTCTCAAGTGAACTTGCGGTGGGATACTTACCTGAGTCAAACATGCCATTATTTTTCCCATTTGCAAAAAGCTGACATAATAATCGTAGATGATTGTAAAGTGATTTATCAGTCATAACGGGCTATATTTTTGTAAGAAATGACTTTTGGATTGGGAGTCAACACTCAGTTAAAAATCCCCCGCCTCCCCCTTTTCCCGACGATTGCAAAACCTGAGATATAAAAAAGAAAAACTGCTTACAATCCCTAAAAATTACAGAAACTTTTTGGAATTATCTCTCTCTACATTTGTGCATTGTGCATTTCCGTTTTAGATGTGCACATTTTTCTTAAATCAAAACTTTGAGTTTTTCGCTCTCCCTTCATCCCGTAAACAAAAAACGTCAAATAGATCACAATAAAATGAAAATTTTAAAGTTGATGTATGGAAAAAATTTAAAACACTAAAAAAAGTATATAAATAAAATTTATTTACACACCACAAATGAACGCAAAAGTTTTGTTACCCAAGTTTGGGAAATTCAACTAGTCCAACACTAATATCTTGGAATTTTACTTGAAGGAGATTTTTTCTACACATGTTTTACAAATGGATATGCATGCTAGAAACATTTTAAAGATTCAAATGACCTATGGATCCAAAGCTTTTAAAGAGAATAACAAACACTCATTAAATTCTCAAGTGAACGTGCGGTGGGATATTTGCCCGAGTCAAACAAGCCATTATTTTGTCCATTTTCAAAAAGTTGACCTAACAATCATAGATGATTGTAAAGTGATTTTTCATGCCTAATGGGCTATATTTTTGTAAGAAAAGTCTTATGGATTGGAAATCAACACTCAGTTAAAAATCGCCCGCCTCCCCCTTTTTCCGGCAATTGCAAAACCTTAGATATAAAAATGAAAAAGTGCTTACGATCCCTAAAAATTACAGACACTCTTTGGAATTATCTCTCTCTACATTTGTGCATTGTGCATTTCCATTTTAGATGTACATATTTTTCTTAAATCATAACTTTGAGTTTTCACTCTCCCTTCATCCCGTAAACAGAAAAGGCAAATAAGTCACAACAAAATAAAAATTTTATAGTTGATGTGTGGAAAAAATTTTAAACAATAACTAATGTAAATAAAAAATATTTATTCACACACCACAAATGACCACAAAAATTTTGTTATGCAAGCTTGGGAAATTCCATTAGTCCAACCCTAAAAGCTTGGAATTTTACAAGAAGGAGATTTTTTCTACCCACGTTTTATAAATGGATATGCACGCTTGAAACATGTTAAAGATTCAAATGACCTATGGATCCAAAGCTTTTAAAGAGAATAACAAACGCTCATTAAATTCTCAAGTGAACGTCCGGTGGGATATTTGCCTAAGTCAAACAAGCCATTTTTTTGCCCATTTTCAAAAAGTTGACCTAACAATCATAGATGATTGTAAAGTGATTTTTCATGCTTAACGTGCTACATTTTTGTAAGAAATGACTTATGGATTTGAGGTCAACACTCAGTTAAAAATCGCCCACCTCCCCCTTTTCCCGACGATTGCAAAACCTTAGATATAAAAACGAAAAAGTGCATACGATCCCTAAAACTTACAGACACTCTTAGGAATTATCTCTCTCTACATTTGTGCATTGTGCATTTCCATTTTAGATGTACACTTTTTTCTTAAATCAGAACTTTGAGTTTTCGCTCTCCCTTCATCCGTTAAACAGAAAAGGCAAATAGATCACAACAAAATAAAATTTTATAATTGATGTGTGGAAAAAATTTAAACAATAACAAATGTAAATAAAAAATATTTATTCACATCCTCAAATGAAGACAAAAGTTTTGTTCACCAAGTTTGGGAAATTGCATTAGTCCAACCCTAATAGCTTGGAATTTTACATGAAGGAGATTTTATCTACTCATGTTTTAAAAATGGATATGCATGCTTGAAACATGTTAAAGATTCAAATGACCTATGGATCCAAACAATTTAAAGAGGATAAGAAACGCTCATTAAATTCTCAAGTGAAAGTGCGGTGGGATATTTACCCGAGTCTAACAAATCATTATTTTGCCCATTTTAAAAAATTTGACCTAACAATGATAGATGATTGAAACTTATTTATCATGCGTAACGGGCTATATTTTTGTAATAAATGACTTATGGATTGCAATTCAACACCCAGTTAAAAATCCACCGCAACCCATTTTTCCCGACGATTGCAAAGCCTGAGATATAAAAACAAAAAAGAGCTTACAATCCCTAAAAATTACAGACACTCTTCGGAATTATCTCTCTTTACATTTGTGCATTGTGCTTTTCCATTTTAGATGTACACTTATTTCTTAAATCAAAACTTCGAGTTTTTCGCTCTCCCTTCACCACGTAAACAAAAAAGGAAAAGAGATCACAAAAAAATGAAAATTTTATAGTTGATGTACGGAAAAAATTTTAAACATTAAAAAAAGTGAATAAAGAAAATTTATTCACACACCACAAATGAACACAAAAGTTTTGTTATCCAAGTTTGGGAAATTCCACTAGTCCAACACTAATATCTTGGAATTTTACATGAAGGAGAGTTTTTCTACATATGTTCTAAAAATGGATATGCATGCTAGAAACATGTTAAAGATTCAAATGACCTATGGATCCAAAGCTTTTAAAGAGAATAACAAATACTCATCAAATTCTCAAGTGAACGTGCGGTGGGAAATTTTCCCGTGTCAAACAAGCCATTATTTTGCCCATTTTCAAAAAGTTGAGCTAACAATCATTGATGATTATAAAGTGATTTGTCATGTGTAACGGGCTATATTTTTTTAAGAAATGACTTATGGATTGCAATTCAACACTCAGTTAAAAATCCTCCGCCACCCATTTTTCCCGATAATTGCAAAACCTGAGATATAAAAACTAAAAAGATCTTACAATCCCTAAAAATTTCTAACACTCTTCAGAGTTATCTCTCTCTACATTTGTGCATTGTGCTTTTCCATTTTAGATCTACTCTTTTTTCTTAAATCAAAACTTTGAGTTTTCGCTCTCCCTTCATCCCGAAAACAAAAAAGGCAAAAAGCTCACAAAGAAATAAAATTTTTATAGTTGATGTATGGAAAAACTTTAAAACAATAAAAGAGTAAATAAAGAAAATTTATTCACACAACACAAATAAACACAAAAGTTTTGGTATCCAAGTGTGGGAAATTCCACTAGTTTAACCCTAGAAGCTTGCAAATTTACTAGAAAGAGTTTTCTTCTACACATGTTTTAGAAATGGATGTGCATGTTTGAAACATGTTAAAGATACAAATGAGCTATGGATGCAAAGCTTTTAAAGAGAATAAAAAATGCTCATTAAATTCTCAACTGAACTTGCGGTGGGTTATTAACCCGAGTCAAACATGCCATTATTTTGCCCATTTGCAAAAAGCTGACATAATAATCATAGATGATTGAAAAGTGTTTTCTCATGCGTAACGGGCTATAGTTTTGTAAGAAATGACTTTTGGATTGGTTGTCAACACTCGGTTAAAAATCCCCCGCCTCCCCCTTTTCCCAACGATTGCAAAACCTGAGATATTAAAACGAAAAAGGGCTTACAATCCCTAAAAATTACAGAAACTCTTTGGAATTATCTCTCACTACATTTGTACATTGTGCATTTCAATTTTAGATGTACACATTTTTCTTAAATCAAAATTTTGAGTTTTTCGCTCTCCCTTCAGCCCGTAAACAAAAAGGGCAAATAGATCACAAGAAAATAAAAATTTTATAGTTGATGTGTGGAAAAAATTTAAACAAAAAAAAAGTAAATAAATAAAATTTATTCACACACCACAAATGAACTCAAAAGTTTTGTTATCCAAGTTTGAGAAATTCCACTAGTCCAACACTAATATCTTGGAATTTTACATGACGGAGATTTTTTCTACACATGTTTTAAAAATCGATATGCATGCTAGAAACATGTTAAAGATTCAAATGACCTAGGGATCCAAAGCTTTTAAAGAGAATAAGAAACACTCATTAAATTCTCAAGTGAACGTGCGGTAGAATATTTGCCCGAGTCAAACAAGCCATTATTTTGCCCATTTTCAAGAAGTTGACCTAACAATCATAGATGATTGTAAAGTGATTTGTCATGCGTAACGGCCTACATTTTTGTAAGAAATGACTTATGGATTGGAAGTCAACACTCAAATTAAAATCGCCCCCCTCCCCCTTTTCCCGACGATTGCAAAACCTAAGATACAAAATCGAAAAAAGTGCTTACGATCCCTAAAAATTACAGACACTCTTTGGAATTATCTCTCTCTACATTTGTGCATTGTGCATTTCCATTTTAGATGTACACTTTTTTCTTAAATCAGAACTTTGAATTTTCGCTCTCCCTTCATCCTGTAAACAGAAAAGGCAAATAGATCACAACAAAAAAAAAAATTTATAGTTGATGTGTGGAAAAAATTTTAAAACATTAACTAATGTAAATAAAGAATATTTATTCACACACCACAACTGAACACTAAAGTTTTGTTATCCAAGTTTGGGAAATTCCATTAGTCCAACCCTAATAGCTTGGAATTTTACAAGAAGGAGATTTTTTCTACACATGTTTTAAAAATGGATATGCATGCGTGAAACATGTTAAACATTCAAATGACCTATCGATCCAAAGCTTTTAAAGAGTATAACAAACGCTCATTAAATTCTCAAGTGAACGTGTGGTGGGATATTTACCCGAGTCTAACAAGTTATTATTTTGCCCATTTTCAAACATTTGACCTAAAAATTATCGATGATTGTAAAGTGTTTTATCATGCGTAACGGGCTATATTTTTGTAAGAAATGACTTATGGATTGCAATTCAACACTCAGTTAAAAATTCCCCGCCACCCATTTTTCCCGACGAATGCAAAACCTGAGATATAAAAACTAAAAAGAGCTTACAATCCCTAAAAAATAGAGACATTCTTCGGAATGATCTCTCTCTACATTTGTGCATTGTGCTTTTCCATTTTAGATGTACCCTTTTTTCTTAAATCAAAACTTTGAGTTTTCACTCTCTCTACATGCCGAAAACAAAATAAAAAATTTTAAAGTTGATGTATGGAAAAAATTTAAAACAATAACAAATGTAAATAAAGAAAATTTATTCACACAACACAAATGAACACAAAAGTTTTGTTATCCATGTTTGGGAAATTCCACTAGTTTAACCCTAATAGCTTGGAATTTTACTAGAAAGAGATTTCTTCTACACATGTTTTAAAAATGGTTATGCATGTTTGAAACTTGTTAAAGATGCAAATGAGCTATGGATGCAAAGCTTTTAAAGAGAATAACAAACGCTCATTAAATTCTCAAGTGAACTTGCGGTGGGATATTTACCCGAGTCAAACATGCCACTATTCTGCCCATTTAGAAAAAACTGACATAATAATCATAGATGATTGTAAAGTGATTTATCGTGCATAATGGGCTATATTTTTGTAAGAAATGACTTTTCGATTGGGTGTCAACACTCAATTAAAAATCCCTCGCCTGCCCCTTTTCCCGACGATTGCAAAACCTAAGATTTAAAAATGAAAAAGTACTTACAATCGCTTAAAATTACAGACACTCTTTGTAATTATCTCTCTCTACATTTGTGCATTGTGCATTTCCATTTTAGATGTACACATTTTTCTTAAATCAACACTTTGAGTTTTTTGCTCTCCCTTCATCCCGTAAACAAAAAAGGCAAATAGATTACAACAAAATGAAAATTTTATAGTTGATGTACGGAAAAAATTTAAAACTATAAAAAAAGTAAATAAAGAAAATTTATTCACACACCACAAATGAACAAAAGTTTTGTTTTCCAAGTTTGGGAAATTCCACTAGTCCAACACTAATATCTTGGAATTTTTCACAAACGAGATTTTTTCTACACATGTTTTAAAAATGGATATGCATGCTAGAAACATGTTAAAGATTCAAATGACCTATGGATCCAAAGATTTTAAAGAGAATAACAAACGCTCATTAAATTCTCAAGTGAACGTGCGGTGGGATATTTGCCCGAGTCAAACAAGCCATTATTTTGCCCATTTTCAAAAAGTTGACCGAACAATCATAGATGATTGTAAAGTGATTTGTCTTGCGTAACGGGTTATATTTATTTTAGAAATAGCTTATGGATTGGAAGTCAACACTCAGGTAAAAATCGCCTGCCTCCCTCTTTTCCCGACGATTGTAAAACATTAGATACAAAAACGAAAAAGTGCTTACGGTCCCTAAAAATTAATGACACTTTTTAGAATTATCTCTCTCTACATTTGTGCATTGTACATTTCCATTTTAGATGTACACTTTTTTTGTAAATCAAAACTTTGAGTTTTCGTTCTCCCTTCATCCCGTAAACAAAAAAGGCAAATAGATCACAACAAAATAAAAATTTTATAGTTGATGTGTGGAAAAAATTTAAAACATTAACTAATTTAAATAAAAAATATTTATTCACAGCCCACAAATGAACACAAATGTTTTATTTTCCAAGTTTTGGAAATTCCATTAGTCCAAGCCCTAATAGCTTCAAATTTTACATAAAGGAGATATTTGTACACGTGTTTTAAAAATGGATGTACATGCTTTAAACATGTTAAAGATTCAAATGACCTATGGATCCAAAGCTTTTAAAGAGAATAACAAACGCTCATTAAATTCTCATGTGAACTTGCGGTGGGATATTTACCAGAGTCAAACATGCCATTATTTTGCCCATTAGCAAAAAGCTGACATAATAAACGTAGATGATTGTAAAGTGATTTATCATGTGTAACCGGCTATATTTTCGTAGGAAATGACTTTTCGGTTGGGAGTCAACACTCAATTAAAAAGCCCCCGCCTCCCCTTTTCCCGATGATTAAAAAAACCTGAGATATAAAAACGAAAAAGCTCTTACAATACCTAAAAATTACAGGCACTCTTTGGAATTATCTCTCTCTACATTTGTGCAATGTGCATTTCCGTTTTAGAGGTACACATTTTTCTTAAATTAAAACTTCGAGTTTTTCGCTCTCCCTTCATCCCGTAAACAAAAAAGGCAAATAGATCACAACAAAATGAAAATTTTATAGTTGTTGTACGGAAAAAATTTAAAAAATAACAAAATTAAATAAAGAAAATTTATTCACACACCACAAATGAACACAAAAGTTTAGTTATCCAATTTTGGGAAATTCCACTAGTCCAACACTAATATCTTGGAATTTTACATGAAGGAGATTTTTTCTACACATGTTTTTAAAATGGATATGCATGCTAGAAACATGTTAAAGATTCAATTGGCCTATGGATCCAAAGCTTTTAAAGAGAATAGCAAACACTCATTAAATTCTCAAGTGAACGTGTGCTGAGATATTTGCCTCAGTCAAACAAGCCATTATTTTGTCCATTTTCAAAAAGTTGACCTCACAATCATAGATAATTGTCATGTGATTTGTCATGCGTAACGGGCTATATTTTTTTTAGAAATAACATATGGATTGGATGTCAACACTCAGTTAAAAATTGCCTGATTCCCCCTTTTCCCGACGATTGCAAAACATTAGATACAAAAACGAAAAAATGCTTACGGTCCCTAAAAATTAAAGACACTCTTTGGAATTATCTCTCTCTACATTTGTGCATTGTGCATTTCAATTTTAGATGTCCACTTTGTTCGTCAATCAGAACTTTGAGTTTTCACTCTCCCTTCATCCTGTAAACAGAAAAGGCAAATAGATCACAACAAAATAAAAATTTTATAATTCATGGGTGGAAAAAACTTAAAACAATAACTAATGTAAATAAAAAATATTTATTCACGCACCACAAATGAACACAAAAGTTTTGTTATCCAAGTTTGGGAAATTCCATTAGTCCAACCCTAATAGCTTGGAATTTTACATGAAGGAGCTTTTTTCTACCCATGTTTTAAAAATGGATATGCATGCTTGAAACATGTGAAATATTCAAATGACCTATGGATCCAAAGATTTTAAAGAGAATAAGAAACGCTCATTCAATTCTCAAGTGAACGTGCGGTGGGATATTTACCCGAGTCTATCAAGTCATTATTTTGCCCATTTTCAAAAATTTGATGTAACAATCATAGATGATTGTAAAGTGATTCATCATGCGTAATGGGCTATATTTTTGTAAGAAATGACTTATGGATTGCAATTCAACACTCAGTTAAAAATCCTCCGCTACCCATTTTTCCCGACGAATGCAACACCTGAGATATAAAAACTAAAAAGAGCTTACAATACCTAAAAATTACAGGCACACTTCGGAATTATCTCTCTACATCTATGCATTGAGCTTTTCCATTTTACATGTAGACTTTTTTCTTAAATCCAAACTTTGAGTTTTCGTTTTTAGAAAATTTATTCACACACCACAAATGAACACAAAAGTTTTGTTATCCAAGTTTGGGAAATTCCACTAGTTTAACCCTAATAGCTTAGAATTTTACAAGAATGAGATTTCTTCTACACATGTTTTAAAAATGGATATGCATGTTGAAACATGTTCAAGATGCAAATGAGCTATGGATGCAAAGATTTTAAAAAGAATAACAAACGCTCATTAAATTCTCAAGTGAACTTGCAGTGGGATATTTACCCGAGTCAAACATGCCATTATTTTGCCCATTTGCAAAAAGCTGACATAATAATCAAAGATATTTTAAAGTGATTTATCATGCGTGACGGGCTATATTTTTACAAGAAATGACTTTTGGATTGGGAGTCAACACTCAGTTAAAAATCCCCCGCCTCCCCCTTTTCTCGACGATTGCAAAACCTGAGATATAAAAACGAAAAAGTGCTTACAATCCCTAAAAATTGCAGACACTCTTTGGAATTACCTCTCTCTAAATTTGTGCGTGTTGCATTTCCATTTTAGATGTACATATTTTTCTTAAATCAAAACATCGAGTTTTTCGCTCTCCCTTCATCCCGTAAAAAAAAAGATAAATAGATCACAACAAAAAGAAAATTTTATAGTTGATGTACGGAAAAATTTAAAACAATAAATAAAGTAAATAAAGAAAATTTATTCACACACCACAAATGAACAGAAAAGTTTTGTTATCCAAGTTTGGGAAATTCCACTAGTCCAACACTAATATCTTGGAATTTTACATGAAGGAGATTTTTTCTACACATGTTTTAAAAATGCATATGCATGCAAGAAACATGTTAAAGATTCAAATGACCTATGGATCCAAAGCTTTTAAAGAGAATAACAAACACTCATTAAATTCTCAAGTGAACGTGCGGTGGGATATTTGCCCGAGTCAAACAAGCCTTTTTCTTGCCCATTTTCAAAAAATTGACCTAACAATCATAGATGATTGTAAAGAGATTTGTCATGCGTAACATGCTATATTTTATTAAGAAATAACTTATGGATTGTAAGTCAACACTAAGTTACAAATCGCCCGCCTCCCCCTTTTCCCGACGATTGAAACCATTAGATATAAAAACGAAAAAGTGCTTATGGTCCCTAAAAATTATAGACATTGTTTGGAATTATCTCTTTACATTTGTGCATTGTGCATTTATGTTTTAGATGTACACTTTTTTCATAAATCAGAACTTTGAGTTTTCGCTCTCCTTTCATCTCGTTAAAAAGAAAAGGAAAATAGATCACAACAAAATAAATATTTTATAGTTGATGTGTGGAAAAAATTTTAAACAATAACTAATGTAAATAAAAAATATTTATTCACACACCACAAATGAACCCCAAAGTTTTGTTATCCAAGTTTGGAAAATTCCATTAGTCCAACCCCAATAGCTTGGAATTTTACATGAAGGAGTTTTTTTCTACACATGTTTTAAAAATGGACATGCATGCTTGAAACATGTTAAAGATTCAAATGACCTATGGATCCAAAGCTTTTAAAGAGAATAAGAAACGCTCATTAAATTCTCAAGTGAATGTGCGGTGGGATATTTACCCGAGTCCAACAAGTCATTATTTTGCCCATTTTCAAAAATTTGACCTAACAATCATAGATGATTGTAAAGTTGTTTTTCTTGCATAATGGGCTATATTTTTGTAAGAAATGACTTATGGATTGCAATTCAACACTCAGTTAAAAATCCTCCGCCACACATTTTTCCCGACGATTGAAAAACCTGAGATATAAAAATTAAAAAGAGCTTACAATCCCAAAAAATTAGTGACACTGTTCGGAATTCTCTCTCTACATTTGTGCATTGTGCATTTCCATTTTAGATGTACACTTTTTTCTTAAATCAAAACTTTGAGTTTTCGCTCTCCCTTAATCTCGAAAACATAAAAAGCAAAAAGTTCACAACAAAATGAAAATTTTATAGTTGATGTACGGAAAAAATTTGAAACAATAAAATAAATAAATAAAGAAAATTAATTCACACACCACAAATGAACAAAAGTTTGGTTATCCAAGTTTGGGAAATTTCACTAGTCCAACACTAATATCTTGGAATTTTATACGAAGGAGATTTATTCTACACTTGTTTTGAAAATGGATATGCATGCTACAAATATGTTAAAGATTCAAATGACGTATAGATCCAAAACTTTTTAAGAGAATAACAAACGCTCATTAAATTCTCAAGTGAACGTGCGGTGGGATATTTGCCCGAGTCAAACAAGCCATTATTTTGCCCATTTTCAAAAAGTGCACCTAACAATCATAGGTGATTGTAAAGTGATTTGTCATGCATAACGGGCTATATTTTTGTAAGAAATGACTTTTGGATTGGAATTCAATACTCAGTTAAAAATTGCCCGCCTCCCCCTTTTCCCGACGATTGAAAAAGCTTAGATATAAAAATGAAAAAGTGTTTACGATCCCTAAAAATTATAGACACTCTTTCGAATTATCTCTCCTTACATTTGTGCAATGAGCATTTCTGTTTTAGATGTACACTTTTTTCTTAAATCAGAATTTTGAGTTTTCGCACTCCCTTCATCCTGTAAATAGAAAAGGTAAATAGATCACAACGAAATAAAATTTTTAAAGTTGATGTGTGGAAACATAATAACTAATGTAAATAAAAAATATTTATTCACACACCACAATTGAACACAAAAGTTTATTATTCAAGTTTGGGAAATTCCATTAGTCCAACCCTAGTAGCAAGGAATTTTACATGAAGGAGATTTTTTCTACACTTTTTTTAAAAATGGATATGCATGCTTGAATCCTGTTAAAGATTTAAATGACCTACGGATCCAAAGATTTTAAAAAGAATAACAAACGCTAATTAAATTCTCAAGTGAACGTGCGGTGGGATATTTACCCAAGTCTAATGAGTCATTATTTTGCCCATTTTCAAAAATTGGACCTAACAATCATACATGATTGTAAAGTGATTTATCATGCGTAACGAGCTGTATTTTTTTAAGAAATGACTGATGGATTGCAATTCAACACTCAGTTAAAAATCCTCTGCCACCCATTTTTCCCGACGATTGCAAAACCTGAGATATAAAAACTAAAAAGAGATTAAAATCCCTAAAAATTACAGACAATCTTCGGAATTATCTCTCTCTACATTTTTGCATTGTGCTTTTCCATTTTAGATTTACACTTTTTTCTTAAATCAAAACTTTGAGTTTTCGCTCTCCCTTCATCCCGAAAACAAAAAAGGCAAAAATCTCACAGCAAAATAAAAATTTCATAGTTGATATATGGAAAAAATTTAAAACAATAAGAAATTTAAATAAAGAAAATTTATTCACACAACACAAATGAACACAAAAGTTTTGTTATCCAAGTTTGGGAAATTCCACTTGTTTAACCCTAATAGCTTGGAAGTTTACAAGAAAGAGATTTCAACTACACATGTTTTTAAAATGGATATGCATGTCTGAAACATGTTAAAGATGCAAATGAGCTATGGATGCAAAGCTTTTAAAGAGAATAGCAAACGCTCATTAAATTCTCAAGTGAACTTGCGGTGGGATATTTACCCGTGTCAAACATGCCATTATTTTGCCCATTTGCAAAAAGCTGACATAATAATCATAGATGATTGTAAAGTGATTTATCAGTCGTAACGGGCTATATTTTTGTAAGAAATAACTTTTGGATTGGGAGTCAACACTCAGTTAAAAAGCCCCCCGCCTCCCCCTTTTCCCGACGATTACAAAACCTGAGATATAAAAACAAAAAAGTACTTACAATCCCTAAAAATTACAGATACTCTTTGGAATTATCTCTCTCTACATTTGTGCAATGTTCATTTCCGTTTTAGATGTACACATTTTTCTTAAATCAAAACTTCGAGTTTTTGGCTCTCCCTTCATCCCGTAAATAAAAAAGGCAAATAGATCACAACAAAATGAAAACTTTATAGTTGATGTATGGAAAAAATTTAAAACAATAAAAAAAGTTTATAAAAAAAATTTATTCACACACCACAAATGAACACAAAAGTTTTGTTATCCAAGTTTGGAAAATTCCACTAGTTCAACACTAATATCTTGGCATTTTACAAGAAGGAGATTTTTTCTACACATGTTTTAAAAATGGATATGCATGCTAGAAATATGTTAAGATTCAAATGACCTATGGATCCAAAGCTTTTAAAGAGAATAACAAACGTTCATTAAATTCTCCAGTGAACGTGCGATGGGATATTTGCCCGAGTCAAACAAGCCATTATTTTGCCCATTTTAAAAAAGTTGGCCAAACAATAAGAGATGTTTTTAAAGTGATTTGTCATGTGTAACGGGCTATATTTTTGTAAGAAATGACTTCTGGATTGGAAGTCAACACTCAGATAAAAATAGCCCGCCTCCCCCTTTTCCTGACGATTGCAAAACCTTAGATATAAAAATGAAAAATTGCTTACGATCCCTAAAAATTACAGACACTCTTTGGAATTATCTTTCTCTACATTTGTGCATTGTGTATTTCCATTTTAAATGTACACTTTTTTCTTAAATCAGAACTTTGAGTTTTCGCTCTCCCTTCATCCCGTAAACAGAGAAGGCAAATAGATCACAACAAAATAAAAAATTTATAGTTGATGTGTGGAAAAAATTTAAAACAATAACTAATGTAAATAAGAAATAATTATTCACACACCAAAAATGAACACAAAACTTTGGTTATCCAAGTTTGGGAAATTCCATTAGTCCAACCCTAATGGCTTAGAATTTTACATGAAGTACATTTTTTCTACACGTGTAAAAAATGGATATGCATGCTTGAAACATGTTAAAGATTCAAATGACCTATGGATCCAAATCTTTAAAGAGAATAACAAACGCTCATTAAATTCTCTAGTGAACGTGCGGTGGGATATTTACCCGAGTCTAACAAGTCATTACTTTGCCCATTTTAAAAAATTTGACGTAACAATCATAGATGATTGTAAAGTGATTTATCATGCGTAACAGGCTATATTTTTGTAAGAAATGACTTACGGATTGCAATTCAACACTCAGTTAAAAATCCTCTCAAGTGAACGTGCGGTGGGATATTTGCCCGAGCCAAACAAGCCATTATTTTGTCCATTTTCAAAAAGTTGACCTAACACTCATAGATGATTGTAAAGTGATTTTTCATGCCTAAAGGGCTATATTTTTGTAAGAAATGACATATGGATTTGAAATCAACACTAAGTTAAAAATCGTCTGCCTCCCCCTTTTCCCGATGATTGCAAAACCTTAGATACAAAAATGAAAAAGTGCTTACGATCCCTAAAAATTACAGACACTCTTTGGAATTATCTCTCTCAGCATTTGTGCATTGTACATTTCCATTTTAGATGTACACTTTTTTCTTAAATCAGAACTTTGAGTTTTCGCTCTCCCTTCATCCCGTAAACAGAAAAGGCAAATACATCACAACAAAATAAAAATTTTATAGTTGATGTGTGGAAAAAATTTTAAAAAATAACTAATGTAAATAAAAAATATTTATTCACACACCTCAAATGAACACAAAAGTTTTGTTATCCAAGTTTGGGAAATTCCACTTGTCCAACCCAAATAGCTTGGAATTTTACAAGAAGGAGATATTTTCTACACTTGTTTTAAAAATGGATATGCATACTTGAAACATGTTAAAGATTCGAATGACCTATGGATCCAAACCTATTAAAGAGAATAAGAAACGCTCATTAAATTTTCAAGCGAACGTGCGGTGAGATATTTACCCGAGTCTAACAAGTCACTATCTTGCCCACTTTCAAAAACTTGACCAAACATTCATAGATGATTGTAAAGGGATTGGTCATGTGGAACGGGCAATATTTTGTAAGAAATGACCTATGGATTGCAATTCAACACTCAGTTAAAAACCCTCCGCCACCCATTTTTCCCGACGATTGGAAAACCCGAGATATAAAAACTAAAAAGAGCTTACAATCCCTAAAAATTACAGATACTCTTTGGAATTATCTCTCTCTATATTTGTGCATTGTGATTTTCCATTTTAGATGGACACTTTTTTGTTAAATCAGAACTTTGAGTTTTAGCTCTCCCTTCATCTGTTAAACAGAAAAGGCAAACAGATCACAACAAAATAAAATTTTATAATTTATGTGTGGAAAAAATTTAAACAATAACAAATGTAAATAAAAAATATTTATTCACACACCACAAATGAAGACAAAAGTTTTGTTAACCAAGTTTGGAAAATTCCATTAGTCCAACCCTAATAGCTTGGAATTTTACATGAAGGAGATTTTTTCTACTCATGTTTTAAAAATGGATATGCATGCTTGAAACATGTTAAAGATTCAAATGACCTATGGATCCAAATAATTTAAAGAGAATAAGAAACGCTCATTAAATTCTCAAGTGAATGTGCGGTGGGATATTTACCCGAGTCTAACAAATCATTATTTTGCCCATTTTCAAAAATTTGACCTAACAATCATAGATGATGGAAAGTGATTTATCATGCGTAACGGGCTATATTTTTGTAAGAAATGAGTTATGGATTGCTATTCAACACCCAGTTAAAAATCTTCCGCAACCCATTTTTCCCGACAATTGCAAAGCCTGAGATATAAAAACTAAAAAGATCTTACAATCCCTAAAAATTACAGACACTCTTCGAAATTATCTCTCTTTACATTTGTGCATTGTGCTTTTCCATTTTAGATGTACACTTTTTTGTTAGATCAAAACTTCGAGTTTTTCGCTCTCCCTTCATCCCGTAGACAAAAAAGGAAAATAGTTCACAACAAAATGAAAATTTTATAGTTGATGTACGAAAAAAATTTAAAACAATAAAAAAAGTGAATAAGGAAAATTTATTCACACACCACAAATGAACACAAAAGTTTTGTTATCCAAGTTTGCGAAATTCCACTAGTCCAACACTAATATCTTGGAATTTTACATGAAGGAGATTTTTTCAACTCATGTTTTAAAAATGGATATGCATGCTAGAAACATGTTAAAGATTCAAATGACCTATGGATCCAAATCTTTTAAAGAGAATAACAAATGCTCATTAAATTCTCAAGTGAACGTGCGGTGAGAAATTTGCCCGAGTCAAACAATCCATTATTTTGCCCATTTTCAAAAAGTTGACCTAACAATCATTGATGATTTTAAAGTGATTTGTCATGTGTAATGGGCTATATTTTTTTAAGAAATGACTTATGGATTGCAATTCAACACTCAGTTAAAAATCCTCCGCCACCCATTTTTCCCGATAATTGCAAAAGATGAGATATAAAAACTAAAAAGAGCTTACAATCCCTAAAAATTTCTGACACTCTTCAGAATTATCTCTCTCTACATTTTTTCATTGTGCTTTTCCATTTTAGATCTACAATTTTTTCTTAAATCAAAACTTTGAGTTTTCGCTCTCCCTTCATCCCGAAAACAAAAAAGGCAAAAAACTCACAAAGAAATAAAATTTTTATTGTTGATGTATAGAAAAAATTTAAAACAATAACAAATGTAAATAAAAAAAAATTATTCACACAACACAAATAAACACAAAAGTTTTGGTATCCAAGTTTGGGAAATTCCACTAGTTTAACCCTAACAGCTTGCAAATTTACTAGAAAGAGATTTCTTCTACACATGTTTTAAAAATGGATGTGCATGTTTGAAACATGTTAAAGATGCAAATGAGCTATGGATGCAAAGCTTTTAAAGAGAATAAAAAACGCTCATTAAATTCTCAAGTGAACTTGCGGTGGGATATTTATCCGAGTCAAACA
This sequence comes from Aristolochia californica, assembly GCF_029961685.1. Lineage (NCBI taxonomy): Eukaryota > Viridiplantae > Streptophyta > Magnoliopsida > Piperales > Aristolochiaceae > Aristolochia > Aristolochia californica. The sequence goes on from NW_027182268.1 coordinate 16,780,543, forward strand.
TGCCATTATTTTGCCCATTTGCAAAAAGCTGACATAATAATCATAGATGATTGAAAAGTGTTTTATCATGCGTTACGGGCTATATTTTTGTAAGAAATGACTTTTGGATTGGGTGTCAACACTCGGTTAAAAATCCCCCGCCTCCGCCTTTTCCCGACGATTGCAAAACCTGAGATATAAAAACGAAAAAGTGCTTACAATCCCTAAAAATTACAGACACTCTTTGGAATTATCTCTCTCTACATTTGTACATTGTGCATTTCCATTTTAGATGTACACATTTTTCCTAAATCAAAATTTTGAGTTTTTCGCACTCCCTTCATCCCGTAAACAAAAAAGGCAAATAGATCACAAGAAAATAAAAATTTTATAGTTGTTGTATGGAAAAAATTTAAACAATAAAAAAAGTAAATAAATAAAATTTATTCACACACCACAAATGAACTTAAAAGTTTTGTTATCCCAGTTTGGGAAATTCCACTAGTCCAACACTAATATCTTGGAATTTTATACGAAGGAGATTTATTCTACACTTGTTTTGAATATGGATATGCATGCTACAAATATGTTAAAGATTCAAATGACGTATGGATCCAAAACTTTTTAAGAGAATAACAAACGCTCATTAAATTCTCAAGTGAACGTGCGGTGGGATATTTGCCCGAGTCAAACAAGCCATTATTTTGCCCATTTTCAAAAAGTGCACCTAACAATCATAGGTGATTGTAAAGTGATTTGTCATGCGTAACGGGCTATAATTTTGTAAGAAATGACTTATGGATTGGAAGTCAACATTCAATTAAAAATCGCCCCCCTCCCCCTTTTCCCGACGATTGGAAAACCTTAGATTCAAAAACGAAAAAGTGCTTACGATCCCTAAAAATTACAGACACTCTTTGGAATTATCTCTCTCTACATTTGTGCATTGTGCATTTCCATTTTAGATGTACACTTTTTTCTTTAATCAAAACTTTTAGTTTTTCGCTCTCCCTTCATCCCGTAAACAGAAAAGGCAAATAGATCACAACAAAATAAAAATTTTATAGTTGATGTGTGGAAAATTTTTTAAAACAATAACTAATGTAAATAAAAATTTTTTATTCACACACCACAAATGAACACAAAAGTTTTGTTATCCAAGTTTGGGAAATTCCATTAGTCCAACCCTAATAGCTTGGAATTTTACAAGAAGGAGATTTTTTCTACACATGTTTTAAAAATGGATATGCATGCGTGAAACATGTTAAAGATTCAAATGACCTAAGGATCCAAATCTTTTAAAGAGTATAACAAACGCTCATTAAATTCTCAACTGAACGTGCAGTGGGATATTTACCCGAGTCTAACAAGTCATTATTTTGCCCATTTTCAAAAATTTGACCTAACAATTATCGATGATTGTAAAGTGCTTTATCATGCGTAACGGGCTATATTTTTGTAATAAATGACTTATGGATTGCAATTCAACACTCAGTTAAAAATCCTATGCCACCCATTTGTCCCGACGATTGCAAAACCTGAGATATAAAAACTAAAAAGAGCTTACAATCCCTAAAAATTAGAGACATTCTTCGGAATGATCTCTCTCTCCATTTGTGCATTGTGCTTTTCCATTTTAGATGTACACTTTTTTCTTAAATCAAAACTTTGAGTTTTTGCTCTCTTCATGCCGAAAACAAAAAAGGCAAAAGCTCACAACAAAATATAAATTTTATAGTTGATGTATGGAAAAAATTTAAAACAATAACAAATTTAATTAAAGAAAATTTATTCACACAACACAAATGAACACAAAATTTTTGTTATCCAAGTTTGGGAAATTCCACTAGTTTAACCCTAATAGCTTGGAATTTTACAAGAAAGAGATTTCTTATACACATGTTTTAAAAATGGTTATGCATGTTTGAAACTTGTTGAAGATGCAAATGAGCTATGGATGCAATGCTTTTAAAGAGAATAACAAACACTCATTAAATTCTCAAGTGAACTTGCGGTGGGATATTTACCCAAGTCAAACATGCCACTATTCTGCCCATTTGCAAAAAGCTGACATAATAATCATAAATGATTGCAAAGTGATTTATCGTGCGCAATGGGCTATCTTTTTGTAAGAAATGACTTTTGGATTGGGTGTCAACACTCAATTAAAAATCCCTCGCCTGCCCCTTTTCCCGATGATTGCAAAACCTGAGATTTAAAAATGGAAAAGTTCTTACAATCCCTAAAAAATACAGACACTCTTTGTAATTACCTCTCTCTACATTTGTGCATTGTGCATTTCTATTTTAGATGTACACATTTTTCTTAAATCAACACTTTGATTTTTTCGTTCTCCCTTCATCTCGTAAACAAAAAAGGCAAATAGATCACAACAAAATGAAAATTTTATAGTTGATGTACGAAAAAAATTTAAAACTATAAAAAAAGTAAATAAAGAAAATTTATTCACACACCACAAATGAACAAAAGTTTTGTTATCCAAGTTTGGGAAATTCCACTAGTCCAACACTAATATCTTGGAATTTTACACGAAGGAGATTTTTTCTACACATGTTTTAAAAATAGATATGCATGCTAGAAACATGTTAAAGATTCAAATGACCTATGGATCCAAAGGTTTTAAAGAGAACAACAAACGCTCATTAAATTCTCAAGTGAACGTGCGGTGGGATATTTGCCCGAGTCAAACAAGCCATTATTTTCCCATTTTCAAAAAGTTGACCGAACAATCACAGATGATTGTAAAGTGATTTGTCATTCGTAACGGGCTATATTTTTGTTAGAAATGGCTTATGTGTTGGAAGTCAACACTCAGGTAAAAATTGCCCGCCTCCCCCTTTTCTCGACGATCGTAAAACATTAGATACAAAAACGAAAAAGTGCTTACAATCCCTAAAAATTAATGACACTTTTTGGAATTTTCTCTCTCTACATTTGTGCATTGTACATTTCCATTTTAGATGTTCACTTTTTTCATAAATCAAAACTTTGAGCTTTCGTTCTCCCTTCATCCCGTAAACAGAAAAAGCAAATAGATCACAACAAAATAAAAATTTTATAGTTGATGTGTGGAAAAAATTTAAAACAATAACTAATGTAAATAAAAAATATTTATTCACACACCACAAATGAACACAAATGTTTTGTTTTCAAAGTTTGGGAAATTCCATTAGTCCAACCCTAATAGCTTGGAATTTTATATGAAGGAGATATTTTCTACACATGTTTTAAAAATGGATATGCATGCTTGAAACATGTTAAAGATTCAAATGACCTATGGATCCAAAGATTTTAAAGAGAATAAGAAACGCTCATTAAATTCTCAAGTGAACGTGCGCTGGGATATTTACTTGAGTCTAGCAAGTCATTATTTTGCCCATTTTCAAAAATTTGACGTAACAATCATAGATGATTGTAAAGTGATTCATCATGCATAACGGGCTATATTTTTGAAAGAAATGACTTATGGATTGCAATTCAACACTCAGTTAAAAAACCTCCACCACCCATTTTTCTCGACGATTGCAAAACCTGAGATATAAAAACTACAAACACTCTTCAGAATTATCTCTCTCTACATTTGTGCATTGTGCTTTTCCATTTTCCATTTATACTTTTTTCCTAAATCAAAACTTTGAATTTTCACTCTCCCTTCATCGCGAAAAAAAAAGGCAAAAAGCTCACAACAAAATAAAATTTTACAGTTGATGTATGGAAAAAATGTAAAACAATAACAAATGTAAGTAAAGAAAATTTATTCACACAACACAGATGAACACAAAATTTTTGTTATCCAAGTTTGGGAAATTCCACTAGTTTAACCCTAATAGCTTGAAATTTTACAAGAAAGAGATTTCTTGTACACAAGTTTTAAAAATGGATATGCATGTTTGAAACATGTTGAAGATGCAAATGAGCTATGGATGCGAAGCGTTTAAAGAGAATAAGTAACACTCATTAAATTCTCAAGTGAACTTGCGGTGGGATATTTTCCCGAGTCAAATAGCCATTATTTTTCCCATTTGCAAAAAGCTGACATAATAATCATAGATAATTGGAAAGGGTTTTATCATGCGTAACGGGCTATATTTTTGTAGGAAATGACTTTTGGATTGGGAGTCAACACTCAATTAAGAATCCCCCGCCTCCCCCTTTTCCCGACGATTACAAAACCTGAGATATAAAAACGAAAAGTGCTTACAATACCTAAAAATTACAGACACTCTTTGGAATTATCTCTCTCTACATTTGTGCATTGTGCATTTCCGTTTTAGAGGTACACATTTTTCTTAAATCAAAACTTCGAGTTTTTCGCTCTCCCTTCATCCCGCAAACAAAAACGGCAAATAGATCACAACAAAATGAAAATTTTATAGTTGTTGTACGGAAAAAATTTTAACAATAAAAAAAGTAAATAAAGAAAATTTATTCACACACCACAAATTAACACAAAAGTTTTGTTATCCAATTTTGGGAAATTCCACTAGTCCAACACTAATATCATGGAATTTTACATGAAGGAGATTTTTTCTACACATGTTTTAAAAAAAGTTATGCATGCTAGAAACATGTTAAAGATTCAAATGACCTATGGATCCAAAGCTTTTAAAGAGAATAACAAACGCTCATTAAATTCTCAAGTGAACGTGCGATGGGATATTAGCCCGAGTCAAACAAGCTATTATTTTGTCCATTTTCAAAAAGTTGACCTAACAATCATAGATAATTGTCATGTGATTTGTCTTGCGTAACGGGCTATATTTTTTTTAGAAATGACTTATGGATTGGATGTCAACACTCAGTTAAAAATTGCCCGCTTCCCCCTTTTCCCGACGATTGCAAAACATTAGATACATAAACGAAAAATGGTTATGGTCCCTAAAAATTAAAGACACTCTTTGGAATTATCTCTCTCTACATTTGTGCGTTGTGCAATTCAATTTTAGATGTATACTTTGTTCGTAAATCAGAACTTTGAGTTTTCGCTCTCCCTTCATCCTGTAAACAGAAAAGGCAAATAGATCACAACAAAATAAAAAATTTATAATTCATGTGTGGAAAAAATTTATGACAATAACTAATGTAAATAAAAAGTTTTGTTATTCAAGTTTGGGAAATTCCATTAGTCCAACACTAATATCATGGAATTTTTCATGAAGGAGCTTTTTTCTACACATGTTTTAAAAAAGGATATGCATGCTTGAAACATGTGAAAGATTCAAATGACCTATGGATCCAAAGATTTTAAAGAGAATAAGAAACGCTCATTAAATTCTCAAGTGAACGTGCGGTGGGATATTTACCCGAGTCTAACAAGTCATTATTTTGCCTATTTTCAAAAATTTGACGTAAAAATCCTAGATGATTGTAAAGTGATTTATCATGCGTAATAGGCTATATTTTTGTAAGAAATGACTTATGGATTGCAATTCAACACTCAGTTAAAAATTCTCAGCCACCCATTTTTCCCGATGATTGCAAAACCTGAGATATAAAAACTAAAAAGATCTTACAATCCCTAAAAACTACAGACACTCTTCGGAATTATCTCTCTCTACATTTGTGTATTGTGCTTTTCCATTTTGGATGTACACTTTTTTCTTAAATCAAAACTTTGAGTTTTCGCTCCCCCTTCATCGCGAAAAAAAAAGGCAAATAGCTCAAAACAAAATAAAAATTTTAAAGTTGATGTATGGAAAAATTTTAAAACAATAACAAATGGAAATGAAGAAAATTTATTCACACAACACAAATGATAACAAAAGTTTTGATATCCAAGTTTGGGAAGTTCCACTAGTTTAACCCAAATAGCTTGAAATTTTAAAAGAAAGAGATTTCTTGTACACAAGTTTTAAAAATGGATTTGCATGTTTGAAACATGTTAAAGATGCAAATGAGCTATGGAGGCAAAGATTTTAAAGAGAATAACTAACGCTCATTAAATTCTCAAGTGAACTTGCGGTGGGATATTTACCCGAGTCAAACATGCCATTATTTTTCCCATTACCAAAAAGTTGACATAATAATCATAGATGATTGTAAAGTGATTTATCATGCGTAACAGGCTATATTTTTGTAGGAAATTACTTTTGGATTGGGAGTCAACACTCAGTTAAAAATTCCCCGCCTCTCCCTTTTCCCGACGATTACAAAACCTTAGATATAAAAACGATAAAGTGCTTACAATACCTAAAAATTACAGATACTCTTTGGAATTATCTCTCTCTACATATGTGGATTGTGTATTTCCATTTTAGATGTACACATTTTTCTTAAATCAAAACTTTGAGTTTTTCGCTCTCCCTTCATCCCATAAACAAAAAAGGCAAATTGATCACAACAAAATGAAAATTTTAAAAGTTGTTGTACGGAAAAAATTTAAAATGATAAAAAAAGTAAATAAATAAAATCTATTCACACACCACAAATGAACACAAAATTTTAGTTATCCCATTTTGGGAAATACCACTAGTCCAACACTAATATCTTGGAATTTTACATGAAGGAGATTTTTTCTACACATGTTTTAAAAATGGATATGCATGCTTGAAACATGTTAAAGATTCAAATGACCTATGGATCCAAAGCTTTTAAAGAGAATAACAAACGCTCATTAAATTCTGAAGTTAACATGCGGTGGGATATTTGCCCGAGTCAAACAAACAATTATTTTGTCCATTTTCAAAAAGTTGACCTAACAATCATAGATGATTGTCATGTGATTTGTCATGCGTAACGGGCTATATTTTTGTTAGAAATGACTTATGGATTGGATGTCAACACTCAGTTAAAAATTGCCCGCTTCCCCCTTTTCCCGACGATTGCAAAACATTAGATACAAAAACGAAAAAAGGCTTACGGTCCCCAAAAATTACAGACACTCTTTGATATTATCTCTCTCTACATTTGTGCATTGTGCATTTCCATTTTAGATGTACACTTTTTACGTAAATCAGAACTTTGAGTTTTCGCTCTCCCTTCATCCTGTAGAAAAAAAGGCAAATAGATCACAACAAAAGAAAAATTTTATAGTTGATGTGTGGAAAAAATTTTAAAAAATATCTAATATACATAAAAAATATTTATTCACACACCACAAATGAACACAAATGCTTTCTTATCCAAGTTTGGGAAATTCCATTAGTCCAACCCAAATAGCTTGGAATTTTACATGAAGGAGATTTTTTCTACACATGTTTTAAACATGGATGTACATGCTAGAAACATGTTAAAGATTCAAATGATCTATGGATCCAAAGCTTTTAAAGAGAATAACAAACGCACATTAAATTCTCAAGTGAACATGCGGTGGGATATTTACTCGAGTCTAACAAGTCATTATTTTGCCCAGTTTAAAAAATTTGACCTAACCACCATAGATGATTGTAAAGTGTTTTATCATGCATAACGGGCTATTTTTTTTAAGAAATGACTTATGGATTGCAATTCAACACTCAGTTAAAATTCCTCGACCACCCATTTTTCCAGACGATTGCAAAACCTGAGATATAAAAACTAAAAAGAGCTTACAATCCCTAAAAATTACAGGCACTCTTCGGAATTATCTCTCTCTACATTTGTGTATTGAGCTTTTCCATTTTCGATGTAGACTTTTTTCTTAAATCAAAACTTTGAGTTTTCGTTCGCCCTTCATCCCGAAAACAAAAAAGGTGAAAAGCTCACTACAAAATAAAAATTTTATAGTTGATCTATGGAAAAAATTTAAAACAATAACAAATGTAAATTTAGAAAATTTATTCACACAACACAAATGAACACAAAAGTTTTGTTATCAGAGTTTGGGAAATTCCACTAGTTTAACCCTAATAGCTTAGAATTTTACAAGAAAGAGATTTCTTCTACACATGTTTTAAAAATGGATATGCATGTTTGAAACATGTTAAAGATGCAAATGAGCTATGGATGCAAAGATTTTAAAGAGAATAACAAACGCTCATTAAATTCTCAAGTGAACTTGCAGTGGGATATTTACCCGAGTCAAACATGCCATTATTTTGCCCATTTGCAAAAAGCTGACATAATAATCATAGATATTTTAAAGTGATTTGTCATGCGTGATGGGCTATATTTTTACAAGAAATGACTTTTGGATTGGGAGTCAACACTCAGTTAAAAATCCCCCGCCTCCCCCTTTTCCCGACGATTGCAAAACTTGAGGTATAAAAATGAAAAAGTGCTTACAATCCCTAAAAATTACTGACACACTTTGGAATTACCTCTCTCTACATTCGTGCGTGTTGCCTTTCCATTTTAGATGTACACATTTTTCTTAAATCAAAACTTCGAGTTTTTCGTTCTCCCTTCATACCGTAAAAAAAAAGGTAAATAGATCACAACAAAATGAAAATTTTATAGTTGATGTACGGAAAAAAATTAAAACAATAAAAAAAGTAAATAAAGAAAACTTTTTCACGCACCACAAATTAACAGAAAAGTTTTGTTATCCAAGTTTGGGAAATTCCACTAGTCCAACTCTAATATCTTGGAATTTTACATGAAGGAGATTTTTTCTACACATGTTTTAAAAATGGATATGCATGCTAGAAACATGTTAAAGATTCAAATGACCTATGGATCCAAAGCTTTTAAAGAAAATAAAAAACACTCATTAAATTCTCAAGTGAACGTGCGGTGGGATATTTGCCCAAGTCAAACCAACCATTTTCTTGCCCATTTTCAAAAAGTTGACCTAACAATCAAAGATGATTGTAAAGTGATTTGTCATGCGTAACAGGCTATATTTTATTAAGAAATAACTTATGGATTGGAAGTCAACACTCAATTACAAATCGCCCGCCTCCCCCTTTTCCCGATGATCGGAAACCATTAGATATAAAAACGAAAAAGTGCTTACGGTGCCTAAAAATTACAGACACTGTTTGGAATTATCTCTCTACATTTGTGCATTGTGCATTTCTGTTTGAGATGTACACTTTTTTCATAAATCAGAACTTTGTGTTTTCGCTCTCCTTTGATCTTGTAAAAAGAAAAGGCAAATAGATCACAACAAAATAAAAATTTTATAGTTGATGTGTGGAAAATTTTTTAAACAATAACTAATGTAAATAAAAAATATTTATTCACACACCACAAATGAACCCAAAAGTTTTATTATCCATGTTTGGGAAATTCCATTAGTCCAACCCCAATACATTGGAATTTTACATGAAGGAGCTTTTTTCTACACGTTTTAAAAATGGATATGCATGCTTGAAACATGTTAAACATTCAAATGACCTATGGATCTAAAGCTTTTAAAGAGAATAAAAAACGCTCATTAAATTCTAAAGTGAACATGCGGTGGGATATTTACCCGAGTCTAACAAGTCATTATTTTGCCCATTTTAAAAAAATTGACCTAACAATCATAGATGAATGTAAAGTGCTTTATCATGCGTAATGGGCTATATTTTTGTAAGAAATGACTTATGGATTGCAATTCAACACTCAGTTAAAAATCCTCTGCTACCCATTTTTCCTGACGATTGCAAAACCTAAGATATAAAAATTAAAAAGAGCTTACAATCCCTAAAAATTACAGACACACTTCGGAATTATCTCTCTCTACATTTTTGCATTGTGCTTTTCCATTTTAGATGTACACTTTTTTCTTAAATCAAAACATTGAGTTTTCGCTCTCCCTTCATCCTTAAAACAAAAAAGGCAAAAAGGTCACAACAAAATAAAAAATTTACAGTTGCTGTATGGAAAAAATTTAAAACAATAACAAATGTAAATAAAGAAAATTTATTCACACAACACAAATGAACACAAAAGTTTTGTTATCCAAGTTTGGGAAATTCCACTAGTTTAACCCTAATAGCTTGGAATTTTACAAGAAAGAGATTTCTTCTACACATGTTTTAAAAATGGATATGCATGTTTGAAACATGTTAACGATGCAAATGAGCTATGGATGCAAATCTTTCAAAGAGAATAACAAACAATCATTAAATTCTCAAGTGAACTTGCGGTGGGATATTTACCCGAGTCAAACATGCCATTATTTTGCCCCTCTGGAAAAAGCGGACATAATAATCATAGATGATTGTAAAGTGATTTATCATGCGTAATGGGCTATATTTTTGTAAGAAATGACTTTTGGATTGGGAGTCAACACTCAGTTAAAAATCCCCGCCTCTCACTTTTCCCGACAATTGCAAAACCTGAGATATAAAACCGAAAAAATGCTTACAATCCCTAAAAATTACAGACACTCCTTCGAATTATCTCTCTCTACATTTGTGCATTGTGAATTTTTGTTTTAGATGTACACATTTTTCTTAAATCAAAACTTCGAGTTTTACGCTCTCCCTTAATCATCGTAAAAAAAATAGGCAAATAGATCACAACAAAATGAAAATTTTATAGTTGATGTACAGAATATTTAAAACAATAAAAAAATTAAATAAAGAAAATTTATTCACACACCACAAATGAACACAAGTTTTGTTATCCAAGTTTGGGAAATTCCACTAGTCCAACAATAATTGCTTGGAATTTTACATGAAGGAGATATTTTCTACACATGTTTTAAAAATGGATGTAGATGCTTGAAACTTATTAAGATTCAAATGACCTATGGATCCAAAGCTTTTAAAGAGAATAAAAAACGCTTATTAAATTCTCAACTGAACTTGCGGTGGGAAAAAATCCCCCGCCTCCCCCTTTTCCTGACAATTGCAACACCTGAGATATAAAAACGAAAAAGTGCTTACAATGCCTAAAAATGATAGACACTCTTTGGAATTATGTCTTTCTAAATTTGTGCATTGTGGATTTCTGCTTTAGATGTACACATTTTTTTTAAATCAAAACTTCGAGTTCTTCGTTCTCCCTTCATCCCGTAAACAAAAAAGGCAAATAGATCACAACAAAAGGAAAATTTTATAGTTGATGTATGGAAAAAATAAAAAAAATAAAAAAGTAAATAAATAAAATTTATTGAGACACCACAAAAGAACACAAAAGTTTTGTTATCAAAGTTTGGGAAATTCCACTAGTCCAACACTAATATCTTGGAATTTTACATGAAGGAGATTTTTTCTACACATGTTTTAAAAATGGATATGCATGCTAGAAACATGTTAAATATTCAAATGACCTATGGATCCAAAGCTTTTAAAGAGAATAAAAAACGCTCATTAAATTCTCAAGTGAACGTGCGGTGGGAAATTTGCCCGAGTCAAACAAGCCATTATTTTGCCCATTTTTAAAAAGTTGACCTAACAAACATAGATGCTTGTAAAGTGATTTGTCAAGCGTAATGGGCTATATTTTTGTAAGAAATGACATATGGATTGGAAGTCAACACTCAGTTACAAATCGCCCGCCTCCCCCTTTTCCCGACGATTGCAAAACCTTAGATATAAAAATGAAGAAAGTGCTTACAATCCCTAAAAATTACAGTCACACTTCGGAATTATCTCTCTCTACATTTGTGCATTGTGCTTTTCCATTTTAGATGTACACTTTTTTCTTAAAACAAAACATTGAGTTTTCGGTCTCCCTTCATCCTGAAAACAAAAAAGGCAAAAAGGTCACAACAAAATAAAAATTTTATAGTTGCTGTATGGAAAAAAATTAAAACAATAAAAAATGTAAATAAAGAAAATTTATTCACACAACACAAATGAACACAAAAGTTTTGTTATCCAAGTTTGGGAAATTCCACTAGTTTAACCCTAATAGCTTGGAATTTTACAAAAAAGAGATTTCTTCTACACAAGTTTTAGAAATGGATATGCATCTTTGATACATGTTAACGATGCAAATGAGCTATGGATGCAATGCTTTTAAATAACAAACGCTCATTAAATTCTCAAGTGAACTTGCGGTGGGATATTTACCCGAGTGAAACATGCCATTATTTTTCCCATAATAATCATAGATGATTGTAAAGAGATTTACCATGCGTAATGGGCTATATTTTTGTAAGAAATGACTTTTGGATTGGGACTCAACACTCAGTTAAAAATCCCCCGCCTCCCCCTTTTCCAGATGATTGCAAAACCTGAGATATTAAAACGAAAAAGTGCTTACTACCCCTAAAAATTATAGACACTCTTTGGAATTATGTCTCTGTACGTTTGTGCATTGTACATTTCTGTTGTAGATGTACACATTTTTCTTAAATCAAAACTTCGAGTTTTTTGCTCTCCCTTCATCCCGCAAACAAAAACGGCAAATAGATCACAACAAAATGAATATTTTATAGTTGTTGTACAGAAAAAATTTAAAACAATAAAAAAATTAAATAAAGAAAATTTATTCACACATCACAAATGAACACAAAAGTTTAGTTATCCAATTTTGGGAAATTCCACTAGGCCAACATTAATATCTTGGAAATTTACATGAAGGAGAATTTTTCTACACATGTTTTAAAAAAGGATATGCATGCTTGACACATGTTAAAGATTCAAATGACCTATGGATCCAATGCTTTTAAAGAGAATAACAAACGCTCATTAAATTCTCAAGTGAACGTGCGGTGGGAAATTTGCCCGAGTCAAACATGCCATTATTTTGCCCATTTTCAAAAAGTTAACCTAACAATCATAGATGATTGTAAAGTGATTTGTCAAGCGTAACGGGCTACATTTTTTTAAGAAATGACTTATTGATTGCAATTCAACACTCAGTTAAAAATTCTCTTCCACCCTTTTTTCCCAATGATCGCAAAACCTGAAATATAAAAGCTAAAAAGAGCTTGCAATCCCTAAAAATTACTGACACTCTTCGGAATTATCTCTCTCTACATTTGTGCAATGTGCTTTTCCATTTTAGATCTACTCTTTTTTCTTAAATCAAAACTTTGAGTTTTCGCTCTCCCTTCATCCCGAAAACAAAAAAGGCAAATAGATCACAAGAAAATAAAAAAATTTATAGTTGATGTGTGGAAAAAATTTAAAACAATAACTAATGTAAATAAAAAATATTTATTCACACACCACAAATGAACACAAAAGTTATGTTATCCAAGTTTGGGAAATTCCATTAGTCCAACCCTAATAGCTTGGAATTTTACATGAAGGAGATTTTTTCTACACATGTTTTAAAAATAGATATGCATGCTTGAAACATGTTAAGGATTCAAATGACCAATGGATCCAAAGCTTTTAAAGGGAATAACAAGTCATTATTTTGCCCATTTTCAAAAATTTGACCTAACAATCAAAGATGATTGTAAAGTGATTTATCCTGTATATTGGGCTATATTTTTTGTAAGAAATGACTTATGGATTGCAATTCAACACTCAGTTAAAAATCCTCCGCCACCCATTTTTCCCGACGACAAAATCTGAGATATAAAAACTAAAAAAAGCTTACAATCCCTAAAAATTACAGTCACTCTACTGAATTATCTCTCTCTACATTGGTGCATTGAGATTTTCCATTTTAGATGTACACTTTTTTCTTAAATCTAAACTTTGAGTTTTCGCTCACCCTTCATCCCGAAAACAAAACAGGCAAAATGCTCACATGAAAATAAAAATTTTATAGTTGATGTATGGAAAAAATTTAAAACAATAACAAAGGTAAATAAAGAAAATTTATTCACACAACACAAATGAACACAAAAGTTTTGTTATCCAAGTTTGGGAAATTCCACTAGTTTAACCCTAATAGCTTGGAATTTTACAAGAAAGTGATTTCTTCTACACATGTTTTAAAAATGGATATGCAAGTTTGAAACATGTTAACGATGCAAATGGGCTATGGATACAAAGCTTTTAAAGGGAATAACAAACGCTCATTAGATTCTCAAGTGAACTTGCGGTGGGATATTTACCCGAGTCAAACATGCCATTATTTTGCCCCTTTGGAAAAAGCGGACATAATAATCATAGATAATTGGAAAGTGATTTATCATGCGTAACGGGCTATATTTTTGTAGGAAATGACTTTTGGATTGGGAGTCAACACTCAGTTAAAAATCCCCCGCCTCTCCCTTTTCCCGACAATTGCAAAACCTGAGATATAAAAACAAAAAAATGCTTACAATCCCTAAAAATTACAGACACTCCTTCGAATTATCTCTCTCCACATTTGTGCATTGTGCATTTTTGTTTTAGATGGAAACATTTTTCTTAAATCAAAACTTCAAGTTTTGCGCTCTCCCTTCATCATCGTAAACAAAATAGGCAAATAGATCACAACAAAATGAAAATTTTGTATTTGATGTACAAAAAAATTTTAAAACAATAAAAAATGTAAATAAATAAAATTTATTCACACACCACAAATGAACACAAGTTTTGTTATCCAAGTTTGGGAAATTCCACTAGTCCAACACTAATTGCTTGGAATTTTACATGAAGGAGATATTTCCTACACATGTTTTAAAAATGGATGTAGATGCTTGAAACTTATTAAAGATTCAAATGACCTATGGATCCAAAGCTTTTAAAGAGAATAACAAACACTCATTAAATTCTCAAGTGAACGTGCGGTGGTATATATACCCGAGTCTAACAAGTCATTATTTTGCCCATTTTAGAAAATTTTACCTAACAATCATAGAAGATTGTAAAGTGATTTATCATGCGTAACGGGCTATATTTTTGTAAGAAATAACTTATGGATTGCAATTCAACACTCATTTAAAAATCCTCCGCCACCCATTTTTTTCGACGATTGCAAAACCCGAGATATAAAAACTAAAAAGATCTTACAATCCCTAAAAATTACAGACACTCTTCAGAATTATTTCTCTCTACATTTGTGCATTGTGTTTTTCCATTTTGGACGTACACTTTTTTCTTAAATCAGAACTTTGAGTTTTCACTCTCCCTTCATCCCGTAAACATCGAAGGCAAATAGATCACAACAAAATAAAAAAATTTATAATTCATGTGTGGAAAAAATTTAAAACAATAACTATTGTATATAAAAAATATTTATTCACACACCACAAATGAACTCAAAAGTTTTGTTATCCAAGTTTGGGAAATTCCATTAGTCCAACCCTAATAGCTTGGAATTTTACATGAAGGAGATTTTTTCTACACATGTTTTAAAAATGGATATGCATGCTTGAAACATGCTAAAGATTCAAATGACCAATGGATCCAAAGCTTTTAAAGAGAATAACAAGTCATTATTTTGCCCATTTTCAAAAATTTGACCTAACAATCATAAATGATTGTAAAGTGATTTATCCTGTGTAATGGGCTATATTTTTGTAAGAAAAGACTTATGGATTCCAATTCAACACTCAGTTAGAAATCCTCCGCAACCCATTTTTCCCGACGTTTACAAAATCTGAGATATAAAAACTAAAAAGAGCTTACAATCCCAAAAACTTACAGTCACTCTTCGGAATTATCTCTCTCTACATTTGTGCATTGAGCTTTTCCATTTTAGATGTACACTTTTTTCTTAAATCAATACTTCGAGTTTTCGCTCTCCCTTCATCTCGAAAACAAAAAAGGCAAAATGCTCACAAGAAAATAAAAATGTTATAGTTGATGTATGGAAAAATTTTAAAACAAAAACAAAAGTAAATAAAAAAAATTTATTCACACAACTCAAATGAACACAAAAGTTTGTTATCCAAGTTTGGGAAATTCCACTAGTTTAACCATAATAGGTTGGAATTTTACAAGAAGGAGATTTCTTCAACACATGTTTTAAAAATGGATATGCCTGTTTGAAACATGTTAATAAAGCAAATGAGCTATGGATGCAAAGCTTTTAAAGAGAATAACAAACGCTCATTAAATTCTCAAGTGAAGTTGCGGTGGGATATTTACCCGAGTCAAACATGCCATTATTTTGCCCATTACCAAAAAGCTGAGATAATAATCATTGAAGATTGTAAAGTGATTTGTCATGCGTAACGGGCTATATTTTTGTTAGAAATGACTTTTGGATTGGGAGTCAACACTCAGTTAAAAATCCCCCGCCTCCCCTTTTTCCCGACGATTCCAAAACCTGAGATATACAAACGAAAAAGTGCTTACCATCCCTAAAAATTATAGACACTCTTTGGAATTATCTCTCTCTACATTTGTGCATTGTGCATTTCCGTTTTAGATGTACAAATTTTTATTAAATCAAAACTTCGAGTTTTTCGCTCTCATTTCATTCCGTAAACAAAAAGGGCAAATAGATCACAACAAAATGAAAATTTTATAGTCTATGTACGGAAAAAATTTAAAACAATAAAAAAAGTAAGTAAAAAATTTTTTTTCACATACCACAAATGAACGCAAACGTTTTGTTATCCAAGTTTGGGAAATTTCACTAGTACAACACTAATATCTTGGAATTTTACATGAAGGAGATTTTTTCTACACATGTTTCAAAAATTGATATGCATGCTAGAAACATGTTAAAGATTCAAATGACCTATGGATCCAAAGCATTTAAAGAGAATAACAAACGTTCATTAAATTCTCAAGTGAACGTGTGGTGGGATATCTGCCCGAGTCAAATAAGCCATTATTTTGCCCATTTTTAAAAAGATGACCTAACAAACATAGATGCTTGTAAAGTGATTTGTCATGCGTAATGGGCTATATTTTTGTAAGAAATGGCTTATGGATTGGAAGTCAACAATCAGTTAAAAATCACCTGCCTCCCCCTTTTCCCGACGATTGCAAAACCATAGATATAAAAACGAAAAAGTGCTTACGATCCCTAAAAATTACAGACACTCTTTGGAATTATCTCTCTCAACATTTGTGCATTGTGCATTTCCATTTTAGATATACACTTTTTTCTTAAATCAGAACATTGAGTTGTCGCTCTCCCTTTATCCCGTAAACAGAAAAGGCAATTAGATCACAACAAAATAAAAATTTTATAGTTGATGTGTGGACAAAATTTAAAACAATAACTAATGTAAATAAAAAATATTTATTCGCACACTACAAATGAACACAAAAGTTTTGTTATCCAAGTTTGGGAAATTCCATTCGTCCAACCCTAATAGCTTGGAATTTTACATGAAGGAGATTTTTTCTACACATGTTTTAAAAATGGAAATGCATGCTTAAAACATGTTAAATATTCAAATGACCTATGGATCTAAAGCTTTTAAAGATAATAACAAACACTCATTAAATTCTAAAGTGAACGTGCGGTGGGATATTTACCCGAGTCTAACAAGTCATTATTTTGCCCATTTTCAAAAATTTGACCTAACAATCATAGATGATTATAAAGTGATTTATCATGTGTCATGGGCTATATTTTTGTAATAAATGACTTATGGATTGCAATACAACACTCAGTTAAAAATCCGCCGCTGCCCATTTTTCCCGACGATTGCAAAACCTGATATATAAAAAGTAAAAAGAGTTTACAATCCCTAGAAATTATAGACACTCTTCGGAATTATCTCTCTCTACATTGTGCATTGTGCTTTTCCATTTTAGATGTACACTTTTTTCTTAAATCAAAACTTTGAGTTTTCGCTCTCCCTTCATCCCGAAAACAAAAAAGGCAAAATGCGCACAACAAAATAAAAATTTTATAGTTGATGTATGGAAAAAATTTAAAACAACAAAAAAATTAAATAAAGAAAATTTATTGACACACCACAAATGAACACAAAAGTTTTGTTATCAGAGTTTGGGAAATTCCACTAGTACAACACTAATATCTTGGAATTTTACATGAAGGAGATTTTTTCTACACATGTTTTAAAAATGGATATGCATGCTAGAAACATGTTAAAGGTTCAAATGACCTATGGATCCAAAGATTTTAAAGAGAATAACAAACGCTCATTAAATTCTCAAGTGAACGTGCAGTGGGAAATTTGCCCGAGTAAAACAATCAATTATTTTGCCCATTTTCAAAAAGTTGACCTAACAATCATAGATGATTTTAAAGTGATTTGTCTTGCGTAATGGGCTACATTTTTGTAAGAAATGACTTATGGATTGGAAGTCAACACTCAGTAAAAATCGCCCGCCTCCCCCTTTTCCCGACAATTGTAAAACCTTAGATATAAAAATGAAAAACTGCTTACGATCCGTTAAAATTACAAACACTCTTTGGAATTATCTCTCTCAACATTTGTGCATTGTGCATTTACATTTTAGATATACTCTTTTTTCTTAAATCAGAACATTGAGTTTTCTCGCTCCCTTCATCCCGTAAACAGAAAAGGCAATTAGATCACAACAAAATAAAAATTTTATAGTTGATGTGTGGAAAAAAATTTAAAACAATAACTAATGTAAATAAAAAATATTTATTTACACACCACAAATGAACACAAAAGTTTTGTTATCCAAGTTTGGGAAATTCCATTAGTCCAACCCTAATAGCTTGGAATTTTACATGAAGGAGATTTTTTCTACACATGTTTTAAAAATGGATATGCATGCTTCAAACATGTTAAAGATTCAAATGACCTATGGATCCAAAGCTTTTAAAGAGAATAACAAACGCTCATTAAATTCTCAAGTGAACGTGTGGTGGGATATTTACCCGAGTCTAACAACTCATTATTTTATGATTTTCAAAAATTTGACCTAACAATCATAGATGATTGTAAAGTGATTTATCATGCGTAATGGGCTATATTTTTGTAATAAATGACTTATGGATTGCAATTCAACACTCAGTTAAAAATCCTCCGCTACCCATTTTTCTAGACGATTGTAAAACCTGAGATGTAATAACGAAAAAGTGCTTACTATCCCTAAAAATTACAGACACTCTTTGGAATTATGTCTCTCTACATTTGTGCATTGTGCATTTCCATTTTAGATGTACACATTTTTCTTAAATCAAAACTTCGAGTTTTTGGCTCTCCGTTCATCCCGTAAACAAAAAAAGCAAATAAATCACAAAAAAATGAAAATTTTAGAGTTGATGTATGGAAAAAATTTCAAACAAATAAAAAAAAGGAATAAAGAAAATTTATTCACACACCACAAATGAACACAAGTTTTGTTTTCCAAGTTTGGGAAATTCCACTAGTCCAACACTAATATCTTGGAATTTTACAAGAAGGAAATTTTTTCTACACATGTTTTAAAAATGGATATGCTTGCTAGAAACATGTTAAAGATTCAAATGACCTATGGGTCCAAAGCTTTTAAAGAGAATAACAAACGCTCATTAAATTCTCAAGTGAACGTGCGGTGGGAAATTTGCCCGAGTCAAATAAGCCAGTATTTTGCCCATTTCAAAAAGTTGACCTAACAATCATAGATGATCGTAAAGTGATTTGTCATGCGTAACAGGCTATATTTTTGTAAGAAATGACTTATGGATTGCAATTAAACACACAGTTAAAAATCCTCCGCCACCCATTTTTCCCGATGATTGCAAAACCTGAGATATAAAAGCTAAAAAGAGCTCGCAATCCCTAAACATTATTGAAACTCCTCGGAATTATCTCTCTCTACATTTGTGCGTTGTGCTTTTCCATTTTAGATCTAGTCTTTTTTCTTGAATAAAAAATTTGAGTTCTCGCTCTCCCTTCATCCCCAAAACAAAAAAAGCAAAAAGCTCACAAAGAAATAAAAAAATATAGTTGATGTATGGAAAAAAATTAAAACAATAACAAATGTAAATAAAGAAAATTTATTCACACAACATAAATAAACACAAAAGTTTTGTGATCCAAGTTTGGGAAATTCCACTAGTTTAACCCTAATAGCTTGCAAATTTACAAGAAAGAGATTTTTTCTACACATGTTTTAAAAATGGATGTGCATGTTTGAAACATGCTAAAGAGGCAAATGAGCTATGGATTCAAAGCTTTTAATGAGAATAACAATCGGTCATTAAATTCTCAAGTGAACTTGCGGTGGGATATTTACCCGAGTCAAACATGCCATTATTTTGCCCATTTGCAAAAAGCTGACATAATAATCATAGATCTTAGTAAAGTGATTTATCATGCGTAACGGGCTATATTTTTGTAAGAAATGACTTTTGGATTGGGTATCAACAGTCAGTTAAAAATCCCCCACCTCCCCCTTTTCCCGACGATTGCAAAACCTAAGATATAAAAACAAAAAAGTGCTTACAATCCCTAAAAATTACAGACACTCTTTGGAATTATCTCTCTCTTCATTTGTACATTGTGCATTTCTGTTTTAGATGTACACATTTTTCTTAAATCAAAACTTCGAGTTTTTCGCTCGCCCTTCATCCCGTAAACAAAAAAGGCAAATAGATCACAACAAAATGAAAGTTTTATAGTTGATGTATGCAAAAAATTTAAAACAATAAAAAAAGTAAATAAAGAAAATTTATTCACACACCACAAATGAACACAAAAGTTTTGTTAACCAAGTTTGGGAAATTCCACTAGTCCAACACTATTATCTTGGAATTTTACATGAAGGAGATTTTTTCTACACATGTTTTAAAAATGGATACGTATGCTAGAAACAACTTAAAGATTCAAATGACCTATGGATCCAAAGCTTTTAAAGAGAATAACAAACGCTCATTAAATTTTCAAGTGAATGTGCGGAGGGAAATTTGCCCAAGTCAACAAGCCATTATTTTGCCCATTTTCAAAAGGTTGACCAAACAATCATAGATGATTGTAAAGTGATTTGTCTTGCATAAGGAGCTACATTTTTGTAAGAAATGACTTATGCATTGGAAGTCAACACTCAGTTAAAAATTGCCCACCTCCCCCTTGTCCTGACGATTGCAAAACCTTAGATATAAAAACGAAAAAGTGCTTACGATCTGTTAAAATTATAGACACTCTTTGGAATTATCTCTCTCTACATTTGTGAATTTTGCTTTTCCGTTTTAGATGTACACATTTTTCTTCAATCAGAACTTTGAGTTTTTGCTCTTCCTTCATCCCATAAACAGAAAAGGCAAATAGATCACATGTGTGGAAAAAATATAAAACAATAACTAATGAAAATAAAATATATTTATTCACACACCACAAATGAACAAAAAAGTTTTGTTATCCAAGTTTATGAAATTCCATTAGTCCAATAATAGCTTGGAATTTTACAAGAACAAGATTTTTTCTACACATGTTTTTAAAATGGATATGCATGCTTGAAACATGTTAAAGATTCAAATGATCTATGGATCCAAAGCTTTTAAAGAGAATAACAAACGCTTATTCAATCGTCAAGTGAACGTGCGGTGGGATATTTGCCCGAGTATAACAAGTCATTATTTTGCCAATTTTCAAAACTTTGACCTAACAATCAAAGATGATTGTAAAGTGATTTATCATGCGTAACGGGCTATATTTTTGTAAGAAAAGACTTATGGATTGCAATTCAACACTCAGTTAAAAATCCTCCGCCACCCATTTTTCCCGCCGATTGCAAAACCTGAGATATAAAAACTAAAAAGAGCTTACAATCCTTAAAAATTACAGACACTCTTCGGAATTATCTCTCTCTACATTTGTGCATTGTGCTTTTGCATTTTGGATGTACACTTTTTTCTTAAATCAAAACTTTGAGTTTTCGCTCTCCCTTCATCCCGAAAACAAAATAGGCAAAAAGCTCACAAGGAAATAAAAAATTTATAGTTGATGTATGGAAAAAATTTAGAACAATAACAAATGAAAATAAAGAAAATTTATTCACACAACACAAATAAATACAAAAGTTTTGTTATCCAAGTTTGGGAAATTTCACTTGTTTAACCCTAATTGCTTGCAGTTTTACAAGAAAGAGATTTCTTCTACACATGTTTTAAAAATGGATGTGCATGTTTGAAACATGTTAAAGATGCAAATGAGCTATGGATGCAAAGCTTTTAAAGAGAATAACAAACGCTCATTAAATTCTCAAGTGAACTTGCGGTGGGATATTTACCCGAGTCAAACATGCCATTATTTTGCCCATTTGCCAAAAAGGTTACATAATAATCATAGATGATTGTAAAGTGATTTATCATGCGTAACAGGCTATATATTTGTAAGAAATTACTTTTGGATTGGGAGTCAACACTCAGTTAAAAATCCCCCGCCTCCCCCTTTTCCCGACGATTGCAACACCTGAGATATAAAAACGAAAAAGTGCTTACAATCCCTAAAAATGATAGACACTCTTTGGAATTATGTCTTTCTGCATTTTTACATTGTGGATTTCTACTTTAGATGTACACATTTTTTTAAAATCAAAACTTCGAGTTCTTTGCTCTCCCTTCATCCCGTAAACAAAAAAGGCAAATAGATCACAACAAAAGGAAAATTTTATAGTTGATGTACGGAAAACATTAAAAACAATAAAAGAAGTAAATAAAGAAAATTTATTGACACACCACAAATGAACACAAAAGTTTTGTTATCAGAGTTTGGGAAATTCCACTAGTCCAACACTAATATCTTGGAATTTTACATGAAGGAGATTTTTTCTACCCATGTTTTAAAAATGGATATGCATGCTAGAAACATGTTAAAGATTCAAATGACCTATGGATCCAAAGCTTTTAAAGACAATAACAAACACTCATTAAATTCTCAAGCAAATGTGCGGAGGGAAATTTGCCCGAGTCAAACAAGTTATTATTTTGCCCATTTTAAAAAAGTTGACCTAAAAATCATAGATGATTGTAAAGTGATTTGTCATGCGTAACGGGCTACATTTTTGTAAGAAATGACTTATAGATTGGAAGTCAACACTCAGTTACAAATCATCCGCCTCCCCCTTTTCCCGATGATTACAAAACGTTAGATATAAAAATGAAAAAGTGCTTACTATCCGTTAAAATTACAGACACTCTTTGGAATTATCTCTCTCTACATTTGTGAATTTTGCTTTTCTATTTTAGATGTACACTTTTTTCTTAAATCAGAACTTTGAGTTTTTTCTCTTCCTTCATCCCGTAAATAGAACAGGCAAATAGATCACAACAAAATAAAAATTTATAGTTGTTGTGTGGAAAAAATTTAAAACAATAACTAATGCAAATAAAGAATATTCATTCAGAAACCACAAATGAACACAAAAGTTTTGTTATCCAAGTTTGCGAAATTCCATTAATCCAACCCTAATAGCTTGGAATTTTATAAGAACGAGATTTTTTTCTACAAATGTTTTTAAAATGGATATGCATGCTTGAAACATGTTAAAGATTCAAATGTCCTATGGATCCAAAGCTTTTAAAGAGAATAACAAACGCTCATTAAATCCTCAAGTGAACGTGTGGTGGGATATTTACCCGAGTTTAACAAGTCATTATTTTTCCCATTTTCAAAAATTTGACCTAACAATCAAAGATGATTGTAAAGTGATTTATCATGCGTAACGGGCTATATTTTTGTATGAAATGACTTATGGATTGCAATTCAACACTCAGTTAAAAATCCTCCGCCCCCCATTTTTCCCGACGATTGCCAAATCTGAGATATAAAAACTAAAAAGAGCTTACAATCCCTAAAAATTACAGACACTCTTTGGAATTATCTCTCTCTACATTTGTGCATTGTGCTTTTCCATTTTAGATGTACACTTTTTTCTTAAATCAAAAATTAGAGTTTTCGCTCTGCCTTCATCCCGAAAACAAAAAAGGCAAAAAGATCACAACACAATGAAAATTTTATAGTTGATGTACGGAAAAATTTTAAAAAAATAAAAAATTAAATAAAGAAAATTTATTCACACACCACAAATGAACACAAAATTTTTGTTATCCAAGTTTGGAAAATTCCACTAGTCCAACACTAATATCTTGGAATTTTACATGAAGGCGATTTTTTCGACACGTGTTTTTAAATTGGATATGCATGCTAGAAACATTTTAAATATTCAAATGACCTATGGCTCCAAAGCTTTTAAAGAGAATAACAAACGCTCATTAAATTCTCAAGTGAACGTGGGGTGGGACATTTGCCCGAGTCAAGCAAGCCATTATTTGGCCATTTTCAAAAAGTTGAACTAACAATCATAGATGATTGTAAAGTGATTTGTCATGCGTAAAGGGCTATATTTTTGTAAGAAATGGCTTATGAATTGGAAGTCAACACTCAGTGAGAAATCGTCCGCCTCCCCCTTTTCCCGACGATTGCAAAACCTTAGATATAAAAATGAAAAAGTGCTTACGATCCCTAAAAAATTACTGACACTCTTCAGAATTATCTCTCTCTATATTTGGGCATTGTGCATTTCCATTTTAGAAGTACACTTTTTTCGTAACTCTAAACTTTGAGTTTTCGCTCTCCCTTCATCCCGTAAACAGAAAAGGCAAGAGATCACAACAAAATAAAAATTTTATAGTTGATGTGTGGAAAAAATTTAAAACAATAACTAATGTAAATAAAAAATATTTATTCACACACCACAAATGAATATGCATGCTTGCAATTTTATGCATGCTTACAATCATGTTAACGATTCAAATGTCCTAATAGCTTGGAATTTTACATGAACGAGAATTTTTCTACACATGTTTTAAAAATGGATATGCAAGCTTGAAACATGTTAAAGATTCAAATGGCCTATGGATCCAAGGCTTTTAAATAGAATAACAAACGCTCATTAAGTTCTCAAGTGAACGTGCGGTGGGATATTTACTCGAGTCTAACAAGTCATTATTATGCCCATTTTCAAAAATTGCACCTAAAAATCAAAGATGATTTTAAAGTGATTTATCATGCGTAATGGACTGTATTTTTGTAAGAAATGACTTATGGATTTTAATTCAACACTCAGTTAAAAAACCTCCGCCACCCATTTTTCCCGACGATCTCAAAACCTAACATATAAAAACTAAAAAGAGCTTATACTCCCTAAAAATTATAGACACTCTTCGGAATTATCTCTCTCTACATTTGTGCATTGTGCTTTTCCATTTTAGATGTACACTTTTTTCTTAAATCAAAACTTATAGTTTTCGCTCTCCCATCATCCAGAAAACAAAAAAGGCAAAAAGCTCGCAACAAAATATAAATTTTATAGTTGATGTATGGAAAAAATTTAAAATAATAACAAAATTAAATAAATTAAATTTATTCACACAACACAAATGAACACAAAAGTTTTGTTATCCAAGATTGGGAAATTCCACTAGTTTAACCCTAATAGCATTGAATTTTACAAGAAAGAGATTTCTTCTACACATGTTTTAAAAATGGATATGCATGTTTCAAACATGTTAAAGATGCAAATGAGCTATGGATGCAAAGCTTTTAAAGAGAATAAATAGCGCTCATTAAATTCTCAAGTGAACTTGCGGTGAGATATTTACCCGAGTCAAATATGCACTTATTTTACCGATTTGCAAAAAGCTGACATAATAATCATAGAGGATTGTAAAGTGATTTATCATGTGTACCAGGAAATATTTTTGTAAGAAATGACTTTTGGATTGGGAGTCACCACTCAGTTAAAAATCCCCCGCCTGCCCCTTTTCCCGACGATTGCAAAACCTGAGATATAAAAACGAAAAAGTGCTTACAATCTCTAAAAATTACAGACAATCTTTGGAATTATCTCTCTCTACATTTGTGCATTTTGCATTTCCATTTTAGATGTACATATTTTTCTTCAATCAAAGCTTCGAGTTTTTCGCTCTCCCTTTATCCCGTAAACAAAAAAAGGCAAACAGATCACAACACAATGAAAATTTTATAGTTGATGTACGGAAAAAATTTAAAACAATAAAAAAAGTAAATAAATAAAATTTATTCACACACCACAAATGAACACAAAAGTTTTGTTATCCAAGTTTGGGAAATTCCACTAGTCCAACACTAATATCTTGGAATCTTACATGAAGGCGATTTTTACGACACATGTTTTAAAAATGGATATGCATGCTAGAAACATGATAAAGATTGAAATGACCTATGGATCCAAAACTTTAAAGAGAATAACAAACGCTCATTAAATTCTCAAATGAAATTGCGGTGGGATATTTGCCTGAGTCAAACAAGCCATTATTTTGCCCATTTTCGAAAAGTTGACCTAACTATCGTAGATGGTTGAAAAGTGATTTGTTAGGCGTAACGGGCTATATTTTTCTAAGAAATGACTTATGGATTGGAAGTCAACACTCAGTTAAAAATCGCCCGCCTCCCCCTTTTCCCGACGATTGCAAAACATTAGATATAAAAATGAAAAAATGTTTACGGTCCGTAAAAATTATTGACACTCTTTGGAATTATCTCTCTCTACATTTGTGCATTGAGTATTTCCATTTTAGATGTACAGTTTTTGCGTATATGAGAACTTTGAGTTTTCGCTCTCCCTTCATCCCGTAAGCAGAAAAGGCAAATAGATCACAACAAAATAAAAATTTCATAGTTGATGTGTGGAAAAAATTTTAAACAATAACTAAAGTAAATAAAAAATATTTATTCACACACCACAAATTAACACAAAAGCTTTGTTATCCAATATTGGGAAATTCCATTAGTCCAACCCTAATAGCTTGGAATTTTACATGAGGGAGATTTTTTGAACACATGTTTTAAAAATGGATATGCATGCTTGAAAAATGTTAAAGATTCAAATGGCCTATGGATCCAAAGCTTTTAAAGAGAATAACAAACACTCATTAAATTCTAAAGTGAACATGCGGTGGGATATTTACCCAAGTCTAACAAGTCATTATTTTGCCCATTTTCAAAAATTGCACCTAACAATCATAGATGATTGTAAAGTGATTTATCATATGTAATGGGCTATATTTTTGTATGAAATGACTTATGGATTGCAATTCAACACTCAGTTAAAAATCCTCCGCCACCCATTTTTCCCGACGATTGCAAAACCTGAGATATAAAAACTAAAAAGAGCTTACAATCCCTAATAATTATAGACACTCTTCCAAATTATCTCTCTCAAAATTTGTGCATTGTTCTTTTCCATTTTAGATGTACACTTGTTTCTTAAATCAAAACTTTGAGTTTTCGCTCTTCCTTCATCCCGAAAACAAAAAAGGCAAAAAGCTCACAACAAAATAAAAATTTTATAGTTGATGTATGGAAAAAATTTAAAAAAATAACAAATGTAAATAAAGAAAATTTATTCACACAACACAAATGAACACGAAAGTTTTGTTATCCAAGATTGGGAAATTCCACTAGTTTAACCGTAATAGCTTGGAATATTACAAGAAAGAGATTTCTTCTACACATGTTTTAAAAGTGGATATGCATGTTTGAAACATGTTAAAGATGCAAAGCTTTTAAAGTGAATAACAAACGCTCATTAAATTCTCAAGTGAACTTGCGATGGGATAATTACTGAGTCAAACATGCCATTATTTTTCCCTTTTGCAAAAAGCTGACATAATAATCATAGATGATTGTAAAGTGATTTATCATGCGTACCGGGCTATATTTTTGTAAGAAATGACTTTTGGATTGGGAGTCAACGGTCAGTTAAAAATCCCCCGCCTGCCTCTTTTCCCAACTATTGCAAAACCTGAGATATAAAAACGAAAAAGTGCTTACAATCCCTAAAAATTACAAACACTCTTTGGAATTATCTCTCTCTATATTTTTGCATTGTGCATTTCCGTTTTAGATGTACACATTTTTCTTTAATCAAAACTGCGAGTATTTCGCTCTCCCTTCATCTCGTAAACAAAAAAGGCAAATAGATCACATCAAAATGAAAATTTTATAGTTGATGTACGGAAAAAATTTAAAACAATTAAAAAATTAAATAAAGAAAATTTATTCACCCACCACAAATGAACACAACTCATTTGTTATCCAAGTTTGAGAAATTCCACCAGTCCAACAATAATAACTTGGAATACATGAAGGAGATTTTTTGTACACATGTTTTAAAAATGGATATGCATGCTTGAAACATGTTAAAGATTCAAATGAACTATGGATCCAAAACTTTTAAAGAGAATAACAAACGCTCATTAAATTCTCAAGTGAACGTGCGGTGGGATATTTGCTCGAGTCAAACAAGCCATTATTTT
The DNA here is from genome assembly GCF_029961685.1 of Aristolochia californica. NCBI lineage: Eukaryota > Viridiplantae > Streptophyta > Magnoliopsida > Piperales > Aristolochiaceae > Aristolochia > Aristolochia californica. The sequence continues at coordinate 16,808,419 of NW_027182268.1, forward strand.
GCCCATTTTCAAAAAATTGACCTAACAATCATAGATGATTGTAAAGTGATTTGTCATGCATGACGGGCTATATTTTTGTAAGAAATGATTGAAGAATTGGAAGTCAACACTCAGTTAAAAATCGCCCGCCTCCTCCGTTTCTCAACGATTGCAAAACCTTAGATATAAAAACGAAAAAGTGCTGACGATCCCTAAAAATTACAGACACACTTTGGAATTATCTCTCTATACATTTGTTCATTGTGCATTTCCATTTTCGATCTACACTTTTTTCTTAAATATCAACTTTGAGTTTTCGCTCTGCCTTCATCCAGTAAACAGAAAAGGCAAATAGATCACAACAAAATAAAATTTTTATAGTTGATGTGTGAAAAAAATTTAAAACAATAACTAATGTAAATAAAAAAAATTTATTCGCACACCAAAAATGAACACATAATTTTATTTATCCAAGTTTGGGAAATTCCATTAGTCCAACCCTAATAGCTTGGAATTTTACATGGAGGAGATTTCTTCTACACGTGTTTTAAAAATGGATATGCATGCTTGAAACATGTTAAAGATTCAACTGACCTAAGGATCCAAAACTTTTCAAGAGAATAACAACACTCATTAAATTCTCAAGTGAACGTGCGGTGGAATATTTACTCGAGTCTAACAAGTCATTATTTTGCCCATTTTCAGAAATTTGACCTAACAATCATACATGATTGTAAAGTGATTTATCATGCATAACGGGCTATATTTTTGTAAGAAATAACTTATGGATTGCAATTCAACACTTAGTTAAAAATCCTCCCCCACCCATTTTTCTTGACGATTGCAAAACCTGAGATCTAAAAACTAAAAAGAGCTTACAATCCCTAAAAACTATAGACACTCTTCGGAATTATCTCTCTCTACATTTGTGCATTGTGCTTTTCCATTTTAGATGTACACTTTTATCTTAAATAAAAAATTTGAGTTTTCGCTCTCCCTTCATCCCGAAAACAAAAAAGGAAAATAGCTCACAAAAAAATAAAAATTTTGTGGTTGATATATGGACAAAAATTAAAACAATATCAAATAAAAATAAATAAAATTTATTCACACAACACAAATGCCACAAAAGTTTTGTTATGCAAGTTTGGGAAATTCCACTAGTTTAACCGTAATAGCTTGGAATTTTAAAAGAAAGAGATTTCTAGTACACATGTTTAAAAATGGATATGCATGTTTGAAACATGTTAAAGATGCAAATGAGCTATGGATGCAAAGCTTTTAAAGAGAATAGCAAACGCTCATTAAATTCTCAAGTGAACTTGCGGTGGGATATTTACCCGAGTCAAACATGCCATTATTTTGCCCATTTGCAAAAAGCTGACTTAATAATCATAGATGATTTTAAAGTGATTTATCAGTCATAACGGGCTATATTTTTGTAAGAAATGACTTTTGGATTGGGAGTCAACACTCGGTTAAAAATCCCCCGCCTCCCCCTTTTTCCCGACGATTGCAAAACCTAAGATATAAAAACGAAAAAGTGCTTACAATCCCTAAAAATTACAGACACTCTTTGGAATTACCTTTCTATACATTTGTGCATTGTGCATTTCCATTTAGATGTACTATTTTTTCTTAAATCAGACCTTTGAGTGTTCGCTCTCCCTTCATCCCGTAAACAGAAAAGGAAAATAGATCACAACAAAATAAAAATTTTATAGTTGATGTGTGGAAAAAATTTAAAACAATAACAAATGTAAATTAAAAATATTTATTCGCACACCACATATGTACACAAAAGTTTTGTTATCCAAGTTTGGGAAATTCCAACAATAATATCTTGGAATTTTACACGAAGGAGATTTTTTCTACACATGTTTTAAAAATGGATATGCATGCTTGAAACAAGGTAAAGATTCAAATGACATATGGATGCAAAGATTTTAAAGAGAATAAAAAACGCTAATTAAATTCTCAAGTGAACGTGCGGTGGGATATTTGCCCGAGTCAAACAAGCCTTCATTTTGCCCATTTTCAAAAATTTGACCTAACAATCCTAGATGATTGTAAACTGATTTGTCATGCGTGAGGGGCTATATTTTTGTAAGAAATGACATATAGATTGCAATTCAACACTCAGTTAAAAATTCTCCGCCACCCATTTTTCCCGACGATTGCAAAACCTGAGATATAAAAACTAAAAAGAGCTTGCAATCCCTAAAAATTATAGACACACTTCTGAATTATCTCTCTCTACATTTGGGCATTGTGCTTTTCCATTTTAGATGTACACTTTTTTCTTAAATCAAAACATTGATTTTTCGCTCTCACTTCATCCCGAAAACAAAAGAGGCAAAAAGCTCACAACAAAATAAAATTTTTATAGTTGATTATTGAAAAAATTTAAAACAATAACAAATATAAATAAAGAAAATTTATTCACACAATACAAATGAACACAAAAATTTTGTTATCCAATTTTGGGAAATTCCACTAGTTTAACCCTAATACCTTGGAATTTTACAAGAAAGAGATTTCTACTACACATGTTTTTAAAATGGATGTGCATGTTTGAAACATGTTAAAGATGCAAATGAGCTATGGATGCAAAGCTTTTAAAGAGAATAAAAAACGCTCATTAAATTCTCAAGTGAACTTGCGGTGGGATACTTACCCGAGTCAAACATGCCCTTATTTTGCCCATTTGCAAAAAGTTGACATAATAATCATAGATGATTGTGAAGTGATTTATCAGTCGTAACGGGCTATATTTTTGTAAAAAATGACTTCTGGATTGGGAGTCAACTCTCAGTTAAAAATCCCCCACCTCCCCCTTTTCCCGACGATTGCAAAACCTGAGATATAAAAACGAAAAAGTTCTTAGAGTCCCTAAAAATTACAGACACTCTTTGGAAGCATCTCTCTCCACAATTTTCTCAAATCAATACTTTGAGATTTTTGCTCTCCCTTTATCCCGTAAATTAAAACGGCAAATAGATCACAACAAAATGAAAATTTTATAGTTGATGTGTGGAAAAAATTTAAAACAATAAAAAAAGTAAAAAAATAAAATTTATTCACTCTGCACAAATGAACACAAAAGTTTTGTTATCCAAATTTGGGAAATTCCACTAGTCCAACATATCTTGGAATTTTACATGAAGTAGATTTTTTCTACACATGTTTTAAAAATGGATATGCATGCTAGAAACATGTTAAAGAGTCAAATGAGCTATGGATTCAAAGCTTTTATAGACAATAACAAGCGCTCATTAAATTCTCATGTGAACGTGCGGTGGGATATTTGCCCGAGTCAAACAAGCCATTATTTTGCCCATTTTCAAAAAGTTGACATAACAATCATAGATGATTGTAAAGTGATTTGTCATGCATAAAGGGCTATATTTTGATAAGAAATGACTTATGGATTGGAAGTCAACCCTCAGTTAAAAATCGCCTGCCTCCCCCTTTTCCCGACGATCGCAAAACCTTAGATATAAAATAAAAAAGTGCTTACGATCCATAGAAATTACATATAATCTTTCGAATTATCTCTCTCTACATTTGTACATTGTGCATTTCCATTTTAGATGTACACTTTATTCTTAAATCAGAACTTTGAGTTTTTGCTTTCCCTCCATCCCGTAAACAAAAAAGGCAAATAGATCACAACAAAATAAAAATGTTATAGTTGATGTGTGGAAAAAATTTAAAACAACAACTAGTGTAAATAAAAAATATTTATTCAGACACCACAAATGAACACAAAAGTTTTGTTATCCAAGTTTGGGAAATTCCATTAGTACAACCCTAATATCTTGGAATTTAACATGAAGGAAATTTTTTCTACACATGTTTTAAAATTGGATATGCATGTTTGAAAGATATTAAAAATGCAAATGAGCTATGGATGCAAAGCTTTTAAAGAGAATAACAATCGCTCATTAAATTTTCAAGTGAACTTTCGGTGGGATACTTACCCGAGTCAAACATGGCATTATTTTGCCCATTTGCAAAAAGCTGACATAATAAACATAGATGATTGTAAAGTGATTTATCAGTCGTATTGGGCTATATTTTTTGTAAGAAATGACTTTTGGTTTGGGAGTCAACACTCAGTTAAAAATCCCACGCCTCCCATTTTTCCCGTCCATTGCAAAACCTGAGATATAAAAACGAAAAAGTGCTTCCAATCCCTAAAAATTACAAACTCACTTTGGAATTATCTCTCTCTACATCTGTGCATTGTGCATTTCCGTTTTAGATGTACACATTTTTCTTAAATAAAAACTTCGAGTTTTTCGCTCTCCCTTCATTCCGTAAACAAAAAACACAAATAGATCACAACAAAATGAAAATTTTATAGTTGATGTATGGAAAAAATTTAAAACAATAAAAAAAGAAAATAAAGAAAATTTATTCACACACCACAAATGAACACAAAAGTTTTGTTATCCAAGTTTGGGAAATTCCACTAGTCCAACACTAATATCTTGGAATTTTACATGAAGGAGATTTTTTCTACACATGTTTTAAAAATGGATATGCATGCTAGAAACATGTTAAAAATTCAAATGACCTATGGATCCAAAGCTTTTAAAGAGAATAACAAGCGCTCATTAAATTCTTAAGTGAACGTGCGGTGGGATATTTGCCCGAGTCAAACAAGCCATTATTTTGCCCATTTCCAAAAAGTTGACCTAACAATACATTGATGATTGTAAAGTGATTTGTGATGCATAACGGGCTATATTTTTGTAAGAAATGACTTATAGATTGGAAGTCAACACTCAGTTAAAAATCGCCCACCTCCCCTTTTTCCTGACGATTGCAAAACCTTAGATATAAAAATAAAAAAGTGCTTACAATCCATAGAAATTACAGATAGTCTTTGGAATTATCTCTCTCTACATTTGTGCATTGTGCATTTCCATTTTAGATGTACATTTTATTCTTAAATGAAAACTTTGAGTTTTCGCTCTCCCTTCATCCCGTAAACAGAAAAGGCAAATAGATCACAACAAAATAAAAAATTTATAGTTGATGTGTGGAAAAATTTTAAAACAATAATTAATGTAAATAAAAAATATTTATTCACACACCACATTTGTACAGAAATTTTTTGTTGTCAAAGTTTGGGAAATTCCATTAGTCCAACCCTAATAGCTTGGAATTTTACATGAAGGATATTTTTTCTACACATGTTTTAAAAATAGATATGCATGTTTGAAACATGTTAAAGATGCAAATGAGCTATGGATGCAAAGCTTTTAAAAAGAATAACAAACGCTCATTAAATTTTAAAGTGAACTTGCGATGGGATACTTACCCGAGTCAAACATGCCATTATTTTGCGCATTTGCAAAAATTGACATAATAATCATAGATGATTGTAAAGTGATTTATCAATCGTAATGGGCTATATTTTTTTAAGAAATGACTTTTGGATTGGGAGTCAACACTCAGGTAAAAATCCCCCGCCTCCCCCTTTTCCAGACGATTGCAAAACCTGAGATATAAAAACGAAAAAGTGCTTCCAATCCCTAAAAATTCCAGACACTCTTTGGAATTATCTCTCTCTACATTTGTGCATTGTGCATTTCTGTTTTAGATGTACACATTTTTCTTCAATCAAAACTTCGAGTTTTTCGCTCTCCATTCAAACTGTTAACAAAAAAGGCAAATAGATCACAACAAAATGAAAATTTTATAGTTGATGTACGGAAAAATTTAAAACAATAAAAAAAGTAAATAAAGAAAATTTATTCACACACAGCAAATGAACACAAAAGTTTTGTTATCCAAGTTTGGGAAATTCCACTAGTTTAACCCTAATAGCTTGGAATTTTACAAGGAAGAGATTTCTTCTACACATGTTTTAAAAATGGATATGCATGTTTGAAACATGTAAAAGATGCAAATGAGCTATGGATGCAAAGCTTTTAAAGAGAATAACAAACGCTCATTAAATTCTCTAGTGAACTTGCGGTGGGATACCCGAGTCAAACATGCCATTATTTTGCCCATTTGCAAAAAGCTGACATAATAATCAAAGATGATTCTAAAGTTATTTATCAGTCGTAACAGGCTATATTTTTGTAAGAAATGACTTTTGGATTGGGAGTCAGCACTCTGTTAAAAATCCCCCGCCTCCCCCTTTTCCAGACGATTGCAAAACCTGAGATATAAAAAAAAAATGCTTCCAATCCCTAAAAATTACAGACACTCTTTGGAATTATCTCCCTCTACATTTGTGCATTGTGCATTTCCGTTTTAGATGTACTCATTTTTCTTAAATCAAAACTTCGAGTTTTTCGCTCTCCCTTCATCCGGTAAAGTAAAAGGCAAATAGATCCCAACAAAATGAAGATTTTATAATTAATGTACGGAAAAAATTTAAAACAATAAAAGAAGTAAATAAAGAAAATTTATTCACACACCACAAATGAACACAAAAGTTTTTTTATCCAAGTTTGGGAAATTCCACTAGTCCAACACTAATATCTTGGAATTTTACATGAAGGAGATTTTGTCTCCACATGTTTTAAAAATGGATATGCATGCTAGAAACATGTTAAAGATTCAAATGACCTATGTATCCAATGCTTTTAAAGAGAATAACAAACGCTCATTAAATTCTCATGTGAACGTGCGGTGGGATATTTGCCCGAGTAAAAAAAGCCATTATTTTGCCCATTTTCAAAAAGTTGACCTAACAATCTTAGATGATTGTAAAGTGATTTGTCTTGCGTAACGGGCTATATTTTTGTAAGAAAGGATTTATGGATTGGAAGTCAACACTCAGTTAAAAATTGCCCGCCTCCCCCTTTTCCCGACGATTGCAAAACCTTAGATATAAAAATGAAAAAGTGCTTACGATCGCTAAACATTACAGTCACTCTTTGGAATTATCTCTCTCTGCATTTGTGCATTGTGCATTGCCATTTTAGATGTACACTGTTTTCTTAAATCAGAACTTTGTGTTTTCGCACTCCTTCATCCCGTATGCAGAAAAGGCAAATTAATCACAACAAAATAAAAATTTTATAGTTGATGTGTGGAAAAAATTTAAAACAACAACTAATGTAAATAAAAAATATTTATTTAGACACCACAAATGAACACAAAATTTTTGTTATCCAAGTTTGGGAAATTCCATTAGTCCAACCCTAATAGCTTGGAATTTTACATGAAGGATATTTTTTCTACACATGTTTTAAAAATGGATATGCATGTTTGATAGATGTTAAAGATGCAAATGAGCTATGGATGAAAAGCTTTTAAAGAGAATAACAATCGCTCATTAAATTTTCAAGTGAACTTGCGGTGGGATACTTACCCGAGTCAAACATGCAATTATTTTTCCCATTTACAAAAAGTTGAAATAATAATCATAGATGATTGTAAAGTGATTTATCAGTCGTAACGGGCTATATTTTTGTACGAAATGACTTTTGGTTTGGGAGTCAACATTCTGTTAAAAATCCCCCGCCTCCCCCTTTTCCCGTCAATTGCAAAACCTAAGATATAAAAAAGAAAAAGTGCTTCCAACCCCTAAAAATTATACTCTCTTTTGAATTATCTCTCTCTACATCTGTGCATTGTGCTTTTCAATTTTAGATGTACACATTTGTCTTAAATAAAAACTTCGAGTTTTTCGCTCTCCCTTCAGCCCGTAAACAAAAAAGGCAAATAGATCACAACAAAATGAAAATTTTATAGTTGATGTACGGAAAAATTTTAAAACAATAAAAAAATTAAATAAACAAAATTTATTCACACACCACAAATGAACACAAAAGTTTTGTTATCCAAGTTTGGGAAATTCCACTAGTCCAACACTAATATCTTGGAATTTTACATGAAGGAGATTTTTTCTACTCATGTTTTAAAAAAGGATATGCATGCTAGAAACATGTTAAAGATTCAAATGACCTATGGATCCAAAGCTTTTAAAGAGAATAACAAACGCTCAATAAATTCTCAAGTGAACGTGCGGTGAGATATTTGCCTGAGTCAAACAAGCCATTATTTTGCGCATTTTCAAAAAGTTGACCTAACAATCATAGATGATTGTAAAGTGATTTGTCATGCGTAATGGGCTATATATTTGTAAAAATTTACTTATGGATTGGAAGTCAACACTCAGTTAAAAATCGCCCCCCTACCCATTTTCCCGACGATTGCAAAACCTGAGAGATAAAAAAAACTTAGATATAAAAACGAAAAAGTGCTTACAATCCCTAAAAATTACAGACACTCTTTGGAATTATCACTCTCTACATTTGTGCATTGTGCATTTCTGTTTTAGATGTACACATTCTTCTTAAATCAGAACTTCGAGTTTTTTGCTCTCCCTTCATCCCATAAACAAAAAAGGTAAATTGATCACAACAAAATGAAAATTTTATAGTTGATGTAGGGAAAAATTTTTAAACAAAAAAAAAGTAAATAAAGAAAATTTATTCACACACCACAAATGAACACAAAAGTTTTGTTATCCAAGTTTGGGAAATTCCTTTAGTCCAACCCTAATAGCTTGGAATTTTACATGAAGGAGATTTTTTCTACACATGTTTTAAAAATGGATATGCATGCTTGAAACATGTTAAAGATTCAAATGACCTATGGATCCAAATATTTTAAAGAGAATAACAAACGCTCATTAAATTCTCATGTGAACGTGCGGTGGGATATTTACCCGAGTCTAACAAGTCATTATTGTGGCAATTTTCAAAAATTTGACCTAAAGTGATTGTAAAGTGATTTACCATGCGTAACGGGCTATATTTTTGTAAGAAATGATTTATGGATTGCAATTCTACACTCAGTTAAAAATCCTCCGCCACCCATTTTTCTCGACTATTGCAAAACATGAGATATAAAAACTAAAAAGAGCTTACAATCCCTAAAAATTATAGACACTCTTCGGAATTATCTCTCTCTACATTTGTGCATTGTGCTTTTCCATTTTAGAAGTACACTTTTTTCTAAAATCAAAACTTTGAGTTTTCGCACTTCCTTCATCCCGAAAACAAAAAAGGCAAAAAGCTCACAACAAAATAAAAACATTATAGTTGATGTGTGGAAAAAATTTAAAACAATAACAAATGTAAATAAAGAAAATTTATTCACACAACACAAATGAACGCAAAAAGTTTTGTTATCCAAGTTTGAGAAATTCCACTAGTTTTACCCTAATAGCTTGGAATTTTACAAGAAAGAGCTTTCTTCTACACATGTTCTAAAAATGGATATGCATGTTTGAAACAAGTTAAAAATGCAAATAAGCTATGGATGCAAATCTTTTAATGTGAATAACAAACGATCATTAAATTCTCAAGTGAACTTGCGGTGGGATATTTACCCAAGTCAAACATGCCATTATTTTTGCCCATTTGAAAAAAGCCGACATAATAATCATAGATGATTGTAAAGTGACATGTCATTCGTAACGGGCTATATTTTTGTAAGAAATGACTTTTGGATTGGGAGTCAACACTCAGTTAAAAATCCCCCGCCTCCCCCATTTCCCAACGATTGCCAAACCTGAGATATAAAAACAAAAAAGTGCTTCCAATCCCTAAACATTACATACACTCTTTCGAATTATCTCTCTCTACATTTGTGCATTGTGCATTTCCGTTTTCGATGTACAAATTTTTCTTAAATCAAAACTTCGAGTTTTTGGCTCTCCGTTCATCCTGTAAACAAAAAAGGCAAAAATATCACAACAAAATGAAAATTTTTATAGTTGATGTACGGAAAAAATTTAAAACAATAAAAAAAGTAAATAAATAAAATTTATTCACACATCACAAATGTACACAAAAGTTTTGTTATCCAAATTTGGGAAATTCCACTAGTCCAACACTAATATCTTGGAATTTTACATGAAGTAGATTTTTTCTATACATGTTTTAAAAATGTATATGCATGCTAGAAACATGTTAAAGATTCAAATGACCTATGTATCCAAAGCTTTTAAAGAGAATAACAAACGCTCATTAAATTCTCAAGTGAACGTGCGGTGGGATATTTGCCAGAGTCAAACAAGCCATTATTTTAACTATTTTCAAAATGTTGACCTAACAATCATAGATGAATGCAAAGTGATTTGTCAAATGTAACGGGCTATATTTTTGTAAGAAATGACTTATGAATTGGAAGTCAACACTCAGTTAAAAATCGCCCGCCTCCCCTTTTTCCCGACGATTGGAAAGCCTTATATATAAAAAACAAAAAGTGCTTACGACCCCTAAAAGTTACAGACACTCTTTGGAATTATCTCTCTCTACTTTTGTGCATTGTGCATTGTGCATTTCCATTTTAGATATTCACTTTTTTCTTAAATCAGAACTTTGAGTTTTCGCTCTCCCTTCATCCCGTAAACAGAAAAGGCAAATAGATCACAACAAAATAAAAATTTTATAGTTGATGTGTGGAAAAAATTAAAAACAATAACTAATGTAAATAAAAAATATTTATTCACACACCACAAATAAACACAAAAGTTTTGTTATCCAAGTTTGGGAAATTCCATTAGTCCAACCCTAATAGCTTGGAATTTTACATGAAGGAGATTTTTTCTACACACGTTTTAAAAATGGATATGCATGCTTGAAACATGTTAAAGATTAAAATGACCTATTGATCCAAAGCTTTTAAAGAGAATAACAAACGCTAATTAAATTCTCATGTGAACGTGCGGTGAGATATTTTCCCGAGTCTAACAAGTCATTATTATGGCCATTTTCAAAAATTTGACCTAACAATCAAAGGTGATTGTAAAGTGATTTTCCATGCGTAACGGGCTAGATTTTCGTAGGAAATGACTTATGGATTGCAATTAACCACTCAGTTAAAAATCCACCGTGACCCATTTTTCCCAACAATTGCAAAACCTGAGATATAAAAACTAAAAAGAGCTTACAATCCCTAAAAATTACAGACACTCTTCGGAATTATCTCTCTCTACATTTGTGCATTGTGAGTTTCCATTTTAAATGTACACTTCTTTCTTAAATCAAAACTTTGAGTTTTCGATCTCCCTTCATCCCGAATAAAAAAGGCAAAAAGCTCACAACAAAATAAAAATTTTATGGGTTATGTATGGAATTTTTTTTTAAACAAAAAAATGTAAATAAAGAAAATTTATTCACACAACACAACTGAACACAAAAGTTTTGTTATCCGAGTTTAGGAAATTCCATTAGTTTAACCCTAATAACATGGAATTTTACAAGAAAGAGATTTCTTCTACACATGTTTTAAAAATGGATATGCATGTTTGAAACATGTTAAAGATGCAAATGAGCTATGGATGCAAAGCTTTTGAAGACAATAAAAAACGCTAATTAAATTCTCAAGTGAACTTGCGATGGGATATTTACCCGAGTCAAACATGTCATTATTTTGCACATTTTCAAAAAGCTGACCTAATAAACATAGATGATTGTAAAGTGATTTATCATGCGTAACGGGCTATATTTTTGTAAGAAATGACGTTTGGATTGGGAGTCAACACTCAGTTAAAAATCCCCCGCCTCCCCCTTTTCCCGATGATTGCAAAACCAGAGATATAAAAACGAAAAAGTGCTTACAATCCCTAAAAATACAGACACTCTTAGGAATTATCTCTCTCTACATTTTTGCATTGTGCATTTCCATTTTAGATGTACACATTCTTCTTAAATCAAAACTTCGAGTTTTTTGCTCTCCCTTCATGTCGTAAAAAAAAAAGGCAAATAGATCACAACAAAATGAAAATTTTATAGTTGATGTAGGGAAAAATTTTAAAACAAAATAAAAGTAAATAAAGAAAATTTATTCACACACCACACATGAACACAAAAGTTTTGTTATCCAAGTTTGGGAAATTCCATTAGCCCAACCCAAATAGCTTGGAATTTTACATGAAGGAGATTTTTTCTACACATGTTTTAAAAATGGATATGCATGCTTTAAATAAGCTAAAGATTCAAATGGCCTATGGATCAAAAGCTTTTAAAGAGAATAACAAACACTCATTAAATTCTCATGTGAACGTCCGGTGGGATATTTACCCAAGTCTAACAAGTCATTATCTTGCCCATTTTCAAAAATTTGACCTAACAATCATAGATAATTGTAAAGTGATTTATCATGCGTAACGGGCTATATTTTGGTAAGAAATGACTTATGGATTGCAATTCAACACTCAGCTAAAAATCCTCTGCCACCCATTTTTCCCGACGATTGCAAAACCAGAGATATAAAAACTAAAAAGAGCTTACAATCCCTAAAAATTACAGACACTCTTCAAAATTATCTCTCTCTACATTTTTGCATTGTGCTTTTCCATTTTAGATGTACACTTTCTTCATAAATCAAAACTTTGAGTTTTCGATCTCCCTTCATCCCGAAAACAAGAAAGGCTAAAAGTTCACAACAAAATAAAAATTTTATAGTTGAAGTATAGAAAAAATTTTAAAAAATAACAAATGTAAATAAAGAAAATTTATTCACACAACCCAAAAGAACACAAAAGTTTTGTTATCCAAGTTTAGGAAATTCCATTAGTTTAACCCTAATAGCTTGGAATTTTACAAGAAAGAGATTTCTTCTACACATGTTTTAAAAATGGATATGCATGTTTGAAACATGTTAAAGATGTAAATGAGCTATGGATGCAAAGCTTTTAAAGAGAATAACAACCGCTCATTAAATTCTCAAGTGAACTTGTGGTGGGATATTTACCCGAGTCAAACATGCCATTATTTTGCCCATTTGCAAAAAGCTGACATCATAATCATAGATGATTGAAAAGTGATTTATCATGCGTAACGGGCTATATTTTTGTAAGAAATGAGTTTTGGATTGCGAGTCAACACTCAGTTAAAAATCCCCCGCCTCCCCCTTTTCTTGACGAATGCAAAACCTGAGATATAAACAAGAAAATGTGCTTACAATCCCTAAAAATTACAGACACTCTTTGGAATTATCTGTCTCTACATTTGTGCATTCTGCATTTCCGTTTTAGATGTACACATTTTTCTTAAATCAAAACTTCAAGTTTTTCGCTCTCCCTTCATCCCATAAAAAAAAAGGCAAAAAAATCACAACAAAATGAAAATTTTGATAGTTGATGTTGGGAAAAAATTTAAAACAAAAAAAACTATATAAAGAAAATTTATTGACATACCACAAATGAACACAAAAGTTTTGTTATCCAAGTTTGGGAAATTCCACTAGTCCAACACTAATCTCTTGGAATTTTATATGAAGGAGATTTTTTCTACACGTTTTAAAAATGGATACCACAAATGAACACAAAAGTTTTGTTATCCAAGTTTGGGAAATTCCACTAGTCCAACACTAATCTCTTGGAATTTTATATGAAGGAGATTTTTTCTACACGTTTTAAAAATGGATATGCATGCTCGAAACATGTTAAAGATTCAAATGACCTATGGATCCAAAGCTTTTAAACAAAATGACAAATGCTCATTAAATTCTCAAGTCAACGTGCGGTGGGATACTTGCCCGAGTCAAACAAGCCATTATTTTACCCATTTTCAAAATGTTCACCTAACAAACATAGATGATTGTAAAGTGACTTGTCATGCGTAATGGGCTATATTTTTGTAAGAAATGACTTATGGATTGGAAGTCAGCACTCTGTTAAAAATTGCCTGCCTCCCTCTTTTCCCGACGAATGTAAAACCTTAGATATAAAAAGGAAAAAGTGCTTACGATCCCTAGAAATTACAGACACTCTTTGGAATTATCTCTCTCTACATTTGTGCATTGTGCATTTCCATTTTAGATGTACACTTTTCTCTTAAATCAGAACTTTGAGTTTTCGCTCTCCCTTCATCCCGTAAACAGAAAAGGCAAATAGATCACAACAAAATAAAAATTTTATAGTTGATGTGTGGAAAAAAATTAAAACAATAACTAATGTAAATAAAAATTATTTATTCACACACCACAAATGAACACAAAAGTTTTGTTATCCAAGTTTGGGAAATTCCATTAGTCCAACCTTGATAGCTTGGAATTTTACATGAAGAAGATTTCTTCTACACATGTTTTAAAAATGGATATGCATGCTTGAAACATGTTAAAGATTCAAATGACCTATGGATCCAAAGCTTTTAAAGTGAATAACAAACGCTTATTAAATTCTCAAGTGAACGTGCGGTGGGATATTTACCCGAGTCTAACATGTCATTATTTTGCCCATTTTCAAAAATTTGACCTAACAATCATAGATGATTGTAAAGAGATTTACCATGTGTAACTGGCTATATTTTTGTAAAAAATGACTTATGGATTGCAATTCAACACTCAGTTAAAAATCCTCCACCACCAGTTTTTCCCGACGATTGCAAAACCTGAGATATAAAAATTAAAAAGAGCTTACAGTCCCTAAAAATTATGGACACTCTTCGGATTTATCTCTTTCTACATTTGTGCATTGTGCTTTTCCATTTTTGATGTACACTTTTTTCTTAAATAAAACTTTTGAGTTTTCGATCTCCCTTCATCCCGAAAACAAAAAAGGCAAATAGCTCACAAAAAAATAAAAATTTTATAGTTGAAGAATAAATTTTTTTTTTAAAAATAACAATTGTAAATAAAGAAAATTTATTCACACAACACAAACGAACATAAAAGTTTTGTTATCCAAGTTTAGGAAATTCCATTAGTTTAACCCTAATAGCTTGGAATGTTACAAGAAAGAGATTTCTTCTACACATGTTTTAAAAATGGATATGCATGTTTGAAACATGTTAAAGATGTAAATGAGCTATGGGTGCAAAGCTTTTACAGAGAATAACAAACGCTCATTAAATTCTCAAGTGAACTTGCGGTGGGATATTTACCTGAGTCAAACATGCCATTATTTTGCCCATTTGCAAAAAGCTGACATAATAATCATAGATGATTGAAAAGTGATTTATCATGCGTAACGGGCTATATTTTTGTAAGAAATGAGTTTTTGATTGGGAGTCAACACTGAGTTAAAAATCCACCGCCTCCCCCTTTTCCTGATGACTGTTAAACCTGAGATATGAAAACAGAAAAGTGCTTACAATCCCTAAAAATTACAGACACTCTTCGGAATTATCTCTCTCTACATTTGTGCATTTTGCATTTCCATTTTAGATGTACACATTTTTCTTAAATTAAAACCTTTGAGTTTTTCGCACTCCCTTCATCCCGCAAACAAAAAAGGCAAATAGATCATAACAAAATGAAAATTTTATAGTTGATGTACAGGAAAAAATTTAAAACAATAAAAAAATTAAATAAAGAAAATTTATTCACACACCACAAATGAACCCAAAAGTTTTGTTACCCAAGTTTGGGAAATTCCACTAGCCCAACACTAATATCTTGGAATTTTACATGAAGGACATTTTTTCTACACATGTTTTAAAAATGGATATGCATGCTAGAAACAAGTTAAAGATTCAAATGACCTATGGATCCAAAGCTTTTAAAGAGAATAACAAATGCTCATTAAATTCTCAAGTGAACGTGCGGTGGGATACTTGCCCGAGTCAAATAAGCCATTATTTTGCCCATTTTCAAAAAGTTGTCCTAACAATCATAGATGATTGTAAAGTGATTTGTCATGAGTAACGGGCTATATTTTTGTAAGAAATGACTTATGGATTGGAAGTCAACACTCAGTTAAAAATAGCCCGCCTCCCCCTTTTCCCGACGATTGCAAAACCTTAGATATAAAAACAAAAAATGTGCTTATGATCCCTAAAAATTATAGACGCTCTTTGGAATTATCTCTCTCTTCATTTGTGCATTTTGCATTTCCATTTTAGATCTAAACTTTTTTCTTAAATCAGAACTTTTAGTTTTCGTTCACCCTTCATCCGGTAAAAAAAAAAGTCAAATAGATCACTACAAAATAAAAATTTTATAGTTGATGTGTGGAAAAATTTAAAACAATAACTAATGTAAAGAAACAATATTTATTCACACACCACAAATGAACACAAAAGTTTTGTTATCCATGTTTGGGAAATTCCACTAGTTTAACCCTAATAGCTTGGAATTTTAAATGAAAGTGATTTCTTCTACACATATTTTAAAAATGGATATGCATGTTTGAAACATGTTAAAGATGCAAATGAGCTAGTGATGCAAAGCTTCTAAAGAGATTAACAAATGCTCATTAAATTTTCAAATGAACTTGCGGTGGGATATTTACCCGAGTCAAACATGCCATTATTTTGCCCATTTGCAAAAAGCTGACATAATAATCATAGATGTTTGTAAAGTAATATATAATGCCTCACGGGCTATATTTTTTTAAGAAATGACTTTTGGATTGGGAGTCAACTCTCAGTTAAAAATCCCCCGCCTCCCCCATTTCCCGACGATTGCAAAACCTGAGATATAAAAACGAAAAAGTGCTTAAAAATCCCTAAAAATTACAAACACTCTTTGGAATTATCTCTCTCTACATTTGTGCATTGTACATTTCTGTTTTAGATGTACACATTTTTCTTAAATCAAAACTTCGAGTTTTTTGCTATCCCTTCATCCCGTAAACAAAAAAGGCAAATAGATCACAACAAAATGAAAATTTTAGAGTTGATGTACGAAAAAATTTAAAAAAAAAAAAAGTAAATATAGTAAATTTATTCAGACACCACAAATGAACACAAAACTTTTGTTATCCATGTTTGGGAAATTCCATTAGTCCAACCCTAATAGCTGGGAAATTTACATGAAGGAGATTTTTTCTACACATGTTTTAAAAATGGATATGCATCCTTGAAACAAGTTAAAGGTTCAAATGACCTATGGATCCAAAGCTTTTAAAGAGAATAACAAACGCTCATTAAATTCTCATGTGAATGTGCGGTGGGATATTTACCCGAGTCTAACAAGTCATTATTTTGCCCATTTTCAAAAATTTGACCTAATAATCATAGATGATTGTAAAGTGATTTACCATGCGTAACGGGCTATATTTTTGTAAGAAATGACTTATGGATTGCAATTCAACACTCAGTTAAAAATCCTCTACCATCCATTTTTCCTGACGATTGCAAAACCTGAGATATAAAAACTAAAAAGAGCTTACAATCCCTAAAAATTACAGACACTCTTCGGATTTATCGCTTTCTACATTTGTGCATTGTGCTTTTCTATTTTCGATGTACACTTTTTTCTTGAATAAAAACTTTGAATTTTCGATCTCCCTTCAACCCGAAAACAAAAAAGGCAAAAAGCTCACAAAAAAATAAAAATTTTATAGTTGAAGTATAAAAAAAATTAAAAAAATAACAAATGTAAATAAAGAAATTTTTTTCACACAACACAAATGAACACAAAAGTTTTTTTATCCAAGTTTAGGAAATTCCATTAGTTCAACCCTAATTGCTTGGAATTTTACAAGAAAGAGATTTCTTCTACAAATGTTTTAAAAATGGATATGCATGTTTGAAACATGTTAAAGATGTATGGTTGCAAAGCTTTTACAGAGAATAAAAAACGCTCATTAAATTCTCAAGTGAACTTGCAGTGGGATATTTACCTGAGTCAAACATGCCATTATTTTGCCCATTTGCAAAAAACTGACATAATAATGATAGATAATTGAAAAGTGATTTATCTTGCGTAACGGGCTATATTTTTGTAAGAAACGAGTTTTCGATTGAGAGTCAACACTGAGTTAAAAATCCCCCGCCTCCCCCTTTTCCTGAGATTGTTAAACCTGAGATATAAAAACGAAAAAGTGCTTACAATCCCTAAAAATTACAGACACTCTTTGGAATTATCTCTCTCTGCATTTGTGCATTGTGCATTTCCGTTTTAGATGTACACATTTTTCTTAAATCAAAACTTCGAGTTTTTCGTTCTCCCTTCATCCCCTCAACAAAAAAGGCAAATAGATCACAACAAAATGAAAATTTTATAGTTGATGTTGGGAAAAACTTTAAAACAAAAAAAATTAAATAAAGAAAATTTATTCACACACCACAAATGAACACAAAAGTTTTGTTATCCAAGTTTGGGAAATTCCACTAGTCCAACACTAATATCTTGGAATTTTACATGAAGTAGATTTTTTCTACACGTTTTAAAAATGGATATGCATGCCAGAAACATGTTAAAGATTCAAATGACCTATGGATCCAAAGCTTTTAAAGAGAATGACAAACGCTCTTTAAATTGTCAAGTCAACGTGTGGTGGGATACTTGCCCGAGTCAAACAAGCCATTATTTTACCCATTTTCAAAATGTTCACCTAACAAACATAGATGATTGTAAAGAGACTTGTCATGTGTAACGGGCTATATTTTTTTAAGAAATGACTTATGGATTGGAAGTCAACACTTAATTAAAAATCGCCCGCCTCCCCCTTTTCCCGATGATTACAAAACCTTAGATATAGAAACGAAAAAGTGCTTACAATCCCTAGAAATTACAGACACTCTTTGGAATTATCTCTCTCTACATTTGCGCATTGTGCATTTCCATTTTAGATGTACACTTTTTTCTTAAATCAGAACTTTCAGTTTTCGCTCTCCCTTCATCCCGTAAACAGAAAAGGCAAATAGATCACAACAAAATAAAAATTTTATAGTTGATGTGTGGAAAAAATTTAAAACAATAACTAATATAAATAAAAATTATTCATTCACACACCACAAATAAACACAAAAGTTTTGTTTTCCAAGTTTGGGAAATTCCGTTAGTCCAACCTTAATAGCTTGGAATTTTACATGATGGAGATTTCTTCTACACATGTTTTAAAAATGGATATGCATGCTTGAAACATGTTAAAGATTCAAATGACCTATGGATCCAAAGCTTTTCAAGAGAATAACAAACGCTCATTAAATTTTCAAGTGAACGTGCGGTGGGATATTTACGCGAGTCTAACAAGTCATTATTTTGCCCATTTTCAAAAATTTGACCTAACAATCCTAGATAATTGTAAAGTGATTTATCATGTGAAATGGGCTATATTTTTGTAAGAAATGACTTATGAATTGCAATTCAACACTCAATTAAAAATCCTCCGCCACCCAATTTTCCTGACGATTGCAAAACCTGAGATATAAAAACTAAAAAGAGCTAACAATCCCTAAAAATTACAGACACTCTTCGGAATTATCTCTCTCTACATTTGTGCATTGTGCTTTTCCATTTTAGATGTACACTTTTTTCTTAAATCAAAACTTTGTGTTTTCGCTCTCCCTTCATCACGAAAACAAAAACGGCAAAAATCTCACAACAATATAAAAATTTGATATTGATGTATGGAAAAAATTTAAAAAAATAACAAATGTAAATAAATAAAATTTATTCACACCACACAAATGAACACAAAAGTTTTGTTATCCAAGTTTGGAAAATTCCATTAGTTTTACCCTAATAGCTTGGAATTTTAAATGAAAGAGATTTCATCTACACATAATTTAAAAATGGATATGCATGTTTGAAACATGTTAAAGATGCAAATGAGCTATGGATGCAATGCTTTTAAAGAGATTAAAAAATGCTCATCAAATTCTCAAGTGAACTTGCGGTGGGATATGTACCCGAGTCAAACATGCCATTATTTTGCCCATTTGCAAAAAGCTGACATAATAATCACAAATGATTGTAAAGTGATTTATCTTGCGTAACGGGCTATATTTTTGTAAGAAATGACTTTTGGATTGGGAGTCAACACTCAGTTAAAAATCCCCCGCCTCCCCCTTTTCCCGACGATTGCAAAACCTGAGATATAAAAAAGAAAAAGTGCTTACAATCCCAAAAACTTACAGACACTCTTTGGAATTATCTCTCTCTACATTTGTGCATTTTGCATTTCTATTTTAGATGTACACATTTTTCTAAAATTAAAACTTTGAGTTTTTCGCTCTCCCTTCATCCTGCAAAAAAAAAAAAACGGCAAATAGATCACAACAAAAAGAAAATTTTACAGTTGATGCATGGAAAAAATTTAAAACAATAAAAAAATTAAATAAATAAAATTTATTCACACCCTCAAATGAACCCAAAAGTTTTGTTACCAAGGTTTGGGAAATTCCATTAGTCCAACACAAATATCTTGGAATTTTACATGAAGGAGATTTTTTCTACACATGTTTTAAAAATAGATACGCATGTAGAAACATGTTAAAGATTCAAATGACCTATGGATCCAAAGCTTTTAAAGAGAATAACAAACGCTCATTAAATTCTCAAATGAACGTGCGGTGGGATACTTGCCCAAGTCAAACAAGCCATTATTTTGACATTTTAAAAAGTTGTCCTAACAATCATAGATGATTGTAAAGTGTTTTGTCATGCGTAGCGGGCTATATTTTTGTAAGAAAGGACTTATGAATAGGAAGTCAACACTCAGTTAAAAATAGCCCGCCTCCCCCTTTTCCCGACAATTGTAAAACCTTAGATATAAAAACGAAAAAAGTGCTTACGATCCCTAAAAATTATAGACACACTTTGGAATTATCTCTCTCTACATTTGTGCATTGTGCATTTCCATTTTATATGTACACTTTTTTCTTCAATCAGAACTTTTAGTTTTCGCTCACCCTTCATCCTGTAAACCGAAAAGGCAAATAGATCACTACAAAATAAAAATTTTATAGTTGATGTGTGGAATAATTTAAAACAATAACTAATGTAAATAAAAAATATTTATTCACACACCACAAATGAACACAAAACTTTTGTTATCCCAGTTTGGGAAATTCCACTAGTTTAACCCTCATAGCTTGGAATTTTAAATGAAAGAGATTTATTCTACACATATTTTAAAAATGGATATGCATGTTTGAAACATGTTAAAGATGCAAATGGGCTATGGCTGCAAAGCTTTTAAAGAGATTAACAAACACTCATTAAATTCTCAAGTGAACTTGCGGAGGGATATTTACCCGAGTCAAACACTCCATCATTTTGCCCATTTGCAAAAAGCTCACATAATAATAATAGATGATTGTAAAGTGATTTATCATGCATAAGGGGTATATTTTTGAAAGAAATGACTTTTGGATTGGGAGTCAACACTCAGTTAAAAATCCCCGCCTCCCCCTTTTCCCGACGATTGCAAAACCTGAGATATAAAAACGAAAAAGTGCTTACAATTCCTAAAAATTACAGACACTCTTTGGAATTATCTCTCTCTACATTTGTGTATTGTACATTTCATTTTTAGATGTACACATTTTTACATTCTCCCTTCATCCCGTAAACAAAAAACACAAATTGATCACAACAAAAAGAAAATTTTATAGTTGATGCACGCAAAAAAATTAAAACAATTAAAAAAGTAAATAAAGAAAATTTATTCACACACCACAAATGAACACAAAAGTTTTTTTATCCAAGTTTGGGAAATTCCACTAGTCCAACACAAATATCTTGGAATTTTACATGAAGGAGATTTTATCTACACATGTTTTAAAAATGGCTATGCATGCTAGAAACATGTTAAAGATTCAAATGACCTATGGATCCAAAGCTTTTAAAGAGAATAAAAAACGCTCATTAAATTCTCAAGTGAACGTGCGGTGGGATATTTGCCCGAGTCAAACAAGCCATTATTTTGCCCATTTTCAAAAAGTTGCCTAACAATCATAGATGATTGTAAAGTGATTTGTCTTGCGTAACAGGCTATATTTTTTGTAAGAAATTACTTATGGATTGGAAGTCAACACTCAGTCAAAAATCGCCCGCCTCCCCCTTTTCCCGACGATTGCAAAACCTTACATATAAAAAGGAAAAAGTGCTTACGATCCCAAAAAATTACAGACACTCTTTGGAATTATCTCTCTCTACATTTGTGCATTATGCATTTTCATTTTAGATGTACACTTTTTTCTTAAATAAGAACTTTGTGTTTTCGCCATCCCTTCATCACGTAAACATAAAAGGCAAACAAATCACAACAAAATAAAAGTTTATAGTTCATGTGTGGAAAAAATTTTAAACAATAACTAATGGAAATAAAAAATATTTATTCACACACCACAAATGAACACAAAACTTTTGTTATCCAAGTTTGGGAAATTCCATTAGTCCAACCCTAATAGCTTGGAATTTTACATGAAGGAGATTTTTTCTACACATGTTTTAAAAATTGATATGCATGGTTGAAACATGTTAAAGATTCAAATGACCTATGGATCCAAAGCTTTTAAAGAGAATAACAAATGCTCATTAAATTCTCAAGTGAACGTGCGTGGGATATTTTCCCGAGTCTAACAAGTCATTATTTTTCCCATTTTCAAAAATTTAACCTAACAATCATAGATGATTTTAAAGTGATTTAACATGCGTAACGGGCTATATTTTTGTAAGAAATGACTGATGGATTGCAATTGAACACTCAGTTAAAAATCCTCCCCCACCCATTTTTCCCGACGATTACAAAACCAGAGATATAAAAACTAAAAAGAGCTTACAATCCCTAAAAATTACAGACACTCTTAGGAATTATATCTCTCTACAATTGTGCATTATGCTTTTCCATTTTAGATGTACACTTTTTTCTTAAATCAAAACTTAGAGTTTTTGCTCTCCCTTTATCCCGAAAACAAACAAGGCTTTTAGCTTACAACAAAATCAAAATTTTATAGTTGATGTATGGAAAAAATTAAAACAATAAAAAATATAAATAAAAAAAATTTATTCACCGAACACAAATTAACACAAAAGTTTTGTTACCCAATTTTGGGAAATTCCACTAGTTTAACCCTAATTGCTTGGAATTTTACAAGAAAGAAATTTTTTCTACACATGTTTTAAAAATGGATATGCATGTTTAAACCATGTTAAAGATGCAAATGAGATATGGATGCAAAGCTTTTAAAGAGAATAACAAACGCTCAATAAATTCTCAAGTGAATTTGCGGTGGGATATTTACCTGAGTCAAACATGCCATTATTTTGCCCATTTGCAAAATGTCGACATAATAATTGTAGATGATTGTCAAGTGATTTATCATGTGTAACAGGCTATTTATTTGTAAGAAATGACTTTTGGATTGGAAGAAAACACTCAGTGAAAAATCCCCTGCATCCCCCTTTTCCCGACGATTGCAAAACCTGAGATATAAAAACGAAAAAGTGCGCACAATCCCTAAAAGTTATTGACACTCTTTGGAATTATCTCTCTCTAAATTTGTGCATTGTGCATTTCCGTTTTAGATGTACACATTTTTGTTAAATGAAAACTTTGAGTTTTTCGCTCTCCCTTCCTCCCGTAAACAAAAAAGGCAAATAGATCACAACAAAAAGAAAATTTTATAGTTGATGTACTCAAAAAAATTTTAAATTTTAAAAAAGTAAATAAAGAAAATTTATTCACACAACACCAATGAACACAAAAGTTTTGTTATCCAAGTTTGGGAAATTCCACTAGTCCAACACTAATATCTTGGAATTTTACATGAAGGAGATTTTTTCTACACATGTTTTAAAAATGGATATGCATGCTAGAAACATGTTAAAGATTCAAATGACCTATGGATCCAAAGCTTTTAAAGAGAATAACAAACGCGCATTAAATTCACAAGTGCACGTGCGGTGGGATATTTGCTCGGGTCAAACAAGCCATTATTTTTCCCATTTTTAAAACGTTGACCAAACAATCATAGATGATTGTAAAGTGATTTGTCATACGTAACGGGCTATATTTTTGCAAGAAATTACTTATGGATGGGAAGTCAACACTCAGTTAAAAATCACCCACTTCCCCCTTTTCCCGACGATTGCGAAACCTTACATATAAAAATGAAAAAGTGCTTACGATCCCTAAAAATTTCAGACAATCTTTGGAATTATCTCTCTCTACATTTGTGCATTCTGCATTTCCATTTTAGATGTACACTTTTTTCTTAAATAAGAACTATGAGTTTTCGTTCTCCCTTCATCCCGTAAACAGAAAAGGCAAGTAGATCACAGCAAAATAAAAATTTTATAGTTGTTATGTGGAAAAAATTTAAAACAATAACGAATGTAAATAAAAAATATTTATTCACACACCAAAAATGTACACAAAATTTTGTTTTCCAAGTTTGGAAAATTCCATTAGTCCAACCCTATTTGCTTGGTTTTACATGAAGGAGATTTTTTCTACACATGTTTTAAAAATGGATATGCATGCTTGAAACATGTTAAAGATTCAAATGACCTATGGATCCATAGCTTTTAAAGAGAATAACAAACGCTCATTAAATTCTCAAGTGAACGTGCGATGGGATATTTACCCGAGTCAAACAAGTCATTATTTTGCACATTTTCAAAAATTTGACCTAACAATCATAGATGATTGTAAAGTGATTTATCATACGTAATGGGCTATATTTTTGTAATAAATGACTTATGGATTGCAATTCAACACTCAGTTAAATATCCTTTACCACCCATTTTTCCCGACTATTGCAAAACGTGAGATATACAAACTAAAAAGAGGTTACAATCCCTAAAAATTACAGACACTCTTTGGAATTATTTCTCTCTACATTTGTGCATTACGCTTCTCCATTTTAGATGTACACTTTTTTCTTAAATCAAAACTTTAAGTTTTTCGCTCTCCCTTCATCCCGAAAACAAACGAGGCTTTTAGCTTAATACAAAATTAAAATTTTATAGTTGATGTATGGAAAAAATTTAAAACAATAACAAATATAAATAAAGAAAATTTATGCACCTAACACAAATGAACACAAAAGTTTTTTTATGCAATTTTGGGAAATTCCACTAGTTTAACCCTAATAGCTTGGAAATTTACATGAAAGAGATTTCTTCTACACATGTTTTAAAATGGATATGCATGTTTGAAACATGTTAAAGAAGCAAATGAGCTATGGATGGAAAGCTTTTAAAGAGAATAACAAACGCTCATTAAATTCTTAAGTGAACTTGCGGTGGGATATTTGCCCGAGTCAAACATGGCATTATTTTGCCCATTTGCAAAAAGCTGACATAATAATCATAGATGATTGTAAAGTGATTTATCATGCGTAATGGGCTATATTTTTTTTAGAAATGACTTTTGGATTGGGAGTGAACACTCATTTAAAAATCCCCTGCCTCCCCCTTTTCCCGACGATTGCAAAACCTGAGATATAAAAACGAAAAAGTGCGCACAATCCCTAAAAGTTATTGACACTCTTTGGAATTATCTCTCTCTAAATTTGTGCATTGTGCATTTCCATTTTAGATGTACACATTTTTGTTCAATCAAAACTTTGAGTTTTTCGCTCTCCCTTCCTCCCGTAAACAAAAAAGGCAAATAGATCACAACAAAAAGAAAATTTTATAGTTGATGTACTCAAAAAATTTAAAAATTTTAAAAAAGTAAATAAAGAAAATTTATTCACACAACACCAATGAACACAAAAGTTTTGTTATCCAAGTTTGGGAAATTCCACTAGTCCAACACTAATATCTTGGAATTTTACATGAAGGAGATTTTTTCTACACATGTTTTAAAAATGGATATGCATGCTAGAAACATGTTAAAGATTCAAATGACCTATGGATCCAAAGCTTTTAAAGAGAATAACAAACGCGCATTAAATTCACAAGTTCACGTGCGGTGGGATATTTGCTCGGGTCAAACAAGCCATTATTTTTCCCATTTTTAAAACGTTGACCAAACAATCATAGATGATTGTAAAGTGATTTGTCATACGTAACGGGCTATATTTTTGCAAGAAATTACTTATGGATTGGAAGTCAACACTCAGTTAAAAATCACCCGCCTCCCCCTTTTCCCGACGATTGCAAAACCTTACATATAAAAATGAAAAAGTGCTTACGATCCCTAAAAATTTCAGACAATCTTTGGAATTATCTCTCTCTACATTTGTGCATTCTGCATTTCCATTTTAGATGTACACTTTTTTCTTAAATAAGAACTATGAGTTTTCGGTTCTCCCTTCATCCCGTAAACAGAAAAGGCAAGTAGATCACAACAAAATAAAAATTTTATAGTTGTTATGTGGAAAAAATTTAAAACAATAACGAATGTAAATAAAAAATATTTATTCACACACCAAAAATGTACACAAAATTTTGTTTTCCAAGTTTGGAAAATTCCATTAGTCCAACCCTATTTGCTTGGTTTTACATGAAGGAGATTTTTTCTACACATGTTTTAAAAATGGATATGCATGCTTGAAACATGTTAAAGATTCAAATGACCTATGGATCCATAGCTTTTAAAGAGAATAACAAACGCTCATTAAATTCTCAAGTGAACGTGCGATGGGATATTTACCCGAGTCAAACAAGTCATTATTTTGCACATTTTCAAAAATTTGACCTAACAATCATAGATGATTGTAAAGTGATTTATCATACGTAATGGGCTAAATTTTTGTAATAAATGACTTATGGATTGCAATTCAACACTCAGTTAAATATCCTTTGCCACCCATTTTTCCCGACTATTGCAAAACGTGAGATATACAAACTAAAAAGAGGTTACAATCCCTAAAAATTACAGACACTCTTTGGAATTATCTCTCTCTACAGTTGTGTATTATGCTTTTCCATTTTAGATGTACACTATTTTCTTAAATCAAAACTTTAAGTTTTTCGCTCTCCCTTCATCCCGAAAACAAACGAGGCTTTTAGCTTAATACAAAATTAAAATTTTATAGTTGATGTATGGAAAAAATTTAAAACAATAACAAATATAAATAAAGAAAATTTATGCACCCAACACAAATGAACACAAAAGTTTTTTTATGCAATTTTGGGAAATTCCACTAGTTTAACCCTAATAGCTTGGAAATTTACACGAAAGAGATTTCTTCTACACATGTTTTAAAATGGATATGCATGTTTGAAACATGTTAAAGAAGCAAATGAGCTATGGATGGAAAGCTTTTAAAGAGAATAACAAACGTTCATTAAATTCTTAAGTGAACTTGCGGTTGGATATTTGCCCGAGTCAAACATGGCATTATTTTGCCCATTTGCAAAAAGCTGACATAATAATCATAGATGATTGTAAAGTGATTTATCATGCGTAATGGGCTATATTTTTTTTAGAAATGACTTTTGGATTGGGAGTGAACACTCATTTAAAAATCCCCTGCCTCCCCCTTTTCCCGACTATTGCAAAACCTGAGATATAAAAACGAAAAAGTGCGCACAATCCCTAAAAGTTATTGACACTCTTTGGAATTATCTCTCTCTAAATTTGTGCATTTTGCATTTCCGTTTTAGATGTACACATTTTTGTTAAATCAAAACTTTGAGTTTTTCGCTCTCCCTTCCTCCCGTAAACAAAAAAGGCAAATAGATCACAACAAAAAGAAACTTTTATAGTTGATGTACTCAAAAAATTTAAAAATTTTAAAAAAGTAAACAAAGAAAATTTATTCACACAACTCCAATGAACACAAAAGTTTTGTTATCCAAGTTTGGGAAATTCCACTAGTCCAACACTAATATCTTGGAATTTTACATGAAGGAGATTTTTTCTACACATGTTTTAAAAATGGATATGCATGCTAGAAACATGTTAAAGATTCAAATGACCTATGGATCCAAAGCTTTTAAAGAGAATAACAAACGCGCATTAAATTCACAAGTGCACGTGCGGTGGGATATTTGCTCGGGTCAAACAAGCCATTATTTTTCCCATTTTCAAAAAGTTGACCAAACAATCATAGATGATTGTAAAGTGATTTGTCATACGTAACGGGCTATATTTTTGTAAGAAATTACTTATGGATTGGAAGTCAACACTCAGTTAAAAATCGCCCGCCTCCCCCTTTTCCCGACGATTGCAAAACCTTACATATGAAAATGAAAAAGTGCTTACGATCCCTAAAAATTTCAGACAATCTTTGGAATTATCTCTCTCTACATTTGTGCATTCTGCATTTCCATTTTAGATGTACACTTTTTTCTTAAATAAGAACTATGAGTTTTCGTTCTCACTTCATCCCGTAAACAGAAAAGGCAAGTAGATCACAACAAAATAAAAATTTTATAGTTGTTATGTGGAAAAAATTTAAAACAATAACGAATGTAAATAAAAAATATTTATTCACACACCAAAAATGTACACAAAATTTTGTTTTCCAAGTTTGGAAAATTCCATTAGTCCAACCCTATTTGCTTGGTTTTACATGAAGGAGATTTTTTCTACACATGTTTTAAAAATGGATATGCTTGCTTGAAACATGTTAAAGATTCAAATGACCTATGGATCCATAGCTTTTAAAGAGAATAACAAACGCTCATTAAATTCTCAAGTGAACGTGCGATGGGATATTTACCCGAGTCAAACAAGTCATTATTTTGCACATTTTCAAAAATTTGACCTAACAATCATAGATGATTGTAAAGTGATTTATCATACGTAATGGGCTATATTTTTGTAATAAATGACTTATGGATTGCAATTCAACACTCAGTTAAATATCCTCTGCCACCCATTTTTCCCGACTATTGCAAAACGTGAGATATACAAACTAAAAAGAGGTTACAATCCCTAAAAATTACAGACACTCTTTGGAATTATCTCTCTCTACAATTGTGCATTATGCTTTTCCATTTTAGATGTACACTTTTTTCTTAAATCAAAACTTTAAGTTTTTCGCTCTCCCTTCATCCCGAAAACAAACAAGGCTTTTAGCTTAATACAAAATTAAAATTTTATAGTTGATGTATGGAAAAAATTTAAAACAATAACAAATATAAATAAAGAAAATTTATGCACCCAACACAAATGAACACAAAAGTTTTTTTATGCAATTTTGGGAAATTTCACTAGTTTAACCCTAATAGCTTGGAAATTTACATGAAAGAGATTTCTTCTACACATGTTTTAAAATGGATATGCATGTTTGAAACATGTTAAAGAAGCAAATGAGCTATGGATGGAAAGCTTTTAAAGAGAATAACAAACGCTCATTAAATTCTTAAGTGAACTTGCGGTTGGATATTTGCCCGAGTCAAACATGGCATTATTTTGCCCATTTGCAAAAAGCTGACATAATAATCATAGATGTTTGTAAAGTGATTTATCATGCGTAATGGGCTATATTTTTTTTTAGAAATGACTTTTGGATTGGGAGTGAACACTCAGTTAAAAATCCCCTCCCTCCACCTTTTCCCGACGTTTGCAAAACCTGAGATATAAAAACAAAAAAGTGCTTACGAAAAAGCTTTTAGTTTCGCTCTCACTTCATCCCTTAAATAAAAAAGGCAAAAACATCACAACAAAATAAAATTTTTATAGTTGATGTGTGGAAAAAATTTAAAACAATAACTAATGTCAATGAAGAAAATTTATTCACACACCAGAAAAGTTTTGTTATCCAAGTTTGGGAAATTCCACTAGTCCACCCCTAATATCTTGAAATTTTACATGAAGGAGATTTTTTCTACACATGTTTTAAAATTGGATATGCATGCTTGAAACATGTTAAAGATTCAAATGACCTATGAATGCAAAGCTTTTAAAGAGAATCACTAACGCTCATTAAATTCTAAAGTGAACTTGCGGTGGGATATTTACCTGAGTCAAACATGCTATTATTCTGCCCATTTGCAAAAAGCTGACATAACAATCATAGATGATTGTAAAGTGATTTATCATGCGTAATGGGCTATATTTTTTTAAGACATGAATTTTGGATTGGGAGTCAACATTCAGTAAAAACTCCCCCGCCTCCACCTTTTCCCGACGTTTGCAAAACCTGAGATATAAAAATGAAAAAGTGCTTACAATCCCTAAAAATTACAGACACTCTTTGGAATTATCTCTCTCTACATTTGTGCATTGTGCATTTCCATTTTAGATGAAATTTTTTTTCTTAAATCAGAACTTTGAGTTTTCGGTCTCCCTTCATCCCGTAAAAAAAAAGGCAAATAGTTCACAACAAAATGAAAATGTAATAGTAATGTGTGGAAAAAATTTTAAACAATAACTAATGTACATAAATAAAATTTATTCACACACCACAAATGAGCACAAAATTTTTGTTATCCAAGTTTGGGAAATTCCACTTGTCCAACCCTAATAGCTTGGAATTTTACATGAAGGAGATTTTTTCTACACATGTTACAAAAATGGATAGGCATGCTTGAAATATGTTAAAGATTCAAATGACCTATGGATCCCAAGAATTTAAAGAGAATAACAAGCGCTCATTAAATTCTAAAGTTAACGTGCGGTGGGATATTTACCCGAGTCAAACAAGTCATAATTTTGCCCATTTTCAAAAATTTGATCTAACAATCACAGATGATTGTAAAATGATTTATGATATGTAACGGGCTGTATTTTTGTAAGAAATGACTTATGGATTGCAATTCAACACTCAGTTAAAAATCCCCCGCCACCCCCTTTTCCCGACGATTGCAAAACTTGAGATATAAAAACTAAAAAGAGCTTACAATCCCTAAAAAATACAGACACTCTTCGGAATTATCTCTCTCTACCTTTGTGCATTGTGCTTTTCCATTTTAGATGTACACTTTTTTCTTAAATGAAAACTTTGAGTTTTCACTCCCCCTTCATCCCGAAAACAAAAAAGCCAAAAAGCTCACAACAAAATGAAATTTTATAGTTGAAGTATGGAAAAAATTTAAAACAATAACAAATGAAAAAAAGTAAAATTTATTCACACAACACAAATGACCACAAAAGTTTTGTTATCCAAGTTTGGGAAATTCCACTTGTCCAACCTTTATAGCTTGGAATTTTACATAAAAGAGATTTTTTCTACACATGTTTTAAAAATGGATATGCATGCTTGAAACATGTTAAAGATTCAAACAACCTATGGATCCAAAGCTTTTAAAGAGAATAAAAAACGCTCATTAAATTCTCAGTTGAACGTGCAGTGGGATATTTGCTTGAGTCAAACAAGCCATTCTTTTGCCCATTTTCAAAAAAGTTGACCTAACAATCATAGATGATTGTAAACTGATTTGTCATGCGTAATGGGCTATATTTTTGTAAGAAATGACTTATGGATTGCAAGTCAACACTCAGTTAAAAATCGCCCGCCTCCCCCTTTTCCCGACAGTTGCAAAACCTTCGATATAAAAACAAAAAAGTGCTTACGATCCCTAAAAATTACAGACTCTCTTTGGAATTATCTCTCTCTACATTTGTGCATTGTGCATTTCCATTTTAGATGTAAACTGTTTTCTTAAATCAGAACTTTGAGTTTTCACTCTCCCTTCATCCCGTAAACAGAAAAGGCAAATAGATCACAACAAAATAAAAATTTTATAGTTGATGTGTGGAAAAAATTTAAAACAATAAATAATTTAAATTACAAATATTTATTCACACACGACAAATGAACACAAAAGTTTTTTTATCCAAGTTTGGGAAATTCCATTTGTCCAACCCTAATAGCTTGGAATTTTACAAGAAGGAGATTTTTTCTACACAAGTTTTAAAAATGGATTTGCATGCTTGAAACATGTTAAAGATTCAAATGACCAATGGATCCAAAGCTTTTAAAGAGAATAACAAACGCTCATTAAATTTTCAAGTGAACCTACGATGGGATATTTACCCGAGTCTAACAAGTCATTATTTTGCCCATTTTCAAAAATTTGACCTACCAATCATAGATGATTGTAAAGTGATTTATCATGCGTAATGGGCTATATTTTTTTAAGAAATGACTTATGGATTGCAATTCATCACTCAGTTAAAAATCCTCCGCCACCCATTTTTCCAGACGATTGCAAACCTGAGATATAAAAACTGAAAAGAGCTTACAATCCCAAAAAAATACAGACACTCTTCAGAATTATCTCTCTCTACATTTGTGCATTGTGCTTTTCCATTTAAGATGTACATTTTTTTCTTAAATCAAAACTTTGAGTTTTCGCTCTCCCTTCATCCCGAAAACAAAAAAAAGGCAAAAAGCTCACACAACACAAATGAACACAAAAGTTTTGTTATCCAAGTTTGGGAAATTCCACTAGTTTAACCCTAATAGCTTGGAATTTTACAAGAAAGAGATTTCTACTACACATGTTTTAAAAATGGATATGCATGTTTGAAACATGTTAAAGATGCAAATGAGCTATAGATGCAAAGCTTTTAATGAGAATAGCAAATGCTCAATAAATTCTCAAGTGAACTTGCGGTGGGATATTTACCCGAGTCCAACAGTCCATTATTTTGCCCATTTGTAAAAAGCTGACATAATAATCACAGATGATTGTAAAGTGATTTATCATGCATAACGGGCTATATTTTTCTAAGAAATGACATTTGGATTGGGAGTCAACACTCAGTTACAAATCCCCCGCCTCCCCCTTTTTTCGACGATTGCAAAACCTGAGATAAAAAAACGAAAAATTACTTACAATCCCATAACATTACAGACATTCTTTGGAATTATCTCTCTCTACATTTGTATAATGGGCATTTCTGTTTTAGATGTACACATTTTTCTTAAATCAAAACTTCGAGTTTTTCACTCTCCCTTCATCCCGTAAATTAAAAAGGCAAATAGATAACAACAAAATGAAAATTTTATAGTTGATGTATGGAAAAAATTTAAATCAATAAAAAAAGTAAATAAATAAAATTCGTTCGCACACCACAAATGCACACAAAAGTTTTGTTATCCAAGTTTGGGAAATTCCCCTCATCCAACACCAATATCTTGGAATTTTACATGAAGGAGATTTTCTATACATGTTTTAAAAATGGATATGCATGCTTGAAACATGTTAAAGATTCAAATGGCATATGGATCTAAAGCTTTTAAAGATAATAACAAATGCTCATTAAATTCTCAAGTGAACGTGTAGTGGGATATTTGCCTGAGTCAAACAAGCCATTATTTTGCCCATTTTCAAAAAGTTGGCCTAACAATCATAGATGATTGTAAAGTAATTTCTCATGCGTAATGGGCTATATTTTTGTAAGAAATGACTTATGGATTGGAATTCAACACTCCGTTAAAAATCGCCCACCTCCCCAATTTCCCGACGATTGCAAAACCTTAGATATAAAAACGAAAAAAGTGCTTACGATCCCTAAAAATTTCAGACACTCTTTTGAATTATCTCTCTCTACATTTGTGCATTGTGCATTTTCATTTTAGATGTACACTTTTTTCTTAAATCAGAACTTTGAGTTTTCGCTCTTCCTTCTTCCCGTAAACAGAAAAGGCAAATAGATCACAACAAAATAAAAATTTTATAGTTGATGTGCGGAAAAAATTTAAAACAATAACTAATGTAAATAAAAAATATTTATTCACACACCACAAATGAACGCAAAAGTTTTGTTATACAAGTTTGGGAAAATCCATTTGTCCAACCCTAATAGCTTGGAATTTTACATGAAGGAGATTTTTTCTACACCTGTTTTAAAAATGGATATGCATGCTTGAAACATGTTAAAGATTCAAATGACCAAAGGATCCAAAGCTTTTAAAGAGAATAACAAACGCTCATTAAATTCTCAAGTGAGTCCGGTGGGATATTTACCCTAGTCTAACAAGCCATTATTTTGCCCATTTTAAAAAAGTTGACCTAACAATCATAGATGATTGTAAAGTGATTTGTCATGCGTAACGGGCTATATTTTGTAAGAAATGACTTATAGATTGCAATTCAACACTCAGTTAAAAATCCTCCCCCACCCATTTTTTCCGATGATTGCAAAACCTGAGATATAAAAACTAAAAAGAGCTTACAATCCCTAAAAATTACAGACACTCTTCAGAATTTCCTCTCTCTTCATTTTTTCATTGTGCTTTTCCATTTTAGATGAACATTTTTTTCTTTCAATCAAAACATTGAGTTTTCGCTCTCCCTTCTTCCCAAAAACAAACAAGGCTTTTAGCTTACAACAGAATGAAAATTTTATAGTTGATGTATGGAAAAATTTTAAAACAATAACAAATATAAATAAAGAAAATTTATTCAGCCAACACAAATTAACACAAAAGTTTTGTTATCCAATTTTTGAAAATTCCACTAGTTTAACCCTAATAGCTCGGAATTTTACAAGAAAGAGATTTCTTCTACACATGTTTTAAAAATGGATACGAATGTTTGAAACATGTTAAAGATGCAAATGAGCTATGGATGCAAAGCTTTTAAAGAGAATAACAAACGCTCATTAAATTCTCAAGTGAACTTGCGGTGGGATATTTACCCGAGTGAAACATGCCATTATTTTGCCCATTTGCAAAAGGCTGACATAATAATCATAGATGATTGTAAAGCGATTTATCATGCGTAACGGGCTATATTTATGTAAGAAATGACTTTTGGATTGGGAGGCAACACTTAGTTAAAAACCCCCCGCCTCCCCTTTTCCCGACGATTGCAAAACCTGAGATATAAAACGAAAAAGTGCTTACAATCCCTAAAAATTACAGACACTCTTTGGAATTATCTCTATCTACATTTGTGCATTGTGCATTTCCGTTTTAGATGTACACATTTTTCTTAAATCAAAACTTCGAGTTTTCGCTCTCCCTTCATCCCGTAAACAAAAAGGGAAATAGATCACAACAAAATGAAAATTTTATAGTTGACATACGAAAAAAATTTAAAACTATAAAAAAATTAAATAAAGAAAATTTATTCACACACCACAAATGCACACAAAAGTTTTGTTATCAAAGTTTGGGAAATTCCACTATCCATGTTTTAAAAATGGATATGCATGCTAGAAACATGTTAAAGATTCAAATGACCTATGGATCCATAGCTTTTAAAGAGAATAACAAACGCTCATTAAATTTTCAACTGAACGTGCGGTGGGATATTTGCCCGAGTCAAACATGCCATTATTTTGCCCATTTTCAAAAAGTTGGCCTAACAATCATAGATGATTGTAAAGTGATTTGTCATGCATAACGGGCTATATTTTTGTAAGAAATAACTTATGAATTGGAGGTCAACACTCAGTTAAAAATTGCCCTCCTCCCCTGTTTCCCGACGATTGCAAAACCTCAGATATAAAAACATAAAACTTCTTAAGATCCCTAAAAATATCTGACACTCTTTGGAATTATCTCTCATGACATTTGTGCATTGTGCATTTCCATTTTAGATGTACACTTTTTTCTTAAATCAGAACTTTGAGTTTTCACTCACCCTTCATCCCGTAAACAGAAAAGGCAAAAAGATCACAACAAAATAAAAATTTTATAGTTGATGTGTGGAAAAAATTTAAAACAATAACTAATTTAAATAAAAATTATTTATTCACACACCACAAATGTACACAAAAGTTTTTGTATCCAAGTTTGGAAAATTCCATTAGTTCAACCCTAATAGCTTGGTTTTACATGAAGG
The DNA here is from genome assembly GCF_029961685.1 of Aristolochia californica. Lineage (NCBI taxonomy): Eukaryota > Viridiplantae > Streptophyta > Magnoliopsida > Piperales > Aristolochiaceae > Aristolochia > Aristolochia californica. The sequence goes on from NW_027182268.1 coordinate 16,843,711, forward strand.
AGATATTTTCTACACAAGTTTTAAAAAGGGATATGCATGTTTGAAACATGTTAAAGATTCAAATTACCTATGGATCCAAAGATTTTAAAGAGAATAACAAACTCTCATTAAATTCTCAAGTGATTGTGCGGGGGGATATTTACCCGAGTCTAACAAGCCAATGTTTTGCCCATTTTCAAAAATTTGACCAAACAATCATAGGTTATTGTAATGTGATTTATCATGCGTAACGGGCTATATTTTTTTAAGAAATGACTTATGGATTGCAATTCAACACTCAGTTAAAAATCGCCCGCCACCCATTTTTCCCGACGATTGCAAAACTTGAGATATAAAAACTAAAAAGAGCTTACAATCCCTAAAATATATTGACACTCTTGGAATTATCTCTCTCTACAATTGTGCATTGTGCTTTTCCATTTTTGATGTACACTTTTTTCTTAAATAAAAACTTGGAGTTTTCGCTCTCCCTTCATCCCGAATACAAACAAGGCTTTTAGATTACAAGAAAATTAAAATTTTATTGTTGATGTATGGAAAAAATTTAAAAAAATATCAAATATAAATAAATAAAATTTATTCACCCAACACAAATGAACACAAAGGTTTTGTTATCCAATTTTCGGAAATTCCACTAGTTTGACCCTAATATTTTGGAATTTTACAAGAAAGAGATTTCTTCTACACATGTTTTAAAAATGGATATGCATGTTTGAAACATGTTAAAGATGCAAATGAGCTATGGATGCAAAGCTTTTAAAGAGAATAACAAACGCTCATTAAATTCTCAAGTGAACTTGCGGTGGGATATTTACCCGAGTGAAACATGCCATTATTTTACCCATTTGCAAAAAGCTGACATAATAATCATAGTGTATTGTAAAGTGATTTATCATGCGTAACGGGCTATATTTTGGTAAGAAATGACTTTTGGATTTGGAGTCAACACTCAGTTAAAAATCCCCTACCTCCCCCTTTTCTCTACGATTACAAAACTTGAGATGTAAAAACGAAAAAGTGCTTACAATCCCTAAAAATTACAGTCACTCTTTGGAATTATCTCTCTCTACATTTGTGCATTGTACATTTCCGTTTTAGATGTACACATTTTTCTTAAATCAAAACTTCGAGTTTTCACTCTCCTTTTATCCTGTCAACAAAAAAGGCATATAGATCACAACAAAATGAAAATTTTATAGGTGATGTATGGAAAAAATTTAAAACAATAAAAAAAGTAGATAAAGAAAATTTATTTACACTCCACAAATCAACACAAAAGTTTTGTTATCCGAGTTTGGGAAATTCCACTAGTCCAACACTAATATCTTGGAATTTTACATGGAAGAGATTTTTTCAACACATGTTTTAAAAATGGGTAGGCATGCTAGAAACATGATAAAGATTTTAATGACCTATGGATCCAAAGCTTTTAAAGAGAATAAAAACTTTCATTAAATTCTCAAATGAACGTGCGGTGGGATATTTGCCCAGTCAAACAAGCCATTATTTTGCCCTTTTTCAAAAATTTGACCTAACAGTCATAGATGATTGTAAAGTGATTTGTCATGCGTAACGGGCTATATTTTTGTAACAAAATGACTTATGGATTGGAAGTCAACACTCAGTTAAAAAACACCAGCCTCCCCCATTTCCTGACGATTGCAAAACCTTTGATATAAAAACGAAAAAGTGCTTACGATCCCTAAAAATTATAGACACTCTTTGGAATTATCTCTCTCTACATTTGTGCATTGTGCATTTCCATTTTAGATGTACACTTTTTGCTTAAATCAGTACTTTGAGTTTTCGCTCTCCCTTCATCCCGTGAACAGAAAAGGCAAATAGATCACAACAAAATAAAATTTTTATAGTTGATGTGTGGAAAAAATTAATAACAATAAGTAATGTAAATAAAAAATATTTATTCACCCAACACAAATGAACACAAAAGCTTTGTTATCCAATTTTGGGAAATTCCACTAGTTTAACCCTAATAGCTTGGAATTTTACAAGAAAGAGATTTCTACTACACATGTTTTAAAAATGGATATGCATGTTTGAAACATGTTAAAGAATCAAATGAGCTGTGGATGCAAAGCTTTTAAAGAGAATAACAAACGCTCATTAAATTCTCAAGTGAACCTGCGGTGGGATATTTACCCTAGTCAAACATGCCATTATTTTGCCCATTTGAAAAAAGCTGACATAATAATTATAGATGATTGTAAAGTGATTTATCATGCGTAACAGGCTATATTTTTGTAAAAATTGACTTATGGATTGCAATTCAACACTCAGTTAAAAATCCTCCACCACCCATTTTTCCCGATGATTGCAAAACCTGAGATATAAAAACTAAAAAGAGCTTACAATCCCTAAAAAATACAGACACTCTTTGGAATTATATCTCTCTACAATTGTGCATTGTGCTTTTCCATTTTAGATGTACACTTTTTTCTTAAATCAAAACTTTGAGTTTTCGCTCTCCCTTCATCCCGAAAACAAACAAGGCAAAAAGGTTACAACAAAATGAAAATTTTATAGTTGATGTATGGAAAAAATTTAAAACAAGAACAAATATAAATAAAGAAAATTTATTCACCCAACACAAATGAACACAAAAGTTTTGTGATCCAATTTTGGGAAATCCCACTAGTTTAACCCTAAAAGCTTGGAATTTTACAAGAAAGAGATTTCTTCTACACATGTTTTAAAAATTGATATGCATGTTTGAAACATGTTAAAGATGCAAATGAGCTATGTATGCAAAGCTTTTAAAGGGAATAACGAACGCTCATTAAATTCTCAAGTGAACTTGCGGTGGGATATTTACCCGAGTCAAACATGCAGTTATTTTGCCCATTTGTAAAAAGCTGACATACTAATCATAGATGATTGTAAAGAGATTTCTCATGCGTAACGGGCTATATTTTTGTAAGAAATAACTTTTGGATTGGGAGTCAACACTCAGTTAAAAATCTGTCGCCTCCCTCTTTTCCCTACGATTGCAAAACCTGAGATATAAAAATGAAAATGTGCTTACAATCCCTTAAAATTACAGACACTCTTAGGAATTATCTCTCTCTACATTTGTGCATTGTGCATTTCCGTTTTAGATGTATACATTTTTCTTAGATCAAAACTTTGAGTTTTTCGCTCTCCCTTCATCCAGTAAATAAAAAAGGCAAGTAGATCACAACAAAATAAATGTTTATGGTTGATGTACAGAAAACATTTAAAACAATAAAAAAAGTAAATAAAGAAAATTTATTCACATACCACAAATGAACACAAAAGTTTTGTTATCCAAGTTTGGGAAATTCCACTAGTCCAACACTAATATCTTGGAATTTTCAATGAAGGAGATTTTTTCTATACATGTTTTAAAAATGGATATGCATGCTAGAAACATGATAAAGATTCAGATGACCTATGGATCCAATGTTTTTAAAGAGAATAACAAACGCTCATTAAATTCTCAAGTGAAGATGCGGTGGGATATTTGCCCGAGTCTAACAAACCATTACTTTGCCCATTTTCAAAAAATTGACCTAACAATCATAGATGATTGAAAAGTGATTTGTCATGCGTAACGGACTACATTTTTGTATGAAATGACATATGGATTGGAATTCAACACTCAGTTAAAAATTCCCCGCCTCCCTCTTTTCCCGACGATTGCAAAACCTTAGATATAAAAACGAAAAAGTGCTTACGATCCCAAAAAATTACATACACTTTTAGGATTTATCTCCCTCTACATTTGTGCATTATGCATTTCATTTTTAGATGTACACTTTTTTCTTAAATCAGAACTTTGAGTTTTCGCTCTCCCTTCATCCCGTAAACAAAAAAGGCAAATAGATCACAAAAAAATAAAAATTTTAAAGCTGATGTGGAAAAAATTTAAAACAATAACTAATGTCAATAAAGAAAATTTATTCACACACCACAAATGAACACAAACATTTTGTTATCCAAGTTTTGGATATTCCTGTTGTCCAACACTAATAGCATGGAATTTTACAGGAAGGAGATTTTTTCTACACATGTTTTAAAAATGGATATGCATGTTTGAAACATGTTAAAGATTCAAATGACCTATGGATCCAAAGTTTTTAAAGAGAATAACAAACGCTCATTAAATTCTCAAGTGAAGGTGCGGTGGGATATTTACTCGAGTCTAACAAGTCATTATTTTGCCCATTTTCAAAAAGTTGATCTAACAAACATAAATGATTGTAAAGTGATTGTTCATGCGTATCGGGCTATATTTTTGTAAGAAATGACTTATCGATTGGAAGTCAACAATTAGTTAAAAATCCCCCGCCTCCCTGTTTTCCCTTTGATTGCAAAACCATAGATATAAAAACGAAAAACTGCTTACGATCCCTAAAAATTACAGACACTCTTTTGAATTATCTCTCTCTACATTTGTGCATTGTGCATTTCCATTTTAGATGTACACTTTTTTCTAAAATCAAAACTTTTAGTTTTCGCTCTCCCTTCATCCCATAAATGAAAAAGGCAAAAAGATCACAACAAAATAAAAATTTTATTGTTGATGTGTGGAAAAAATTTTAAACAATAACTAATGTAAATAAAGAAAATTTATTCACACACCACAAATGAACACAAAAGTTTTTTTTATCCAAGTTTTGGAAATTCCACTAGTCCAACCCTAATAGCTTGGAATTTTACAAGAAAGCGATTTTTTTCTACACGTGTTTTAAAAATGGATAAGCATGCTTGAAACATGTTAATGATTCAAATGACCTATGGATCCAAAGCTTTTAAAAAGAATAACAAATGCTCATTAAATTCTCAAGGAACGTGTGGTGGGATATTTGCCTAAGTCAAAAGAGCCATTATTTTGCCCATATTCAAAAAGTTGACCCAATAATCATAGATGATTTTAAAGTGATTTATCATGTGTAACGAGCTATATTATTGTTAGCAATGACTTATGGATTGCAATTCAACACTCAGTTAAAAATCCCCCGCCTCCCCCTTTTCCCTACGATTGCAAAACATGAGATATAAAAAGAAAAAAGGGCTTACAACCCCTAAAAAATACTGACACTCTTTGGAATTATCTCTCTCTACATTAGTGCATTGTGCTTTACCATTTTAGATGTACACTATTTCTTAAATAAGAACATTGAGTTTTCGCTCTCACTTCATCCCGTAAACAAAACAGGCAAAAAGATCACAAGAAAATAAAAATTTTATAGTTGATGTGTGGAAAAAATTTAAAAATATAACTAATTTCAATGAATAAAATTTATTCACACACCACAAATGAACACAAAAGTTTTTTTTATCCAAGTTTGGGAAATTCCATTAGTCCAACCCTAATAGCTTGGAATTTTACATGAAGGAGATTTTTTCTACACAAGGTTTAAAAATGGATATGCATGCATGAAACATGGTAAAGATTCAAATGACCAATGGATCCAAAGCTTTTAAAGAGAATAACAAACGCTCATTAAATTCTCAAGTGAACGTGCGGTGGGATATTTATCCGAGTCTAACAAGTCATTATTTTGCTCATTTTCAAAAATTTGACCTACCAATCACAGATGATTGTAAAGTGATTTATGATGTGTAACGGGCTATATTTTTGTAAGAAATGACTTATGGATTGCAATTCAACACTCAGTTAAAAATCTTCCGCCAGCCATTTTTCCCGACGATTGCAAAACCTGAGATATAAAAACTAAAAAGAGCTTACAATCCCTAAAAATTACAGACACTCTTTGGAATTATCTCTCTCTACATTTGTGAATTGTGCTTTTCCATTTTAGATGTACACTTTTTTCTTAAATCAAAACTTTGAGTTTTCGCTCTCCCTTCATCCCAAAAACAAAAAAAGGCAAAAAGCTCACAACAAAATAAAAAATTTATATTTGATGTGTGGAAAAAATTTAAAAAAATAACAAATTTAAATAAAGAAAATTTATTCACACAACAGATCTGAACACAAGATTTTTGTTATCCAAGTTTGGGAAATTCCACTAGTTTAACTCTAATAGCTTGGAATTTTACAAGAAAGAGTTTTCTACTACACATGTTATAAAAATGGATATGCATGTTTGAAACATGTTAAAGATGCAAATGAGCTGTGGATGAAAAGCTTTTAAAGAGAATAAAAAACGCTCATTAAATTCTTAAGTGAACTCTCGGTGGGATATTTACGCGAATTAAACATGCCATTATTTTGCCCATTTGCAAAAAGCTGACATAATAACAATAGATGATTGTAAAGAGATTTATCTTGTGTAACAGGCTATATTTTTGTAAGAAATGACTTTTGGATTGGGAGTCAACACTTAGTTAGAAATCCCCCGCCTCCCTCTTTTCCCGACGATTGCAAAACATGAGATATAAAAACGAAAAAGTGCTTACAATCCCTAAAAATTACAGACACTCTTTGGAATTATCTCTCTCTACATTTGTGCATTGTGCATTTCTGTTTTAGATGTACACATTTTTATTAAATCAAACCTTCGAGTTTTCGCTCTCCCTTCATCCCGTAAACAAAAAAGGCAAATACATCACAACAAAATGAAAAATTTATAGTTGATGTACGAAAAAAATTTATAACAATAAAAAAATTAAATAAAGAAAATTTATTCACACATCACAAATGCACACAAAAGTTTTGTTATCCAAGTTTGGGAAATTCCACTAGTCCAACACTAATATCTTGGAATTTTACATGAAGGAGATTTTTTCTACACAAGTTTTAGAAATGGATATGCATGCTAGAAACATGTTAAAGATTCAAATGACAAATGGATCTAAAGCTTTTAAAGAGAATACTAAACGCTCATTCAATTCTCAAGTGAACGTGCGGTGGGATATTTGCCCGAGTCTAACAAGCAATTATTTTGCCCATTTTCAAAAAGTTGACCTAACAATCATAGATGATTGTAAAGTGATTTGTCATGCATAACGGGCTATATTTTTGTAAGAAATGACTTATGGATTGGAAGTCAACACTCAGTTAAAAATCGCCCACCTCCCCAGTTTCCTGACGAATTCAAACCCTTAGATAAAAACGAAAAAAGGCTTTCGATCCCTAAAAATTACCGACAATCTTTGGAATTATCTCTCTCCACATTTGTGCATTATGCATTTACATTTTAGATGTACACTTTTTTGTTCAACCAGAACTTTGAGTTTTCGCTCTCCCTTCATCCCTAAACAGAAAAGGCAAATAGATCACAAGAAAAAAAAATATTTTATAGTTGTTGTGCAGAAAAAATTTAAAAAAATAACTAATATAAATAAAAAATATTTATTCACACACCACAAATGAACACAAAAGTTTTCTATCCAAGATTAGGAAATTCCATTAGTCCAACCCTAATAGCTTGGAATTTTAAATGAAGGAGATTTTTTCTACACATGTTTTAAAAATGGATATGCATGCTTGAAACTTGTTAAAGATTCAAATGACCTATGGATCCAAAGCTTTTAAAGTGAAGAACAAACACTTATTAAAATCTCAAGTGAACGTGCGGTGGGATATTTACACCGAGTCTAACAAGTCATTATTTTGCCCATTTTAGAAAATTTGACCTAAAAATCATAGATGATTGTAAAGTGATTTATCATGCGTAACGGGCTATATTTTTGTATGAAATGACTTATGGACTGCGATTCAACAGAGTTAAAAATCCTCCGCGACCCATTTTTCCCGACGATTGCAAAACCCAAGATAAAAAAACTAAAAAGAGCTTACAATCCCTAAAAATTACGGACACTCTTCCGAATTATCTCTCTCTTCATTTGTGCATTGTGCATTTCCATTTTAGATGTACACTTTTTTCTTAAATCAAAACTTTGAGTTTTCGCTCTCCCTTCATCCCGAAAACAAAAATGGCAAAAAGTTCACAACAAAATAAAAATTTTATAGTTGATGTATGGAAAAAATTTAAAACAATAACAAATGTAAATAAATAAAATTTATTCACACAACACAAATGAACACAAAAGTTTTGTTATCCAAGCTTGGGAAATTCCACTAGTTTAACCCTAATAGCTTGGAATTTTACAAGAAAGAGATTTCTAATACACTTGTTTTAAAAATGGATATGCATGCTTGAAACATGTTAAAGATGCAAATGAGCTATAGATGCAAAGCTTTTAATTAGAATAACAAATGCTCATTAAATTCTCAAGTGAATTTGCAGTGGGATATTTACCCGAGTCAAACATGCCAATATTTTGCCCATTTGCAAAAAGCTGACATAATAATCATAGATGATTGTAAAGTGATTTATCATGCGTAACGGGCTATATTTTTGTAAGAAATGACTTTTGGATTGGGAGTCAACACTTAGTTAAAAACCCCCCGCCTCCCCCTTTTCGCGACGATTGCAAAACCTGAGATATAAAAACGAAAAAGCGCTTACAATCCCTAAAAATTACAGATACTCTTTGGAATTATCTCTCTCTACATTTGTGCATTGTGCATTTCCGTTTTAGATGTACACATTTTTCCTAAATCAAAACTTCGAGTTTTTCGCTCTCCCTTCATCCCGTAATAAAAAAGGGGAAATAAATCACAACAAAATGAAAATTTATTAGTTCACGTACGGACAAAATTTAAAACTATTAGAAAATTGAATAAAGAAAATTAATTCACACACCACAAATGCACACAAAAGTTTTGTTATCGAACTTTGGGAAATTCCACTAGTCCAACACTAATATCTTGGAATTTTACCTGAATGAGATTTTTTCTGCACATGTTTTAAAAATGGATATGCATGCTAGAAACATGTTAAAGATTCAAATGACCTATGGATCCATAGCTTTTAAAGAGAATAACAAACGCTCATTAAATTCTCAACTGAACGTGCGGTGAAATACTTGCTCGAGTCAAACCTGCCATTATTTTGCCCATTTTCAAAAAGTTAACCTAACAATCATAGATGATTATAAAGTGATTTTTCATGCGTAACGGGCTATATTTTTGTAAGAAATGACTTATGGATTGGAGGTCAACACTCCGTTAAAAATTGCCCGCCTCCCCCGTTTCCCGACGATTGCAAAACCTTAGATATAAAAACATAAAACTTCTTACGATCCCTAAAAATTGTTGACACTCTTTGGAATTATCTCTCTCTACATTTGTGCGTTGTGCATTTCCATTTTAGATGTACACTTTTTTCTTAAATCAAAACTTTGTGTTTTCGCTCATCCTTCATCTCGTAAGCAGAAAAGGCAAAAGGATCACAAAAAAATAAAAATTTTATAGTTGATGTGTGAAAAAAATTTAAAACAATAACTAATGCAAATAAAAATTATTTATTCACACACCAAAAATGTACACAAAAATTTTGGTATCCAAGTTTGGAAAATTCCATTAGTCCAACCCTAATAGCATGGTTTTACATGAAGGAGATTTTTTCTACACAAGTTTTAAAAAGGGATATGCATGCTTGAAACATGTTAAAGATTCAAAATACCTATGGATCCAAAGATTTTAAAGAGAATAACAAATGCTCATTAAATTCTCAAGTGACTGTGCGGTGGGATATTTACTCGAGTCTAACAAGCCATTATTTTTCCCATTTTCAAAAATTTTACCTAACAATCATAGATGATTGTAAAGTGATTTATCATGTGTAACGGGCTATATTTTTGTAAGAAATGTCTTATGGATTGCAATTCAACAGTCAGTTAAAAATCGTCCGCCACCCATTTTTCCCGATGATTGCAAAACTTGAGATATAAAAACTAAAAGAGCTTACAATCCCTAAAAAATATTGACACTCTTTGGAATTATCACTCTCTACAATTGTGCATTGTGCTTTTCCATTTTAGATGTACACTTTTTTCTTAAATCAAAACTTGGAGTTTTCGTTCTCCCTTCATCTCGAATACGAACAAGGCTTTTAGCTTACAACAAAATGAAAATTTTATTGTTGATATATGGAAAAAATTTAAAACAATATCAAATATAAATAAAGAAAATTTATTCACCCAACACAAATGAACAGAAAAGTTTTGTTATCCAATTTTTGGAAATTCCACTAGTTTGACCCTAATATTTTTTGAATTTTAATAGAAAGACTTTTCTTCTACACATGTTTTAAAAATGGCTATGCATGTTTGAAACATGTTAAAGATGCAAATGAGCTATGGATGCAAAGCTTTTAAAGAGAATAACAAACGCTCATTAAATTCTCAAGTGAACTTGCGGTTGGATATTTACCCGAGTGAAACTTGCCATTATTTTACCCATTTGCAAAAAGCAGACATAATAATCATAAAGTATTGCAAAGTGATTTATCATGCGTAATGGGCTATATTTTTGTAAGAAATGACTTTTGGATTTGGAGTCAACACTCAGTTAAAAATCCCCCGCCACCCCCTTTTCCCCACGATTCCAAAACCTGAGATATAAAAACGAAAAAGTGCTTACAATCCCTAAAAATTACAGACACTCTTTGGAATTATCTCTCTCTACATTTGTGCATTGTGCATTTCTGTTTTAGATGTACACATTTTTCTTAAATCAAAACTTCGAGTTTTTTGCTCTCCCTTCATCTAGTAAAAAAAAAGGCATATAGATCACAACAAAATGAAAATTTTATAGGTGATGTACGATAAAAATTTCAAACAATAAAAAAAGTAGATAAAGAAAATTTATTCACACACCACAAATGCACACAAAAGTTTTGTTATCCAAGTTTGGGAAATTCCACTAGTCCAACACTAATATCTTGGAATTTTACATAAAGGAGATTTTTTCAACACATGTTTTAAAAATGGATATGCATGCTAGAAACAAGTTAAAGATTCAATTGACCTGTGGATCCAAAACTTTTAAAGAGAAAAAAGTTTCATTAAATTCTCAAATGAACATGCGGTGGGATATTTGCCTGAGTCAAACAAGCCATTATTTTGCCCATTTTCAAAAATTTGACCTAACATTCATTGATGATTGTAAAGTGATTTTTCATGCGTAACGGGCTATATTTTTGTAAGAAATGACTTATGGATTGGAAGTCAAAACTCAGTTAAAAATCACCCGCCTCCCCCATTTCCCGACGATTGCAAAACCTTAGATATAAAACTGAAAAAGTGCTTACGATCCCTAAAAATTACATACACTCTTTGGAATTATCTCTCTCTACATTTTTGCATTGTGCATTTCCTTTTTAGATGTACACTTTTTTCTTAAATCAGAACTTTGAGTTTTCGCTCTCCCTTCATCCTGTGAACAGAAAAGGCAAATAGATCACAACAAAATAAAAATTTTATAGTTCATGTGTGGAAAAAAATTTAAACAATAAGTAATGTAAATAAAAAATATTTATTCAACAGGAATGAACACAAAAGTTTTGTTATACAATTTTGGGAAATTCCACTAGTTTAACCCTAATAGCTTGGAATTTTACAAGAAAGAGATTTCTACTACACATGTTTTAAAAATGGATATGCATGCTCGAAACATGTTAAAGAATCAACTGAGCTGTGGATGCAAAGCTTTTAAAGAGAATAACAAATGCTCATTAAATTCTCAAGTGAACCTGCGGTGGGATATTTACCCGAGTCAAACATGCCATTATTTTGCCCATTTGCAAAAAGCTGGCATAATAATCATAGATGATTGTAAAGTGATTTATCATGCGTAACGGGCTATATTTTTGTATGAAATGACTTTTGGATTGGGAGTCATCACTTAGTTAAACCCCCCCCCCCCCCCCCCCCCCCCCCTTTTCGCAACGATTGCAAAACCCGAGATATAAAAACGAAAAGGTGCTTACAATCCCTAAAAATTACAGACACTCTTTGGAATTATCTCTCTCTACATTTGTGCATTGTCAATTTCCGTTTTAGATGTACACATTTTTCTTCACACAAAATTTTGAGTTTTTCGCTCTCCCTTCATCCCGTAAACAAAAAAGGCAAATAGATCACAACAAAATGAAAATTTTATAGTTGTTGTACGTAAAAAATTTAAAAAAATAAAAAAAGTAAATGAAGAAAATTTATTCACACACCACAACTGAACACAAAAGTTTAGTTATCTAATTTTTGGAAATGCCACTAGTCCAACACTAATATCATGGAATTTTACATGAAGGAGATTTTTTCTACACATGTTTTAAAAATGGATATGCATGCTAGAAACATGTTAAAGATTCAAATGACCTATGGATCCATAGCTTTTAAAGAGAATAACAAACGCTCATTAAATTCTCAACTGAACGTGCGGTGGGATATTTGCCCGAGTCAAACATGCCATTATTTTGCCCATTTTCAAAAAGTTGATCTAATAATCATAGATGATTGTAAAGTGATTTGTCATGCGTAACGGGCTATATTTTTGTAAGAAACGACTTATGGATTGGAGGTCACCACTTTGTTAAAAATTGCGCGCCTCCCCCATTTCCCGACGATTGCAAAACCTTAGATATAAAAATATAAACTTCTTACGATCTCTAAAAATTACAGACACTCTTTGGAATTATCTCTCTCTATATTTGTGCGTTGTGCATTTCCATTTTAGATGTACACTTTTTTCCTAAATCAGAACTTTGTGTTTTCGCTCACCCTTCATCCCGTAAACAGAAAAGGCAAAAAGATCAGAACAAAATAAAAATTTTATAGTTGATAGTGGAAAAAATTTAAAACAATAACTAATGCAAATAAAAATTATTTATTTACACACCAAAAATGTACACAAAAAGTTTTGTATCCAAGTTTGGAAAATTCCATTAGTCCAACCCTAATAGCTTGTTTTTACATGAAAGAGATTTTTTCTACACAAGTTTTAAAAAAGGATATGCATGCTTGAAACATGTTAAAGATTTAAATTACCTATGGATCCATAGATTTTAAAGAGAATAACAAACGCTCATTAAATTCTCAAGTGACAGTGCGGTGGGATATTTACTCGAGTCTAACAAGCCATTATTTTGCCCATTTTCAAAAATTTTACCTAACAATCATAGATGATTGTAAAGTGACTTATCATGCGTAATGGGCTATGTTTTGTAAGAAATGACTTATGGATTGCAATTCAACAGTCAGTTAAAAATCGTCCGCCACCCATTTTTCCCGATGATTGCAAAACTTGAGATATAAAAAATAAAAGGAGCTTACAATCCCTAAAAAATATTGACACTCTTTGGAATTATCTCCCTCTACAATTGTGCATTGTGCTTTTCCATTTTAGATGTACACTTTTTTCTTAAATCAAAACTTGGTGTTTTCGATCTCCCTTCATCTCGAATACAAACAAGGCTTTTAGCTTACAACAAAATGAAAATTTTATTGTTGATGTACGGAAAAAATTTAAAACAATATCAAATATAAATAAAGAAAATTTATTCACCCAACACAAATGAACACAAAACTTTTGTTATCCAATTTTGGGAAATTCCACAAGTTTGACCCTATTATTTTGGAATTTTACAAGAAAGAGATTTTTTCTACACATGTTTTAAAAATGGATATGTATGTTTGAAACATGTTAAAGATGCAAATGAGCTATGGATGCAAAGCTTTGAAAGAGAATAACAAACGCTCATTAAATTCTCAAGTGAACTTGCAGTGGGATATTTACCCGAGTGAAACATGTCATTATTTTACCCATTTGCAAAAAGCTGACATAGTAATCATAGAGTATTGTAAAGTGATTTATCAAGCGTAACGGGCTATATTTTTTTAAGAAATGACTTTTGGATTTGGAGTCAGCACTCAGTTAAAAATCCCCCGCCACCCCCTTTTCCCGACGATTGCAAAACTTGAGATATAAAAATGAAAAAGTGCTTACAATCCCTAAAAATCACAGACACTCTTTGGAATTATCTCTCTCTACATTTGTGCATTGTGAATTTCTGTTTTAGATCTACACATTTTTCTTAAATCAAAACTTCAAGTTTTTCGCTCTCCCTTCATCCTTAAAATAAAAATAAAAGGCATATGGATCACAACAAAATGAAAATTTTATAGGTGATGTACGAAAAAAATTTATAACAATAAAAAAAGTAGATAAATAAAATTTATTCACACTCCACAAATGAACACAAAAGTTTTGTTATCCAAGTTTGGGAAATTCCACTAGTCCAACACTAATATCTTGGAATTTTACATGAAGGAGATTTTTTCGACACATGTTTTAAAAATGGATATGCATGCTAGAAATATGTTAAAGATTCAAATGACCTATGGATCCAAAACTTTTAAAGTGAATAAAAAATTTCATTAAATTCTCAAATGAACATGGGGTGGGATATTTGCCCGAGTCAAACAAGCCATTATTTTGCCCATTTTCAAAAATTTGACCGAACAATCATTGATGATTGTAAAGTGATTTGTCAAGCGTAACTGGCTATATTTTTGCAAGAAATGACTTATCGATTGGAAGTCAACACTTAGTTAAAAATCCCCCGCCTCCCCCTTTTCCTTTCGATTGTAAAACTATAGATATAAAAACGAAAAACTGCTTACGATCCCTAAAAATTACAGAAACTCTTATGAATTATCTCTCTCTACATTTGTGCATTATGCATTTTCATTTTTGATGTACACTTTTTTCTTAAATCAGAACTTTTAGTTTTCGCTCTCCCTTCATCCCATAATCAAAAAAGGCAAAAAGATCACAACAAAATAAAAATTTTATTGTTGATGTGTGGAAAAAATTTTAAACAATAACTAATGTAAATAAAGAAAATTTATTCACACACCACAAATGAACACAAAAGTTTTGTTATCCTTGTTTTGGAAATTCCACTAGTCCAACCCTAATAGCTTGGAATTTTACAAGAAAGAGATTTTTTCTACACATGTTTTAAAAATGGATATGCATGCTTGAAACATGTTAATGATTCAAATGACCTATGGATCGAAAGCTTTTAAAAAGAATAACAAATGCTCATTAAATTCTCAAGTGAATATGTGGTGGGATATTTGCCCGAGTCAAAAGAGCCATTATTTTACCCATATTCAAAAAGGTTACCCAACAATCATAGATGATTTTAAAGTGATTTATAATGCTTAACGAGCTATATGATTGTTAGAAATGACTTATGGATTGCAATTCAACACTCAGTTAAAAATCCCCCGCCTCCCCCTTTTCCTGACGATTGCAAAACCTGAGATATAAAAACGAAAAAGGGCTTACAACCCCTAAAAAATACTGACACTCTTTGGAATTATCTCTCTCTACATTAGTGCATTGTGCTTTACCATTTTAGATGTACACTTTTTTCTTAAATAAGAACTTTGAGTTTTCGCTCTCACTTCATCCCGTAAACAAAAAAGGCAAAAAGATCACAACAAAATAAAAATTTTATAGTTGATGTGTGGAAAAAATTTAAAACAATAAATAATGTCAATGAAGAAAATTTATTCACACACCACAAATGAACACAAAAGTATTGTTATCCAAGTTTGGGAAATTCCACTAGTCCAACCCTAATATCTTGGAATTTTACATGAAGGAAATTTTTTCTACACATGTTTTAAAAATGGATATGCATGCTTGAAACATGTTAAAGATTCAAATGACCTATGGATGCAAAGCTTTTAAAGAGAATAACTAACGCTCATTAAATTCTAAAGTGAACTTGCGGTGGGATATTTACCCGAGTCAAACATGCTATTATTCTGCACATTTGCAAAAAGCTGACATAACAATCATAGATGATTGTAAAGTAATTTATCCTGCGCAATGGGATATATTTTATTAAGAAATGAATTTTAGATTGGGAGTCAACACTCAGTTAAAAATCCCCCGCCTCCACCTTTTCCCGTCGTTTGCAAAACCTGAGATATAAAAACGAAAAAGGGCTTACAATCCCCAAAAATTACATACACTCTTTGGAATTCTCTCTTTCTACATTTGTAGATTGTGCATTTCCATTTTAGATGTACACATTTTTCATAAATATAAACTTCAAGTTTTTGCTGTCCCTTTAACCCGTAAACAAAAAATGTAAATAGATCACAAAAAATAAAATTTTTATAGTTGATGTGTGGAAAAAATTTAAAAGGATAACTAATGTAAATGAATAAAATATATTCACACACCACAAATGAACACAAAAGTTTTGTCATCCAAGTTTGGGAAATTCCACTAGTCCAACACTAATATCTTGGCATTTTACATGAAGGAGATTTTTTCTACACTTGTTTTAAAAATGGATATACATGCTAGGAACATGTTCTAGATGCAAATGAGCTATGGATCCAAAGCTTTTAAAGAGAATAACAAACGCTCATTAAATTCTCAAGTGAACGTGCAGTGGGATAATTGCCTGAGTCAAACAAGCCATTATTTTGCCCATTTTGAAAACGGCAACCAAACAATCATAGATGATTGTAAAGTGATTTGTCATGAGTAACGGACTATATTTTTGTAAGAAATGACTTATGGATTGGAAGTCAACACTCAATTAAAAATTCCCCGCCTCCCCCATTTCCCGACGATTGCAAAACCTTAGATATAAAAATAAAAAAGTACTTATGATCCCTCAAAGTTACAGACACTCTTTGGAATTATCTCTCTCTATGTTTGTGCATTGTGCATTTCCATTTTAGATGTACACTTTTTTCTTAAATCAGAACTTTGAGTTTTCGATCTCCCTTCATCCCGTAAAACAAAAAGGCAAACACTTCACAACAAAATAAAAATTTAATAGTAATGTGGGGAAAAAATTTAAAAAAATAAATAATGTAAATAAAGAAAATTTATTCACACACCACAAATGAACACAAAAGTTTTGTTATCCAAGTTTGGGAAATTCCGCTTGTCCAACCCTAATAGCTTGGAATTTTACACGAAGGAGATTTTTTCTACACATGTTTTAAAAATGGATATGCATGCTTGAAACATGTTAAAGATTCAAATGACCTATGGATCCAAAGCATCTAAAGAGAATAACAAGCGCTCATTAAATTCTAAAGTGAACGTGCGGTGGGATATTTTCCTGAGTCAAACAAATCATTATTTTGCCCATTTTCAAAAATTTGAGCTAACAATCATAGATGATTTTAGAGTGATTTATCATGTGTAACGGGCTGTATTTTTTTAAGAAATGACTTATAGATTGCAATTCAACACTCAGTTAAAAATCCCCCGTCATCTCCTTTTCCCGACGATTGCAAAACCTGAGATATAAAAAATAAAAAGAGTTTACAATCCCTAAAAAATATAGACACTCTTTGGAATTATCTCTCTCTACATTTGTACATTGTGCTTTTCCATTTTAGATGTTCACTTTTTTATTAAATCAAAACTTTGATATTTCGCTCTCCCTTCATCCCGAAACCAAAAAAAGGCAAAAAGCTCACAACAAAATCAAAATTTTATAGTTCATCTATGGAAAAATTTAAAACAATAACAAATGTAAATAAGTAAAATTTATTCACACAACACAAATTACCACAAAAGTTTTGTTATCCATGTTTGGGAAATTTCACTAGTTTAACCTTCATAGCTTGGAATTTTACAAGAAAGAGGTTTCTTCTACACATGTTTTAAAAATGGATATGCCTGTTTGAAACATGTTAATGATGTAAATGAGCTATGGATGCAAAGCTTTTAAAGAGAATTGCAAATGCTCATTAAAATTCTCAAGTGAACTTGCGGTGGGATATATTGCCCGAGTGAAACATGCCATTATTTTGCCCATTTGCAAAAAGCTGGCATAATAATCATAGAGTATTGTAAAGTGCTTTATCATGCGTAACGGGCTTTATTTTTGTAAAAAATGACTTTTGGATTTGGAGTCAACACTCACTTAAAAATCCCCCGCCTCCCCCTTTTCCCGATGATTGCAAAACCTGAGATATAAAAACGAAAAAGTGCTTACAATCCCTAAAAATTACAAACACTCTTTGGAATTATCTCTCTCTACATTTGTGCATTGTGTATTTCCATTTTAGATGTACAGTTTTTTCTTAAATCAAAACATCGAGTTTTTCGCTGTCCCTTCTTCTGTAAACAAAAAAGGCAAATAGATCACAACAAAATGAAAATTTTATTGTTGATTCACGGAAAAGATTTAAAACAATAAAAAAATTAAATAAAGATAATTTATTCACACACCACAAATGAACACAAAAGTTTTGTTATCCAAGTTTGGGAAATTCCACTAGTCCAACACTTATATCTTGGAATTTTACAAGAAGGAGATTTTTTCTACACATATTTTAAAAATGGATATGCATACTGGAAACATGTTAAAAATTCAAATGACCTATGGATCCAAAGTTTTTAAAGAGAATAACAAACGCTCATTAAATTCTCAAGTGAACATGTGGTGGGATATTTGCCCGAGTCTAACAAACCATTATTTTGCCCATTTTCAAAAAGTTGACCTAACAATCATAGATGATTGTAATGTGATTTGTCATGCGTAACGGGCTATATTTTTGTAAGAAATGACTTATGGATTGGAAGTACAGACTCAGTTAAAAATCCCTCGCCTCCCTCTCTTCCCGACGATTGCAAAACCATAGATATAAAACCAAAAAAGTGCTTACAATCCATACAAATTACAGACACTCTTTGGAATTATCTCTCTCTACATTTGTCCATTGTGCATTTCCATTTTAGATGTACACTTTTTTCTTAAATCAGAACTTTGAATTTTCTCTCTCCCTTCATCCCGTAAAAAAGAAAGGCAAATAGATCACAACAAAATAAAATTTTTATAGTTGATGAGTGGAAAAAATTTAAAACAATAACTTATGTCAATAAAGAAAATTTATTCACACACCACAAATGAACACAAAAATTTTGTTATCCATGTTTTGGAAATTCCTCTAATCCAACCCTAATAGCTTGAAATTTTACAAGAAAGAAATTTTTTCTACACTTGTTTTAAAAATGGATAAGCATGCTTGAAACATGTTAATGATTCAAATGACCTATGGATCCAAAGCTTTTAAAAAGAATAACAAACGCTCATTAAATTCTCAAGTGAATGTGCGGTGGGATATTTGCCCGAGGCAAAAGAGCCATTATTTTGCCTAAATTCAAAAAGTTGACTCAACAATCATAGATGATTTTAAAGTGATTTATCATGCATAACGAGCTATATTTTTGTAAGAAATGACTTATGGATTGCAATTCAACACTCAGTTAAAAATCCCCTGCCTCCCCCTTTTCCTGACGATTACAAAACCTCAGATATAAAAACGGAAAAGGGCTTACAACCACTTAAAAATACTGACACTCTTTGGAATTATCTCTCTCTACATTTGTGCATTGTGCTTTTCCATTTTACATGTGCCCTTTTTTCTTAAATCAGAACTTTGAGTTTTCGCTCTCACTTCATCCCGTCAACAAAAAAGGCAAATAGATCACAAAAAAATAAAAATTTTATAGTTGCTGTGTGGAAAAAATTTAAAACAATAACTATTGTCAATGAAGAGAATTTAATCACACACCACAAATGAACACTAAAGTTTTGTTATCCAAGTTTGGGAAATTCCACTAGTCCAACCCTAATAGTTTGGAATTTTGCATCAAGGAGATTTTTTCTACACATGTTTTAAAAATGGATATGCATGCTTGAAACATGTTAAAGATTCAAATGACCTATGGATGCAAAGCTTTTAAAGAGAATAACAAACGCTCATTACATTCTAAAGTGAACTTGCTGTGGGATATTTACCCGAGTCAAATATGCCATTATTCTGCCCATTTGCGTAATGAGCAGTATTTTTTTAAGAAATGAATTTTTGATTGGGAGTCAACACTCAGTTAAAAATCACCCGCCTTCACCTTTTCCCGACGTTTGCAAAACCTAAGACATAAAAACGAAAAAGTGCTTACAATCCCTAAAAAATACAGAAACTTTTTAAAATTATCTCTTTCAAAATTTGTGTATTTGCATTTCCATTTTAAATGTACACTTTATTCATAAATCAAAACTTGGAGTTTTTGGCTCTCCCTTTATCCCGTAAACAAAAAAGGCAAAAAGATCACAACAAAATAAAAAATTTATAGTTGATGTGTGGAAAAAATTTAAAACAATAACTAATGTAAATGAAGAAACATTATTCGTACACCACAAATGATCACAAAAGTTTTGTTATCCAAGTTTGGGAAATTCCACTAGTCGAACCCTAATAGCTTGGAATTTTACATGAAGGGTTTTTTTTCTACACATGTTTTAAAAATGGATATGCTGGCTTGAAACATGTTAAAGATTCAAATGACCTATGGATCCAAATATTTTAAAGATAATAACAAACGCACATTAAATTCTCAAGTGAACGTGCGATGGGATATTTACCCGAGTCTAACAAGCCATTATTTTGCCCATTTTCAAAAAATTGACCTAACAATCATAGATGATTGTAAAGTCATTTATCATGCATAACGGGCTATTTTTTGTAAGTAATGACTTATGGATTGCAATTCAACACTCAGTTAAAAATCCCTCGCCATCCCCTTTTCCCGACAATTGCAAAACCTGAGATATAAAAACTAAAAAGAGCTTACAATACCTAAAAAATAGAGACACTCTTTGGAATTATATCTCTCTACATTTTTTCATTGTGCTTTTCCATTTTAGATGTACACTTTTTTCTAAAATCAAAACTTTCAGTTTTCTCTCTCCCTTCATTCCAAAAACCAAAATGGCAAAAACTTGACAACAAAATGAAAATTGTATAGTTGATGTATGGAAAAAATTTAAAACAATAACAAATGTAAATAAAGAAAATTTATTCTCTCAACACAAATGAACACAAAAGTTTTGTTATCCAAGTTTGGGAAATTCCACTAGTTTAACCCTAATAGCTAGGAATTTTACAAGAAAGTTATTTCTTCTACACATGTTGTAAAAATGCATATGCATGTTTGAAACATGTTAAATATGCAAATGAGCTATGGATGCAAAGCTTTTAAAGAGAATTACAAGCGCTCATTAAATTCTCAAGTGAACTTGGGGTGGGATATTTACCCGAGTCAAACATGCCATTATTTTGCCCAATTGCAAAAAGTTGACATAACAATCATAGATGATTGTAAAGTGATTTATCATGCATAACGGGTTATATTTTTGTAAGAAATGACTTTTGGATTGGGAGTCAACACTCAGTTAAAAATCCCCCGCCTCCCCCTTTTCTCGACGAATGCAAAACCTGAGATATAAAAACGAAAAAGTGCTTACAATCCCTAAAAATTACAGACACTCTTCGGAATTATCACACTCTACATTTGTGCATTGTGCATTTCCATTTAAGATGTCCAGTTTTTTCTTAAATCAAAACTTCGAGTTTTTCACTCTCACTTCATCCTGTAAACAAAAAAGGCAAATAGATCACAACAAAATGAAAATTTTCTAGTTGATGTACGGAAAAAATTTAAAACAATCAAAAAAGTAAATAAATAAAATTTATTCACACACCACAAATGAGCACAAAAGTTTTGTTATCCAAGTTTGGGAAATTCCACTTGTTCAACCCTAATAGCTTGGAATTTTACATGAAGGAGATTTTTTCTACACATGTTTTAAAAATAGATATGCATGCTTGAAACATGTTAAAGATTCAAATGACCTATGGATCCAAATCATTTAAAGAGAATAACAAACGCTCATTAAATTCTAGAATGAACGTGCGGCGGGATATTTACCCGAGTCTAACAAGTCATTATTTTGCCCATTTTCAAAAATTCTACCGAACAATCATAGATGATTGTAAAGTGATTTATAATGCGTAACGAGCTATATTTTTGTAAGAAATGACTTACAGATTGCAATTCAACACTCAGTTAAAAATCCCCCGCCACCCCCTTTTCCCGACGATTGCAAAACCTGAGATATAAAAACTTAAAAGAGCTTACAATACCTAAAAAATACAGACACTCTTTGGAATTATCTCTCTCTACATCAGTGCATTGTGTTTTTCCATTTTAGATATACACTTTTTTGTTCAATCAAAACTTAGAGTTTTCGCTCTCCCTTCATCCTGAAAAAAAAAAGGCAAAAAGTTCACAACCAAATGAAAATTTTATAGATGATGTATGGAAAAAAATTTAAAACAATAAAAAATGTAAATAAAGAAAATTTATTCACACAACACAAATGAACACAAAAGTTTTGTTATCCAAGTTTGAGAAATTCCACTAGTTTAACCTAATAGCTTGGAATTTTACAAGAAAGAGATTTCATCTACACATGTTTTAAAAATGGATATGCATGTTTGAAACATGTTCAAGATGCAAATGAGCTATGGATCCAAAACTTTTAAGGAGAATAACAAATGCTCATTAAATTCTCAAGTGAACGTGCGGTGGGATATTTGCCCGAGTCAAACAAGCCATTATTTTGCCCATTTTGAAAACGGCAACCAAACAATCATAGATGATTGTAAAGTGATTTATCCTGAGTAACAGACTTTATTTTTGTAAGAAATGACTTATGGATTGGAAGTCAACACTCAGTTAAAAATTCCCCGCCTCCCCCTTTTCCCAACGATTGCAAAACCTTGGATATAAAAATGAAAAAGTGCTTACGATCCCTAAAAATTACAGACACTCTTTGGAATTATCTCACTCTACATTTGTGCATTGTCCATTTCGATTTTAGATGTACACTTTTTTCCTAAATCAGAACTTTGATTTTTCGCTCTCGCTTCATCTCGTTAAAAAAAAGGCAAATAGATCACAACAAAATAAAATTTTAATAGTAATGTTTGGAAAAAATTTAAAACAATAACTAATTTAAATAAATAAAATTTATTCACTCACCACAAATGAACACAAAAGTTTCTTTATCCAAGTTTGGGAAAGTCCATTGTCCAACCCTAATAGCTTGAAATTTTACATGAAGGAGATTTTTTCTACACATGTTTTAAAAATGGATATGCATGCTTGAAACATGTTAAAGATTTAAATGACCTATGGATCCAAAGCATTTAAAGAGAATAACAAACGCTCATTAAATTCTAGAGTGAACGTGCGACGGGATATTTACCCGAGTCTAACAAGTTATTATTTTGCCCATTTTAAAAATTCTACCTAACAATCATAGATAATTTTAAAGTGATTTATAATGCATAACGGGCTATATTTTTTTAAGAAATGACTTATGGATTACAATTCAACACTCAGTTAAAAATCCCCCTCCACCCCCTTTTCCCGACGATTGCAAAACCTGAGATATAAAAAATAAAAAGTGCTTTCAATCCCTAAAAAATACAGACACTCTTTGGAATTATCTCTCTCTACATTTGTGCATTATGCTTTTCCATTTTAGATGTATACTTTTTTCTTAAATCAAAACTTTGAGTTTTCGCTCTCCCTTCATCCTGAAAACGAAAAAGGCAAAAAGCTCACAACAAAATGAAAATTTTAGAGTTGATGTATGGAAAATATTTAAAACGATAACAAATGTAAATAAGTAAATTTTATTCACACAACACAAATGACCACAAAAGTTTTGTTATCCAAGTTTGGGAAATTCCACTAGTTTAACCTTAATAGCTTGGAATTTTACAAGAAAGAGGTTTCTTCTACACATGTTTTAATAATGGATATTCATGTTTGAAACATGCTAATGATGCAAATGAGCTATGGATGCAAAGCTTTTAAAGAGAATTACAAACGCTCATTAAATTCTCAAGTAAACTTGCGGTGGGATATTTACCTGAGTCAAACATGCCATTATTTTTCCCATTTGCAAAACGTTGGCATAACAATCATCGATGATTCTAAAGTGATTTATCATGCATAACGGGCTATATTTTTGTAAGAAATGACTTTTGGTTTGGGAGTCAACACTCAGTTAAAAATCCCCCGCCTCCCCCCTTTTCCTGACGATTGCAAAACCTGAGATAAAAAAACGAAAAACTGCTTACTATCCCTAAAAATTATAGACAGTCTTTATAATTATCTCTCTCAATATTTGTGCATTGTGTGTTTCCATTTTAGATGTAAAGTTTTTTCTAAAATCAAAACTTCGAGTTTTTCGCTGTCCCTTCTTCCCGTAAACAAAAAAGGCAAATAGTTCACACCAAAATGAAAATTTTATTATTGATGTACGGAAAAAATTTAAAACAATAAAAAAATTAAATAAAAAAAATTTATTCACACACCACAAATGAACACAAAAGTTTTGTTATCCAAGTTTGGGAAATTCCACTAGTCCAACACTTATATCTTGGAATTTTACATGAAGGAGATTTTTTCTACACATGTTTTAAAAATGGATATGCAAGCTAGAAACATGTTAAAAATTCAAATGACCTATGGATCCAAAGCTTTTAAAGAGAATAACAAACGCTCATTAAATTCTCAAGTGAACGTGTGGTGGGATATGTGCCCGAGTCAAACATGCCATTATTTAACCCTTTTTCAAAAAGTTTGACCTAACAATCATATTTGATTGTAAAGTGATTTGTCATGCATAACGGCTATATTTTTTTAAGAAATGACTTATGGATTGGAAGTCAACACTCAGTTAAAACTCCCCCGCCTCCCCCTTTTCCCAACGATTGCAAAACCTTAGATATAAAAACTAAAACGTGCTTACGATCCCTAAAAATTACAGACACTTTTTGGAATTATCTCTCTCAACATTTGTGCGTAGTGCATTTCAATTTTAGATGTACACTTTTTTCCTAAATCAGAACTTTGAGTTTTCGCTATCCCTTCATCTTGTAAACCAAAAAGGCAAATAGGTCAGAACAAAATAAAAATTTTATAGTTGATGTGTGGAAAAAATTTAAAAAAATAACTAATGTAAATAAAGAAAATTTATTCACACACCACAAATGAACACAAAAGTTTTGTTATCCAAGTTTGGCAAATTCCACTAGACTAACCGTAATAGCTTGGAATTTTACATGAAGGAGATTTTTTATACTCATGTTTTAAAAATGATTATGCATGCTTGAAACATGTGAAAGAGTCAAATGACCTATGGATCCAAAGCTTTTAAAGAGAACAACAAACGCTCATTAAATTCTCAAGTGAACGTGCGGTGGGATATTTGCCCGAGTCAAACAAACAATTATTTTGCCCATTTTCAAAAAGTTGACCTAACAATGATAGATGATTGTAAAGTGATTTGTCAAGCATAACGGGCTATATTTTTGAAAGAAATGACTTATGGATTGGAAGTCAACACTCAGTTAAAAATCCCCCGCCTCCCCCTTTTCTAGACGATTGCAAAATCTTAGAGATAAAAACGAAAAAGTGCTAACGATCCCTAAAAATTACAGACACTCTTTAGAATTATCTCCCTGTACATTTTTGCATTGTGCATTTCCATTTTAGATGTACACATTTTTCTTAAATCAGAACTTTGAGTTTCCGCTCTCACTTCATCCTGTAAACAAAAAAGGCAAACAGATCACAAGAAAATAAAAATTTGATAGTGGATGTGTAGAAAAAATTTAAAACAATAACCAATGTAAATAAAAAAAATTTATTAACTCACCACAAATGAACACAAAAGTTTTTTTATCCAAGTTTGGGAAATTCCACTTGTCCAACCTGAATAGCTTGGAATTTAACTTGAAGGAGATTTTTTCTACACATTTTTTAAAAATGGATATGCATGCTTGAAGCATGTTAAAGATTCAAATGACCTATCCATCCAAAGCTTTTAAAGACAATAACAAATGCTCATTAAATTCTCAAGTGAACGTGCGGTGAGATATTTACCCGAGTCTATCAAGTCATTATTTTTCCCATTTTGAAAAGTTTGACCTACAATCATAGATGATTGTAAAGTGATTTATAATGCGCAACGGGCTATATTTTTGTAAGAAATGACTTATGGATTGCAATTCAACACTCAATTAAAAATCCCCCGCCACCCCCTTTTCCTGACGATTGCAAAACCTGAGATAGAAAAACTAAAAAGAGCTGACAATCCCTAAAAAATACAGACACTCTTTGGAATTATCTCTCTCTACATTTGTGCATTGTGCATTTCCATTTTAGAAGTACATTTTTTTCTTAAATCAAAACTTCGAGTTTTTTGCTCTCCCTTCATCCCCTAAAAAAAAAAGGCAAATAGATCACAACAAAATGAAAATTTTATTGTTGATGTACGGAAAAATTTTAAAACAATAAAAAAAAGTAAATAAAAAAAATTTATTCACACACCACAAATGAACACAATTGTTTCCTTATCCAAGTTTCGGAAATTCCACTAGTCCAACACTAATAGCTTGGAATTTTACATGAAGGAGATTTTTTCTACACATGTTTTAAAAATGGATATGCATGTTTGAAACATGTTAAAGATTCAAATGACCTATGGATCCAAAGTTTATAAAGAGAATAAAAACACTCATTAAATTCTCAAGTGAACGTGCGGTGGGATATTTACCCGAGTCTAACAAGTCATTATTTTTCCCATTTTCAAAAAGTTGACCTAACAAACATATATGATTGTAAAGTGATTTGTCATGCGTATCGGGCTATAGTTTTGTAACAAATGACTTATGGATTGGAATTCAACACTCAGTTAAAAATCCCCTGCCTCCCCCTTTTCCCGACGATTGCAAAACCTGAGACATAAAAGCAAAAAGTGCTTACAATCCCTAAAAATTACAGACACTCTTTGGAATTATCTCTCTCTACATTTGTGCATTGTGCATTTCCATTTTAGATGTACACTTTTTTCTTAAATCAGAACTTTCAGTTTTCGCTCTCCCTTCATCCCGTAAACTAAAAAGGCAAATAAATCACAAAAAAATTAAAATTTTATAGTTGATGTGTGGAAAAATTTTTAAAAAATAAATAATTTAAATAAAGAAAATTTACTCACTCACCACATATGAACACAAAAGTTTTGTTATCCAAGTTTGAGAAATTCCACTAATCTAACCCTAATAGCTTGAAATTTTACATGAAGGAGATTTTTTCTATGTGTTTTAAAAATGGATATGCATGCTTGTAACATGTTAAAGACTCAAATGACCTATGGATCCAAAGCATTTAAAGAGAATAACAAACGCTCATTAAATTCTCAAAGGAAAATGCGGTGGGATATTTATCCAAGTCTAACAAGTCATTATTTTTGCCCATTTTCAAAAATTTGACCTAACAATAATAGATGATTGTAAAGTGATTTATCATATGTAACGGGCTATATTTTTGTATGAAATGACTTATGGACTGCAATTCAACACTCAGTTAAAGATCTCCCGCCTCTTTTCCTGACGATTGCGATACCTGAGAAATAAAAACTAAAAAGAGCTTACAACCCCTACAAAATACATTTGTGCATAGTGCTTTTCAGTTTAAGATGTACACTTTTTTCTCAAATCAAAGCTTTGAGTTTTCACTCTCCCTTCATCCCGAAAACAAAAAAGGCAAAAAGCTCACAACAAAATGAAAAATTTATAGTTGATATATGGAAAAAAAATTAAAACAATAACAAATGTAAATGAAGAAAATTTATTCACACAACACAAATGAATATGGAAGCTAGAAACATGTGAAAGATTCAAATGACCTATGGATCCAAAGCTTTTAAAGAGAATAACAAACACTCAATAAATTCTCAAGTGAACGTGCGGTGGGATATTTGCCCAAGTCAACCAAGCCATTATTTTGCCCATTTTCAAAAAGTTGACCTTACAATCATAGATAATTGTAAAGTGATTTGTCATGCGTAACGGGCGATATTTTTGTAAGAAATGACTTAGGATTGGAAGTCAACACTCAGATAAAAACGAAAAAGTGCTTACAATCCCTAAAAATTAAAGACACTCTTTGGAATTATCTCTCTCTAAATTTGTGCATTGTGCATTTCCATTTTATATGTACACTTTTTTCTTAGATCAAAAATTTGAGTTTTCGCTCTCCCTTCATCCCGTAAACAAGAAAGGCAAATAGATCACAACAAAATAAAATTTTTATAGTTGATGTGTGGAAAAAATTTAAAACAATAACTAATGTAAGTAAAGAAAATTTATTAACAACCACAAATAAACACAAAAGTTTTGTTATCGAAGTTTGGGAAATTCCACTAGTCCAACCGTAATAGCTTGGAATTTTACATGATGGAGATTTTTTCTACACATGTTTTAAAAATGGATATGCATGCTTGAAACATGTTAAAGATTCAAATGACCTATGGATCCAAAGGTTTTAAAGAGAACAACAAACGCTCATTATATTTTCAAGTGAACATGCGGTGGGATATTTGCCCGAGTCAAACAAGACATTATTTTGCTCATTTTCAAAAGGTTGACCTAACAATCATAAATGATTGTAAAGTAATTTGTCATGCGTAACTGGCTATATTTTTTAAAGAAATGACTTATGGATTGGAAGTCAACACTCAGTTAAAAATCCCCCGCCTCCCCCTTTTCCCGACGATTGTAAAACCTTAGATATAAAAACGAAAAAGTGCTAATGATCCCTAAAATTTACAGACTCTCTTTGGAATTATCTCTCTGTACATTTGTGCATTGTGCATTTCCATTTTAGATGAACACTTTTTTCTTAAATCAGAACTTTGAGTTTTCACTCTCACTTCATCCCATAAACAAAAAAGGCAAATAGATCACATCAAAATAAAAATTTTATAGCTGATGTGTAGAAAAAATTTAAAACAATAACCATTGTAAATAAAAAAAATTTATTCACACATCACAAATGAACACAAAAGTTTTGTTATCCAAGTTTGGGAAATTCCACTTGTCCAACTCTATTAGCTTGGAATTTTACTTGAAGGAGATTTTTCCTACACATGTTTTAAAAATGGATATGCATGCTTGAAACATGTTAAATATTCAAATGGCCTATGGATCCAAAGCTTTTAAAGTGGATAACAAACGCTCATTAAATTCTCAAGTGATTGTTCGGTGGGATATTTACCCGAGTCTAAAGAGTCATTATTTTGCCCATTATCAAACATTTGACCTAACAATCATAGATGATTGTAAAGTGATTTATCATGCATAACGGGCTATATTTTTGTAAGAAATGACTTCTGGATTGCAATTCAACACTTAGTTAAAAATCCCCCGCCACCCCCGTTTCCCGACGATTGCAAAAGTTGAGATATAAAAACTAAAAAGAGCTTACAATCCCTAAAAAATTCAGAAACTCTTTGGAATTATCTCTCTCTACATTTGTGCATTGTGCTTTTCCATTTTAGATGTACACTTTTTTCTTAAATCAAAACTTGGAGTTTTCACTCTCCCTTCATACCGAAAACAAAAAAGGCAAAAAGCTGACTACAAAATGAAAATGTTACAGTTGATGTATGGAAAAAAATTAAAACAATAACAAATGTTAATAAAGAAAATTTATTCACACAGCACAAATGAACACAAAAGTTTCTTTATCAAAGTTTGGGAAATTCCACTAGATTTACCCTAATAGCTTGGAATTTTACAAGAAGGAGATTTCTTCTACACTTGTTTTAAAAATGGATATGCAAGCTTGAAACATGTTAAAGATTCAAATGAGCTATGGATGCAAAGGTTTTCAAAAGAATAAAAAACGCACATTAAATTCTCAAGTTAACTTGCGGTGGGATATTTACTCGAGTCAAACAATCCATTATTTTGCCCATTTTCAAAAAGCTGACATACCAATCATAGATGATTCTAAACTGATTTATCAAGCGTAACGGGCTATATTTTTGTAAGAAATGACTTTTGGATTGGGAGTCAACACTCAGTTAAAAATCCCCCTCCTCCCCCTTTTCCTGTCAATTAAAAAACACGAGATATAAAAACGAAAAAGTGCTTTCAATCCCTAAAAATTGCAGACACTCTTCAGAATTATCTCTCTCTACATTTGTGCATTGTGCATTTCCATTTTAGATGTACAGTTTTTTCTTCAATCAAAACTTTGAGTTTTTCGCTCTCTTTTCATCGCGTAAACAAAAAAGGCCAATAGATCACTACAAAATGAAAATTTTATTGTTGATGTATGGAAAAAAATTAAAACAATAAAAAAGTAAATAAATAAAATTTATTCACACTCCACAAATGAACTCAAAAGTTTTGTTATCCAAGTTTGGGAAATTCCACTAGTCCAACACTAATATCTTTGAATTTTATATGAAGTAGATTTCTTCTACACATGTTATAAAAATGAATATGCATGCTTGAACCATGTTAAAGATTCAAATGACCTATGGATCCAATGCTTTTAAAGAGAATAACAAACGCTCATTAAATTCTCAAGTCAACGTGCGATGGGATATTTACCCGAGTCTAACAAGTCATTATTTTGCCCATTTTCAAAAAGCTGACCTAAAAATCATAGATGATTGTAAAGTAATTTATCATGAGTAACGGGCTATATTTTTGTAATAAATGACTTATGGATTGCAATTCAACACTCAGTTAAAAATCCCCCGCCACCCCTTTTTCCCGACGATTGCAAAACCTGAGATATAAAAATAAAAAGAGCTTACAATCCCTAAAAAATACAGACACTCTTTGTAATTATCTCTCTCTACATTTGTGCATTGTGCTTTTCATTTTAGATGTACACTTTTTTCTTCAATCAAAACTTTGAGTTTTCGCTCTCCCTTCATCCCGAAAACAAAAAAGGCAAAAAGCTCACAACAAAATGAAAATTTTATAATTCATGTATGGAAAAAATTGAAAACAATAAAAAATTTAAATAATGAAAATTTATTCACACAACACAAATGAAACAAAAGTTTTGTTATCCAAGTTTGGGAAATTCCACTAGTTTAACCCAAATAGCTTGGAATTTTACAAGAAAGAGATTTCTTTTCCACATGTTCTAAAAATGGATATGCATGTTTGAAACATGTTAAAGATGCACATGAGCTATGGATGCAATGCTTTTAAAGAGAATAACAAACGCTCATTAAATTCTCAAGTGAACTTGCGGTCGGATATTTACCTGAGTCAAACAATCCATTATTTTGCCCATTTGCAAAAAGCTGTCATAACAATAATAGACGATTGTAATGTGATTTATCATGTGTAACAGGCTATATTTTTTTAAGAAATGACATCTGGATTTCGAGTCAAGACTCAGTTAAAAATCTCCCGCCTCCCCCTTTTCCTGGCGACTACAAAACCTGAGATATAAAAAAGAAAAAGTCCTTACAATCCCTAAAAATTATAGACAATCTTTGGAATTATCTCTCTCTAAATTTGTGCATTGTGCATTTCCATTTTATATTTACACTTTTTTTCTAAATCAAAACTTCGAGTTTTTCCCTCTCCCGTCAACTCGTAAACAAAAAAGTCAAATAGGTCACAACAAAATAAAAAATTATAGTTGATGTGTGGAAAAAAATTAAAATAATAACTAATGTAAATGAATAAAATTTATTCACACACCACAAATGAATACAAATGTTTTGTTATCTAAGTTTGGGAAATTCCACTAGT
This sequence comes from Aristolochia californica, assembly GCF_029961685.1. Taxonomy (NCBI): domain Eukaryota; kingdom Viridiplantae; phylum Streptophyta; class Magnoliopsida; order Piperales; family Aristolochiaceae; genus Aristolochia; species Aristolochia californica. The sequence goes on from NW_027182268.1 coordinate 16,875,058, forward strand.
CAAACCCTAATAGCTTGGAATTTTACATGAAGTAGATTTTTTCGGCACATATTTTAAAAATGAATATGCATGCTTGAAACATGTTAACGATTCAAATGACCTATGCATGCAAAGCTTTTAAAGACAATAAAAAATGCTCATTAAATTCTCAAGTGAACGTGCGGTGGGATATTTACACGAGTCTAACAAATCATTATTTTGCCCGTTTTCAAAAATTTGACCTAACAATCATAGATGCTTATAAAGTGATTTGTCATGCGTAACGGGCTATATGTTTGTAAGAAATGACTTATGAATTGCAATTCAACACTTAGTTAAAAATCCCCCGCCACCCCCTTTTCCTGACGATTGCAAAACCTGAGATATAAAAATAAAAAGAGATTACAATCCCTAAAAAATACCGACACTCTTTGGAATTATCTCTCTGTACATTTGTGCATTGTGCTTTTCCATTTTAGATGTACACTCTTTTCTTAAATCAAAACTTTGAGTTTTCGCTCTCCCTTCATCCCGAAAACTAAAAAGGCAAAAAACTCACAACAAAATGAAAATTTTTTAGTTGATGTATGGAAAAAATTTATAACAACAAGAAATGTAAATAAAGAAAATTTATTCACACAACTCAAATGAACACAAAAGTTTTGCTATCCAAGTTTGGGAAATTCCTCTAGTTTAACCCTGAAAGCTTGGAATTTTAGAAGAAAGAGATTTTTTCTACACTTGTTTGAAAAATGGATATGCATGCTTGAAACATGTTAAAGATTAAAATAAGCTATTGATGCAAAGCTTTTAAAGAGAATAACAAAAGCTCATTAAATTCTCAACTGAACTTGTGGTGGGATATTTACCCTAGTCAAACAATCCATTATTTTGCCCATTTGCAAAAAGCTGACATAACAATCATAGATGATTGTAAAGTGATTTATCATGCGTAACGGGCTATATTTTTGTAAGAAATGACTTTTGGATTGGGAGTCAACACTCAGTTAAAAATCCCCCGCCACCCCCTTTTTTCGACGATTGCAAAACCTAAGATATAAAAACGAAAAAGTGCTTACAATCCCCAAAAATTACAGACACTCTTTGGAATTATCTCTCTCTACATTTGTGCATTATGCTTTTCCAATTTAGAAGGACACTTTTTTCTTAAATCAAAACTTTAAGTTTCCGCTCTCCCTTCATCCCAAAACAAAAAAGGCAAAAAGATCACAACAAAACAAAAATTTTATAGTTGATGTATGGAAAAAATTTAAAACAATAACAAAAGTAAATAAAGAAAATTTATTCACACACCTCAAATGAACACAAAAGTTTTATTCTCTTTAAAAGCTTTGGAGCCATAGGTCATTTGAACCTTTAACATGTTTCGAGCATGCATATCCATTTTTAAAACATGTGTAGAAAAAATCTCCTTCATGTAAAATTCCAAGATATTAGTGTTACTAGTGGAATTTCCCAAACTTGGATGAAAAAACTTTTGTGTTCATTTTTGGTGTGTGAACAAATTTTATTTATTTACTTTTTTTATTGTTTTAAATTTTTTCCGGACATCAACAATAAAATTTTCATTTTGTTGTGATCTATTTGCCTTTTCTTTTTACAGGATGAAGGAAGAGCGAAAACTCGAAGTTCATATTTAAAAAAAAAGTGTACATCTAAATTGGAAATGCACAATGCATAAATGTAGAGAGAGATAATTCCAAAGAGTATCTGTATTTTTTTGGGATTGTAAGCACTTTTTCCTGTTTATATCTCAGGTTTTGCAAACATCGGGAAAAGGAGGAGGCGTGGGATTTTTTAATGAGTGTTGACTCCCAATCCAAAAGTCATTTCTTACAAAAATATTACCCGTTAAGCATGATAAATCACTTTACAATCATCTATTATTGTTATGTCAGCTTTTTGCAAATCGACAAAATAATGGATTGTTTGACTCGGGTAAATATCCCACCACAAGTTCACTTGAGAGTTTAATGAGCGTTTGTTATTCTCATTAAAAGCTTTGCATCCATAGCTCATTTGAATCTTTAACATGTTTCAAGCATGCATATCCATTTTTAAAACATGTGTAGAAAAAATCTCCTTCTTGTAAAATTCCAATCTATTAGGGTTTACTAGTGGAATTTTCCAAACTTGGATAACAAAACTTTTGTATTCCTTTGAGCTGTGTGAATACATTTTCTTTTTTTACATTTCTTATTGTTTTAAATTTTTTTCATACATCAACTATAAAATTTTCATTTTGTTATAAGCTTTTTGCCTTTTTTGTTTTTCGGATGAAGGGAGAGCGAAAACTCAAAGTTTTGATTTAAGAAAAAAGTGTACATTTAAAATGAAAAAGCACAATGCACAAATTTAGAGAGAGATAATTCCAAAGAGTGTCTATATCTTTTAGGGATTGTAAGCTCTTTTTAGTTTTTATATCTCAGGTTTTGCAATCGTCGGGAAAAGGGGGTGGCGGGGGATTTTAAACTGAGTGTTGAATTGCAATCCATAAGTCAATTCTTAAAAAAATATAGCCCGTTACGATTGCATGCTAAATCACTTTACAATCATCTATGATTGTTAGGTCAACTTTTTGAAAATGGGCAAAATAATGACTTATTAGACTCGGGTAAATATCCCACCGCACGTGCACTTGAGAATTTAATGAGCGTTTGTTACTCTCTTTAAAAGCTTTGGATCCATAGGTCATTTGAATCTTTAACATGTTTCAAGCATGCAAATCCATTTTTAAAACATGTGTAGAAAAAAACTCCTTCATATAAAATTCCAAGATATTAGTGTTGGACTAGTGGAATTTGCCAAACTTGGATAACAAAAATTTTGTGTTCATTTGTGGTATGTGAATAAATTTTGTTTATTTATTTTTTTAATTTTTTAAAAAATTTTCCGTACATCAATAATAAAATTTTCAATTTGTTGTGATCTATTTGCCATTTTTCTTGACGGGATGATGGGAGAGCGAAAAACTCGAAGTTTTGATTTAAGAAAAAAGTGTACATCTAAAATGGAAATGCCCAATGCACAAATGTAGAGAGAGATAATTCCAAAGAGTATCTGTAATTTTTAGGGATTGTAAGCACTTTTTCGTTTTGATATCTCAGGTTTTGCAATCGTCGGGAAAAGGGGGAGGCGAGGGATTTTTAAGTGAGTGTTGACTCCCAATCCAAAAGTCATTTCTTTCAAAAATACAATCGTTACGCATGATCAATAAATTTACAATCTTCGACGATTGTTATGCCACCTTTTTTCAAATAGGTATAATAATGGATTGTTTGACTCGTGTAAATATCTCATTGCAAGTTCACTTGAGAATTTAATGAGCGTTTGTTATTCTCTTTAAAAGCTTTGCATCCGTAGCTTATTGGAATGTTTAACATGTTTCAAGCATGCATATCCATTTTTAAAACATGTGTAGAAAAAATCTCCTTCTTGTAAAATTCCAAGCTATTAGGATTAAACTAGTGGAATTTCCCAAACATGGAAAACCAAACTTTTGTGTTCATTTGTGTTGTGTGAATAAATTTTCTTTATTTAAATTTTTTATTATTTTAAATTTTTTCTAGACATAAGCTATAAAATATTCATTTTGTTGTGAGTTGTTTGCCTTTTTTGTTTTCGGGATGAATGGAGAGCGAAAACTCAAAGTTTTCAATTAAGAAAAAAAAGTACATCTAAAATGGAAAAGCACAATGGACAAATGTAGAGAGAGATAATTCCAATGAGTGTCTGTATTTTTTAGGGATTGTAAGCTCTTTTCAGTCTTTATATCTCAGGTTTAGAAGTCGTCGGGAAAAGGGGGTGATGGGGGATTTTTAACTGAGTGTTGAATTGCAATCCATAAGTCATTTATTACAAAAATATAGCCTGTTACTCATGATAAATCACTTTACAATCATCTATGATTGTTAGGTCAACTTTTTGAAATTGGGCAAAATAATGACTTGTTAGACTCGGGTAAATAACCCACCACACGTTCACTTGAGAATTTAATGAGCGTTTGTTATTCTCTTTAAAAGCTTTGGATCCATAGGTCATTTCAATCTTTAATATGTTTCAAGCATGCATATCCATTTTTAAAACATGTGTAGAAAAAATCTCCTTCATGTAATATCCCAAGCTAATAGGGTTGGACAAGTGGAATTTCCCAAACATGGATAACAAAACTTTTGTGTTCATTTGTGGTGTGTGAATAAATTTTCTTTAATGACATTAGTTGTTGTTTTAAATTTTTTCCACACATCAACTATAAAATTTTTATTTTGTTGTGATCTATTTGCCTTTTTTGTTTACGGGATGAAGAGAGAGCGAAAACTCAATGTTCTGAGTTAAGAGAAAAGTGTACATCTAAAATGGAAATGCACAATGCACAAATGTAGGGAGAGATAATTCCAAAGAGTGTCTTTAATTTTTAAGGATCGTAAGCACTTTTTCATTTTTATATCTAATGTTTTGCAATCATTGGGAAAAAGGGGAGGCGTGGGATTTTTAACCGAGTGTTGACTTCCAATCCATAAGTCATTTCTTAACAAAATATAGCCTGTTACGGATGACAATTAACTTTACAATCATCTATGATTGTTAGATAAACTTTTTGAAATTGGGAAAAATAATGGCTTATTTGACTCGGGCAAATACCCCACCGCACATTCACTTGAGAATTTAATGACCATATGTTATTCGCTTTAAAAGCTTTGGATCCATCGGTCATTTGAATCTTTAACATGTTTCTAGCATGCATATCCATTTTTAAAACATGTGTGGAAAAAATCTCCTTCATGTCAAATTCCAAGATATTAGTGTTGGACTAGTGGAATTTCCCAAACTTGGATAACAAAACTTTTGTATTCATTTGTGATGTGTGAATAAATTTTCTTAATTTACTTTTTTGATTGTTTTATATTTTTTTGTACATCAACAATAAAATTTTCATTTTGTTGTGATCTATTTGACTTTTTTTTTTTACGGGATGAATAGTGAGCGAAAAACTCAATGTTTTGATTTAAGAAAAAATTTTACATCTAAAATCGAAATGCACAATGCACAAATGTAGAGAGATATAATTCCAAAGAGTGTCAGTAATTTTAAGGGATTGAAAGTACTTTTTCGTTTTTATATCTCTGATTTTGCAATCGTCGTGAAAAGGGGGAGGCGGGGGATTTTTAACTGGGTGTTGAGTCCCAATCCAAAAGTCATTTCTTAAAAAAAATAGCCTGTTACGCATGATAAATACCTTTACAATCATCTATGATTCTTATGTCAGCTTTTTGCAATTGGGCAAAATAATAAATTGTTTGACTCGGGCAAATATCCCACCACAAGTTCACTTGAGAATTTAATGAGCGTTTGTTTCTCTTTAAAAGCTTTGCATCCATAGCTCATTTGCATCTTTAACATGTTTCAAATATGCATATACATTTTTAAAACATGTGTAGAAGAAATCTCTTTCTTGTAAAATTCCAAGCTATTAGGGTTAAACTTGTGGAATTTCCCAAACTTGGATAACAAAACTTTTGTGTTCATTTGTGTTGTGTGAATAAATTTTCTTTATTTACATTTTTTATTGTTTTAAATTTTTTCCATACATCAACTATAAAATTTTCATTTTGTTGTGAGCTTTTTGCCTTTTTTCTTTTCAGGATGAAGGGAGAGCAAAAACTCAAAGTTTTGATATAAGAAAAAAGTGAACATCTAAAATGGAAAAGCACAATGCACAAATTTAGAGAGAGATAATTCCAAAGAGTGTTTGTATTATTTAGGGATGGCAAACTCTTTTTAGTTTTAATATCTTAGGTTTTGTAATCTTCGGGAAAAGGGAGTGGCGTGGGATTTTTAATTAAGTGTTGGATTACAATCCATAAGTCATTTCTTACAAAAATATAGCCCGTTATGCATGATAAATCACTTTACAATCATCTATGATTGTTAGGTTAAATTTTTGAAAATGGGCAAATAATGACTTGTTAGACTCGGGTAAATATCCAACCGCACGTTCACTTGAGAATTTATTGAGCGTTTGTTATTCTCTTTAAAAAATTTGGATCCATTGGTCATTTGAATCTTTAACATGTTTCAAACATGCATATCCATTTTTAAATATGTGTAGAAAAAATCTTCTGCATGTAAAATTCCAAGCTATTAGGGTTGGAAGAGTGGAATTTCCCAAACCTGGATAACAGAACTTTTGTGTTCATTTGTGGTGTGTGAATAAATTTTCTTTATTGTCATTAGTTATTGTTTTAAATTTTTTCCACAGATCAACTATAAAATTTTAATTTTGTTTTGATTTATTTGCCTTTTTTGTTTACGGGATGAAGGGAGAGCGAAAACTCAAAGTTCTGATTTAAGAAAAAAGTGTATATCTAAAATGGAAATGCACAATGCACAAATGTAGAGAGAGATAATTCAAAAGAGTGTCTGTAATTTTTAGGGATCGTAAGCACTTTTTCGTTTTTATATCTAAGGTTTTGTAATCCTCGGGAAAAGGGGAGGCGGGCGATTTTTAACTGAGTGTTGACTTCCAAACCATAAGTCATTTCTTACAAAAATATTGCTCGTTATTCATGACAAATAACTTTACATCTATGATTGTTAAGTAAACTTTTTGAAAATGGGCAAAATAATGGCTTGTTTGACTCGGGCAAATATCCCACCGCACGTTCACTTGAGAATTTAATGAGAGTTTGTTATTCTCTTTAAAAGCTTTGGACCCATAGTTCATTTGAATCTTTAACATGTTTCTAGCATGCATATCCATTTTTTAAAAAATTGTAGAAAAAATCTCCTTCATGTAAAATTCAAAGATATTAGTGTTGGTCCAGTGGAATTTCCAAAACTTCAATAACAAAACTTTTGTGTTCATTTGTGGTGTGTGAATAAATTTTCTTCATTTACTTTTGTTATTGCTTTAAATTTTTTCCATACATCAACTATAAAATTTTCTTTTTGTTGTGAGCTTTTTGCCTTTTTTGTTTTCGGGATGAAGGGAGAGCGGAAACTCGAAGTTTTGAATTAAGAAAAAAGTGTACTTCTAAAATGGAAAAGCATAATGCACAAATGTAGAGAGTGATAATTTCAAAGAGTGTCAGTAATTTTTGGGGATTGTAAGCACTTTTTCTTTTTTATATCTCAGATTTTGCAATCGTCCGGAAAAGGGGGTGGTGAGGAATTTTTAACTGAGTGTTGACTCCCAATCCAAAAGTCATTTCTTACAAAAATATAGCCCGTTACGCAAGATAAATCACTTTACAATCATCTATTATTGTTATGACAACTTTTTGAAAATGGGCAAAATATTGGATTGTTTGACTAGGGTAAATATCCCAACGCATGTTCACATGAGAATATAATGAGCGTTTGTTATTCTATTTAAAATCTTGGAATCAATAGCTCGTTTTAATCTTTAACATGTTTAAGGCATGCATATCCAATTTTCAAACATGTGTAGAAAAAATCTCCTTCCTGTAAAATTCCAAGCTTTTAGGGTTAAACTAGAGGAATTTCCCAAACTTGGATAACAAAACTTTTGTGTTCATTTGAGTTGTGTGAATAAATTTTCTTTATTTACATTTCTTTTTGTTTTAAATTTTTTCCATACAGCAACTATAAAATTTTTGTTTTGTTGTGAGCTTTTTACCTTTTTAGTTTTCGGGATGAAGGGAGAGCGGAAACTCAAAGTTTTGATTTAAGAAAAAATTTTACTTCTAAAATGGAAAAGCACAATGTAAAAATGTAGAGAGAGATAATTCCAAAGAGTGTCTATATTTTTTAGGGATTGTAAGCTCTTTTTATTTTTATATCTCAGGTTTTGCAATCGTCGGGAAAGGGAGTGGCGGGGGATTTTTAACTGAGTGTGTAATTGCAATCCATAAGTCATTTCTTACAAAAATATAGCCCGTTACCCATGATAAATCACTTTTAAATCATCTATGATTGTTAGGTCAACTTTTTGAAAATGGGCAAAATAACGACTTGTTAGACTCGGGTAAATATCCCACCGCATGTTCACTTGGGAATTTAATGAGCGTTTGTTATTCTCTTTAAAAGCATTGGATCCATAGGTCATTTGAATCTTTAACATGTTTCAACCATGAATATTCATTTTTATAACATGTGTAAAAAAAATCTCCTTCATGTAAAATTGCAAGATATTAGTGTTGGACTAGTGGAATTTCCCAAATTTGGATAACAAAACTTTTGAGTTCATTTGTGGTGTGTGAATAAATTTTATTTATTTACATTTTTTATTGGTTTAATTTTTTTCCATACATCAACAATAAAATTTTCATTTTGTTGTGATATATTGACCTTTTTTGTTTACGGGATGAAGGGAGAGTGAAAACTCAAAGATTTCATTTAAGAAAAAAGTGTACATCTAAAATGGAAAAGCACAATATAGAGAGAGATAATTTCAAAGAGTGTCTATATTTTTTAGGGATTGTAAGCTCTTTTTAGTTTTTACATCTCAGGTTTTGCAATCGTCAGGAAAAGGAGGTGGCGAGGATTTTTAACTTAGTGTTGAATTACAATCCATAAGTCATTTTTTACCAAAATATAGCCTGTTACGCATGAAAAATCACTTTACATTGATCTATGATTGTTAGGTCAACTTTTGTAAAATGGGCAAAATAATGCCTTGTTTGACTCGGGCAAATATCCCCCCGCACATTCAGTTGAGAATTTAATGAGCATTTGTTATTCTCTTTAAAAGCTTTGGATCCATAGGTCATTTGAATCTTTAACATGTTTCTAGCATGCATATCCATTTTTAAAACACGTGTAGAAAAAATATCCTTCATGTAAAATTCCAAGATATTAGTGTTGGACTAAAGGAATTTCCCAAACTTGGATAACAAAACTTTTGTGTTCATTTGTGGTGTGTGAATAAATTTTCTTTACTTAATTTTTTTATTGTTTTAAATTTTTTTCGTACATCAACAATAAAATTTTCATTTTGTTGTGACCTATTTTCCTTTTTTGTTTACAGGATGAAGGGAGAGCGAAAAACTCAAAGTTTTGATTGAATAAAAAAGTTTACATCTAAAATGGAAATGAACAATGCACAAATGTAGAGAGAGATAATTCCAAAGAGTGTCTGTAATTTCTAGGGATTGTAAGCACTTTTTCGTTTTTATTTCTAAGGTTTTGCAAACGTCAGGAAAAGGGTGAGGCGGGGATTTTTAACTGAGTGTTAACTCCTAATCCAAAAGTCATTTTTAACAAAAATATAGCCCGTTACGCATGATAAATCACTTTACAATCATCTATGATTGTTCTATAGGCTTTTTGCAAATGGGCAAAATAAATGATTGTTTGACTCGAGTAAATATCCCACCACAAGTTCACTTGAGAATTTAATGAGCATTTGTTATTAACTTGAAAAGCTTTGCATCCACATCTCATTTGAATCTTTAACATGTTTCAAGCATGCATTTCCATTTTTTAAACAAGTGTAGAAAAAATCTCCTTCTTGTAAAATTCCAACCTATTAGGGTTAAACTAATGGAATTTCCCAAACTTGGATTACAAAACTTTTGTGTTCATTTGAGTTGTGTGAATAAATTTTGTTTATTTACCTTTGTTATTGTTTTAAATTTTTTCCATAAATCAACAATAAAATTTCTATTTTCTAGTGAGCTTTTTGCCTTTTTTGCTTCCGGGATGAAGGCAGAGCGAAAACTCAAAGTTTTTATTTAAGAAAAAAGTGTACATCTAAAATGGAAAATCACAATGCACAAATTTAGAAAGAGATAATTCAAAAGAGTGTCTATATCTTTTAGGGATTGTAAGCTCTTTTTAGTTTTTATATCTCAGGTTTTGCAATCGTCGGGAAAAGGGGGTGGCGGGGGATTTTTAACTGAGTGTTGAATTGCAATCCATAAGTCATTTCTTACAAAAATTTAGTCCGTTACGATTGCATGCTAAATCACTTTACAATATTCTATGATTGTTAGGTCAAATTTTTGAAAATGGGCAAAATAATGACGTGTTAGACTCGGGTAAATATCCCACCGCATGTTCACTTGAGAATTTAATGAGCATTTGTTATTCTCTTTAAAAGCTTTGGATCCATAGGTCATTTCAATCTTGAACATGTTTCAAGTTTGCATATCCATTTTTAAAACATGTGTAGAAAAAAACTCCTTCTTGCAAAATTCCAATATATTAGTGTTGGACTAATGGAACTTCCCAAACTTGGATAACAAAACTTTTGTGTACATTTGAGGTGTGTGAATAATTTTACTTTATTTAATTTTTAATTGTTTTAAATTTTTTCTGTACATTAACAATAAAATTTTCATTTTGTTATTATCTATTTGCCTTTTTTGTTTACGGGATGAAGGGAGAGTGAAAAACTCAAATTTTTGATTTTAGAAAAAAAGTGTACATCTATAATGGAAATGCACAATGCACAAATGTAGAGAGAGATAATTCCAAAGAGTTTCTTTAATTTTTAGGGATTGTAAGCACTTTTTCGTTTTGATATCTCAGGTTTTGCAATCGTCGGGAAATGGGGGAGGTGGGGTATTTTTAACTGATTGTTGACTCCCAATCCAAAAGTCATTTCTTACAAAAATATAGCGTGTTACGCATGATAAATCACTTTACAATCATCTATGATTGTTATGTCAGCTTTTTGCAAATGGCCAAAATAATGGATTGTTTGACTTGGGTAAATATCCCACCGCAAGTTCACTTGAGAATTTAATGGGCGTTTGTTATTCTCTTTAAAAGCTTTGGATCCATAGGTCATTTGAATCTTCAACATGTTTCTAGCATGCATATCCATTTTTAAAACATGTGTAGAAAAAATTCCCTTCTTGTAAAATTCCAAATATTAGTGTTGGACTAGTGGAATTTTCCAAACTTGGATAACAAAAAATTTGTGTTCATTTGTGGTGTGTGAATAAATTTTCTTTATATAATTTTTTTATTTTTTTAAATTTTTTGCGTAGATCAACAATAAAATTTTTATTTTGTTGTGATCTATTTGCCTTTTTTGTTCACGGGATGAAGGGAGAGCGAAAAACTCGAAGTTTTGATTTAAGAAAAAGGTATACATCAAAAATGGAAATGCACACTACACAAATGTAGAGAGAGATAATTCCAAAGAGTTTTTGTAATTTTTAGGGATTGTAAGCACTTTTTCGTTTTTATATCTCAGGTTTTGCAATCGTCAGGAAAAGGGGGAGGCGTGGGATTTTTAACTTAGTGTTCTCTTCTAATCCATATGTCATTTCTTAAAAAAATATAGACCGTACGCATGATAAATCACTTTACAATCATCTATGATTGTTAAGTCTACTTTTTAAAAATGGGCAAAATAATGGCTCTTTTGACTCGGGCAAATATCCTACTACACGTTCACTTGAGAATTTAAAGAACGTTTGTTATTATCTTTAAAAGCTTTGGACCGATAGGTCATTTGAATCTTTAACATGTTTCAAGCTTGTATATCCATTTTTAAAACATGTGTAGAAAAAATCTGCTTCATGTAAAATTCCAAAGCTATTAGGGTTGGACAAGTGGAATTTCCCAAACATGGATAACAAAACTTTTGTGTTCATTTGTGGTGTGTGAATAAATTTTCTTTATTTAATTTTTTTACGTACATCAACAATAAAATTTTCATTTTATTGTGATCTATTTACCTTTTTTGTTTACGGGATGAAGCGAGAGCAAAGAACTCGAAGTTTTGATTTAAGAAAAAAGTGTGCATCAAAAATTGAAATTCACAATGCACAAATGTAGAGGGAGATAATTCAAAAGAGTGTCTGTAATTTTTAGGGATTGTCAGCACTTTTTCGTTTTTATATCTCAGGTTTTGCAATTGTCGGGAAAAGGGGGAGGCGGGGGATTTTTAAGTGAGTGTTGACTCCCAATCCAAAAGTCGTTCCTTACAAAAATATAGCCCGTTACGCATGATAAATCACTTTACAATCATCTATGATTGTTATGACAACGTTTTACAAATGTGCAAAATAATGGATTATTTGACTCGTGTAAATATCCGACCGAAAGTTCACTTGAGAATTTAATGAGCGTTTGTTATTCTCTTTAAAAGCTATGCATCCATAGCCCATTTGAATCTTTAACGTGTTTCAAGCATGTATATCCATTTTTAAAACATGTGTAGAAAAAAACTTCTTCTTGTAAAATTCAGAGCGATTAGTGTTAAACTAGTGGAATTTCCAAAACTTGGAGAACAAAAATTTTGTGTTCATTTGTGTTATGTGAAAAAATTTTATTTACTTACATTTTTTATTGTTTTAATTTTTTTCCAAACATCAAAGATAAAATTTTCATTTTGTTGTGAGCTTTTTGCCATTTTTTTTTTTCGGGATGAAGGGAGAGTGAAAACTCAAAGTTTTGATTTAGGAAAAAAGTGTGCATCTAAAATGGAAATTCACAATGCACAAATGTAGAGAGAGATTATTCCAAAGAGTGTCTTTATTTTTTAGGGATTGTAAGCTCTTTTAGGTTTTTATATCTCAGGTTTAGAAGTCATCGGGAAAAGGGGGCGGCGGGGGATTTTTAACTGAGTGTTGAATTGCAATCCATAAGTCATTAATTAAAAAAATATAGCCCGTTACTCATGATAAATCACTTTACAATCATCTATGATTGTTAGGTCAACTTTTTGAAAATGGGCAAAATAATGACTTGTTTGACTCGGGTAAATATCCCACCGCACGCTCACATGAAAATTTAATGAGCGTTTGTTATTCTCTTTAAAAGCTTTGCATCCATAGCTCTTTTAAATCTTTAACATGTTTCAAGCATGCATATCCATTTTTAAAACAAGTGTAGAAAAAATCTCCTTCTTGTAAAATTTCAAACTATTTGGGTTAAACTAGTGGAATTTCCCAAACTTGGAAAACAAAACTTTTGTGTTCATTTGTGTTGTGTGAATAAATTTTCTTTATTTACATTTGTTATTGTTTTTAATTTTTTCAATACATCAGCTATAAAATTTTCATTTTGTTGTGAGCTTTTTGCCTTTTATGTTTTCGGGATGAAAGGAGAGCGAAAACTCAAAATTTTTATTTAAGAAAAAAATGTACATCTAAAATGGAAAATCACAATGCACAAATTTAGAAAGAGATAATTCAAAAGAGTGTCTATATCTTTTAGGGATTTTAAACTCTTTTTAGTTTTTATATCTCAGGTTTTGCAATCGTCGGGAAAAGGGGGTGGCGGGGGATTTTTAACTGAGTGTTGAATTCCAATCCATAAGTCATTTCTTAAAAAAATATAGCGCATTACGATTGCATGCTAAATCACTTTACAATATTCTATGATTGTTAGGTCAACTTTTTGAAAATGGGCAAAATATTGACTTGATAGACTCGGGTCAATATCCCACCGCACGGTCACTTGAGAATTTAATGAGCGTTTGTTATTCTCTTTAAAAGCTTTGGATCCATAGGTCATTAGAATCTTTAACATGTTTCAAGCATGCATATCCATTTTTAAAACATGTGTAGAAAAAAAACTCCTTCATGTAAAATTCCAATATATTAGTGTTGGACTAGTGGAACTTCCCAAAACTGGATAACAAAACTTTTGTGTTCATGTGAGGTGTGTGAATAATCTTACTTTATTTACTTTTTAATTGTTTTAAATGTTTTCTGTACATTAACAATAAAATTTTTGTTTTGTTGTGATCTATTTGCCTTTTTTGTTTACGGGATGAAGGGAGAGTAAAAAACTCAAAGTTTTGATTTTAGAAAAAAGTGTACATCTGTAATGGAAATGCACAATGAACAAATTTAGAGAGATATAATTCCAAAGAGTGTCTATAATTTTTAGGGATTGTAAGCACTTTTTCGTTTTGATATCTCAGGTTTTGCAATCGTCGGGAAATGGGGGAGGCAGGGGATTTTTAACTGATTGTTGACTCCCAATCCAAAAGTCTTTTCTTACAAAAATATAGCGTGTTACGCATGATAAATCCCTTTACAATCATCTATGATTGTTATGTCAGCTTTTTGCAAATGGCCAAAATAATGGATTGTTTGACTCGGGTAAATATCCCACCGCAAGTTCACTTGAGAATTTAATGAGCGTTTTTTATTCTCTTTAAAAGCTTTGCATCCATATCTCATCTGAATCTTTAACATGTTTCAAGCAAGCTTATCCATTTTTAAAACATGTGTAGAAGAAATCTCTTTCTTGTAAAGTTCTGAGCTATTTGGGTTAAACTAGTGGAATTTCCCAAACTTTGGTAAGAAAACTTTTGTGTTCATTTGAGTTGTGTGAATAAATTTTCTTTATTTAAATTTGTTATTTTTTTAAAATTTTTCCATACATGAACTATAAAATTTTCATTCTGTTGTGAGCTTTTTGCCTTTTTTCTTTTCGGGATGAAGGGAGCGCGAAAACACAAAGTTTTTATTTAAGAAAAAAGTGTCCATCTAAAATGGAAAAGCACAATGCACAAATGTAAAAAGAGATAATTCCAAAGAGTGTCTATATTTTTTAGGGATTGTAAGCTCTTTTTAGTTTTTATATCTCAGGTTTTGCGATCGTCGGGAAACGGGCCTGGCGGGGTTTTTAACTGAGTGTTGAATTGCAATCCATAAGTCATTTCTTACATAAATATAGCCCGTTACTCATGATAAATCAGTTTACAATCATCTAAGATTGTTAGGTCAAATTTTTGAAAATGGGCAAAATAATGACTTGTTAGACTCGGGTAAATATCCCTCCGCACGTTCACTTGACAATTTAATGAGCATTTGTTATTCTATTTAAAAGCTTTGGATCCATAGGTCATTTGAACATTTGAATCTTTAACATATTCTTGAACTCGAATTTTTTATTTAACAAAAAGTATACATCAAAAATGGAAATGAACAATACACAAATGTAGAGAGAGATAATTCCAAAGAGTGTCTGTAATTTTTAGGGATTGTAAGCACTTTTTCATTTTTATATCTCAGGTTTTGCAATCGTCGGGAAAAGGGGGAGGTGTGGGATTATTAACTTAGTGTTGACTTCCAATCCATAAGTCATTTCTTACAAAAATGTAGCCCGTTATGCATTATAAATCACTTTACAATCATCTATGATTGTTAAGTCAACTTTTTTAAAAATGGGCAAAATAATGGCTCTTTTGACTCGGGCAAATTTCCACCTACACGTTCACTTGAGAATTTAATGAACGTTTGTTATTATCTTTAAAAGCTTTGGATCCATAGGTCATTTGAATCTTTAACATGATTTAAGCATGCATATGCATTTTTAAAACATGTGTAGAAAAAGACTCCTTCATGTAAAATTCCAAAGCTATTAGGGTTGGACAAGTGGAATTTCGCAAACATGGATAACAAAACTTTTGTGTTCATTTGTGGTGTGTGAATAAATTTTCTTTATTTCTTTTTTTTATTGTTTTAAATTTTTTCCGTACATGAACAATATAATTTTCATTTTGTTGTGATCTATTTACCTTTTTTGTTTACGGGATGAAGGGCGTGCAAAGAACTCGAAGTTTTGACTTAAGAAAAAAGTGTGCATCAAAAATTGAAATTCACAATGCACAAATGTAGAGAGAGATAATTTGAAAGAGTGTCTGTAATTTTTAGGGATTGTAAACACTTTTTCATTTTTATATCTCAGGTTTTGCAATTGTCGGGAAAAGGGTGAGGCGGGGGATTTTTAACTGAGTGTTGACTCCCAATTCAGAAGTCATTTCTTAAAAAAATATAGCCCGTTATGCATGATAAATCACTTTACAATCATCTATGATTGTTATGTCAACTTTTTACAAATGGGCAAAATAATGGATTATTTGACTAGGGTAAATATCCCTCCGCAAGTTCACTTGAGAATTTAATGAGCGTTTGTTATTCTCTTTAAAAACTATGAATCCATAGCTCATTTGAATCTTTAACATGTTTCAAGCATGCATATCCATTTTTAAAACATGTGTAGAAACAATCTTCTTGTTGTAAAATTCAGAGCTATTAGTGTTAAACTAGTGGAATTTCCCAAACTTGGAGAACAAAAATTTTGTGTTCATTTTTGTTGTGTGAATAAATTTTATTTATTTAAATTTTTATTGTTTTAAATTTTTTCCAAACATCTAAGATAAAATTTTCATTTTGTTGTAAGCTTTTTGCCTTTTTTGTTTTCGGGATGAAGGGAGAGTGAAAACTCAAAGTTTTGATTTAAGAAAAAAGTGTACATCTAAAATGGAAATTCACAATGCACAAATGTAAAGAGAGATTACTCCAAAGAGTGTCTATATTTTTTATGGATTGTAAGTTCTTTTCAGTTTTAATATCTTAGGTTTAGAAGTCGTCGGGAAAAGGGGGTGGCGGGGGATTTTTAACTGAATGTTGAATTGCAATCCATAAGTCATTAATTTAAAAAATATAGCCCGTTACTCATGATAAATCACTTTACAATCATCTATGATTTTTAGGTCCACTCTTTTAAAATGGGCAAAATAATCACTTGTTAGACTCAGGTAAATATCCCACTGCACGCTCACATGAAAATTTAATGAGCGTTTGTTATTCTCTTTAAAACTTTGCATCCATAACTCATTTGAATCTTTAACATGTTTCAAGCATGCATATCCATTTTTAAAACATGTGTAGAAAAAATCTCCTTCTTGTAAAATTCCAAGCTATTAGCGTTAAACTAGTTGAATTTCCCAAACTTGGAAAAAAAAACTTTTGTGTTCATTTGTGTTGTGTGAATATATTTTCTTTATTTAAATTTGTCATTGTTTTTAATTTTTTCTATACATCAACTATAAAATTTTCATTTTCTTATGAGCTTTTTGCCTTTTATGTTTTCGGGATGAATGGAGAGCGAAAACTCAAAGTTTTTATTTAAGAAAAAAATGTACATCTAAAATGGAAATTCACAATGCACAAATTTAGAGAGAGATAATTCAAAAGAGTGTCTATATTTTTAGGGATTGTAAGCTCTTTTTAGTTTTTATATCTCAGGTTTTGCAATCGTCGGGAAAAGGGGGTGGCGGGGGATTTTTAACTGAGTGTTGAATTGCAATCCATAAGTCATTTCCTACAAAAATATAGCCCGTTACGATTGCATTCTAAATCACTTCACAATATTCTATGATTGTTAGGTCTACTTTTTGAAAATGGGCAAAATAATGACTTGTTAGACTCAGGTCAATATCCCACCGCACGTTCACTTGAAAATTTAATGAGCGTTTGTTATTCTCTTTAAAAACTTTGGATCCATAGGTCATTAGAATCTTTAACATGTTTCAAGCATGCATATCCATTTTTAAAACATGTGTAGAAAAAAACTCCTTCATGTAAAATTCCAATATATTAGTGTTGGACTAGTGGATCTTCCCAAACATGGCTAACAAAACGTTTGTGTTCATTTGAGGTGTGTGAATAATTTTACTTTATTTACTTTTTAATTGTTTTAAATTTTTTCTGTACATTAACAATAAAATTTTCATTTTGTTGTGATCTTTTTGCCTTTTTTTTTACGGGATGAAGGGAGAGTAAAAAACTCAAAGTTTTGATTTGAAAAAATAGTGTACATCTATAATGGAAATGCACAATGCACAAATCTAGAGAGAGATAATTCCAAAGAGTGTCTATAATTTGTAGGGATTGTAAGCACTTTTTCGTTTTGATATCCCAGGTTTTGCAATCGTCTGGAAAAGGGGGAGGCGGGGGATTTTTAACTGATTGTTGACTCCCAATCCAAATGTCATTTCTTACAAAAATATAGCGTGTTATGCATGATAAATCACATTACAATCATCTATGATTTTTATGTCAGCTTTTTGCAAATGGGAAAAATAATGGATTGTTTGACTCGCGTAAATATCCCACCGCAAGTTCACTTGAGAAATTAATGAGCATTTTTTATTCTCATTAAAAGCTTTGCATCCATATCTCATCTGAATCTTTAACATGTTTCAAGCATGCATATCCATTTTTAAAGCATGTGTATAAGAAATCTCTCTCTTGTAAAGTTCAGATCTATTAGTGTTAAACTAGTGGAATTTCCCAAACTTTGATATGAAAAATTTTGTGTTCATTTGTGTTGTGTGAATAAATTTTCTTTATTTAAATTTTGATTGTTTTAAATTTTTTCCATACATCAACTATAAAATTTTCATTTTGTGGTGATCTTTTTGCCTTTTTTCTTTTCGGGATGAAGGAAGAGCGAAAACTCAAAGTTTTGATTAAGAAAAAAGCATACATCTAAAATTGAAAAGCACAATGCACAAATGTACAAAGTGATAATTACAAAGAGTGTCCGTATTTTTTAGGGATTGTAAGCTCTTTTTAGTTTTTATATCTCAGGTTTTGCGATCGTCAGGAAACGGAGGTGGCGGGGATTTTTAACTGAGTGTTGAATTGCAATCCATAAGTCATTTCTTACATAAATATAGCCCGTTACTCATGATAAATAACTTTACAATCATCTAATATTTTTAGGTCAAATTTTTGAAAATGAGCAAAATAATGACTTGTTAGACTCGGGTAAATATCCCACCGCACGTTCACTTGACAATTTAAAGAGCGTTTGTTACTCTATTTAAAACCTTTGGATCCATAGGTCATTTAAATATTTAACATATTTTTGAAGCATGCATATCAATTTTTAAAACATGTGAAGAAAAAATCTCATTCTTGTAAAATTCCAAGCTATTAGGGTTGGACAAGTGGAATTTCCCAAACTTGAATAACAAATCTATTGTGTTCATTTGCGGTGTGTGAATAAACTTTCTTTATTGACATTAGTTATTGTTTTAAATTTTTTCCACACATCAACTATAAATATTTTATATTGTTGTGATCTATTTGCCTTTTTTGTTTACGGGATGAAGGGAGAGCGAAAACTCAAAGTTTTTTTTAAGAAAAAAGTGTACATCTAAAATGGAAATGCACAATGCACAAATATAGAGAGAGATATTCCAAAGAGTGTCTGTAATTTTTGGGGATCGTAAACACTTTTTTGATTTTATTTCTAAGGTTTTGTAATTGTCGGGAAAAGGGGGAGGCGGGGGGATTTTTAACTGAGGTTTGACTTCCAATCCAAAAGTCATTTCTTACAAAAATATAGCCCGTTACGCATTATAAATCACTTTAAAATCATCTATGATTTTTAAGTCAACTTTTTGAAAATGGGCAAAATAATGGCTTGTTTGACTCGGGCAAATATCCCACCACATGTTCACTTGAGAATTTAATAAGCGTTTGTTATTCTCTTTAAAAGCTTTGGATCCATAGGTCATTTGAATCTTCAACATGTTTCTAGCATGCATATCCATTTTTAAAACATGTGTAGAAAAAATCTCCTTCATGCAAAATTCCAAGATATTAGTGTTGCACTAGTGGAATTTTCCAAACTTGGATAACAAAAAATTTGTGTTCATTTGTGGCGTGTGAATAAATTTTCTTTATATACTTTTTTTATTGTTTTAAATTTTTTGCGTAGATCAACTATTAAATTTTCATTTTGTTGTGATCTATTTGCCTTTTTTGTTTACGGGATGAAGGGAGAGCGAAAAACTCGAAGTTTTGATTTAAGAAAAAAGTATACTTAAAAAATGGAAATGCATAATGCACAAATGTAGAGTAAGATAATTCCAAAGAGTGTCTGTAATTTTTAGGGATTGTAAGAACTTTTTCGTTATTATATCTTAGGTTTTGCAATCGTCGGGAAAAGGGAGAGGCGTGGGATTTTTTACTTGGTGTTGACTTCCAATCCATAAGTCATTTCTTACAAAAATATAGGCCGTTACACATGATAAATCACTTTACAATCATCTATGATTGTTAAGTCAACTTTTTGAAAATGGGCAAAATAATGGCTTGTTTGACTCGGGCAAATATCCCACCACATGTTCACTTGAGAATTTAATGAGCGTTTGTTATTCTCTTTAAAAGCTTTGGATCCATAGGTCATTTGAATCTTCAACATGTTTCTAGCATGCATATCCATTTTTAAAACATGTGTAGAAAAAATCTCCTTCATGTAAAATTCCAAGATATTAGTGTTGCTCTAGTAGAATTTTCCAAACTTGGATAACAAAACATTTGTCTTCATTTGTGGTGTGTGAATAAATTTTCTTTATATACTTTTTTATTGTTTTAAATTTTTTGCGTAGATCAACTATTAAATTTTCATTTTGTTGTGATCTATTTGCTTTTTTGTTTACGGGATGAAGGGAGAGCGAAAAACTCGAAGTTTTGATTTAAGAAAAAAGTATATCTAAAAAATGGAAATGCATAATTCACAAATGTAGAGAGAGATAATTCCAAAGAGTGTCTATAATTTTTAGGGATTTTAAGCAATTTTTCGTTATTATATATAAGGTTTTGCAATCATCAGGAAAAGGGAGAGGCGTGGGATTTTTTACTTGGTGTTGACTTCCAATCCATGAGTCATTTCTTACAAAAATATAGCCTGTTACGCATGGTAAATCACTTTACTATCATCTATGATTGTTAAGTCAACTTTTTAAAAATGGACAAAATAATGGCTCTTTTGACTCGGGCAAATATCCTACTACACGTTCACTTGAGAATTTAATGAACGTTTGTTATTGTCTTTAAAAGCTTTGGATCCATAGGTCATTTGAATCTTTAACATGTTTTAAGCATGCATATCCATTTTTAAAACATGTGTAGAAAAAATCTCCTTCATGTAAAATTCCTAAACTATTAGGGTTGGACAAGTGGAATTTCCAAAACATGGATAACAAAACTTTTGTGTTCATTTGTGGTGTGTGAATAAATTTTTTTTATTTAATTTTTTATTATTTTAATTTTTTTCCATACATCAACAATAAAATTTTCATTTTGTTGTGAAGGGAGAGCAAAGAACTCGAAGTTTTGATTTAAGAAAAAAGTGTGCATCAAAAATTAAAATTCACAATGCACAAATGTGGAGAGAGATAATTCCAAAGAGTGTCTGTAATTTTTATGGATTGTAAGCACTTTTTCATTTTTAAATCTCAGGTTTTGCAATTGTCGGGAAAAGGGGAAGGCGGGGAATATTTAAGTGAGTGTTAACTCCCAATCCAATAGTCGTTTCTTACAAAAAAATAGCCCGTTACGCATGATAAATCACTTTACAATCATCTATGATTGTTATGTCAACTTTTTACAAATGGGCAAAATAATGGATTATTTGACTCGGGTAAATATCCCACCGCAAGTTCACTTGAGAATTTAATGAGCGTTTGTTATTATCTTTAAAAGCTATGCATCCATAGCTCATTTGAATCTTTAACATGTTTTGAGCATGTATATCCAATTTTAAAACATGTGTAGAAAAAATCTTGTTGTTGTAAAATTCAGAGCTATTAGTGTTAAACTAGTGGAATTTCCAAAACTTGGAGAACAAAACTTTTGTGTTCATTTGTGCTGTCTGAATAACTTTTATTTAATTAAATTTTTTATTGTTTTAAATTTTTTCCAAACATCAAAGATAAAATTTTCATTTTGTTGTGATCTTTTTGCCTTTTTTGTTTTCGGGATGAAGGGAGAGCGAAAACTCAATGTTTTGATTTAAGAAAAAAGTGTACATCTAAAATGAAATTCACAATGCACAAATGTAGAGAGAGATTATTCCAAAGAGTGTCTGTATTTTTAGGGATTGTAAGCTCTTTTCAGATTTTATATCTCAGGTTTAGAAGTCTTTGGGAAAAGGGGGTGGCGGGGGTTTTTAACTGAGGGTTGAATTGAAATCCATAAGTCATTTATTACAAAACTATAGCCCGTTACTCATGATAAATCACTTTACAATCATCTATGATTGTTAGGTCAACTTTTTGAAAATGAGCAAATTAATGACTTGTTAGACTCGGGTAAATATCCCATCGCACGCTCACATGAAAATTTAATGAGCGTTTGTTATTCTCTTTAAAAGCTTTGCATCCATAGCTCATTTGAATCTTTAACATGTTTCAAGCATGCATATCCATTTTTAAAACATGTGTAGAAAAAAATCTCCTTCTTGTCAAATTCCAAGCTATTAGGGTTAAACTAGTGGAATTTCCCAAACTTGGAAAACAAAACTTTTGTGTTCATTTCTGTTGTGTGAATAAATTTTATTTATTTACATTTGTTATTGTTTTAAATTTTTTCTATACATCAGCTATAAAATTTTCATTTTGTTGTGATCTTTTTGTCTTTTATGTTTTCGGGATAAATGGAGAGCGAAAACTCAAAGTTTTTATTTAAGAAAAAAATGTACATCTAAAATGGAAAAGCACAATGCAAAAATTTAGAGAGAGATAATTCCAAAGAGTGTCGGTATTTGTAAGCTCTTTTCAGTTTTTATATCTCAGGTTTAGAAGTCGTCGGGAAAAGGGGGTGGCGGGGGATTTTTAACTGAGTGTTGAATTGCAATCCATCAGTCATTTCTTACAAAAATATGGCCCGTTACTCAAGATAAATCACTTTACAATCATCTATGGTTGTTAGGTCAACTTTTTGAAAATGGGCAAAATAATGACTTATTAGACTCGGGTAAATCACTTGAGAATTTAATGAGAGTTTGTTATTCTCTTTAAAAGCTTTAACAAGTCATTTCAATCTTTAATATGTTTGTTATCCATAAGTCATTTCAATCTTTAATATGTTTCTTGCATGCATTTCCATTTTTAAAACATGTGTAGAAAAAATCTCCTTCATGTAAAATTCCAAGCTATTAGGGTTGGACAAGTGGAATTTCGCAAACTTGGATAACAAAACTTTTGTGTTCATTTGTAGTGTGTGAATAAATTTTCTTTATCGATATTAGTTATTGTTTTAAATTTTTTCCACTCATCATCTATAAAATTTTTATTTTGTTGTGATCTATTTGCCTTTTTTATTTACGGGATGAAGGGAGAGCGAAAACTCAAAGCTTTGATTTAAGAAAAAATCGTCCATCTAAAATGGAAATGCACAATGCACAAATGTAGAGAGAGATAATTCCAAAGAGTGTTAGTATTTTTTAGGGTTTGTAAGCTCTTTTTAGTTTTTATATCTTAGGTTTTGCAATCGTTCGGAAAAGGGGGTTGCGGGGGGTTTTTAACTGAGTAATGAATTGCAATCCATAAGTCATTTCTTACAAAAATATAGCCCGTTACGGATGATAAATCACTTTACAATCATCTATGATTGTTTGGTCAAATTTTTGAAAATGGGCAAAATAATGACTTGTTAGACTCGGGTAAATATCCCACCGCATGTTCACTTGAGAATTTAATGAGCGTTTGTTATTCTCGTTAAAAGCTTTGGATCCAAAAATCATTTGAATCTTTAACATGTTTCAAGCACGCATATCCATTTTTAAAATATGTGTAGTAAAATTCTCCTTCATGTAAAATTTCAAGCTTTTAGGGTTGGACAAGTGGAATTTCCCAAACATGGATAACAAAACTTTTGTGTTCATTTGTGGTGTGTGAATAAATTTTCTTTATTGACATTAGTTATTGTTTTAAATTTTTTCCACACATAAACTATAAAATTTTTATTTTGTTGTGATCTATTTGCCTTTTTTGTTTACGGGATGAAGGGAGAACGAAAACTCAATGTTCTGATTTAAGAAAAAAGTGTATATCTAAAATGGAAATGCACAATGCACAAATGTAGAGAGAGATAATTTGAAAGAGTGTCTGTAATTTTTAGGGATAGTAAGCAGTTTTTTGTTTTTATATCTAAGGTTTTGCAATCCTCGCGAAAAGGGGGAGGCGGGGAATTTTTCACCGAGTGTTGACTTCCAATCCATAAGTCATTTCTTACAAAAATATTGCCCGTTATGCATGACAAATCACTTTAGAATCATCTATGATTGTTAGGTAAACTTTTTTGAAAATGGGCAAAATAATGGCTTGTTTGACTCAGGCAAATATCCCACCGCATGTTCACTTGAGAATTTAATGAGCGTTTGTTATTCTCTTTATAAGCTTTGGATCCACGGGTCATTTGAATCTTTAACATGTTACTTGCATGCATATCCATTTTTAAAACATGTGTAGAAAAAATCTCCTTCATGTAAAATTCAAAGATATTAGTGTTGGACTAGTGGAATTTCCCAAACTCATTAAATTCTCAAGTGAACATGCAGTGGGATATTTGCCCGAGTCAAACAAGCCATTATTTTGCCCATTTTCAGAAAGTTGACCTAACAATCATAGATGATTGTAAAGTGATTTGTCATGTGTAACGGGCTATATTTTTGTAAGAAATGACTTAAGGATTAGAAGTCAACACTCAGTTAAAAATCCCCCGCCTCCCCCTTTTCCCGACGATTGCAAATCCTTAGATATAAAAACAAAAATGTGCTTACGATTCCAAAGAATTACAGACACTCTTTGGAATTATCTCTCTATACATTTTTCCAATGTGCATTTCCATTTTAGATGTACATTTTTTTCTTAAATCAGAACTTTAAGTTTTTGCTCTCCCTTCATCCGGTAAACCGAAAGGGCAAGATGACAACAAAATAAAAATTTTATAGGTATGTGTGGAAAAAAATTAAATCAATAACTAATGTCAATAGAGAAAATTTATTCACACACCACAAATGAACACAAAAGTTTTGTTATCCAAGTTTGGGAAATTCCACTTGTCCAACTCTAATAGCTTGGAATTTTACTTGAAGGAGATTTTTTCTACAAATGTTTTAAAAATGGATATGCATGCTTGAAACATGTTAAATATTCAAATGATCTACGAATTCAAAGCTTTTTAAGAGAATAAAAAACGCTTATTAAATTCTCAAGTGAACATGCGGTGGGATATTTGCCCGAGTCAAACAAGCCATTATTTTGCCCATTTTCAAAAAGTTGACCTAAAAATCATAGATGATTGTGAAGTGATTTGTCATGCGTAACAGGCAATATTTTTTTAAGAAATGACTTATGGATTGGAGGTCAACACTCAGTTAAAAATCCCGCGCCTCCCCCTTTTCCCGACAATTGCAAAACCTTAGATATAAAAACGAAAAAGTGTTGAAGATCCTTAAAAATTACAGACACTCTTAGGAATTATCTCTCTCTACATTTATGCATTGTTCATTTCCATTTTAGATGTACTATTTTTTGTTAAATCAGAACTTTGAGTTTTCACTCTTCCTTCATCCCGTCAACAGAAAAGGCAAATATATCACAAGAAAAGAAAAATTTTATAGTTGATGTGTGGAAAAAATTTAAAACAATAACTAATGTAGATGAAGAAAATTTATTCACACACCACAAATGAACACAAAAGTTTTGTTATCAAAGTTTTGGAAATTCCACATATCCAACCCTAATAGCTTGGAATTTTACATGAAGGAGATTTTTTCTACACATGTTTTAAAAATGGATATGCATGATTGAAAAATGTTAAAAATACAAATGAGCTATGGATGCAAAGCTTTTAAAGAGAATAACAAACGCTAATTAAATTCTCAAATGAACTTGCGGTGGGATATTTACCCAAGTCAAACAATCCATTATTTTTCCCTTTTGCCAAAAGCTGACATAACAATCATAGATGATTGTAAAACGATTTATCTAGGGTTATGGGTTATATTTTTGTAAGAAATAACAGAAGGATTGGGAGGCAACACTCAGTTAAAAATCCCCGCCTTTCCCTTTTCCCGACGATTGCAAAACCTAAGATATGAAAACGAAAAAGTTCTTACAATCCCTAAAAATTACAGATACTCTTTGGAATTATCTCTCTCTACATTTGTGCATTGTGCATTTTCATTTTAGATCTCCACTTTTTTCTTAAAAAACATAAAAAATGTAAATAAATAAAATTTATTCACACACCACAAATGAACACAAAAGTTTTGTTATCCAAGTTTGGGAAATTCCATTAGTTTAACCCTAATAGCTTGGAATTTTACAAGAAAGAGATTTTTTCTACACATGTTTTAAAAATGGATATGCATGTTTGAAAAATGTTAAATATGCAAATGAGCTATGGATCAAAAGCTTTTAAATAGAATAACAAACGCTCATTAAATTCTCAAGTGAACATGCGGTGGGATATTTGCCCGAGTCAAACAAGCCATTATTTTGCCCTTATTCAAAAAGTTGACCTAACAATCATAGATGATTGTAAAGTGATTTATCATACGTAACGGGCTATATTTTTGTAAGAAATGACTTTTGGATTGGGAGTCAACACTCGATTAAAAATCCCCCGCCTCCCCCTTTTTCTCGACGATAGCAGAACCTGAGATATATAAAAAAAGAGTGCTAAAAATCCCTAAAATTTACAGACACTCTTTGGAAATATCTCTTTCTACATTTGAGCATTGTGCATTTCCATTTTAGATCTACACTTTTTTCTTAAATCAAAACTTTGAGTTTTTCGCTCTCCCTTCATCCCGTAAACAAAAAAGTCAAATAGATCACAACAAATCAAAAATTTTATAGTTGATGTATGGAAAAATTTTAAAACAATAAAAAAAGTAAATAAATAAAATTTATTCACACACCACAAATGAATATAATTTTTTTTTTATCCAAGTTTTGGAAATTCCACTAGTCCAACCCTAATATCTCCGAATTTTACGTGAAGGAGATTTTTTCTACACATGTTTTAAAAATGAATATGCATGCTAGAAACATATTAAAGATTAAAATGACCTATGGATCCAAAGACTTTAAAAAGAATAACAAACGCTCATTAAATTATCAAGTGAACGTGCGGTGGGATATTTGCCCGAGTCAAACAGGCCATTATTTTGCCCATTTTCAAAAAGTTGACCTAACAATCATAAATGATTGTAAAGTGATTTATCATGCGTAACAGGCTTTATTTTTTGTAAGAAATGAATTATGGATTGGAAGTTAACCCTAAGTTAAAAATCCCCCGCCTCCCCCTTTTCCCGACGAATGCAAAATTTTAGATATAAAAACGAAAAAGTGCTTACAATCCCTAAAAATTACAGACATTCTTTGGAATTATCTCTCTCTACATTTTCGCTATGTGCATTTCTATTTTAGATGTACACTTTTTTCTTAAATCAGAACTTTGAGTTTTCGCTCTCCCTTCATCCTGTAAACAAAAAAGGCAAATAGATACAACAAAATGAAAATTTTATAGTTGATGTATGAAAAAAAATTAAAACAATAATGAATGTAAATAAAGAAAATTTATTCACACACCACAAATGAACACAAAATTTTTGTTATCCAAGTTTGGGAAATTCTACTAGTCCAACCCAAATAGCTTGGAATTTTACATGAAGGAGATTTTTTCTACACATGTTTTAAAAATGGCTGTGCATGCTTGAAACATGTTAAAGATTCAAATGACCTATGGATGCAAAGTTTTTAAAGAGAATAATAAATGCTCATTAAATTCTAAAGTGAACGTGCGGTGGGATATTTACCCGAGTCTAACAAGTCATTATTTTGCCCACTTTTGAAAAGGTTACCTAACAATCATAGTTGATTGTAAAGTGAATTATCATGCGTAACAGGCTATATTTTTGTAAGAAATGACTTATGGATTGCAATTCAACACTCAGTTAAGAAACCCCCGCCTCCCCCTTTTCTCGATGATTGCAAAACCTGAGATATAAAACTAAAAATAGCTTACAATCCCTAAAAAATACAGACACTCTTTGGAATTATCTCTCTCTACATTTGTACATTGTGTTTTTCCATTTTAGATGTATACTTTCTTCTTAAACAAAAACTTTGAGTTTTCTCTCTCCCTTCATCCCGAAAACAAAAAAGGTAAAAAGCTCACCACAAAATGAAAATTTTATAGTTGATGTATGAAAAAAATTTAAAACAATAAAAAATGTATATAAAGAAAATTTATTCACACACCACAAATTAACACATAAATTTTGTTAACCAAGTTTGGGAAATTCCACTAGTTTAACCTTAATAGCTTGGAATTTCACAAGAAAGAGATTTCTTCTACACATGTTTTAAAAATGGATATCCATGTTTGAAACATGTTAAAGATGCAAATGATCTATGGATGCAAAGCTTTTAAAGAGAATAAAAAACACTCATTAAATTCTCAAGTCAACTTGCAGTGGGATATTTACCCGAGTCAAACTTGCCATTATTTTCCCCTTTTGCAAAAGGCTGACATAACAATCATAGATGATCATAAAGTGATTTATCAAGTGTAACGGGCTATATTTTTGTAAGAAATGAATTATGGATTGGAAGTCAGCCCTAAGTTAAAAATCCCCCGCCTGACCCTTTTCCCGACGAATGCAAAATTTTAGATATAAAAACGAAAAAGTGCTTACAATCCCTGAAAGTTACAGACACTCTTTGGAATTATCTCTCCCTACATTTGTGCATTGTGCATTTCTATTTTAGATGTACTCTTTTTTCTTAAATCAGAACTTTGAGTTTTCGCTCTCCGTTCATCCCGTAAACAAAAAAGGCAAATAGATACAACCAAATGAAAATTTTGTAGTTGATGTATGAAAAAAAATTAAAACAATAATAAATGTAAATAAATAAAATTTATTCACACACCACAAATGAACACAAAAGTTTTGTTATCCAAGTTTGGGAAATTCCGCTAGTCCAACCCTAATAGCTTGGAATTTTACATGAAGGAGATTTTTTCTACACATGTTTTAAAAATGGATATGCATGCTTGAAACATGTTAAAGATTCAAATGACCTATGGATGTAATGCTTTTAAAGAGAATAACAAACGCTCATTAAATTCTAAGGTGAACGTGCGGTGGGAGATTTACCCGAGTATATCAAGTCATTATTTTGCCCACTTTCAAAAAGGTTACCTAACAATCATAGTTGATTGTAAAGTGAATTATCATGCGTAACGGGCTATATTTTTGTAAGAAATGACTTATGGATTGCAATTCAACACTCAGTTAAGAAACCCCCACCTCCCCCTTTTCCCGATGATTGCAAAACCTGAGAAATAAAAATAAAAATAGCTTACAATCCCTAAAAAATACAGACACTCTTTGGAATTATCTCTCTCTACATTTGTTCATTGTGCTTTTCCATTTTAGATGTACACTTTTTTCTTAAATCAAAACTTTAAGTTTTCGCTCTCCTTTTATCCCGAAAAAAAAAAGGTAAAAAGCTCACAACAAAATGAAAATTTTATAGTTGATGTATGGAAAAAATTTAAAACAATAAAAAATGTAAATAAAGAAAATTTATTCACACACCACAAATGAACACATAAGTTTTGTTATCCAAGTTTTGGAAATTCCACTAGTCGAACCCTAATAGCTTTGAATTTGACATGAAGGAGATTTTTTCTACACATCTTTTAAAAATGGATAAGCATGCTTGAAACATGTCAAAAATTCAAATGACCTATGGATCCAAAGCTTTTAACGATAATAACAAACGCTCATTAAATTCTCAAGTGAACGTGCAGTGGGATATTTACATGAGTCTAACAAGTCATTATTTTGCCCATTTTCAAAAAGTTGACCTAACAATCATAGATGATTGTAAAGTGATTTATCATGTGTAATGGGCTATATTTTTGTAAGAAATGACTTATGGATTGCAATTCAAAAGTCTGTTAAAAATCCCCCGCCTCCCCCTTTCCCGACGATTGTAAAACCTGAGATATATAAACAAAAAAGAGCTTACAATCTCTAAAAAATAAAGACACTATTTGGAATTATCTCTCTCTACATTTGTGCATTGTGCTTTTCCATTTTAGATATACACTTTTTTCTTAAATCAAAACTTTTAGTTTTTGCTCTCCCTTCATCCCTACAACAAAAAAGGCAAAAAGATCACAACAAAATTATAATTTTATAGTTCATGTACGGAAAAAATTTAAAACAATAACAAATGTAAATAAAGAAAATTTATTCACACACCACAAATGAACACAAAATTTTTGTTATCCAAGTTTGGGAAATTCCACTAGTTTAACCCTAATAGCTTGGAATTTTACAAGAAAGTGATTTCTTCCTCACATGTTTTAAAAATGGATATGCATATTTGAAACATATTAAAGATTCAAATGAGGTGTGGATGCAAAGCTTTTATAGAGAATAAAAATCGTTCAATAAATTCTCGAGTGAACTTGGATATTTACCCGAGTCAAACATGCCATTATTTTGCCCATTTGCAAAAGGCTGACATAACAATCATAGATGATTGTAAAGTAATTTATCATGCGTAACGGGCTAAATTTTTGTAAGAAATGACTTTTGGATTGGGAGTCAACACTCAGTTAAAAATCCCCCGCCTCCCCCTCTTCCCGACGATTACGAAACCGGAGATATAAAAACAAAAAAGGGCTTATAATCCCAAAAAATAATAGACACTCTTTGGAATTATCTTCCTCTACATTTGTGTATTGTGCATTTCAATTTTAGACGTACACTTTTTTCTCAAATCAAAACTTTTTTGTTTTTTGCTCTCCCTTCTTCCCGTAAACAATAAAGGCAAAAAGATTACAACAACATGAAAATTTTATAGTTGATGTATGGAAAAAATTTAAAACAATAAAAAAAATAAAAAAATAAATTTATTCAAATATTTTGTTATCCAAGTTTGGGAAATTCCACTAGTCCAATCCTAATATCTTGGAATTTTACATGAGGGAGATTTTTTCTACACATGTTTTAAAAATGGATATGCATGCTAGAAATATGTTTAAGATTCAAATGACCTATGGATCCAAAGCTTTTAAAGAGAATAACAAACGCTAAATAAATTCCCAAGTGAACGTGCTGTGGGATATTTACCCGAGTCAAACATGCCATTATTTTGCCCATTTGCAAAAGGCTGACATAACAGTCATAGTTGATTTTAAAGATATTTATCATGTGTAACGGGTTATATTTTTGTAATAATTGATTTTTGGATTGGGAGTCAACACTCAGTTAAAATTCCCCCGCCTCCCCTTTTCCCAACGATTGTCAAACCTTAGATATATAAAAAAAAGGGCTTACAATCCTTTAAAATTACAGACACTCTTCCGAATTATCTCTCTCTACATTTGTGCATTGTGCATTTCAATTTTAGATGTACACTTTTTTCCTAAATCAAAACTTTGAGTTTTTCGCTCTCCTTTCATCCCGTAAACAAAAATGGTAAATAGATCACAACAAAATAAAAATTTCATAGATGCTGTATGGAAAAAATTTTAAACAATAAAAAAATTAAATAAAGAAAATATTTTCACAAACCACAAATGAACACAAAAGTATTGTTATCCAAGTATGGGAAATTCCACTAGTACAACCCTAATATCTTGGAATTTTACATCAAGGAGACTTTTTGTGCACATGTTTTAAAAATGGATATGTATTGTAGAAACATGTTAAAGATTCAAATGACCTAAGGATCCAAAGCTTTTAAAGAGAATAACAAACGCTCATTAAATTCTCAAGTGATCGTGCGGTGGGATATTTGCCCGAGTCAAACAAGCCATTATTTTGCCCATTTTCTAAAAGTTGACCTACCAATCATAGATAATTGTAAAGTGATCTATCATGCGTAACGGGCTATATTTTTGTAAGAAATGACTTATGGATTGGAAGTCACCACTCAGTTAAAAATCCCCCGCCTCCCCCTTTTTCGGGCGATTGCAAAACCTTAGATATAAAAACGAAAAAGCTCTTACAATCCCTAAAAACTACAGACACTCTTTTTAATTATCTCTCTCTACATTTGTGCATTGTGCATTTCCATTTTTTATGTACACTTTTTTCTTAAATCTGAACTTTGTCTTTTCGCTCTCCCTTCATCCCTTAAAAAAAAAGGAAAATAGATCACAACAAAATGAAATTTTATAGTTGATGTATGGAAAAAATTAAAAACAATAAAAAAATGTAAATAATGAAAATTTATTCACACACCACAAATGAACACAAAAGTATTGTTATCCAAGTTAGGGAAATTCCACTGGTCCAACACTAATATCTTGGAATTTTACATGAAGGAGATTTTTTCTACACTTGTTTTAAAAATGGATAAGCATGCTTGAAACATGTTAAAGATTCAAATGACCTATGTATCAAAAGTTTTTAAAGAGAATAACAAACGCTCATTAAATTCCCAAGTGAACGTGTGGTGGGATATTTACACGAGTCTAACAAGTCCTTATTTTGCCCATTTTCTAAAGGTTGACCTTAACAATCATAGATGATTGTAAACTGATTTATCATGTGTAACGGCATATATTTTTTTAAGAAATGACTTATGGATTGCAATTCAACAATCAGTTAAAAATCCCCCACCTCCCCCTTTTCCCAACGATTTAAAACCTGAGATATAAAAACTAAAAAGAGCTTACAATCCCTAAAAAATACAGACACTCTTTGGAATTATCTCTCTCTACATTTGTGCATTGTGCTTTTCCATTTTAGATGTACACTTTTTTCTTACATCAAAACTTTTAGTTTTCGCTCTCCCTTCATCCCGAAAACAAAAAAGACAAAAAGCTCACAGCAAAATGAAAATTTTATAGTTGATGTATGGAAAAAATTTAAAACAATAACAAATGTAAATAAATAAAATTTATTCACACACGACAAATGAACACAAAAGTTTTGTTATCCAAGTTTAGGAAATTCCACTAGTTTAACCCTAATAGCTTGGAATTTTAAGAGAAAGGGATTTCTTTTACACATGTTTTAAAAATGGATATACATGTTTGAAACATGTTCAAGATTCAAATGAGCTACGGATGCAAAACTTTTAAAGAGAATAACAAACACTCAATAAATTCTGAAGTGAACTTGCGGTGGGATATTTACCAGAGTCAAACATGCCATTATTTTTCCCATTTGCAAAAGGCTGACATAAAAATCATAGATGATTGTAAAGTGATTTATCATGTGTAACTGGCTATATTTTTGAAAGAAATAACTTTTGGATTGGGAGTCAACACTCAGTTAAAAATCCCCCTCCTCCCCCTTTTCCCGATGATTGGAAAACCTGAGAAATAAAAACGAAAAAGTGATTACAATCCCTAAAATTTACAGACACTCTTTGGAATTATCTCTCTCTACATTTGTGTATTGTGCATTTCAATTTTAGATGTACACTTTTTTCATAAATCAAAACTTTGAGTTTTCGCTCTCATTTCATCCTGTAAACAAAAAGGCAAATAGATCACAACAAAATGAAAATTTTATAGTTCATGATGGAAAAAATTTAAAACAATAAAGAAAGTAACGAAAGAAAATTTATTCACACACCAAAAATGAACACAAAAGTTTTGTTATCCATGTTTGGGAAATTCCACTAGTCCAACCCTAATATCTTGGAATTTTACATGAACAAGGTTTTTTCTACATGTTTTAAAAATGGATATGCTTGCTAGAAACATGTTAAAGAATCAAATGAGCTATAGATCCAAAGCTTTTAAAGAGAATAACAAAGGTTCATTAAATTCTCAAGTGAACGTGCGGTGGGATATTTGCCCAAGTCAAACAAGCCATTATTTTGCCAATTTTTAAAAAGTTGACTTAACAATCATAGAAGATTGTAAAGTGATCAATCATGCATAACGGGCTATATTTTTGTAGGAAATGACTTAAGGATTTGAAGTAAACACTCAGTTAAAAATCCCCCGCCTCCCCCTTTTCTCGACGATTGCAAAACCTTAGATATAAAAATGAAAAAGTGCAAACAATCCCTAAAAATTACTGTCACTCTTTGGAATTATATCTCTCTAATTTTGTGCATTGTGCATATCTATTTTAGATGTACACTTTTTTCTTAAATCAGAACTTTGAGTTTTCGCTCTCCCTTTAACCCGTAAACAAAAAAGGCAAATAGATCACAACAAAATGAAAATTTTATAGTTGATGTATGGAAAAAATTTAAAACAATAACAAATGTAAATAATAAAAATTTATTCAAACTCCAAAAATGAACACAAAAGTTTTGTTTTCCAAGTTTAGGAAATTCCACTAGTCCAACCCTAATAGCTTGGAATTTTACATGAAGGAGACTTTTTCTACACATGTTTTAAAAATGGATAAGCATGCTTGAAACAAGTTAAAGATTCAAATGACCTCTGGATCCAAAGCTTTTAAAAAGAATAAAAAATGCTCATTAAATTCTCAAGTGAATGTGTGGTGGGATATTTTTGAAAGAAATGACTTATGGATTGCAATTCAAAACTCAGTTCATAATCCCCTGCCTCCCCCTTTTTTCGATGATTGTAAAACCTGAGATATAAAAACTAAAAAGAGCTTACAATCCCTAAAGAAAAAAGACACTCTTTGGAATTATCTCTCTATACATTTGTGCATTGTGCTTTTCCATTTTAGATGTACACTTTTTTCTTATATCAAAACTTTTTGTTTTCGTTCTCCCTTCATCCCGAAAAAATAAAAGGCAAAAAGCTCACAACAAAATGAAAATTTTATAGTTGATGTATCAAAAAAATTTAAAACGATAAAAAATGTCTATAAAGAAAATTTATTCCCACACCACAAATTAACACAAAATTTTTGTTATCCAAGTTTGGGAAATTCCACTAGTTTAACCCTAATTGCTAGGAATTTTACAAGAAAGAGATTTCTTCTACACATGTTTTAAAAATGGATATGCATATTTGAAACATGTTAAAGATGCAAATGAGCTATGGATGCAAAGCTTTTAAAGAGAATAACAAGCGCTCAATAAATTCTCAAGTGAACTTACGATGGGCTATTTACCCGAGTCAAACATGCCATTATTTTGCCCATTTGCAAAAGGCTGACATAACAATCATAGATGATTGTAAAATGATTTATCATGCGTAACGGGCTATATTTTTGTAAGAAACGACTTTTGGATTGGGAGTCAACACTTAGTTAAAAATCCCCCGCCTCCCCCTTTTCCCGACGATTGCAAAACCTGAGATATAAAAACGAAAAAGTGCTTACAATCCATAAAAAAAAAAAAAAACTCTTTGGAATTATCTCTCTCTACATTTGTGCATTGTGCATTTGCATTTTAGATGTACATTTTTTTCTTAAATCAAAACTTTGAGTATTTCGCTCTCCCTTCATCCTGTAAACAAAAAAGTCAAATAGATCACAACAAAATGAAAATTTTATAGTTCTTGTATGAAAAAATATGAAAACAATAAAAAAAGTAAATAAATAAAATTTATTCACAAACCACAAGTGAGCACAACAGTTTTGTTATCCAAGTTTAGGAAATTCCACTAGTCCAACCCTAATATCTTGGAATTTTACATGAAGGAGATTTTTTCTACAGATGTTTTAAAAATGGATATGCATGATAGAAACATGTTAAAGAATCAAACGAGCTATGGATCCAAAGCTTTTAAAGAGAATAAAAAACTTTCATTAAATTCTCAAGTGACCGTGCGGTGGGATATTTGCCCAAGTCAAACAAGCTATTATTTTTCCCTTTTTTAAAAAAGTTGACTTAACAAACATAAATGATTGTAAAGTGATTTATCATGCATAACGGGCTATATTTTTGGAAGAAATGACTTATGGATTGGAAGTCAACGCACAGTTAAAAATCCCCTGCCTCCCCCTTTTCCAGACGATTGCGAAACCTTAGGTATTAAAACAAAAAAGTGCTTACAATTCCTAAAAATTATAGTCACTCTTTGGAATTATCTCTCTGTAATTTTTTGCATTGTGCATTTCCATCTTAGATGTACACTTTTTTCTTTAATCAAAATTTTGAGTTTTTGCTCTCCCTTCAACCCGTAAAATAAAAAGGTAAATAGATCACAACAAAATGAAAATTTTATAGTTGATGTATGGAAAAAAATTAAAACTATAACTAATGTAAACATTGAATATTTATTCACACACCACAAATGAACACAAAAGTTTTGTTATCCAAGGTTGGGAAATTCCACAAGTCCAACCCAAATAGCTTGAATTTTACATGAAGGATATTTTTTCTACACATGTTTTAAAAATGGATAAGCATGTTTGAAACATGTTAAAGATTCAAATGACCTATGGATCCAAAGCTATCAAAAGAGAATAACAAACGCTCATTAAATTCTCAAGTGAACGTGCGGTGGGATATTTACCCAAGTCTAACAAGTCATTATTTTGCCTATTTTCAAAAAGTTGACCTAACAATCATAGATGATTGTAAAGTGATTTACCATGCGTAACAGGCTAAATTTTTGTTAGGAAAGACTTATGGATTGCAATTCAAAACTCAGTTAAAAATCCCCCGCCTTCCCCTTTTCCCTACGATTGCAAAACCTGAGATATAAAAACTAAAAAGAGCTTACAATCCCTAAAAAATAAAGCCACCCTTTGGAATTATCTCTCTCTAAATTTGTGAATTGTGCTTTTCCATTTTAGATGTACATTTTTTTCTTAAATAAAAACTTTTAGTTTTCGCTCTCCCTTCATCCCGAAAAAAAAAAGGCAAAAACCTCACAACAAAATGAAAATTTTATAGCTGATGTGTGGAAAAAATTTAAAACAATAACAAATGAAAATAAAGAAAATTCATTCACACACCACAAATGAACACAAAAGTTCTGTTATCCAAGTTTGGGAAATTCCACTAGTTTAACCTTAATAGCTTGGAATTTTACAAGAAAGAGATTTCTTCTACACATGTTTTAAAAATGGATATGCATATTTCAAACATGTTAAAGATGCAAATGAGCTATGGATGCAAAGCTTTTAAAGAGAATAACCAACGCTCAATAAATTCTCAAGTGAGCTTGGATATTTACCCGAGTCAAACATGTCATTATTTTGCCCATTTGCAAAAGGCTGACATAACAATCATAGATGATTGTAAAGTGATTTATCATGCGTAACGAGCTATATTTTTTTAAGAAATGACTTTTGGATTGCAAGTCAACACTCAGTTAAAATTCCCCTACCTCCCCCTTTTCCGACGATTACAAAACCTGAGATATAAAAATGAAAAAGTGCTTACAATCCCTAAACATTATAGACACTCTTTGGAATTATCTCTCACTACATTTGTGCATTGTGCATTTCCATTTTAGATTTACACTTTTTTCTTAAATCAAAACTTTGAGTTTTTCGCTCTCCCTTCATCCCGTAACAAAAACGGCAAAAACATCACAACAAAATGAAAATTTTATAGTTGATGTAAGGAAAAAATTTTAAACAATAAAAAAATTATATAAATAAAATTAATTCAAAAGTTTTGTTATCCAAGTTTGGGAAATTCCACTAGTCCAACCCTAATATCTTGAAATTTTACATGCAGGAGATTTTTTCTACGCATGTTTTAAAAATGGATATGCATGCTAGAAACATGTTAAAGATTCAAATGACCTATGGATCCAAATCTTTTAAAGAAAATAACAAACGCTCAATAAATTCTCAAGTGAACGTGTGGTGAGATATTTCCAGAGTCAAACAAGCCATTATTTGGCCCATTTTCAAAAAGTTGACTTAACAATCATAGATGATTGTAAAGAGATTTATTATGCGTAACGGGCTATATTTTTTTTAAGAAATGACTTATGGATTGGAAGTCAACACTCAGTTAAAAATCCCCTGCCTCCCCCTTTTGCCGATGATTGCAAAACCTTAGATATAAAAAAGAAAAAGTGCTTACAATCCCTAAAAATTACAGACACTCTTTGGAATTATCTCTCTCTACATTTGTGCCTTGTGCATTTCCGTTTTAGACGTACACTTTTTTCTTAAATCAGAACTTTGAGTTTTCGCTCTCCCTTCATCCCGTAAACAAAAAGGCAAATTGATTACAACAAAATGAAAATTTTATAGTTGATGTATGGAAAAAATTTAAAACAATAAAAAATGTAAATAAAGAAAATTTATTCACTTACCACAAATGAACACAAATTTTTTGTTATCCAAGTTTGGGAAATATCACTAGTCCAACCCTAATTGCTTGGAATTTTACATGAAGGAGATTTTTTCTACACATGTTTTAAAAATGGATATGCATGCTTGAACATGTTAAATATTAAAATGACCTATGAATCCAAGGCTTTTAAAGAGAATAACAAACTCTCATTAAATTCTTAAGTGAACATGCGATGGGATATTTGCCCGAGTCAAACAAGCCTTTATTTTGCCCATTTTCAAAAAGTTGACCGAACAATCATAGATGATTGTAAAGTGATTTATCATGCGTAAAGGGCTATATTTTTGTAAGAAATGACTTATGGATTGGAAGTCAACACTCAGTTAAAAATCCCCCACCTACCCCTTTTCCTGACGATTGCAAAACCTTAGATTTAAAAATTAAAAAGTGCTTACAATCCCTTAAAATTACATACACACTTTTGAATTATCTCTCTCTAAATTTGTGCATTGTGCATTTGCATTTTAGATGTATACTTTTTTCTTAAATCAGAACTTTGAGTTTCGCTCT
Source organism: Aristolochia californica (assembly GCF_029961685.1). Taxonomy (NCBI): domain Eukaryota; kingdom Viridiplantae; phylum Streptophyta; class Magnoliopsida; order Piperales; family Aristolochiaceae; genus Aristolochia; species Aristolochia californica. Next base: position 16,913,336 of record NW_027182268.1, read on the forward strand.
CCCTACATCCCGTAAACAAAAAAGGCAAATAGATCACAACAAAAAAAAAATTTATAGTTTATGTATGGAAAAAATTTCAAACAATAAAAAATGTAAATAAATAAAATTTATTCACACTCTACAAATGAACACAAAAGTTTTCTTATCCAAGTTAGGAAAATTCCACTATTTCAACCCTAATATCTTTGAATTTTAGATGAAGGAGATTTTTTCTACACATGTTTTAAAAATGGATACGCATGCTTGAAACATGTTAAAGTTTCAAATGACCTAAGGATCCAAAGATTTTATAGAGAATAAAAAACACTCATTAAATTCTCAAGTGAACGTGCTGTGGGATATTTACTCGAGTCTAACAAGTCATTATTTTGCCCATTTTAAAAAGTTGACCTAACAATCATAGATGATAGTAAAGTGATTTATTATGTATAACGGGCTATATTTATGTAAGAAATGACTTATGGATTGGAAGTCAACACTCAGTTAAAATTCCACTGCCCCTTTTCCGACTATTGCAAAACCTTAGATATAAAAATGAAAAAGTGCTTAAAATCACTAAAAATTATAGACACTCTTTGGAATTATCTCTCTCTACATTTGTGCATTGTGCATTTCCATTTTAGAATTACACTTTTTTCTTAAATCACAACTTTGAGTTTTCCCTCTCCCTTCATTCCGCAAAGAAAACAGGCAAATAGATCACAACCAAATGAAAATTTTATAGTTGATGTATGGAAAAAATTTAAAACAATAACAAATTTAAATAAAGAAAATTTCTTCACACACCTCAAATCAACTCAAAAGTTTTGTTATCCAAGTTTGGGAAATTCCACTAGTCCAACCCTAATAGCATGGAATTTTACATGAAGGAGATTTTTTCTACACATGTTTTAAAAAGGGATATGCATGATTGAAACATGTTAAAGATTCAAATGACCTATGGATCCAAAGCTTTTAAAGAGAATGACAAACGCTCATTAAATTCTCAAGTGAACGTGCAGTGGCATATTTACTCGAGTCTAACAAGTCATTATTTTGCCCATTTTCAAAAGTTGACCTAACAATCATTTATAATTGTAAAGTAATTTATCATGCGTAACGGGCTATATATTTGTAAGAAATGACTAATGGATTGTAATTCAATACTCTGTTAAAAATTCCCCGCCTCCCCCTTTTCTCGACGATTACAAAACCTGAGATATAAAAACTAAAAAGGGCTTACAATCCCTAAAAAATACAAACACTCTTTGGAATTATCTCTCTCTACATTTGCGCATTGTGCTTTTCGATTTAGATGTACACTTTTTTCTTAAATCAAAACTTTTAAGTTTTCGCTCTCCCTTCATTCCAAAAACAAAAAAGGCAAAATGCTCACAACAAAATAAAACTTTTAAAGTTGATGTATGGAAAAAATTTAAAACAACAACAAATTTAAATAAATAAAATTTATTACACACCACAAATGAACACAAAAATTTTGTCATCCAAGTTTGCGAAATTTCACTAGTTTAACCCTAATAGCTTGGAATTTTACAAGAAAGAGATTTCTTCTACACATGTTTTAAAAATGGATATGCATGTTTGAAACATGTTAAAGAAGCAAATGATCTACGGATGCAAAACTTTTAAAGAGAATAAAAAACGCTCATTAAATTCACAAATGAACTTGCGGTGGATATACCCGAGTCAAACTTGTTATTATTTTTCCCATTTGCAAAAGGCTGTCATAACAATCATAGATGATTGTAAAGTGAATTATCATGCGTAACGGGCTATATTTTTGTAAGAAATGACTTTTGGATTGGGAGTCAACACTCAATTAAAAATCTCCCGCCTCCCCCTTTTCCCGACGATTGTAAAACCTGAGATATCATAACGAAAAGGTGCTTACAATCCCTAAAAATTACAGACACTCTTTGGAATTATCTCTCTCTACATTTGTGCATTATGAATTTCCATTTTAGATGTACACTTTTTTCTTAAATCAAAAGATTGAGTTTTTCACTCTCCCTTCATCCCGTAAACAAAAAAGGCAAATAGATCACAAAAAAATGAAAATTTTATAGTTGATGTGCGGAAAAAATTTAAAAATATATAATAAATAAATAAATATAATTTATTCACACACCACAAATGAACAGAAAAGTTTTGTTATCCATGTTTGGGAAATTCCACAAGTCCAAACCTAATATATTGGAATTTTACATGAAGGAGATTTTTTCCATACATATTTTAAAAATGGATATGGATGCTAGAAACATGTTAATAATTCAAATGACCTATGGATCTAAAGCTTTTAAAGAGAATAACTAACGCTCATTAAATTCTCAAGTGAACGTGTGGTGGGATATTTGCCTGCGTCAAACAAGCCATTATTTTGCCCATTTTCAAAAAGTGGACCTAACAATCATAGATGATTGTAAACTGATTTATTATGCGTAACGGACTATATTTTTGTAAGAAATGACTTATGGATTGGAAGTCAACACTCAGTTAAAAATCCTCTGCCTCCCCCTTTTCCCGACTATTGCAAAACCTTAGATATAAAAACGAAAAACTGCTTACAATAGCTAAAAATTATAGACACTCTTTGGAATTATCTCTCTCTACATTTGTGCATTGTGCATTTCCATTTTAGAAGTACACTTTTTTCTTAAATCAGAACTTTGAGTTTTCGCTCTCCCTTCATCCCGTAAACAAAATTGGCAGATAGATCACAACTAAATGAAAATTTTATAGTTGAAGTATGGAAAAAATTTAAAACAATAACAAATTTAAATAAAGAAAATTTCTTCACACACCACAAATCAACTCAAAAGTTTTGTTATCCAAGTTTGGGAAATTCAACTAGTCCAACCCTAATAGCTTGCAATTTTACATGAAGGAGATTTTTTCTACACATGTTTTAAAAAGAGATATGCATGCTTGAAACATGTTAAAGATTCAAATGACCTATGGATCCAAAGCTTTTAAAGCGAATAACAAATGCTCATTAAATTCTCAAGTGAACATGCTGTGGGATATTTACCCGAGTCTAACAAGTCATTATTTTGCCCATTTTAGAGAATTTGACCCAACAATCATAGATGAATGAAAAGAGATTTATCATGCGTTACGAGAAATATTTTTGTAAGAAATGACATAAGGATTGCAATTCTGGACTCAGTTAAAAATCCCCCGCCAACTCCTTTTCCTGGCAATTGCAAAACCTGAGATATAAAAACAAAAAAGAGCTTAAAATTCCTAAAAATTACAGACACTCTTTGAAATTATCTCTCTCTACATTTGTGCATTGTGCTTTTTCATTTTAGATGTACACTTTTTTCTTAAATCAAAACTTTAAGTTTTCGCTCTCCCTTCATCCCAAAAACAAAAAAGGATAAAAGCTCACAACAAAATGAAAATTTTATAGTTGATGTTTGGAAAAAATTTAAAACAATAAAAACTGTAAATAAATAAAGTTTATTCACACACCACAAATGAACACAAAAGTTTTGTTATCCAAGTTTGGGAAATTCCACTAGTTTAACCCTAATAGCTTGGAAGTTTACAAGAAAGAGATTTCTTCTACACATGTTTTAAAAATGGATATGCATGTTTGAAACATGTTAAAGATGCAAATGAGCTATAGATGCAAAGTTTTTAAAGAGAATAACAAACACTCATTAAATTCCCAGGTGAACTTGGATATTTACCCGAGTCAAACATGCCATTATTTTTCCCATTTGCACAAGGCTGACATAACAATCATAGATGATTGCAAAGTGATTTATCATGCGTAACGGGCAATATTTTTGTAAGAAATGACTTTTGGGTTGGAAGTCAACACTCAGTGAAAAATCCTCTGCCTCTCCCTTTTCCCGACGGTTGCAAAACTGTAAATATAAAAACAAAAAAGTGCTTACAATCCCAAAAAAAGACAGACACTCTTTGGAATTATCACTCTCTAAATTTGTGCATTTTGCTTTTCCATTTAAGTGTACACTTTTTTCTTAAATCAAAACTTTAACTTTTCGCTCTCCCCTCATCCAGAAAAGAAAAAAGGCAAAAAGCTCACAAAAAAATAAAAATTTTGTAGTTGATGTAAGGAAATTTTTTTTAAAAATTAAGAATGTAAATAAAGAAAATTTATTCACACCCCACAAAAGAACACAAAAGTTTTGTTATCCATTTTTTAGAAATTCTACTAGTTTAACCCTAATAGCTTGGAATTTTACAAGAAAGAGTTTCTTCTACACATGTTTTAAAAAAGGATATGCATGTTTGAAACATGTTAAAGATGAAAATAAGCTATGGATGAAAATCTCTTAAAGAGAATCACAAACACTCACTAAATTCTCAAGTGAACTAGCGGTGGGATATTTACCCGAGTCTATCATGCCCTTATTTTTCCCATTTCCAAATAGCTGCCATAACAATCACAGATGATTGCAAAGTGATTTTTCATCCGTAACGGGCTATATTTTTGTAAGAAATGACTTTTGGATTGGGAGTCAACACTCAGTTAAAAGAGCCCAGTCTCCCCCTTTTCCCGATGATTGTAAAACCTGAGATATAAAAACGAAAAAGTGCTTACAATCCCTAAAAATTATAGACACTCTTTGGAATTATCTCTCTCTACATTTGTGCATTGTGCATTTCCTTTTTAGATGTACACTTTTTTCTTAAATCAAAACTTTGAGTTTTTCTCTCTCCCTTCATCCCGTAAACAAAAAAGGCAAATAGCACAACGAAATGAAAATTTTATAGTTGATGTATGGAATAAGTTTAAAATAATCAAAAAAGTAAATAAAGAAAATTTATTCACACACCACAAATGAACACAAAAGTTTTGTTATACAAGTTTGGGAAATTCCACTGGTCCAACCCTAATATCTTGGAATTTTACATGAAGGAGATTTTTTCTACACATGTATTAAAAATGGATATGCATGCTCGAAACATGTTAAAGATTCAAATGAACTATGCATCCAAATTTTTTAAAGAGAATAAAAAACACTCATTATATTCTGAAGTGAACATGCGGTGGATATTTTCCCGAGTCAAACACGCCATTATTTTGCCCATTTTCAAAGTGTTGACCTAACAGTCATAGATGATTGTAAACTGATTTATTATGCGTAACGGGCTATATTTTTGTATGAAATGACTTATGGATTGGAAGTCAACACTCAGTTAAAAATCCTTTGCCTTCCCCTTTTCCCGACGATTGCAAAACCTTAGATATAAAAACAAAAAAGTTCTTTCAATCCCTAAAAATTATAGACACTCTTTGGAATTATCTCTCTCTACATTTGTGCAATGTGTATTTCCATTTTAGATGTACACTTTTTTCTTAAATCAGAACTTTGAGCTTCCGCTCTCCCTTCATTCCCTAAAAAAAAGACAAATAGATCACAAGAAAATGAAAATTTTATAGTTGATGCATGGAAAAAATTTAAAAAAATAACAACTGTAAATAAATAAAATTTATTCGCACACCACAGATGAACACAAAATTTTAGTTATCCAATTTTGGGAAATTCCACTAGTCCAACCCTAATAGCTTGGAATTTTACATGAAGGAGATTTTTTCTACACACGTATTAAAAATGGATACGCATGCTTGAAACATGTTAAATATTCAAATGACCTATGGATCCAAATCTTTTAAAGAGAATAACAAACGCTCATTAAATTCTTAAGCGAACTTGCGGTGGGATATTTACCTGAGTCAAACATGCCATTATTTTCCCCATTTGCAAAAGGCTGACATAAGAATTATAGATGGTATTAAAGTGATTTATCATGCGTAATGGGCTTTATTTTTTTAAGAAATGACTTTTGGATTGAGAGTCAACACTCAGTTAAAAATTCCCCGCCTCCCCCTTTTCCCGACGATTGTAAAATTTCAGATATAAAAACGAAAAAGTGCCTACAATCCCTAAAAATTACAGACACTCTTTGGAATTATCTCTCTCTACATTTGTACATTGTGCATTTCCATTTTAGATGTACACTTTTTTCTTAAATCAAAACTTTGAGTTTTTCGCTCTCCCTTCATCCCGTAAACAAAAAAGGTAAAAAGATCACAACAAAATGAAAATTTTTTAGTTGATGTATGGAAAAATTTTAAAACAATAAGAAAACTAAATAAAGAAAATTTATTCACACACCACAAATGAACACAAAAGCTTTGTTATCCATGTTTTGGAAATTCCACTATTGCAACCCTAATAGCTTGGAATTTTACATGAAGGTGATTTTTTCAACACGTTTTGAAAATGGATATGCATGCTAGAAACATGTTAAAAATTCAAATGACCTATGGATCCAAAGCTTTTAAAGAGAATAACAAACGCTCATTAAATTCTAAAGAGAACTTGTGGTGGGATATTTACCTGAGTCTGAACAGTCATTATTTTTCCAATTTCAAAAAGTTTGCCTAACAATGATAGATGATTGTAAAGTGATTTATCATGCGTAACGAGCTATATTTTTGTAGGAAATGACATATGGATTGCAAACCAACACTTTGTTAAAAATCCCCCGCCCCCCCTTTTCCCGACGATTGCAAAACCTGAGTTATAAAAATGAAAAAAGAGCTTACAATCCCTAAAAAATACAGACACTCTTTGGAATTATCTCTCTCTATATTGATGCATTGTGCTTTTCCATTTTAGATGTACATTTTTTTCTTAAATCAAAATATTAAGTTTTCGCTCTCCCTACATCCCGAAAACAAAAAGGCAAAAACCTCACAACAAAATGTAAATTTTATAGTTGATGTATGAAAAAAATTAAAACAATAAGAAATGTAAATAAATAAAATTTATTCACACTCCACAAATGAACACAAAAGTTTTGTTATCCAAGTTTGGGAAATTCCACTAGTTTAACCCTAATAGCTTGCAATTTTACAAGAAAGAAATTTCTTCTACACAACTTTTCAAAATGGATATGCATGTTTGAAAAATGTTAAAGATGCAAATGAGCTATGGATGCAAAGCTCTTAAAAAGAATAATAAACACTCATTAAATTCTCAAGTGAACTTGCAATGGGAAACATGCAATTATTTTGCCCATTTGCAAAAGGCTGACATAACAATCATAGATGATTGAAAAGTGATTTATCATGCGTAACGGGCTGTAATTTAGTAAGAATTGACTTTTGGATTGGGAGTCAACACTCAGTTAAAAATCCCTTGCCTCCCCCTTTTCCCGACGATTGCAAAACCTGAGATATAAAACAGAAAAAGTGCTTACAATCCCTAAAAATTACAGACACTCTTTGGAATTATCTCTCTCTACATTTGTGCATTGTGCATTTCCATTTTAGATGTACACTTTTTTCATAAATCAAAACTTTGAGTTTTTCGCTCTCCCTTCATCCTGTAAACAAAAAAGGAAATGAATCACAACAAAATGAAAATTTTATAGTTGATGTATGGAAAAAATTAAATAAAGAAAATTTATTGACACACCATAAATGAACACAAAAATTTTGTGATCCAAGTTTGGGAGTATCCACTAGTCCAACCATAATATCTAGGAATTTTACATGAAGGAAATTTTTTTTACACATGTTTTAAAAATGGATATGCATGCTAGAAACATGTTAAAGATTCAAATGACCTATGCATCCATAGCTTTTAAAGAGAATGACAAAAGCGCAATAAATTCTACAGTGAACTTTCGGTGGGATATTGGCCCGAGTCAAACAAGCCATTATTTTGCCAATTTTCAAAGAGTTGACCAAACAATCATAGATGATTGTAAATGGATTTATCATGCGAAACGGGTTATATTTTTGTAAGAAATGACTTATCAATTGGAAGTCAACACTCAGTTAAAAATCCTCTGCCTCCCCCTTTTCCCGACTATTGCAAAACCTTAGATATAAAAACGAAAAAGTGCTTACAATCCCTAAAAATTACAGACACACTTTGGAATTATCTCTCTCTACATTTGTGCACTATGTATTTCCATTTTATATGTACATTTTTTTCTTAAATCAGAACTTTGAGTTTTCGCTCTCCCTTCATCCCGTAAACAAAACAGGCAAATTGATCACAACAAAATGAAAAATTTATAGTTGATGTATGGAAAAAATTTTAAAAAATAAAAATGTATATAAAGAAAATTTATTCACACACCACAAATGAACACAAAAGTTTTGTTATCCAAGTTTGGGAAATTGCACTAGTCCAACCCAAATAGATTAGAATTTTACATGAAGGAGATTTTTTCTACACATGTTTTAAAAATGGATATGCATGTTTGAAACCTATTAAAGATTCAGATAACCTATGGATCCAAAGCTTTTAAAGAGAATAAAAAATGCTAATTAAATTCTCAAGTGAACGTGCGGTGGGATATTTACCCGAGTCTAACAAGTCATTATTTTGCCCATTTTCAAGAAGTTGACCTAACAATCATAGATGAATGTAAAGTGATTTATCATGCGTAACGGGCTATATTTTTGTAAGAAATGACTTATGAATTGCAGTTCAACACTCAGTTAAAAATCCATGGCCTCCCCTTTTTCCCAACGATTGCAAAACCAGAGATATAAAAACTAAAAAGAGCTTACAATCCCTAAAAAATACAGACTCTCTTTGGAATTATCTCTCTCTAAATTTGTGCATTGTGATTTTCCATTATAGATGTACACTTTTTTCTTAAATCAAAACTTTAAGTTTTCTCTCTCCTTTCATCCCGTAAACAAAAAAGGCAAATAGATCACAACAAAATAAAAATTTTATAGTTGATGTATGGAAAAAATTTAAAACAATAAAAAAAGTAAATAAAGAAAATTTATTCACACACCACAAATGAACACAAAAGTTTTGTTATCATAGTTTGGGAAATTCCACCAGTCCAACCCTAATATCTTGGAATTTTACATGAAAGAGATTTTTTCTACACATGTTTTAAAAATGGATATGCCTGCTAGAAACATGTTAAAAATTCAAATGACCTATTCATCCAAAGATTTTAAAGAGAATAACAAACGCTCATTAAAGTCTCAAATGAACTTGCGGTGGGATATTTGCCCGAGTCAAACAAGCCATTATTTTGCCCATTTTAAAAGAGTTGACCTAATAATCATAGATGATTGTAAACTGATTTATTATGCGTAACGGGCAATATTTTTGTAAGAAATGACTTTTGGATTGGAAGTCAACACTCAGTTAAAAATCCTCTGTCTCCCGCTTTTCCCAACAATTGCAAAACTGTAGATATAAAAACGAAAAAGTCCTTACAATCCCTAAAAAATACAAACACTCTTTGGAATTATCTCTCTCTAAATTTGTGCATTGTGCGTTTCCATTTTAGATGTACACTTTTTTCTTAAATCAAAACTTTAAGTTTTCGCTTTCCCCTCATCCAGAAAAGAAAAAAGGCAAAAAGCACACAACAAAATGAAAATTTTGTAGTTGATGTAAGGAAAAAATATAAAAAAATTAAGAATGTAAATAAAGAAAATTTATTCACACCCCACAAATGAACACAAAAGTTTTGCTATCCATGTTTGGGAAATTCTACTAGTTTAGCCCTAATAGCTTGGAATTGCACAAGAAAGAGATTTCTTCTACACATGTTTTAAAAATGGATATGCATGGTTGAAACATGTTAAAGATGCAAATGAGCTATGGATGCAAAGCTCTTAAAGAGAATAATAAACACTCATTAAATTTTCAAGTGAACTTGCGGTGGGATATTTACCCAAGTCAATCATGCCCTTATTTTGCCCATCTGCAAAAGGGTGACATAACAATCATAGACGATTGTAAAGTGATTTTTCATGCGTAACGGGCTATATAAAACCAGAGATATAAAAACGAAAATGTGCTTACAATCCCTAAAAATTACAAACACTCTTTGGAATTATCTCTCTCAACATTTGTGCATTGTGCATTTCCTTTTTAGATGTACACTTTTTTCTTAAATCAAGACTTAGAGTTTTTTGTTCTCCCTTCATCCCGTAAACAAAAAAGGCAAATAGATCACAACAAATTGAAAATTTTATAGTTGATGTACGGAAAAAAATTAAAACAATAAAAAAATTAAATAAATAAAATTTATTCACACACCACAAATGAACACAAAAGTTTTGTTATCCAAGGTTGGGAAATTCCATTGGTCCAACCCTAATATCTTGGAATTTTACATGAAGGAGATTTTTTCTACACATGTTTTAAAAATGGATATGCATGCTAGAAACATGTTAAAGATTCAAACGAACTATTCATCCAAAGTTTTTAAAGAGAATAACAAACGCTCATTATATTCTCAAGTGAACGTGCAGTGGATATTTGCCCGAGTCAAACAAGCCATTATTTTGTCCATTTGCAAAGTGTTGACCTAACAATCATAGATGATTGTAAACTCATTTATTATGCGTAATGGGCTATAGTTTTGTACGAAATGACTTATGGATTGGAAGTCAACACTTAGTTAAAAATCGTCCGCCTCCCCCTTTTCCCGACGAATGTAAAACCTTAGATATAAAAATGAAAAATTGCCTACAATCCCTAAAAGTTACAGACACTCTTTGGAATTATCTGTCTCTACATTTGTACAATTTGCATTTCCATTTTAGATGTACACTTTTTTCTTAAATCAGAACTTTGTGTTTTCGCAATCCCTTCATCCCGCAAAAAAAAAGGCATATAGAACACAACAAAATGAAAATTTTATAGTTGATGTATGGAAAAAATTTGAAACAGTAACAAATGTAAATAAATAAAATTTATTCACACACCACAACTGAACACAAAATTTTTGTTATCCAAGTTTAGGAAATTCCACTAGTCCAACCCTAATAGCTTGGAATTTTACATGAAGGAGATTTTTTCTACACATGTATTAAAAATGGATATGCATGCTTGAAACATGTTAAAGATTCAAATGACCTATGGATCCAAAGCTTTTAAAGAGAATAACAAACGCTGATTAAATTCTTAAGTGAACTTGCGTTGGGATATTTACCCCAGTCAAACATGCCATTATTTTGCCCATATGCAAAAGGCTCACATAACAATTATAGATGGTAGTAAAGTGATTTATCATGCGTCATGGGCTTTCTTCTTTTAAAAAATGGCTTCTGGATTGAGAGTCAACACTCAGTTAAAAATCCCCCGCCTCCCCCTTTTCCCGATGATTGTAAAATCTCAGATATAAAAATGAAAAAGTGCCTACAATCCCTAAAAATTACAGACACTCTTTGGAATTATCTCTCTCTACATTTGTACATTGTGCGTTTCCATTTTAGATGTATACTTTTTTCTTAAATCAAAACATTGAGTTTTTCGCTCTCCCTTCATCCCGTCAACAAAAAATGCAAATAGATCACAACAAAATGAAAATTTTTTAGTTGATGTATGGAAAACATTTAAAACAATAAAAAAAGTGAATAAAGAAAATTTATTCACACACCACAAATGAACACAAAATTTTTGTTATCCAAGTTTTGGAAATTCCACTATTGCAACCCTAATAGCTTGGAATTTTACATGAAGGTGGATTTTTCTACACGTTTTGAAGATGGATATGCATGCTAGAAACATGTTAAAAATTCAAATGACCTATGGGTGAAAAGCTTTTAAAGAGAATAAAAAACGCTCATTAAATTCTGAAGTGAACGTGTGGTGGGATATTTACCTGAGTCTAACAAGTCATTAGTTTTCCCAATTTCAAAAAGTTGACCTAACAATGATAGATGATTGTAAAGTAATTTATCATGCGTAACGTGCCATATTATTGTAGGATATGACACTTTTTTCTTAAATGAAACTTTTATTGTTGATGAATCCAAAAAATTTAAAACTATAAAAAATGTCTATAAAGAAAATTTATTCCCACACGACAAATGAACACAAAAGTTTTGTTATCCAAGTTTGGGAAATTCCACTAGTTTAACCCTAATTTCAAGGAATTTTACTAGAAAGAGATTTCTTCTACACATGTTTTAAAAATGTATATGCATATTTGAAACATGTTAAAGATGCAAATGAGCTATGGATGCAAAGCTTTTAAAGAGAATAACAAACACTCATTAAATTCTCAAGTGAACTTGCGGTTGGATATTTACCCGAGTCAAACTTGCCATTATTTTGCCCATTTGAAAAATGCCGACATACTAATCATAGATGATTGTAAAGTGACATGTCATTCGTAACGGGCTATATTTTTTTTAAGAAATGACTTTTAGATTGGGAGTCAACACTCAGTTAAAAATCCCCAGACTCCCCCTTTTCCCAACGATTGCAAAACCTGAGATATAAAAACAAAAAAGTGCTTACAATCCCTTAAAATTACAAAAACTCTTTGGAATTATCTCTCTCTACATTTGTGCATTGTGCTTTTCCATTTTCGTTGTACAATTTTTTGTTAAATCGAAACATCGAGTTTTTCGCTCTCCCTTCATCCCGTAAACAAAAAAGGCAAATAGATCACAACAAAATGAAAATTTTATTGTTGATGGACGGAAAAAATTTAAAACAATAAAAAAATTAAATAAATATATTCACACACCACAAATGAACACAAAAGTTTTGTTATCCAAGTTAGGGAAATTCCACTAGTCCGACACTAATATCTTGGAATTTTACATAAAGGAGATTTTTTCTACACATGTTTTAAAAATTGATATGCATACTAGAAACATGTTAAAGATTCAAATGACCTATGGATCCATAGCTTTTAAAGTGAATAAAAAACGCTCATTAAATTCTCAAGTGAACGTGCGGTGGGCTATTTGCCTGAGTCAAACAAGCCATTATTTTGCCCATTTTCAAAAAGTTGACCTAACAATCATAGATGATTGTAAAGTTATTTGTTATGCATAACAGGCTATATTTTTGTAAGAAATGACTTATGGATTGGAAGTCAACACTCAGTTAAAAATCCCCCGCCTCCCCCTTTTCCCCACGATTGCAAAACCTTAGATTTAAAAAAGAAAAACTGCTTAAGATCCGTAAAAATTACAGACACTCTTTGGAATTGTCTCTCTCTACATTTGTGCACTGTGCATTTCCATTTTAGATGTACACTTTTATCTTAAATAAGAACTTTGAGTTTTTCGCTCTCCCTTCATCTCCTAAACAAAAATGGCAAATAGATGACAACAAAATAAAATTTTATAGTTGATGTGTGGAAAAAATTTAAGACAATAACTAATGTAAATAAAAAATTTTATTCACACACCACAAATGAACACAAAAGTTTTGTTATCCAATGTTGGAAAATTCCACTTGTCCAAACCTCAAAACAAAATGAAAATTTTAAAGTTGATGTATGGAAAAAATTGAAAAAAATAACAAATGTAAATAAATAAAATTTATTCACACTCCACAACTGAACACAAAAGTTTTGTTATCCAAGTTTGGGAAATTCCAGTAGTTTAACCCTAGTAGCTTGGAATTTTGCAAGAAAGAGAATTCTTGTACACATGTTTTAAAAATGGATATGCATGTTTGAAACATGTGAAAGATGAAAATGAGCATTGGATGCAAATCTTTTAATGAGAATAACAAACGCTAATTAAATTCTCAAGTGAACTTGCGATGGGATATTTACCTGAGTCTAACAAGTCATTATTTTGCCCATTTTCAAAAAGTTGACCTAACAAAGATAGATGATTGTAAAGTGATTTTTCATGCGTAACGGGTTATATTTTGGTAGGAAATGACTTATGGATTTCAAATCAACACTCAGTTAAAAATCCCCCGCCCCCCCTTTCCCGATGATTGCAAAACCTGAGATAAAAAAACTAAAAGAAGCTTACATTCCCTAAAAAATACAGACACTCTTTGGAATTATCTCTCTGTACATTTGTGCATTTGGCTTTTCCATTTTAGATGTACACTTTTTTCTTAAATCAAAACATTAAGTTTTCGCTCTCCTTTCATCCCAAAAAGCAAAACGGCAAAAACCTTACTACAAAATGAAAATTTTATAGTTGATGTATGGGAAAAATTTTAAACAATAACAAATGTAAATAAAGAAAATTTATTCACACTCCACAAATGAACACAAAAGTTTCGTTATCCAAGTTTGGGAAATTCCACTAGTCCCACCCTAATATCTTGGAATTTTACATGAAGGAGATTTTTTGTACACATGTTTTAAAAATGGATATACATGCTAGAAACATGTTTTAGATTCAAATGACCTATGGATCCAAAGCTTATAAAGAGAATAAAAAACGCACATTAAATTCTCATGTGAACATGCGGTGGAATATTTGTCCGAGTCAAACAAACCATTATTTTCCTCTTTTTCAAAGAGTTGACCTAACAATCATAGATGATTGTAAAGTGATTTATCATGCATAACGGGCTATATTTTTGTAAGAAATGACTTATGGATTGGAAGTCAACACTTAGTTAAAAATCCCCCACCTCCCCCTTTTTCCCAATGATTGCAAAACCTTAGATATAAAAACGAAAAAGTGCTTACAATCCCTAAAAATTATAGACACTCTTTGGAATTATCTCTCTCTCCGTTTTTGTATTGTGCATTTCCATTTTAGGTGTATATTTTTTCTTTAATAGAACTTTGAGTTTTCGCTCTCCCTTCATCTCAAAAACAAAAAAGGCAAAAAGATCACAACAAAATAAAATTTTTATAGTTGATGTGTGGAAAAAATTTAAAACAATAACTAATGTAAATAAAGAAAATTTATTCACACACCACAAATGAACACAAAAGTTTTTTTTTTCCAAGTTTCGGAAATTCCACTTGTCCAACCCTAATAGCTTGCAATTTTACATGAATTGAGATTTTTTCTACACATGTTTTAAAAATGGATATGCATGCTTGAAACATGTTAAAGATTCAAATGACCTACGGATCAAAAGCTTTTAAAGAGAATAACAAACACTCATTAAATTCTCAAGTGACCATGCCGTGGGATATTTACCCGAGTCTAACAAATCATTATTTTGCCCATTTTCAAAAATTTGACCTAACAATCATAGATGATTGTAAAGTGATTGATCATGCGTAACGGGCTATATTTTTTTCAGAAATGACTAATGGATTGCAATTCAACACTTAGTTAAAAATCCCCCACCACCCCCTTTTTCCGACGATTGCAAAACCTGAGATATAAAAACTAAAAAGAGCTTACAATCCCTAAAAAATACAGACACTCTTTGGAATTACCTCTCTCTAAATTTTTGCATTGTGCTTTTCCATTTTATATGTACACTTTTTTCTTAAATCAAAACTTTCAGTTTTCGCTCTCCCTTCATCCTGAAAACAAAAAAGGCAAAAACCTCACAACAAAATGAAAATTTTATAGTTGATGTGTGGAAAAAATTTAAAACAATAACTAATGTAAATAAAGAAAATTTATTCACGCACCACAAATGAACACAAAAGTTTTTTTTTTCCAAGTTTCGGAAATTCCACTTGTCCAACCCTAATAGCTTGCAATTTTACATGAATTGAGATTTTTTCTACACATGTTTTAAAAATGGATATGCATGCTTGAAACATGTTAAAGATTCAAATGACCTACGGATCAAAAGCTTTTAAAGAGAATAACAAACACTCATTAAATTCTCAAGTGACCATGCCGTGGGATATTTACCCGAGTCTAACAAATCATTATTTTGCCCATTTTCAAAAATTTGACCTAACAATCATAGATGATTGTAAAGTGATTGATCATGCGTAACGGGCTATATTTTTTTCAGAAATGACTAATGGATTGCAATTCAACACTCAGTTAAAAATCCCCCACCACCCCCTTTTTCCGACGATTGCAAAACCTGAGATATAAAAACTAAAAAAAGCTTACAATCCCTAAAAAATACAGACACTCTTTGGAATTACCTCTCTCTAAATTTTTGCATTGTGCTTTTCCATTTTATATGTACACTTTTTTCTTAAATCAAAACTTTCAGTTTTTGCTCTCCCTTCATCCTGAAAACAAAAAAGGCAAAAACCTCACAACAAAATGAAAATTTTATAGTTGATGTGTGGAAAAAATTTAAAACTATAACTAATGCAAATAATGAAATTTTATTCACACACCACAAATGAACACAAAAGTATTGTTATCCAAGTTTTGGGAAATTCCACTTGTCCAACCCTAATAGCTTGGAATTTGACATGAAGGAGATTTTTTCTACACATGTTTTAAAAATTGATATGCATGCTTGAAACATGTTAAATATTCAAATGACCCATGGATCCAAAGCTTTTAAAGAGAATAACAAACGCTCATTAAATTCTCAAGTGAACTTGCGGGGCGATATTTACACGAGTCGAACAAGTCATTATATTGCCCATTTTAAAAAATTTGACCTAACAATCATAGATGTTTTTAAAGTGATTTATCATGCGTAACGGGCTATATTTTTGTAAGAAATGACTTTTGGATTGGAAGCAACACTCAGTTAAAAATCCCCCGCCTCCCCCTTTTCTCGACGATTGCAAAACCTGAGATATAAAAACAAAAAATAGCTTACAATCCCTAAAAATTACAGACACTCTTTGGAATTATCTCTCTCTCCATTTGTGCATTGTGCATGTCCATTTTAGTTGTACACATTTTTCTTAAATCAAAACTTTGATTTTTTTGCTTTCCCTTCATCCCGTAAACAAAAAAGGCAAATAGATCACAACAAAATGAAAATTTTATTGTTGATGTACGGAAAAAATTTAAAATATAAAAAAAGTAAATAAAGAAAATTTATTCACACCCCATAAATGAACACAAAAGTTTTGTTATCCAAGTTTGGGAAATTCCACTAGTCCAAAACTAATATCTTGGAATTTTACATGAAGGAGATTTTTTTACACCTGTTTTAAAAATGGATATGCATGCTAGAAACATGTTAAAGATTCAAATGACCTATGGATCCAAATCTTTTAAAGAGAATACCAAACGCTTATTAAATTCTCAAGTGAACGTGTGATAGATGTCATATTCTGATATGAGAACTAGGTTAATTATAATAGAATAACCTTTATAATTGTGTTATAGGTGGTTATTTATCGGTTTTCAAATGAAACGTGCATTTATTGAATTTGCCATTAATCACTGTCGATATTGCATATTTTTCTCTCCTGAATTATATTTCATTGTTTTGAAGGTTTATTTCTTTCTTAAATGATTTTTATGGATTCAATTATGGAATTTTAGGAGAATTTTGGTGGAGAAGGAGATATTTACCAAAATGCCCTTAGTAAAATGGAGGTATTTTTTTAGGGAAAATCGTATTAAAAGAAAAGGAAAAATTGTATTAAAGGGGGAGAGCATCGAGAGAAAAGGGGGGGCATCGACCAAAACAGAGGACGAGGGGACCGAAACAGGGGAAGACCCGAGAGGAGTTTGCCACTGTCGTTCGCCACGCCACCGTCGTCCACCGCCATCCAACAACCGAGAATAGACCCGAAGAGAGCTCGATAGAGTCTCCGTCGCGGTGAGTTCGAATGTGCCAATTTCTTCTCACCAGCCTGAGAGGTGATCCGAGAGGGCTTCTCCGGTGCCAATCCCGCATTCCGACCATCCTCCAGTGTCGATTACGTATTTCTGACCATTCCCGGTGCTATTTCGACTCCGACCGAGACTCATGAGAGCCGGTTAGAGGACTTCAGCTCTATTTCGTTCTTCGCCAGACGTCACCTCCGTCCGTCGACTTCTATCCTTCATCGCCAGCGTCTTCTCTATCTTCGGCCACTCACTCTTGCTACCTGAAGCCATCAATTTCAGGAAATTACAGCACCCGTGAGAACGAGTCTGTTGCCCGAGCGAGAGGAAGGAGAAGGGGAGTAATTCATCATTTTTGAATTTAATTTTTCTATAGTTTGAACTTAGGTCTTGAATGTTTATTAAATGTGATTTGATAATTAATGTTTATTGAATTTTCGTTTTTCGAATATTTGATTAAATTAGCTAGTTAGGGTTGGATTATAATTTAGGTTGGATTTTGGTATTTTAATCCAATTTTTGTCTTTCACTCAATGCGCTTGAGAGAGGCATGAATCACCGTAAAATCCAGAGTTGACCTTTCCTATTGTGAAAGTAGTTAACCAGATGATTGCTTGATAATTTAGGATATAATTAGTGTTTAGCTCAGATTAATTCATCATATTTCGTTAGGCTAGTTGACTGAACAATACACAAAATTCAGTCCTCCCTGTGGATATGACCCTCGCTTCCTACTAAATTACATGAACGATTCGTATGCTTGTGAGGTATAAAAGTCGATGTAATTAAATTTTACATCAACGTGCGGTGGGATATTTGCCAGAGTTAAACAAGCCATTATTTTGCCCATTTTCAAAAAATTGACCTAACAATCACAAATGATTGTAAAGTGATTTGTCAAGCGCAATGGGCTATATTTTTTTAAGAAATGACTTATGGATTGGAAGTCAACACAGTTAAAAATCCCCCGCCTCCCCCTTTTCTAGACGATTATAAAAACTTAGATATAAAAATGAAGAAGTGCTTACGATCCCTAAAAATTACAGACACACTTTGGAATTATCTCACTCTACATTTGTGCATTGTGCTTTTCCATTTTAAATGTACACTTTTTTCTTAAATCAAAACTTTGAATTTTCCCTCTCCCTTCATCCCAAAAACAAAAAAGGCAAAAACCTCACAACAAAATGAAAATTTTGTAGTTGATGTATGGAAAAAATTTAAAACAATAACAAATGTAAATAAAGAAAATTTATTCACACAACACAAATGAACCCAAAAGCTTTGTTATCCAAGTTTGGGAAATTCCACTAGTTTAACCCTAATAGCTAGGAATTTTACAAGAAAGAGATTTCTTCTACACATGTTTTAAAAATGGATATGCATGTTTGAAACATGTTCAAGATGCAAATGAGCTATGAATGCAAAGCTTTTAAAGAAAATAACAAACGTTGATTAAATTCTCAAGTAAACTTGCGGTGGGATATTTACCCCAGTCAAACATGCAATTATTTTGTCCATTTGCAAAAAGTTCACATAACAATCATAGATGATTGTAAAGTGATTTATTGTGAGCAATGGGCTATATTTTTTTAAGAAATGAGTTATGGATTGGAAGTCAACACTCAGTTAAAAATCCCCCGCTTCCTCCTTTTCCGAACAATTGCAAAACCTTAGATTTAAAAAACTAAAAGTGCTTACAATCCCTAAAAATTACAGACACACTTTGGAATTATCTCTCTCTACATTAGTGCATTGTGCATTTCAATTTTAGATGGACACTTTTTTCTTAAATCAGAACTTTGAGTTTTCGCTCTCCCTTCATCCCGTAAACAAAACAGGCGAATTGATCACAACAAAATGAAAATTTTATAGTTGATGTATGGAAAAAATTTAAAACAATAAAAAATGTAAATAAAGAAAATTTATTCACACACCACAAATGAACACAAAAGTTTTGTTATCCATGTTTGGAAAATTCCACTAGTCCAACACTAATATCTTGGAATTTTACATGAAGGAGATTTTTTCTACACCTGTTTTAAAAATGGATATGCATGCTAGAAACATGTTAAAGATTCAAATGACCTATGGATCCAAAGCTTTTAAAGAGAATAACAAACGCTCATTAAATTCTCAAGTGAACGTGCAGTGGGATATTTGCCCGAGTCAAACAAGCCATTATTTTGCCCACTTTGAAAAAATTGACCCAACAATCATAGGTGATTGTAAAGTGGTTTGTCATGCGTAACGGGCTATATTTTTTTAAGAAATGACTTACGGATTGGAAATCAACACTCAGTTAAAAATCCCACGCCTCCCCCTTTTCCCTACGATTGCAAAACCTTAGATATAAAAACTAAAAAGTGCTTATGATCCCTAAAAATTATAGACACTCTTTGGAATAATCTCTCTTTAAATTTGAGCATTGTGCATTTCAATTTTAGATGTACACTTTTTTATTACATCAAAACTTCGTGTTTTTCGCTCTCCCTTCATCCCTTAAACAAAAAAGGCAAATAGATCTCAACAAAATGAAAATTTTATTGTTTATGTATGGAAAAAATTTAAAACAATATAAAAAGTAAATAAAAAAAATTTATTCACACACCACAAATCACCACAAAAGTTTTGTTATCCAAGTTTGGGAAATTCCACTAGTCCAACACTAATATCTTGGAATTTTACATGAAGGAGATTTTTTCTACACCTGTTTTAAAAATGGATATGCATGCTAGAAACATGTTAAAGATTCAAATGACCGATGGATCCAAAGCTTTTAAAGAGAATAACAAACGCACATTAAATTCTCAAGTGAACGTGCGGTGGGATATTTGCCCGAGTCAAAGAAGCCATTCTTTTGCCCATTTTCAAAGGGTTGACCTAACAATCATAGATGATTGTAAACTGATTTATTATGCGTAACGGGCTATATTTTTGTAAGAAATGACTTATGGATTGGAAGTCAACACTCAGTTAAAAATCCTATGCCTCCTCCTTTTCCCGACTATTGCAAAAACTTAGATATAAAAATGAAAAAGTGCTTAAAATCGCTAAAAATTATAGACACTCTTTGGAATTATCTCTCTCTACATTTGTGCATTGTGCAATTCCATTTTAGAAGTTCACTTTTTTCTTAAATAAGAACTTTGAGTATTCGCTCTCCCTTCATCCCGTAAACAAAAAAGGAAAATAGATCGCAACCAAATGAAAATTTTATAGTTGATGTATGGAAAATATTTAAAACAATAACAAATTTAAATAAATAAAATTTATTCACACACCGCAAATCATCTCAAAAGTTTTGTTATCCATGTTTGGGAAATTCCACTAGGCCAACCCTAATAGGTTGGAATTTTACGTGAAGAAGATTTTTTCTACACGTGTTTTAAAAAGGGATATGCATGCTTGAAACATGTTAAAGATTCAAATGACCTATGGATCCAAAGCTTTTAAAGAGAATAATAAATGCTTATTATATTCTCAAGTGAACATGCGGTGGGATATTTACCCGAGTCTAACAAGTCATTATTTTTCCCATTTTCAAAAAGTTGACCTAAAAATCATAGATGAATGTAAAGTGATTTATCATGCATAAAGGGCTATATTTTTGTATGAAATGACTTATGGATTGCAATTCAAAACTCAGTTAAAAATCCCCCGCCTCCCCCTTTTCCCGACGATTGCAAAACCTGAGATATAAAAACTAAAAAGAGCTTACAATCCCTAAAAAATACAGACACTCTTTGGAATTATCTCTTTCTAAATTTGTGCATTGTGATTTTCCATTTTAGATGTATACGTTTTTCTTTAATCAAAACTTTAATTTTTCGGTCTCCCTTCATCCCGAAAACAAAAAAGGCAAAAAACTCACAAATAAATGAAAATTTTATAGTTGATGTATAGGAAAAATTTAATAAAATAAAAATGTAAATAAATAAAATTTATTCACACACCACAAATGAACACAAAAGTTTTGTTATCCAAGTTTGGGAAATTCCACTAGTTTAACCCTAATAGCTTCGAATTTTACAAGAGAGATTTCATTTACACATGTTTTAAAAATGGATATACTTGTTTGAAACATGTTAAAGATGCAAAGGAGCTATGGATGCAAAGCTCTTAAAGAGAATAACAAACGCTCATTATATTCTCAAGTGAACTTGCGGTGGGATATTTACCCGAGTCAAACATGCTATTATTTTGCCCAATTGCAAAAAGCTGACATAACAATCATAGATGATTGTAAAATTATTTATCTTTCATAACGGGCTATATTTTTTGAAGGAAATGACTTTTGGATATGGAGTCAACACTCAGTTAAAAATCCCCCGCCTCCCCCTTTTCCCTACAATTACAAAACCTGAGATATAAAAACGAAAAACTTCTTACAATCCCTAAAAATTACAGACACTCTTTGAAATTATCTCTCTCTACATTTGTGCATTGAGCATGTCCATTTTAGATGTACACATTTTTCTTAAATCAAAACTTTGAGTTTTTCGCTCTCCCTTCATCACCACAAATGAACACAAAAGTTTTGTTATCCAAGTTTGGGAAATTCCACTAGTCCAACACTAATATCTTTGAATTTTACATGAAGGAGATTTTTTCTACACCTGTTTTAAAAATGGATATGCATGCCAGAAACATGTTAAAGATTCAAATGACCTATGGATCTAAAGCTTTTAAAGAGAATAACAAACGCTCATTAAATTCTCAAGTGAACGTGCGGTGGAATATTTTCCCGAGTCAAACAAGCCATTATTTTGCCCACTTTCAAAAAATTGACCCAACAATCATAGATGATTGTAAAGTGGTTTGTCATGCGTAACGGGCTATATTTTTTTACAAAATGACTTATGGATTGGAAATCAACACTCAGTTAAAAATCCTCCGCCTCCCCCTTTTCCTGACGATTGCAAAACCTAAGATATAAACAATAAAAAGTGCTTACGATCCCTAAAAATTACAGACAATCTTTGGAATTATATGTCTCTACATTTGTGCAATGTGCATTTCCATTTTAGACGTACACTTTTTTCTTAAATCAGAACTTTGAGTTTTCGCTCTCCCTTCATCCCGTAAAAAAAAAAGGTATATAGATTACTACAAAATGAAAATTTTAAAGTTGATGTATGGAAAAAATTTTAAACAATAAAAAATATAAATAAATAAAATTTATTCACACACCACAGATGAACACAAAATTTTTGTTGTCCAAGTTTGGGAAATTCCACTAGTCCAACCCTAATAGCTTGGAATTTTACATGAAGGAGATTTTTTCTACACATGTATTAAAAATGGATATGCATGCTTAAAACATGTTAAAGATTCAAATGACCTATGGATCCAAAGCTTTTAAAGTGAATAACAAACACTCATTAAATTCTCAAGTGAACTTGCGGTGGGATTTTTACCCGAGTCAAACATGCCATTATTTTGCCCATTTGCAAAAGGTTGACATAACAATTATAGATGGTAGTAAAGTGATTTATCATGCGCAATGGGTTTTATTTTTTTATGAAATGACTTTTGGATTGAGAGTCAACACTCAGTTAAAAATCCCCCACCTCCCCCTATTCCCGACGATTGTAAAATCTCAGATATAAAAACGAAAAAGTGCCTACAATCCCTACAAATTACATACACTCTTTGGAATTATCTCTCTCTACATTTGTACATTGTGCATTTCCATTTTAGATGTACACTTTTTTCTTAAATCAAAACTTTGAGTTTTTCGCTCTCCCTTCATCCCGTAAACAAAAAAGACAAATAGCTCACAACACAAGGAAATTTTTTTAGTTGATGAATGGAAAAAATGTAAAACAATAAAAAAACTAAATAAAGAAAATTTATTCACACACCACAAATGAACACAAAAGCTTTGTTATCCAAGTTTTGGAAATTCCACTATTGCAACCCTAAGAGCTTGGAATTTCACATGAAGGTGATTTTTTCTACACGTTTTGAAAATGGATATGCATGCTAGAAACATGTTAAAAATTCTAATGACCTATGGATCCAAAGCTTTTAAAGAGAATAACAAACGCTCATTAAATTCTCAGGTCAACATGTGGTGGGATATTTACCTGAGTCTACCAAGTCATTATTTTTCCCAATTTCAAAAAGTTGACCTGACATTGATAGATGATTGTAAAGTGATTTATTATGTGTAACGGGCTATATTTTTTTAGGAAATGACATATGGATTGCAAATCAACACTCTGTTAAAAATGCCCCACCTCCCCTTTTCCCGACGATTGCAAAACCTGAGATATAAAAATGAAAAAGGTGCTTACAATCCCTAAAAAATACAGACACTCTTTGGAATTATCTCTCTCTATATTTGTGCATTGTACTTTTCCATTTCAGATGTACACTTTTTTCTTAAATCAAAACATTAAGTTTTCGCTCTCCCTTCATCCCGAAAACAAAAAAGGAAAACCTCACAACAAAATGAAAATTTTATAGTTGATGTATGAAAAAAAATTAAAACAATAAGAAATGTAAATAAAGAAAATTTATTCACACTCCTCAAATGAACACAAAAGTTTTGTTATCCAAGTATGGGAAATTCCACTGGTTTAACCCTAATAGCTTGGAATTTTACAAGAAATAAATTTCTTCTACACAAGTTTTAAAAATGGATATGCATGTTTGAAATATGTTAAATATGCAAATGAGCTATGGATGCAAAGATTTTAAAGAGAATAACAAACACTCATTAAATTCTCAAGTGAACTTGCAGTTGGATAATTACCCGAGTCTAACATGGCATTATTTTGCCCATTTGCAAAAGGCTGACACAACAATCATAGATGATTGTAAAGTTTTTATCATGCGTAACGGGCTATAATTTTGTAAGAATTGACTTTTGGATTGGGAGTCAACACTCAGTTAAAAATCCCCTGCCTCCCACTTTTCCCGACGATTGCAAAACCTGAGATATAAAAACGAAAAAGTGGTTACAATCCCTAAAAATTACAGACACTCGTTGGAATTATCTCTCTCTACATTTGTGCATTGTGCATTTCCATTTTAAATGTACACTTTTTTCATAAACCAAAACTTTGAGTTTTTCGCTCAGCCATCATCCTATAAACAAAAAAGGGAAATAGATCACAACAAAAAGAAAATTTTATAGTTGATGTACGGAAAAAATTAAAAAAAATAAAAAATTAAATAAAGAAAATTTATTCACACACCACAAATGATACAAAAATTTTTTTGTCCAAGTTTGGGAATATCCACTTGTCCAACCCTAATATCTTGGAATTTTACATGAAGGTGATTTTTTCTACCTATGTTTTAAAAATGGATATGCATGCTAGAAACATGTTAAAGTTTCAAATGACCTATGCATCCATAGCTTTTAAAGAGAATAACAAAAGCACAATAAATTCTCAAGTGAACTTGCGGTGGGATATTGGCCTGAGTCAAACAAGCCATTATTTTGCCCATTTTCAAAGAGTTGACCTAACAATCATAGATGATTGTAAACTGATTTATTATGCGAAATAGGCTATATTTTTGTAAGAAATGACTTATGGATTGGAAGTCAACACTCAGTTAAAAGTCCATTGCCTCCCCCTTTTCTCGACTATTGCAAAACCATAGATATAAAAACGAAAAAGTTCTTACAATCCGTAAAAATTACAGAGACTCTTTGGAATTATCTCTCTACATTTGTGCATTGTGTATTTCCATTTTAGATGTACACTTTTTTCTTAAATCAGAACTTTGAGTTTTCGCTCTCCCTTCATCCCGTAAACAAAACAGACAAATTGATCACAACAAAATGAAAATTTTATAGTTGATGTATGGAAAAAATTTAAAACAATAAAAAATGTAAATAAAGAAAATTTATTCACACACCATAAATGAACACAAAAGTTTTGATATCCATGTTTGGGAAATTCCATAGTCCAACACTAATATCTTGGAATTTTACATGAAGGAAATTTTTTCTACACCTGTTTTAAAAATGGATATGCATGCTAGAAACATGTTAAAGATTCAAATGACATATGGATCCAAAACTTTTAAAGAGAATAACAAACGCTCATTAAATTCTCAAGTGAACGTGCAGTGGGATATTTGCCCGAGTCAAACAAGCCATTATTTTGCCCACTTTGAAAAAATTGACCCAACAATCTTAGGTGATTGTAAAGTGGTTTGTCATGCGTAACGGGCTATATTTTTTTAAGCAATGACTTATGGATTGGAAATCAACACTCAGTTAAAAATCCCCCGCATCCCGCTTTTCCCGACGAATGCAAAACCTTAGATATAAAAACTAATAAGTGCTTACAATCCCTAAAAATTACAGACACTCTTTGGAATAATCTCTCTTTAAATTTGTGCATTGTGCATTTCAATATTAGATGTACACTTTTTTCTTATATCAAAACTTCGAGTTTTTCGCTCTCCCTTCATCCCGTAAACAAAAAAGGCAAATTGATCACAACAAAATGAAAATTTTATTGTTGATGTATCGGAAAAATTTAAAACAATATAAAAAATAAATAACGAAAATTTATTCACACACCACAAATGAACAAAAAAATTTTGTTATCCAAGTTTGGGAAATTCCACTAGTCCAACACAAATATCTTGGAATTTTACATCAACGAGATTTTTTCTACACCTGTTTTAAAAATGGATATGCATGCTAGAAACATGTGAAAGACTCAAATGACCTATGGATCCGAAGCTTTTAAAGAGAATAACAAACGCTCATTAAATTCTCAAGTGAACGTGCGGTGGGATATTTGCCCGAGTCAAAGAAGCCATTATTTTGCCAATTTTCAAAGGGTTGACCTAACAATCATAGATGATTGTAAACTGATTTATTATGCATAACGGGCTATATTTTTGTAAGAAATGACATATGGATTGGAAGTCAACACTCAGTTAAAAATCCCCTGCCTCCCACTTTTCCCGACGATTGCAAAACCTGAGATATAAAAACGAAAAAGTGCTTACAATCGCTAAAAATTATAGACACTCTTTGGAATTATCTCTCTCTACATTTGTCCATTGTGCATTTCCATTTTAGAAGTACACTTTTTTCTTAAATCTGCCAGGATCGAATGAACGGTTGCAAACGAACGCTTCAAAACTTTGAGTATTCGCTCTCCCTTCATCCTGTAAACAAAACAGGCAAATAGATCACAACCAAATGAAAATTTTATAGTTGATGTATGGAAAACATTTAAAACAATAACAAATTTAAATAAAGAAAACTTATTCACACACCACAAATCATCTCAAAAGTTTTGTTATCCATGTTTGGGAAATTCCACTAGGCCAACCCTAATAGGTTGGAATTTTACGAGAAGAAGATTTTTTCTACACATGTTTTAAAAAGGGATATGCATGTTTGTAACATGTTAAAGATTCAAATGACCTATGGATCCAAAGCTTTTAAAGAGAATAACAAACGCTCATCAAATTCTCAAGTGAACGTGCGGTGGGATATTTACCAGAGTCTAAAGAGTCATTATTTTGCCCATTTTCAAAATGTTGACCTAAAAATTAGAGATGAATGTAAAGTGATTTATCATGCATAAAGGGCTATATTTTTGTATGAAATGACTTATGGATTGCAATTCAAAACTCAGTTAAAAATCCCCCGCCTCCCCCTTTTCCCGACGATTGCAAAACCTGAGATATAAAAACTAAAAAGAGCTTACAATCCCTAAAAAATACAGACACTCTTGGGAATTATCTCTTTCTAAATTTGTGCATTGTGCTTTTCCTTTTTAGATGTATACTTTTTTATTTAATCAAAACTTTAAGTTTTCGCTCTCCCTTCATCCCGAAAACAAAAAAGGCAAAAAGCTCAAAACAAAATGAAAATTTTATAGTTGATGTATAGGAAAAAATTTTTTTAAAAAAAATTTAAATAAATAAAATTTCTTCACACACCACAAATGAACACAAAAGTTTTGTTATCCAAGTTTGGGAAATTCCACTAGTTTAACCCTAATAGCTTGGAATTTTACAAGAAAGAGATTTCTTCTACACATGTTTTAAAAATGGATATGCTTGTTTGAAACATGTTAAAGATGCAAAGCTCTTAAAGAGAATAACAAACGCTCATTAAATTCTCAAGTGAACTTGCGGTGGGATATTTACCCAAGTCAAACATGCCATTATTTTGCCCATTTGGAAAAAGCTGACTTAACAATCATAGATGATTGTAAAATTATTTATCTTGCATGACGGGCTATATTTTTGTAAGAAATGACTTATGGATTGGAAGTCAACACTCAGTTAAAAATCCTCTACCTCCCCCTTTTCCCGACTATTGCAAAAACTTTGATATAAAAACGAAAAAGTGCTTACAATCGCTAAAAATTATAGACACTCTTTGGAATTATCTCTCTCAACATTTGTGCATTGTGCATTTCCATTTTAGAAGTATAATTTTTTCTTAAATCAGAACTTTGAGTTTTCGCTCTCCCTTCATTCCGTAAACAAAACAAGCAAATAGATCACAACCAAATGAAAAATTTATAGTTGATGTTTGGAAAAAAATTAAAACAATAAAAAATGAAAATAAAGAAAGTTTATTCACAAACCACAAATGAAGACAAAAGTTTTGTTATCCAAGTTTGGGAAATTCCACTAGTGTAACCCTAATAGCTTGGAATTTTACAAGAAAGAGATTTCTTCTACACGTTTTTAAAATGGATACGCATGTTTCAAACATGTTAAAGATGCAAATGAGCTATGGATGCAAAGCTTTTCAAGAGAGTAACAAACACTCATTAAATTCTCAAGTGAACTTGCGGTGGGATATTTACCCGAGTCAAATATTCCATTATTTTTCCCAATTGCAAAATGCTGACATAACAACCATAGATGATTGTAAAGAGATTTATCATGCATAACGGGCAATATTTTTGGAAGAAATGTCTTTTGGATTGGAAGTCAACACTCAGTTAAAAATCCTCCGCCTCCCCCTTTTCCCGACAATTGCAAAACTGTAGATGTAAAAACGAAAAAGTGCTTACAATCCCTAAAAAATACAGACACTCTTTTGAATTATCTCTCTCTAAATTTGTGCATTGTGCTTTTCCATTTTAAATGTACACTTTTTTCTTAAATCAAAACTTTAAGTTTTCGCTCTCCCCTCATCCAGAAAAGAAAAAAGGCAAAAAGCTTACAACAAAATGAAAATTTTGTAGTTGAAGTGAGGAAAAAATATAAAAAAATTAAGAATGTAAATAAAGAAAATTTATTCACACCCCACAAATGAACACAAAAGTTTTGTTATCCATGTTTGGGAAATTCTACTAGTTTAACCCTAATAGCTTGGAATTTTACAAGAAAGAGATTTCTTCTACACATGTTTTAAAAATGATATGCATGTTTGAAACATGTAAAAGATGCAAATGAGCTATGGATGCAAAGCTCTTAAAGAGAATAACAAACACTCATTAAATTTTCAAGTGAACTTGCGGTGGGATATATACTCGTGTTAATCATGCCCTTATTTTTCCCATCTGCAGAAGGGTCACATAACAATCATAGATGATTGTAAAGTGATTTTTCATGTGTAACGGGCTATATTTTTGTAAGAAATGACTTTTGGATTGGGAGTCAACACTCAGTTAAAAATGCCCCGCCTCCTCCTTTTCCCGATGATTGTAAAACCTGAGATATAAAAACGAAAAAGTGCTTACAATTCTTAAAATTTACAGACACTCTTTGGAATTATCTCTCTCTACAATTGTGCATTGTGCATTTCCATTTTAGATGTACACTTTTTTCTTAAATTAAAACTTTGAGTTTTTCGCACTCCCTTCATCCCGTAAACAAAAATGGCAAATAGATCACAACAAAATGAAAATTTTATAGTTGATGTATGGAAAAAATTTAAAACAATAAAAAAAGTAAATAAAGAAAATTTATTCACACACCATAAATGAACACAAAAGTTTTGTTATCCAAGTTTAGGAAATTCCACTGGTCCAACCCTAATATCCTGGAATTTTACATGAAGGAGATTTTTTCTACACATGTCTTAAAAATGGATATGCATGCTAGAAACATGTTAAATATTCAAATGAACTATGCCTCCAAATTTTTTAAAGAGAATAACAAACGCTCATTATATTCTCAAGTGAACGTGCGGTTGATATTTGCCCGAGTCAAACAAGCTATTATTTTGCCCATTTGCAAAGTGTTGACCTAAGAATCATAGATGATTGTAAACTGATTTATTATGCGTGACCAGCTATATTTTTGTAAAAAATGACTTCTGCATTGGAAGTCAACACTCAGTTAAAAGTCCTTTGCCTCCCCCTTTTCCCGACGATTGCAAAACCTTAGATATAAAAATGAAAAAGTGCTTACAATCCCTAAAAATTACAGACACTCTTTGGAATTATCAATCTGTACATTTGTGCAATGTGCATTTCCATTTTAGACGTACACTTTTTTCTTAAATCAGAACTTTGATTTTTCGCTCTCCCTTCATCCCGTAAAAAAAAAGGTAAATAGATCACAACAAAATGAAAATTTTAAAGTTGATGTATGGAAAAAATTTTAAACAATAAAAAATTTAAATAAATAAAATTTATTCACACACCACAGATGAACACAAAATTTTTGGCTTCCAAGTTTGGCAAATTCCACTAGTCCAACCCTAATAGCTTGGAATTTTACATGAAGGAGATTTTTTCTACACATGTATTAAAAATGGATTTGCATGCTTGAAACATGTTAAAGATTCAAATGACCTATGGATCCAAAGCTTTTAAAGAGAATAACAAACACTCATTAAATTCTCAAGTGAACTTGCGGTGGGATATTTACCCGAGTCAAACATGCCATTATTTTGCCCATTTGCAAAAGGTTGACCTAACAATTATAGATGGTAGTAAAGTGATTTATCATGCGCAATGGGTTTTATTTTTTTAAGAAATGACTTTTGGATTGAGAGTCAACACTCAGTTAAATATCCCCCGCCTCCCCCTTTTTTTTAGTTGATGAGTGGAAAAAATTTATTCACACACCACAGATGATACAAATTTTTTTTTATCCAAGTTTGGGAATATCCACTAGTCCAACCCTAATATCTCGGAATTTTAGATGAAGGAGATTTTTTCTACCTATGTTTTAAAAATGGATATGCATGCTAGAAACATGTTAAAGTTTCAAATGACCTATGCATCCATAGCTTTTAAAGAGAATAACAAAAGCACAATAAATTCTCAAGTGAACTTGCGGTGGGTTATTGGCCTGAGTCAAACAAGCCATTATTTTGCCCATTTTCAAAGAGTTGACCTAACAATCATAGATGATTGTAAACTGATTTATTATGCGAAATGGGCTATATTTTTGTTAGAAATGACTTATGGATTGGAACTCAACACTCAGTTAAAAATCCACTGCATCCCCCTTTTCCCGACTATTGCATAACCTTAGATACAAAAAAGAAAAAGTGCTTACAATCCGTAAAAATTACAGAGACTCTTTGGAATTATCTCTCTCTACATTTGTGCATTGTGTTTTTCCATTTTAGATGTACACTTTTTTTTTAAATCAGAACTTTGAGTTTTCGCCCTTCCTTCATCCCGTAAACAAAACAGGCAAATTGATCACAACAAAATGAAAATTTTATAGTTGATGTATGGAAAAAATTTAAAACAATAAAAAAAATAAATAAATAAAATTTATTCACACACCAAAAATGAACACAAAAGTTTTGTTATCCATGTTTGGGAAATTCCACTAGTCCAAAATGGATATGCATGCTAGAAACTTGTTAAAGATTCAAATGACCTATGGATCCAAATATTTTAAAGAGAATAACAAACCTTCATTAAATTCTCAAGGGAACGTGCGGTGGGATATTTGCCCGAGTCAAACAAGCCATTATTTTGCCCACTTTGAAAAAATTAACCCAACAATCATAGGTGATTGTAAAGTGGTTTGTCATGCGTAACGTGCTATATTTTTTTAAGCAATGACTTATGGATTGGAAATCAACACTCAGTTAAAAATCCCCCGCCTCCCCCTTTTCCCGACGATTGCAAAACCTTAGATATAAAAACTAAAAAGTGCTTATGATCCCTAAAAATTACAGACACTCTTTGGAATAATCTCTCTTTAAATTTGGTCATTATGCAATTCAATTTTAGATGTACACTCTTTTATTAAATCAAAACTTCGAGTTTTTCGCTCTCCCTTCATCCCGTAAAAAAAAAGGCAAATAGATCACAACAAAATGAAAATTTTTTTGTTGATGTGTGGGAAAATTTTAAAACAATATAAATAGTAAATAACAAAAAATTATTCACACACCACAAATGAACACAAAAGTTTAGTTATCCAAGTTTGGGAAATTCCACTAGTCCAACACTAATATCTTGGAATTTTACATGAAGGAGATTTTTTCTACAGCTATTTTAAAAATGGATATGCATGCAAGAAACATGTTAAAGATTCAAATGACCTATGGATCCAAAGCTTTTAAAAAGAATAACAAACGCTCATTAAATTCTCAAATGAACGTGCGGTGGGATATTTGCCCGAGTCAAAAAAGCCATTATTTTGCCCATTTTCAAAGGGTTGACCTAACAATCATAGATGATTGTAAACAGATTTATTATGCGTAATGGGCTATATTTTTGTAAGAAATGACTTATGGATTGGAAGTCAACACTCAGTTAAAAATCCTATGCCTCGTCCTTTTCCCGACTATTGGAAAACCTTAGATATAAAAATGAAAAAGTGCTTACAATCGCTAAAAATTATAGACACTCTTTGGAATTATCTCTCTCTACATTTGTGCATTGTGCAATTCCATTTTAGAAGTATACTTTTTTCTTAAATCAGAACTTTGAGTATTCGCTCTCCCTTCATCCCGTAAACAAAACAGGCAAATAGATCACAACCAAATGAAAATTTTATAGTTGATGTATGGAAAAAATTTAAAACAATAACAATTTTAAATAAAAAAAATTTATTCACACACCACAAATCATCTCAAAAGTTTTGTTATCCATGTTTGGGAAATTCCACTAGGCCAACCTTAATAGGTTGGAATTTTACGTGAAGAAGATTTTTTCTACACATGTTTCAAAAAGGGATATGCATGCTTGAAACATGTTAAAGATTCAAATGACCTATGGATCCAAAGCTTTTAAAGAGAATAACAAACGCTCATTAAATTTTCTAGTGAACGTGCAGTGGGATACTTACCCGAGTCTAACAAGTCATTATTTTGCCCATTTTCAAAAAGTTGACCTAAAAATCATAGATGAATGTAAAGTGATTTATCATGCATAAAGGGCTATATTTTTGTATGAAATTACTTATGGATTGCAATTCAAAACTCAGTTAAAAATCCCCCACCTCCCCCTTTTCCCGACGATTGCAAAACCTGAGATATAAAAACTAAAAGGAGCTTACAATCCCTCAAAAATACAGACACTCTTTGGAATTATCTCTTTCTAAATTTGTGCATTGTGATTTTCCATTTAGATGTATACTTTTTTCTTTAATCAAAACTTTAAGTTTTTGCTCTCCCTTCATCCCGAAAACAGAAAAGGCAAAAAACTCACAACAAAATGAAAATTTTATAGTTGATGTATTGGAAAAATTTTAAAAAATAAAATTTATTCACACACCACAAATGAACACAAAAGTTTTGTTATCCAAGTTTGGGAAATTCCACTAGTTTAATCCTAATAGCTTGGAATTTTACAAGAAAGAGATTTCTTCTACACATATTTTAAAAATGGATATACGTGTTTGAAACATGTTAAAGATGCAAATGAGCTATGGATGCAAAGCTCTTAAAGAGAATAACAAACGCTCATTAAATTCTCAGGTGAACTTGCGGTGGGCTATTTACCCGAGTCAAACATGCCATTGTTTTACCCATTTGCAAAAAGCTGACATTTTTTTATCTTGCATAATGGGCTATATTTTTTGAAGGAAATGACTTTTGGATTTGGAGTCAACACTCAGTTAAAAATCCCCCGCCTCCCCTTTTCCCGACGATTGCAAAACCTGAGATATAAAAACGAAAAACTTCTTACAATCCCTAAAAATAACAGACACTCTTTGGAATTATCTCTCTCTACATTTGTGCATTGTGCATGTCCATTTTAGATGTACACTTTTTTCTTAAATCAAAACTTCGAGTTTTTCGCTCTCCCTTCATCCCGTAAACAAAAAAGGCAAATAGATCACAATAAAATAAAAATTTTATTGTTGATGTATGGAAAAATTATAAAACAATAATAAAAGTAAATAACGAAAATTTATTCACACACCACAAATGAACACAAAAGTTTTGTTATCCAAGTTTAGGAAATTCTACTAGTCCAACACTAATATCTTTCAATTTTACATGAAGGAGATTTTTTCTACAACTGATTTTAAAATGGATATGCATTCTAGAAACATCTTAAAGATTCAAATGACCTATGGATCCAAAGCTTTTAAAGAGAATAACAAACGCTCATTAAATTCTCAAGTGTACGTGTGGTGGAATATTTTCCCGGGTCAAACAAGCCATTATTTTGCCCACTTTCAAAAAATTGACCCTACAATCATAGATGATTGTAAAGTGGTTTGTCATGCGTAACGGGCTATATTTTTTTACGAAATGACTTATGGATTGGAAATCAACACTCAGTTAAAAATTCTCCGCCTCCCCCTTTTCCCGACGATTGCAAAACCTTAGATATAAAAACTAAAAAGTGCTTACGATCCCTAAAAATTACAGACACCCTTCGGAATAATCTCTCTCTAAATTTGTGCATTGTGCATTTCTATTTTAGATGTACACTTTTTTCTTAAATCAAAACTTCGAGTTTTTTCCGCTCCCTTCATCCCATAAACCAAAAAGGCAAATAGATCACAACAAAATGAAAATTTTATTGTTGATGTATGGAAAAAATTTAAAACAATAAAAAAAGTAAATAACGAAAATTTATTCACAAACCACAAATGAACACAAAAGTTTTGTTATCCAAGTTTGGGAAATTCCACTATTCCAACACTAATATCTTGGAATTTTACATGAAGGAGATTTTTTCTACACCTGTTTTAAAAATGGATATGCATGTTAGAAATATGTTAAAGATTCAAATGACCTATGGATCCAAAGCTTTTAAAGAGAATAACAAACGCTCATTAAATTCTCAAGTGAACGTGCGATGGGATATTTGCCCGAGTCAAACAAGCCATTATTTTGCCCATTTTCAAAGAGTTGACCTAACAATCATAGATGATTGTAAACTGATTTATTATGCGTAACGGGCTATATTTTTGTAAGAAATGACTTATGGATTGGAAGTCAACACTCAGTTAAAAATCCTTCGCCTCCCCCTTTTCCCGACGATTGCAAAACCTTAGATATAAAAACGAAAAAGTGCTTACAATCCCTAAAAATTACAGACACTCTCTGGAATTATCTGTCTCTACATTTGTGCAATGCGCATTTTCATTTTAGATGTACACTTTTTTCTTAAATCAGAACTTTGAGTTTTCGCTCTCCCTTCATCCCGTAAAAAAAAAGGCAAATAGATCACAATAAAATGAAAAATTTAAAGTTGATGTATGGAATAAATTTTAAACAATAAAAAACCTAAATAAATAAAATTTATTCACACACCACAGATGAACACAGAATTTTTATTGTCCAAGTTTGGGAAATTCCACTTGTCCAACCCTAATAGCTTGGAATTTTACATGAAGGAGATTTTTTCTACACATGTATTAAAAATGGATATGCATGCTTGAAACATGTTAAAGATTCAAATGACCTATGGATCCAAAGCTTTTAAAGTGAATAACAAACACTCATTAAATTCTCAAGTGAACTTGCGGTGGGATATTTACCCGAGTCAAACATGCCATTATTTTGCCCATTTGCAAAAGGTTGACATAACAATTATAGATGGTAGTAAAGTGATTTATCATGCGCAATGGGCTTTATTTTTTTAAGAAATGACTTTTGGATTGAGAGTCAACACTCAATTAAAAATCCCCTGCCTCCCCCTTTTCCCGACGATTGTAAAATCTCAGATATAAAAAAGAAAAAGTGCCTACAATCCCTAAAAATTACAGACACTCTTTGGAATTATCTCTCTCTACATTTTTATATTGTTAATTTCCATTTTAGATGAACACTTTTTTCTTAAATCAAAACTTTGAGTTTTTCGCTTTCCCTTCATCCCGTAAACAAAAAAGACAAATAGCTCACAGCACAAGGAAATTTTTTTAGTTGATGAATGGAAAAAATGTAAAACAATAAAAAAACTAAATAAATAAAATTTATTCACACACCACAAATGAACACAAAAGCTTTGTTATCCAAGTTTTGGAAATTCCACTATTGCAAACCTAAGAGCTTGGAATTTCACATGAAGGTGATTTTTTCTACATGTTTTGAAAATGGATATGCATGCTAGAAATATGTTAAAAATTCAAATGACCTATGGATCCAAAGCTTTTAAAGAGAATAACAAAAGCTCATTAAATTCTCAAGTGAACATGTGGTGAGATATTTACCTGAATCTAACAAGTCATTATTTTTCCCAATTTCAAACAGTTGACCTAACATTGATAGATGATTGTAAAGTGATTTATCATGTGTAACGGGCTAAATATTTTTAGGAAATGACATATGGATTGCAAATCAACACTCTGTTAAAAATTCCCCACCTCCCCTTTTCCCGACGATTGCAAAACCTGAGATATAAAAATGAAAAAGGTGCTTAAAATCCCTAAAAAATACAGACACTATTTGGAATTATCTCTCTCTATATTTGTGCAATGTGCTTTTCCATTTCAGATGTATATTTTTTTCTTAAATCAAAACATTAAGTTTTCGCTCTCCCTTCATCCCGAATACAAAAAAGGAAAAAACCTCACAACAAAATGAAAATTTTATAGTTGATGTATGAAAAAAAATTTAAAACAATAAGAAATGTAAGTAAAGAAAATTTATTCACACTCCACAAATGAACACAAAAGTTTTGTTATCCAAGTATGGGAAATTCCACTAGTTTAACCCTAATAGCTTGGAATTTGACAAGAAATAAATTTCTTCTACACAAGTTTTAAAAATGGATATGCATGTTTGAAATATGTTAAAGATGCAAATGAGCTATGGATGCAAAGATTTTAAAGAGAATAACAAACACTCATTAAATTCTCAAATGAACTTGCGGTTGGATAATTACCCGAGTTTAACATGGCATTATTTTGCCCATTTGCAAAAGGTTGACACAATAATCATAGATGATTGTAAAGTTATTTATCATGCGTAACGGGCTATAATTTTATAAGAATTAACTTTTGGATTGGGAGTCAACACTCAGTTAAAATCCCCTGCCTCCCACTTTTCCCGACGATTGCAAAACCTGAGATATAAAAACGAAAAAGTGCTTACAATCCCTAAAAATTACAGACACTCGTTGGAATTATCTCTCTCTACATTTGTGCATTGTGCAATTTCATTTTAGATGTACACTTTTTTCATAAATCTAAACTTTGAGTTTTTCGCTCTTCCATCATCCTGTAAACAAAAAAGGGAAATAGATCACAAAAAAATGAAAATTTTATAGATAATGTATGGAAAAAATTAAAAACAATAAAAAATTAAATAAATAAAATTTATTCACACACCACAAATGTTACAAAAAAAATTTTATCCAAGTTTGGGAATATCCACTAGTCCAACCCTAATATATCGGAATTTTACATGAAGGAGATTTTTTATACCTATGTTTTAAAAATGGATATGCATGCTAGAAACATGTTCAAGTTTCAAATGACCTATGCATCCATATCTTTTAAAGAGAATAACAAAATCACAATAAATTCTCAAGTGAACTTGCGGTGGGATATTTGCCAGAGTTAAACAAGCCATTATTTTGCCCATTTTCAAAGAGTTGACCGAACAATCATATATGATTGTAAACTGATTTATTATGCGAAATGGGCTATATTTTTGTAAGAAATGACTTATGGATTGGAAGTCAACACTTAGTTAAAAATCCACTGCCTCCCCCTTTTCCCGACTATTGCAAAACCTTAGATATAAAAACGAAAAAGTGCTTACAATCCGTAAAAATTATACAGACTCTTTGGAATTATCTCTCTCTACATTTGTGCATTGTGTATTTCCATTTTAGATGTACATTTTTTTCTTAAATCAGAACTTTGAGTTTTCGCTCTCCCTTCATCCTGTAAACAAAACAGGCAAATTGATCACAACAAAATGAAAATTTTATAGTTGATGTTTAGAAAAAATTTAAAACAATAAAAAATTAAAATAAATAAAATTTATTCACACACCACAAATGAACACAAAGGTTTTGTTATCCATGTTTGGGAAATTCCACTAGTCCAACCCTAATAGCTTAGAATTTTACACGAAGGAGATTTTTTCGACACATGTTTTAAAAATGGATATGCATGCTTGAAACATGTTAAAGATTCAAATAACCTATGGATCCAAAGCTTTTAAAGAGAATAAAAAACGCTAATTAAATTCTCAAGTGAACGTGCGGTGGGATATTTACCCGAGTCTAAGAAGTCATTATTTTGCCCATTTTCAAGAAGTTGACCTAACAATCATAGATGAATGTAAAGTGATTTATCATGTGTAACGGGCTATATTTTTGTAAGAAATGACTTATGAATTGCGATTCAACACTCAGTTAAAAATCCCCTGCCTCCCTCTTTTCCCGACGATTGCAAAACCTGTGATATAAAAATTGAAAAGAGCTTACAATCCCTAAAAAATACAGACACTCATTGAAATTATCTCTCTCTAAATTTGTGCATTATGATTTTCCATTATAGATGTACACTTTTCTCTTCAATCAAAACTTTAAGTTTTGGCTCTCCCTTCATCCCGAAAACAAAAAAGGCAAAAGGCTCACAACAAAATGAAAATTTTATATTTGATGTATGGTAAAAATATAAAAAAAATAAAAAATGTATATAAAGAAAATTTATTCACACACCACAAATGAACACAAAAGCTTTGTTATCCAAGTTTGAGAAATTCCACTGGTTTAACCCTAATAGCCTTGAATTTTACAAGAAAGAGATTTCTTCCACAAGTGTTAAAAATATGCATGTTTTAAACATGTTAAAGATGCAAATGAGCTATGGATGCAAATCTCTTAAAGAGAATAACAAACACTCATTAAATTCTGAAGTGAACTTATAGTGGGATACTTACCCGAGTCAAACATACCCTTATTTTGCCCATTTGCAAAAGGCTGACATAATACTCATAGATGATTGTAAAGTGATTTATCAAGTGTAACAGGCTGTATTTTTTTAAGATATGACTATTGGATTGGGAGTCAACACTCAGTTAAAAATCCCCGGCTGACTGTAAAACCTAAGATATAAAAACGAAAAAGTGCTGACAATCCCTAAAAATTATAGACACTCTTTGGAATTATCTCTCTCTACATTTGTGCATTGTGCATTTCCATTTTAGATGTACACTTTTTTCTTAAATCTAAACTTTGGGTTTTAGCTCGCCCTTCATCCCGTAAACAAAAAAGGCAAATAGATCACAACAAAATGAAAATTTTATAGTTGATGTATGGAAAAAATTTAAAACAATAAAAAAAGTAAATAAAGAATATTTATTCACACACCACAAATGAACACAAAAGTTTTGTTATCCAAGTTTGGGAAATTCTACTAGTCCAACCCTAATAACTTGGAATTTTACATGAAGGATATTTTTTCTACACATGTTTTAAAAATGGATATGCATGCTGGAAACATGTTAATGATTCAAATGACCTATGCATCCAAAGATTTTAAAGAGAATAACAAACGCTCATTAAATTCTCAACTGAACATGCGGTGGGATATTTGTCCGAGTCAAACAAGGCATTATTTTGCCTATTTTCAAAGAGTTGACCTAATAATGATAGATGATTGTAAACAGATATATTATGCGTAACGGGCTATTTTTTTTTGTAAAAAATGACTTATGGATTGAAAGTCAACACTCAGTTAAAAATCCTCCGCCTCTCCCTTTTCCCAACGATTGCAAAACCTTAGATATGAAAATGAAAAAAATGCTTACAATCCCTAAAAATTATAGACACTCTTTGGAATTATCTCTCTCTACATTTGTACATTGTGTATTTCCATTTTAGATGTACACATTTTTCTTAAATCAGAACTTTGAGTTGTCGCTCTCCCTTCATCCCGTAAACAAAACAGGCAAATAGATCACAAGAAAATGAAAATTTTATAGGTTATGTATGGAAAAAATTTAAAAAAATAACAAATGTAAATAAAGAAAATTTTTTCACACACCACAAAAGAACACAAAAGTTTTGTTAGCCTAGTTTTGGAAATTCCACTAGTCCAACCCTAATAGCTTGGAATTTTGTATGAAGGAGTTTTTTTCTACACATGTTTTAAAAATGGATATGCATGCTTGAAACGTGTTAAAGATTCCAATGACCTATGGATCCAAATATTTTTAAGAGAATCATAAACGCTCATTAAATTCTCAAGTGAACATGCGGTGAATATTTACCCGAGTCTAACAAGTCTTTATTTTGCCCATTTTCAAAAAGTTGACCTAACAATCATAGATGAATGTAAAGTGATTTATCATGTGTAATGGCCTATATTTTTGTAAGAAATGACTTATGGATTGCAATTCAACGCTGAGTTAAAAATCCCCCGCCACCCCATTTTCCCGACGATTACAAAACCTGAGATATAAAAACTAAAAAGAGCTTACAATCCCTAAAAAATACAGTCACTCTTTGGAATTATCTCTCTCAAAATTTGTGCATTGTTCTTTTCCATTATAGATGTACACTTTTCTTAAATCAAAACTTTAAGTTTTTGCTTTCCCTTCATCCCGAAAACAAAAAAGGCAAAAAGGTCACAACAAAATGAAAATTATATATTTGAGGTATGGAAAAAATATTTTTTAAAAAATGTATATAAAGAAAATTTATTCACATACCACAAATGAACACAAAACTTTCGTTATCCATGTTTAAAAAATTCCACTAGTCCAACCCTAATAGCTTAGAATTTTACATGAAGGAGATTTGTTCTACACATGTTTTAAAAATGGATATGCATGCTTGAAACATGTTAAAGATTCAAATAACCTACAGATCCAAAGCTTTTAAAGAGAATAAAAAACGCTAATTAAATTCTCAAGTGAACATGCGGTGGGATATTTACCCGAGTCTAACAATTCATTATTTTGCCCATTTTCAAGAAGTTGACCTAACAATCATAGATGAATGTAAAGTGATTTATCATGCATAACGGGATATATTTTTGTAAGAAATGACTTATGAATTGCAATTCAACACTCAGTTAAAAATCCCCCGCCTCCCTCTTTTCCCGATGATTGCAAAACCTGAGATGTAAAAACATAAAAGAGCCTACAATCCCTAAAAAATATTGACACTCTTTGGAATTATCTCTCTCTAAATTTGTGCATTGTGATTTTCCATTATAGATGTACAATTTTTTCTTAAATAAAAAATTTAAGTTTTCGTTCTCCCTTCATTGCGAAAACCAAAAAGGCAAAAAGTTCACAACAAAATGAAAATTATATATTTGATGTATGGAAAAAAATTTTAAAAATAAAAAATGTATATAAAGAAAATTTATTCACACACCACAAATGAACACAAAAGCTTTGTTATCCAATTTTGAGAAATTCCACTGGTTTAACCCTAATAGCCTTGAATTTTACAAGAAAGAGATTTCTTCTACACAAGTTTTAAAAATATGCATGTTTTAAACATGTTAAAGATGCAAATGAGCTATGGATGCAAAGCTCTTAAAGAGAATAACAAACACTCATTAAATTCTGAAGTGAACTTGTGGTGGGATATTTACCCGAGTGAAACATGCCCTTATTTTGCCCATTTGCAAAAGGCTGACATAATACTCATAGATGATTCTAAAGTGATTTATCATGTGTAACGGGCTATATTTTTGTAAGATATGACTATTGGATTGGGAGTCAACACTCAGTTAAAAATCCCCCGCTCACTGTAAAACCTAAGATATAAAAATGAAAAAATGCTGACAATCCCTAAAAATTATAGAAACTCTTTAGAATTATCTCTCTCTACATTTGTGCATTGTGCATTTCCATTTTAGATGTACACTTTTTTCTTAAATCAAAACTTTGGGTTTTAGCTCTCCCTTCATCCCGTAAAAAAAAAAGGCAAATAGATCACAACAAAATGAAAATTTTATAGTTGATGTATGGAAAAAATTTAAAACAATAAAAAAAGTAAATAAAGAAAATTTATTCACACACCACAAATTAACACAAAAGTTTTGTTATCCAAGTTTGGGAAATTCCACCAGTCCAACCCTAATATCTTGGAATTTTACATGAAGGAGATTTTTTCTACACATGTTTTAAAAATGGATATGCATGCTGGAAACATGTTAAAGATTCAAATGACCTATGCATCCAAAGATTTTGAAAAGAATAACAGACGCTCATTAAATTCTCAAGTGAACGTGTGGTGCAATATTTGCCCGAGTCAAACAAGCCATTATTTTACCTATTTTCAAAGACTTGACCTAATAATGATAGATGATTTGTAAACTGATTTATTATGCGTAACGGGCTAATTTTTTGTAAAAAATGACTTATGGATTGAAAGTCAACACTCAGTTAAAAATCCTCCGCCTCTCCCTTTTCCCGACTATTGCAAAACCTTAGATATGAAAATGAAAAAGTGCTTACAATCCCTTAAAATTATAGACACTCTTTGGAATTATCTCTCTCTACATTTGTGCATTGTGCATTTCCATTTTAGATGTACACATTTTTCTTAAATCAGAACTTTGAGTTTTCGCTCTCCCTTCATCCCGTAAACAAAACAGGCAAATAGATCACAAGAAAATGAAAATTTTATAGTTGAAGTATGGAAAAAATATAAAAAAATAACAGATGTAAATAAAGAAAATTTATTCACACACCACAAAAGAACACAAAAGTTTTGTTATCCTAGTTTTGGAAATTCCACTAGTCCAACCCTAATAGCTTGGAATTTTATATGAAAGAGTTTTTTTCCACACATGTTTTAAAAATGGATATGCATGCTTGAAACATGTTAAAGATTCCAATGACCTATGGATCCAAATCTTTTAAAGAGAAAAATTAACGCTCATTAAATTCTCAAGTGAACGTGCGGTCGGATATTTACCCGAGTCTAACAAGTCATTATTTTGCCCATTTTCAAAAAGTTGACCTAACAATCATAGATGAATGTAAAGTGATTTATCATGTGTAACGGGCTATATTTTTTTAAGAAATGCGTT
Source organism: Aristolochia californica (assembly GCF_029961685.1). Lineage (NCBI taxonomy): Eukaryota > Viridiplantae > Streptophyta > Magnoliopsida > Piperales > Aristolochiaceae > Aristolochia > Aristolochia californica. The sequence continues at coordinate 16,956,114 of NW_027182268.1, forward strand.
ATGGAGATCAATTCAACAATCAATTAAAAATCCCCCGCCTCCCCCTTTTCCCGAAGATTGCAAAACCTATGATATAAAAATTAAAAAGAGCTTACAATCCCTAAAAAATATAGACACTCTTTGGAATTATCTCTCTCTAAATTTGTGCATTGTTCTTTTCCATTATAGATGTACACATTTTTCTTAAATCAAAACTTTAAGTTTTAGCTCTCCTTTCATCCTGAAAACAAAAAAGGCAAAAAACTCACAACAAAATGAAAATTTTATAGTTGATGTATGGAAAAAATTTTAAAAAATAAAAAATTTATATAAATAAAATTTATTCACACACCACAAATGAACACAAAAGCTTTGTTATCCAAGTTTGAGAAATTCCACTGGTTTAACCCTAATAGCCTTGAATTTTACAAGAAAGGGATTTCTTCTACACAAGTTTTAAAAATATGCATGTTTTAAACATGTTAAAGATGCAAATGAGCTATGGATGCAAAGATCTTAATGAGAATAACAAACACTCATTAAATTCTGAAGTGAACTTGTGGTGGGATACTTACCCGAGTCAAATATGCCCTTATTTTGCGCATTTGCAAAAGGCTGACATAATACTCATAGATGATTCTAAAGTGATTTATCATGTGTAACGGGCTATATTTTTGTAAGATATGACTATTGGATTGGGAGTCAACACTCAGTTAAAAATCCCCCGCTAACTGTAAAACCTAAGATATAAAAATGAAAAAGTGCTGACAATCCCTAAAAATTATAGACACTCTTTAGAATTATCTCTCTCTACATTTGTGCATTATGCATTTCCATTTTAGATGTACACTTTTTTCTTAAATCAAAACTTTGGGTTTTAGCTCTCCCTTCATCACGTAAAAAAAAAGGCAAATAGATCAAAACAAAATGAAAATTTTATAGTTGATGTATGGAAAAAATTTAAAACAATAAAAAAAGTAAATAAAGAAAATTTATTCACACACCACAAATGAACACAAAACTTTTGTTATCCAAGTTTGGGAAATTCCACCAGTCCAACCCTAATATCTATGAATTTTACATGAAGGAGATTTTTTCTACACATGTTTTAAAAATGGATATGCATGCTGGAAACATGTTAAAGATTCAAATGACCTATGCATCCAAAGATTTTGAAGAGAATAACAAACGCTCATTAAATTCTCAAGTGAACGTGTGGTGGGATATTTGCCCGAGTCAAACAAGACATTATTTTACCTATTTTCAAAGAGTTGACCTAATAATGATAGATGATTTTAAACTGATTTATTATGCGTAACGGGCTATTTTTTTGTAAAAAATGACTTATGGATTGAAAGTCAACACTCAGTTAAAAATCCTCCGCCTCTCCCTTTTCCCGACTATTGCAAAACCTTAGATATGAAAATGAAAAAGTGCTTACAATCCCTAAAAATTATAGACACTCTTTGGAATTATCTCTCTCTACATTTGTGCATTGTGTATTTCCCTTTTTGATGTACACATTTTTCTTAAATCAGAACTTTGAGTTTTCGCTCTCCCTTCATCCCGTAAACAAAACAGGCAAATAGATCACAAGAAAATGAAAATTTTATAGTTCATGTATGGAAAAAATATAAAAAAATAACAAATGTAAATAAAGAAAATTTTTTCACACACCACAAAAGAACACAAAAATTTTGTTATCCTAGTTTGGGAAATTCCACTAGTCCAACCCTAATAGCTTGGAATTTTATATGAAGGAGTTTTTTTTCTACACATGTTTTAAAAATGGATATGCATGCTTGAAACATGTTAAATATTCCAATGACCTATGGATCCAAATATTTTAAAGAGAATAATTAACGCTCATTAAATTCTCAAGTGAACGTGGGTGGGATATTTTCCCGAGTCTAACAAGTCATTATTTTGCCCATTTTCAAAAAGTTGACCTAACAATCATAGATGAATGCAAAGTGATTTATCATGCGTAACGGGCTATATTTTATTACGAAATGACTTATGGATTGCAATTCAATACTCAGTTAAAAATTCCTCGCCTCCCCCTTTTCCCGACGATTGCAAAACCTAAGATATAAAAACTAAAAAGAGCTTACAATCCCTAAAAAATACAGACACTCTTTGGAATCTCTCTCTAAATTTGTGCATTGTTCCTTTCCATTATAGATGTACACTTTTTTATTAAATCAAAACTTTAAGTTTTCGCTCTCCCTTCATCCCGAAAACAAAAAAGGCAAAAGCCTCACTATGGAAAAAATTTTAAAAAATAAAAAATGTATATAAAAAATTTATTCACACACCTCAAATGACCAGAAAAGTTTTGTTATTCAAGTTTGGGAAATTCCACTAGTTCTCCCTAAGAGCTTGGAATTTTACTAGAAAGAGATTTCTTCTACACAAGTTTTAAAAATGGATATGTATGTTTGAAACATGTTAAAGATACAAATGTGCTATGGATGGAAAGCTCTTAAAGAGAATAACAAACACTCAATAAATTCTCAATTGAACTTGTGGTGGGATACTTACCCGAGTCAAACATGCCATTATTTTGCTCATTTGGAAATGGCTGACATAACACTCATAGATGATTGTAAAGTGATTTATCATGCGTAACGGGCTATATTTTTGTAAGATATGACTGTTGGATTGGGAGTCAACACTCAGTTAAAAATCTCTCTCCCCCGCTCCCCCCCCCCCCCCCCCCCCCCCCCCCCCCCCCCCCCTTTTTCTAATGATTGTAAAACTTGAGATATAAAAACGAAAAAGTGCTTACAATCCCTAAAAATTACAGACACTCTTTGGAATTATCTCTCTCTACATTTGTGCATTGTGCATTTCAATTTTAGATGTACACTTTTTTCTTTAACCAAAACTTTGAGTTTTTTGCTCTCCCTTCATCCCGTAAACAAAAAAGGCAAATAGATCACAACACAATAAAAATTTTATAGTTAATGTATGGAAAAATTTTAAAACAATAAAAAAGGTAAATAAAGAAAATTTATTCACACACCAAAAATGAACACAAAAGTTTTTTTTTCCAAGTTTGGGAAATTTCACTAGTCCAACCCTAATATCTTGGAATTTTACATGGAGTAAATGTTTTCTACACATGTTTTAAAAATGGATATGCATGCTAGAAACATGTTAAAGATTCAAATGACCTATGCCTCCAAATATTTTAAAGAGAATAACAAACGCTCATTAAATTCTCAAGTGAACGTGCGGTGGGATATTTACCCGAGTCAAATAAGCCATTATTTTGCCCATTTTCATAGAGTTGACCTAATAATCATAGATAATTGTAAACTGATTTATTATGCATAACGGACTATTTTTTTGAATAAAATGACTTATGGATTGGAACTCAACACTCAGTTAAAAATCCTCCGCCACTCCCTTTTCCTGACGATTGGAAAACCTTAGATATAAAAACGAAAAAGTGCTTAAAATCCCTTAAAAGTACAGACTCTCATTGGAATTATCTCTCTCTAAATTTGTGCACTGTTCATTTTCATTTTAGATGTACACTATTTTCTTAAATCAGAACTTTGAGTTTTCGCTCTCCCTTCATCCCGTAAAAAAAATGCAAATAGATAAAAATTTTATAGTTGATGTATGGAAAGAATTTAAAACAATAAAAATTTTTAAATAAATAAAATTTATTCACACTCCACAAATGAACACAAAAGTTTTGTTATCCAAGTTTGGGAAATTCTACTAGTCCAACCGTATTAGCTTGGAATTTTACATGAAGGAGATTTTTTCTACACATGTTTTAAAAATGGATATGTATGCTAGAAACATGTTAAAGATTCAAATGTCCTATAAATCCAAAGTTTTTAAAGAGAATAAAAAATGCTCATTAAATTCTCAAGTGAACGTGCGGTGGGATATTTGCCCGAGTCTAACCAGCCATTATTTTGCCCATTTGCAAAGAGTTGACCTAACAATCATAGATAATTGTAAACTGATTTGTTATGCATAACGGGCTATATTTTAGTAAGAAATGACTTAAGGATTGGAAGTCAACACTCAGTTAAAAATCCTCCGCCTCCTCCTTTTCCCGATGATTGCAAAACATTAGATATAAAAACAAGAAAGTGCTTATAATCCCTAAAAATTACAGACACTCTTTGGAATTATCTCTCTCTACATTTCTGCATTGTGCATTTCCATTTTAGATGTACACTTTTTTCTAAAATCAGAACTTTGAGTTTTTGCTGTCCCTTCATCCCGTAAAAAAAAGGCAAATAGATCACTTAAAAATGAAAATTTTATAGTTGATGTAAGGAAAAAATTTAAACAATAACAAATGTATACAAAGAAAATTTATTCACACACCACAAATGAACACAAAAGTTTTGTTATCCAAGTTTGGGAAATTCTACTAGTCCAACCCTAATTGCTTGGAATTTTACACGAAGGAGATTTTTTCTACACATTTTTGAAAAAAGGATATGCATGCATGAAACATGTTAAAGATTCAAATGACCTATGGATCCAAAGCTTTTAAAGAGAATAACAAACGCTCATTAAAGTCTTAAGTGAACTTGCGGTGGGATATTTACCCGAGTCAAACATGCCATTATTTTGCCCCTTTGCAAAAGGCTAACATAACAATCATAGATGATACTAAAGTGATTTATCATGCATAATGGGCTATATTTTTTTAAGAAATAACTTTTGGATTGGGAGTCAACACTCAGTTAAAAATCCCCCTCCTCCCCCTTTTCCTGACGATTGTAAAACCTGAGATATAAAAACAAAAAAAGTGCTTACAATCCCTAAAAATTACAGACACTCTTTGGAATTATCTCTCTCTACATTTGTGCATTGTGCATTTCTATTTTAGATGTACACTTTTTTCTTAAATCAAAACTTTGAGTTTTTCGCTCTCCCTTCATCTCGTTAACAAAAAAGGCAAATAGATCACAACAAATTGAAAATTATATAGTTGATGTAAGGAAATAATTTTAAACAATAAAAAAAGTAAATAAAGAAAATTTATTCACACACCACAAATGAAAACAAAAGTTTTGTTAACCAAGTTTTGGAAATTCCACTAGTCCTACCCTTATTGCTTGGAATTTTACATGAAGGACATTTTTTCTACACCTATTTTAAAAATGGATATGCATGCTAGAAACATGTTAAAGATTCAAATGACCTATGGATCCAAAGTTTTTAAAGAGAATAACAAACGCTCATTAAATTCTCTAGTCAACGTGCGGTGGGATATTTACCTGAGTCCAACAAGTCATTATTTTGCCCAATTTCAAAAAGTTGACCTAACAATGATAGATGATTGTAAAGTGATTTATCATGTGTAACGGGCTTAATTTTTGTAGGAAATGACTTATGGATTGCAAATCAACACACAGTTAAAAATCCCCCCCATTTTCCCAACGATTGCAAAACCTGAGATATAAAAACGAAAAAGAGCTTACAATAGCTAAAAAATACAGACCCACTTTGGAATTATCTCTCTCTACATTTGTGCATTGTGTTTTTCCATTTTAGATATACACTTTTTTCTTAAATAAAAACATTAAGTTTTCACTCTCCCTTCATCCCGAAAACAAAAAAGGCAAAAAGCTCATAAAAAAATGAAAATTTTATAGTTGTTGTATTGAAAAATTTTAAATAATAATTAATGTAAATAAAGAAAATTTATTCACACTCCACAAATGAACACAAAGTTTTGTTATCCAAGTTTGGGAAATTCCACTAGTTTAACCCTAATAGCTTGGAATTTTACAAGAAAGAGATTTCTTCTACACATGTTTTAAAAATGGATTTGCATGTTTGAAACAAGTTAAAGATGCAAATGAGCTATGGGTGCAAAACTTTTAAAGAGAATAACAAACGCTCATTAAATTCTCAAGAGAACTTATGGTGGGATATTTACCTGAGTCGAACATGCCATTATTTTGCCCATTTGCAAATGGCTGACATAACAATCATAGATGATTGTAAAGTGATTTACAATGCATAACGGGCTATATTTTTGAAAGAATTGACTTTTGGATTGGGAGTCAACACTCAGTTAAAAATCCCACACCTCCCCTTTTCCCGACGATTGCAAAACCTGAGATATAAAAACGAAAAAGTGCTTACAATTCCTAAAAATTACAGACATTCTTTGGAATTATCTCTCTACATTTGTGCATTGTGCATTTCCATTTTAGATATACACTTTTTTCTTAAATTAGAACTTTGAGTTTTTCACTCTCCCTTCATCCCGTAAACAAAAAAGGTAAATAGATCACAAAAAAATGAAAATTTTATAGTTGATGTTTGGAAAAGATTTATAAAAAATAAAAGTAAATAAAGAAAATTTATTGACACACCACAAATGAACACAAAAGTTTTGTTATCAAAGTTTGGGAAATTCCACTAGTCCAACCCTAATAGCTTGGAATTTTACAAGGAGGAGATTTTTTCTACACGTTTTAAAAATGGATATGCATGCTTGAAAAAAGTTAAAGATTCAAATGACCTATGGATCCAAAGCTTTTAAAGAGAATAACAAACGCTCATTAAATTCTCAATTGAACGTGCGGTGGGATATTTACCCGAGTCAAACAAGTCATTAGTTTACCCATTTTGAAAAAGTTGACCTAACAATCATAGATGAATGTAAAGTGATTTATCATGCATAATGGGCTATATTTTTTTAAGAAATGACTTATGGATTGCAATTTAACACTCCGTTAAAAATCCCCTGCCTCCTCCTTTTCCTGACGATTGCAAAACCTGAGGTATAATAACTAAAAAGAGCTTAAAATCCCTAAAAATTACAGACACACTTTGGAATTATCTCTGTCTACATTTGTGCATTGTGCATTTCCATTTTAGATGTACACTTTTTTCTTCAATCAGAACTTTGAGTTTTCACTCTCCCTTCGTCCCGAAAAAAAAAAAGGCAAATAGATCACAACAAAATGAAAATTTTATAGCTGATGTATGGAAAAAATTTAAAACCAAAAAAAATGCAAATAAAGAAATTTTTTTCACACACCACAAATGAACACAAAAGTTTTTTTATCCAAGTTTGGGAAATTCCACTAGTCCAACCCTAAGAGCTTGGAATTTTACATGAAGGAGATTTTTTCTACACATGTTTTAAAAATGGATATGCATGCTTGAAACATGTTAAAGATTCAAATGACTTATGGATCACAAGCTTTTAAAGAGAATAACAAGCGCTCATTAAATTCTCTAGTGAACGTGCAGTGGGATATTTACCCGTGTGTAACAAGTCATTATTTTGCCCATTTTCAAAAAGTAGACGTACACTTTTTTCTTTAATCAGAACTTTGAGTTTGCGCTCTCCCATCATCCTGATAACAAATAAGGCAAATAGATCACAAAAAAATAAAAATTTTATAGTTGATGTGAAGAAAAAATTTAAAACAATAACTAATGTAAATAATGAAAATTTATTCACACACCACAAATGAACACAAAAGTTGTCCAAGTTTGGGAAATTCCACTTGTCCAACCCTAATAGCTTGCAATTTTACATGAATTGAGATTTTTTCTACACATGTTTTTAAAATGGATATGCATGCTTGAAACATGTTAAAGATTCAAATGACCTTCGGATCCAAAGCTTTTAAAGAGAACAACAAACGCTCATTAAATTCTCAAGTGAACGTGCGGTGGGATATTTACCCGAATCTAACAAGTCATTATTTTGCCCATTTTCAACAATTTGAACTAATAATCATTGATGATTGTAAAGTGATTTATCATGCATAACGGGCTATATTTTTGTAAGAAATGACATATGGATTGCAATTCAACACGCAGTTAAAAATCCCCTGCCACCCCCTTTTCTTGACGATTGCAAAACCTGAGATATAAAAACTAAAAAGAACTTACAATCCTTAAAAAATACAGACACTCTTTGGAATTATCTCTCTCTACATTTGTGCATTGTGCTTTTCCATTTTAGATGTACACTTTTTTCTTAAATCAAAACATTAAGTTTTCGCTCTCCATTCATCTCAAAAACAAAAAAGGCTTAAAACTCACAACAAAATGAAAATTTAAAGTTGATGTATGGAAAAAATTGAAAAAAATAACAAATGTATATAAAGAAAATTTATTCACACTCCACAAATGAACACAAAATTTTTGTTATCCAAGTTTTGGAAATTCCACCAGTTTAACCCTAATAACTTGGAATTTTGCAAGAAAGAGATTTCTTCTACACATGTTTTAAAAATGGATATGCATGTTTGAAACATGTGAAAGATGAAAATGAGCAATGGATGCAAATCTTTTAATGATAATAACAAACGCTAATTAAATTCTCAAGTGAACTTGCGGTGGGATATTTACCTGAGTCTGACAAGTCATTATTTTGCCTATTTTCAAAAAGTTGACCTAAAAAAGATAGGTGATTGTAAAGTGATTTATCATGCGTAACGGACTATATTTAGGTAGGAAACGACTTATGGATTGCAAATCAACACTCAGTTAAAAATCCCCTCACCCCCCCCCCCCCCCCCCCCCCCAAAGTCAAACATGCCATAATTTTGCCCACTTGGTAATGGTTGACATAACAATCATATATGATTGTAAAGTTATTTATCATGCATAACGGTCTATATTTTTATGCATTTACTTTTGGATTGGGAGTCAACACTCAGTTAAAAATCCCCTGCCTCCCCCTTTTCCTGACGATTGCAAAACCTGAGATATTAAAACGAAAAAGTGCTTACAATCCCAAAAAATTACAGAAAATCTTTGGAATTCTCTCTCTCTATATTTGTGCATTGTGCATTTCGCATTTCCATTTTAGATGTACAGTTTTTTCTTAAATCAAAATTTTGAGTTTTTCACTCTCCCTTCATCCCGTAAACAAAAAAGGCAAGTAGATCACAATAAAATGAAATTATTTTTTTTGATGTATGGAAAAAATTTAAAACAATAAAAAAGTAAATAAAGAAAATTTATTCACACACCACAAATGAACAAAAAAGTTTTGTTATCCTAGTTTAGGAAATTCCACTAGTCCAACCCTAATATCTTGGAATTTTACATGAAGGAGATTTTTTGTACACATGTTTTAAAAATGGATATGCATGCTAGAAACATGTTTTAGATTCAAATGACCTATGGATCCAAAGCTTTTAAAGTGAATAAAAAACGCTCATTAAATTCTCGAGTGAACGTGCGGTGGAATATTTGTCAGAGTCAAACAAACCATTATTTTCCTCTTTTTCAAAGAGTTGACCTAAAAATTATAGATGATTGTAAAGTGATTTATCATGCGTAACGGGCTATATTTTTGTCAGAAATGACTTATGGATTGGAAGTCAACACTCAGTTAAAAATCCCCCACCTCCCCCTTTTTCCCGACGATTGTGAAACCTTAGATACAAAAACGAAAAAGTGCTTACAATCCCTAAAAATTATAGACACTCTTTGGAATTATCTCTCTCTCCATTTTTGTATTGTGCATTTCCATTTTAGAAGTTTACTTTTTTCTTTAATAAGAACTTTGAGTTTTCGCTCTCCCTTCATCTCGAAAACAAAAAAGGCAAATAGATCACAACAAAATAAAAATTTTATAGTTGATGTGTGGAAAAAATTTAAAACAATAACTAATGTAAATAAAGAAAATTTATTCACACACCACAAATGAACACAAAAGTTTTTTTTTTTCCAAGTTTCGGAAATTCCAGTTGTCCAACCTTAATAGCTTGCAATTTTACATGAATTGAGATTTTTTCTACACATGTTTTACAAATGGATATGCATGCTTGAAACATGTTAAAGATTCAAATGACCTACGGATCCAAAGCTTTTAAAGAGAATAACAAACACTCATTAAATTCTCAAGTGAACGTGCGGTGGGATATTTACCCGAGTCTAACAAATCATTATTTTGCCCATTTTCAAAAATTTGACCTAACAATCATAGATGATTGTAAAGTGATTTATCATGCGTAACGGGCTATATTTTGGTCAGAAATGACTAATGGATTGCAATTCAACACCCAGTTTAAAATCCCCCACCACCCCCTTTTTTCGACGATTGTAAAACCTGAGATATAAAAACTAAAAAGAGCTTACAATCCCTAAAAAATACAGACACTCTTTGGAATTACCTCTCTCTACATTTGTGCATTGTGCTTTTCCATTTTATATGTACACTTTTTTCTTAAATCAAAATTTTGAGTTTTCACTCTTCCTTCATCTTGAAAACAAAAAAGGCAAAAACCTCACAACAAAATGAAAATTTTATAGTTGATGTGTGGAAAAAATTTAAAACTATAACTAATGCAAATAAAGAAATTTTATTCACACACCACAAATGAACACAAAAGTTTTGTTATCCAGGTTTTGGAAATTCTACTTGTCCAACCCTAATAGCTTGGAATTTTACATGAAGGAGATTTTTTCTACACATGTTTTAAAAATGGATATGCATGCTTGAAACATGTTAAAGATTCAAATGACCTATGGATCCAAATATTTTAAAGATAATAACAAACGCTCATTAAATTCTCAAGTGAACTTGTGGGGCGATATTTACCCGAGTCGAACAAGTCATTATTTTGCCCATTTTCAAAAATTTTACCTAACAATCATAGATGATTTTAAAGTGATTTATCATGCGTAATGGCCTATATTTTTTAAAGAAATGACTTTTGGAATGGGAGTCAACACTCAGTTAAAAATCCCCAGCCTCCTCCTTTTCCCAACGATTGCAAAACCTGAGATATAAAAACGAAAAACTGCTTACAATCCCTAAAAATTACAGACACTCTTTGGAATTATCTCTCTCTCCATTTGTGCATTGTGCATGTCCATTTTAGATGTACACTTTTTTATTAAATCAAAACTTTGATTTTTCTGTTTTCCCTTCATCCCGTAAACAAAAAAGGCAAATAGATCACAACAAAATGAAAATTTTATTGTTGATGTACGGAAAAAATTTAAAAAATAAAAAAAGTAAATAAAGAAAATTTATTCACACACCACAAATGAACACAAAAGTTTTTTTATCCAGGTTTTGGAAATTCCACTAGCCCAACACTAATATCTTGGAATTTTACATGAAGGAGATTTTTTCTACACCTGTTTTAAAAATGGATATGCATGCTAGAAACATGTTAAAGATTCAAATGACCTATGGATACAAAGCTTTTAAAGAGAATAACAAACGCTCATTAAATTCTCGAGTGAACGTGTGATAGATGCCATATTCTGACATGAGAACTAGGTTAGTTATAATAGAATAACCTTTATAATTGTGTGATAGGTGGTTATTTATCGATTTTCAAATGAAACATGCATTTATTGAATTTGGCATTAATCACTGTCGATATTGCATATTTTTCTCTCCGGAATTATATTTCATTGTTTTTAAGGTTTATTTCTTTCTTAAATGCTTTTTATGGATTCAATTATGGAATTTTAGGAGAATTTTGGTGGAGAAGGAGATATTTACCAAAATGCCCTTAGTGAAATGGAGGTATTTTTAAGGGAAAATCGTATTAAAAGAAAAGTAAAAATTGTATTAAAGGGGGAGAGCATCGAGAGAAGGGGGGGGGGGGGCGCATCGACCAAAACAGAGGACAAGGGGACCTAAACAGGGGAAGACCCGAGAGGAGTTTGCCACCGTCGTTTGCCACGCCACCGTCGTCCACCGCCGTCCACCGCCATCCGGCAACCGAGAACAGACCCGAGGAGAGCTCGATAGAGTCTCCATCGCGGTGAGTTCGACAGTGCCAGTTTCTGCTCGCCAGGCTGATAGGTGATCCGAGAGGGCTTCTCCGGTGCCAATTCTGCATTCCGACCATCCTCCAATGTCGATTACGTATTTTTGACCATTCCCGGAGCTATTTCGACTCCAACCGAGACTCGAGAGAGCCGGTTAGAGGACTTCAGCTCTGTTTTGTTCTTCGCCGGACGTCACCTCCATCCGTCGGCTTATATCCTTCGTCACCGGCATCGTCTCTACCTTCGGCCACTCACTCTTGCTACCTGAAGCCATCAATTTCGGGAAATTATAGCACCCGTGAGAACGAGTCTGCTGCCCGAGCGAGAGGAAGGAGAAGGGGAGTAATTCATCATTTTCTAATTTAATTTTTCTATAGTTTGAACTTAGGTCTTGAATGTTTATTAAATGTGATTTGATAATTAATGTTATTGAATATTTGTTTTCCGAATATTTGATTAAATTAGCTAGTTAGGGTAGGATTAAAATTTAGGTTGGATTTTGGTATTTTAATCCGATTTTTGTCTTTCACTCAATGCGCCCAAGAGGGGCTAGACGTAAGGATTGAGAAATCGGATCCGTGGTTATGTGGCGCTCGAGAGAGGCACGAATCACCGTAAAATCCAGAGTTGACGTTTCCTGTTGTGCAAGTAGTTAACCAAATGATTGCTTGATAATTTAGGATATAATTAGTGTTTAGTTCAGATTAATTCATCATATTTGGTTAGGCTAGTTGACTGAAGAATACACAAAATTCAGTCGTCCCTATGGATATGACCCTTGCTTCCCGCTAAATTACATGAAAGATTCGTACGCTTGCGAGGTATAAAAGTCGATGTAATTAAATTTTCCATCAACGTGCGGTGGGATATTTGCCTGCGGTGGGATATTTGCCCGAGTCAAACAAGCCATTATTTTGCACATTTTCAAAAAATTGACCTCACAATCATAGATGATGGTAAAGTGATTTGTCATGCACAACGGGCTATATTTTTTTAAGAAATGACTTTTGGATTGGAAGTCAACACTCAGTTAAAAATCCCCGCCTCCCCCTTTTCCCGACGATTGCAAAAACTTAGATATAAAAACGAAAAAGTGCTTACGATCCCTAAAAATTACAGACACTCTTTGGAATTATCTCTCTCTACATTTGTGCATTGTGCTTTTCCATTTTAAATGTACACTTTTTCTTAAATCAAAACTTTGAGTTTTCCCTCTCCCTTCAGCCCGAAAACAAAAAAGGCAAAAACCTCACAACAAAATGAAAATTTTGTAGTTGATGTATGGAAAAAATTTAAAACAATAACAAATGTAAATAAAGAAAATTTATTCACACAACACAAATGAACCCAAAAGTTTTGTTATCCAAGTTTGGGAAATTCCACTAGTTTAACCCTGATAGCTAGGAATTTTACAAGAAAGAGAGTTCTTCTACACATGTTTTAAAAATGGATATGCATGTTTGAAACATGTTAAAGATGCAAATGAGCTATGAATGCAAAACTTTTAAAGAGAATAACAAACGCTCATTAAATTCTCAAGTGAACTTGCGGTGGGATACTTACCCGAGTCAAACATGCCATTATTTTGCCCATTTAAAAAAAGTTGACATAACAATCATAGATGATTGTAAAGTGATTTATCGTGCGTAACGGGCTATATTTTTGTAAGAAATGAGTTATGGATTGGAAGTCAACACTCAGTTAAAAATCCCCCGCTTCCTCCTTTTCCCGACGATTGCAAAACCATAGATTTAAAAAACAAAAAGTGTTGACGATCCCTAAAAATTACAGACACACTTTGGAATTATCTCTCTCTAAATTTGTGCATTGTGCATTCCAGTTTTAGGTGGACACTCTTTTCTTAAATCAGAACATTGAGTTTTCGTTCTCCTTCATCCCCGAAACAAAAATTGCAAATATATCACAAGAAAATAAAAATTTTATAGTTGACGTGTGGAAAAAATTTAAAACAGTAACTAATGTAAACAAAGAAATTTTATTCACACACCACAATGCACATGTTTTAAAAATGGATATGCATGCTTGAAACATGTTAAAGATTCAATTGACCTATGGATCCAAAAATTTTAAAGAGAATAACAAATGCTCGTTAAATTCTCAAGTAAACGTGCGGTGCGATATTTACCCGAGTCTAACAAGTCATTATTTTGCCCATTTTCAAAAATTTGACCTAACAATCATAGGCGATTGTAAAGTGATTTATCATGCGTAACGGGCTATATTTTTGTAAGAAATGAATTTTGGATTGGGAGTCAAAACTTAGTTAAAAATCCCCCACCTCCCCCTTTTCCCGACGATTGCAAAACCTGAGATATAAAAATGAAAAACTGCTTACAATCCCTAAAAATTACAGACACTCTTTGGAATTATCTCTCTCGATATTTGTTCATTGTGCATGTCCATTTTAGATGTACACTTTTTTCTTAAATCAAAACTTTGAGTTTTTCACTCTCCCTTCATCCCGTAAACAAAAAAGGCAAATAGATCACAACAAAATAAAAATTTAATTATTGATGTACAGAAAAATATAAAACAATAAAAAAATTAAATAAATAAAATTTATTCACACACCACAAATGAACACAAAAGTTTTGTTATCCAAGTTTGGGAAATTCCACTAGTCCAACACTAATATCTTGGAATTTTACATGAAGGAGATTCTTTCTACACCCGTCTTAAAAATGGATATGCATGCTAGAAACATGTTAAAGATTCAAATGACCTACGGATCCAAAGCTTTTAAAGTGAATAACAAAATCTCATTAAATTCTCAAGTGAATGTGCGGTGGGATATTTGCCCGAGACAAACAAGCCATTATTTTGCCCATTTTCAAAAAATTGACCCAACAATCATATATGATTGTAAAGTGATTTGTCATGCGTAACGGGCTATTTTTTTTAGGAAATGACTTATGGATGGGAAATGAACACTGTTAAAAAGTCCCCTGCCTTCCCCTTTTCCCGACGATTACAAAACCTTAGATACAAAAACAAAAAAGTGCTTACGATCCCTAAAAATTACAGACACTCCTTGGAATAATCTCTCTCTAAATTTGTGCATTGTTCATTTCCATTTTAGGTATACACTTTTTTCTTAAATAAGAACTTTGAGTTTTCGCTCTCTCTTCATCCCGTAAACAAAAACGGCATATAGATCAAAACAAAATAAAAATTTTATAGTTGATGTGTGGAAAAAATTTAAAACAATAACTAATGTAAATAAATAAAATTTATTCACACACAAAAAATGAACACAAAAGTTTTGCAATCCAAGTTTGGGAAATTCCACTTGTCTAACCCGAATAACTTGGAATTTTACATGAAGGAGATTTTTTCTACACATGTTTTAAAAATGGATATGCATGCTTGAAACATGTTAAAGATTCAAATGACCTATGGATCCAAAGCTTTTAAAGAGAATAACAAACGCTCATTAAATTCTCAAGTGAACGTGCGGTGGGATATTTACCTGAGTCAAACAAGCCATTATTTTGCCCATTTTCAAAAAATTGACCCAACAATCACAGATGATTGTAAAGTGGTTGGTCATGTGTAACGGGCTATATTTTTTTAAGAAATGACTTATGGATTGGAAATCAACACTCAGTTAAAAATCCTCCACCTCCCACTTTTCCCGACGATTGCAAATCCTTAGATATAAAAACTAAAAAGTGCTTACGATCCCTAAAAATTACAGACACTCTTTGGAATAATCTCTCTCTAAATTTGTGCATTGTGCATTTCCATTTTAGATGTACACTTTTTTCTTAAATTAGAACTTTGAGTTTTCGCTCTCCCTTCATCCCGTAAACAAAAAAGGCAAATAGATCACAACAAAATAAAAATTTTATAGTTGATGTGTGGAAAAAATTTAAAACAATTACTAATGTAAACAAATAAAATTTATTCACACACCAAAAATGAACACAAAAGTTTTGTTATCCAAGTTTGGGAAATTCCACTTGTCCAAGCCGAATAGCTTGGAATTTCACATGAAGTAGATTTTTTCTGCTCATGTTTTAAAAATGGATATGCATGCTTGAAACATCTTAAAGTTTCAAATGACCTATGGATCCAAAGCTTTTAAAGAGAATAACAAACGCTCATTAAATTCTCAAGTAAACGTGCGGTATGATATTTACCCGAGTCTAACAAGTCATTATTTTGCCTATTTTCACATATTTGACCTAACAATCTTAGATGATTGTAAAGTGATTTATCATGCGTAACGGGCTATATTTTTTTTTAAAATGACTTATGGATTGCAATTCAACACTCAGTTGAAAATCCCCCGCCACCCCCTTTTCCCGACGATTGCAAAATCTGAGATATAAAAACTAAAAAGAGCTTACAATCCCTAAAAATTACAGACACTCTTTAGAATCATCTCTCTCTACATTTGTGCACTGTGCTTTTCCATTTTAAATGTACACTTTTTTCTTAAATCAAAACTTTGAGTTTTGCTCTCCCTTTATCCCGAAAACAAAAAAGGCAAAACATTCACAACAAAATGAAAATTTTATAGTTGATGTGTGGAAAAAATTTAAAACAATAACAAATGTGAATAAAGAAAATTTATTCACACAACACAAATGAACACAAAAGTTTTGATATCCAAGTTTGGGGAATTCCACTAGTTTAACCCTAATAGCTTGGAATTTTACAAGAAAGAGATTTCTTCTACACATGTTTTAAAAATGGATATGCCTTTTTGAAACATGTTAAAGATGCAAATGAGCTATGGATGCAAAGCTTTTAAAGGCAATAACAAACGCTCATTAAATTCTTAAGTGAGCGTGCAGTGGGATATTTACCCGAGTCAAACATACCATTATTTTGCCTATTTGCAAAAATCTGACATAACAATCATAGATGATTGTAAAAGTATTTATCATGCATAACGGGCTATATTTTTGTAAGAAATGACTTTTTGATTGGGAGTCAACACTCAGTTAAAAATCCCCAGCCTCCCCCTTTTCCCGACGATTGCAAAACCTGAGATATAAAAATGAAAAAGTGCTTACAACCCCTAAAAAATACAGACACTCTTTGGAATTATCTCTCTCCACATTTGTGCATTGTGCATTTCCATTTTAGATGTACATTTTTTTCTGAAATCAAAACTTCGAGTTTTTCGCTCTCCCTTCATCCCGTAAATAAAAAAACCAAATAGATCACAACAAAATGAAAATTTTATTGTTGATGTACAAAAAAAATTTAAAACAAAAAAAAGTAAATAAAGAAAATTTATTCACACACCACAAATGAACACAAAATTTTTGTTATCCACATTTGGGAAATTCCACTAGTCCAACACTAATATCTTTGAATTTTACATGAAGTAGATTTTTTCTACACATGTTTTTAAAATAGATATGCATGTTAGAAACATGTTAGAGATTCGAATGACCTATGGATCCAAAGCTTTTCAAGAGAATAACAAACGTTCATTAAATTCTCAAGTTAACGTGCGGTGGGATATTTGCCAGAGTCAAACCAGCCATTATTTTGCCCATTTTCAAAACGTTGACTAAAATATCATAGATGATTGTAAAGTGATTTGGCATACATAACCGGCTATATTATTGTAAGAAATGACTTATGGATTGGAAGTCAACACTCAGTTAAAAATCCCCCGCCTCCCCCTTTTCCCGACAATTGAAAAACCTTAGATATAAAAACGAAAAAGTGCTTATGATCCCTAAAAATTACAGACACTCTTTGGAATTATCTCTCTCTACATTTGTGCATTGTGCATTTCCATTTTAGATGTACACTTTTTTCTTATATAAGAACTTTGTGTTTTTGCTCTCCCTTCATCCTGTAAACAAAAAAGGCAAATAGATCACAAAAAAATAAAAATTTTATAGTTGATGTGTGGAAAAAATATAAAACAATAACTAATGTAAATAAAGAAAATTTATTCACACACCGCAAATGAACACAAAAGTTTTGTTATCCATGTTTGGGAAATTCCACTAGTACAACCCTTATAGCTTGGAATTTTATATGAAGGAGATTTTTTCTACACATGTTTTAAAAAAGGATATGCATGCTTGAAACATGTTAAAGATTCAAATGACCTATGGATCCAAATCATTTAAAGAGAATAACAAACACTCATTAAATTGTCAAGTGAATGTGCGGTGGGATATTTACTCGACTCTAACAAGTCATTATTTTGCCCTTTTTCAAAAATTTGACCTAAAAATCATATATGATTGTAATGTGATTTATCATGCATAACACGCTATATTTTTGTAACAAATGACTTATGGACTGCAATTAAACAGTCAGTTAAAAATCCCCCGCCACCCCCTTTTCTCGACGATTGCAAAACCTAAGATATAAAAACTAAAAAGAGCTTACAATTCCTAAAAAATACAGACACTCTTTGGAATTATCTCTCTCTACATTTGTGCGTTGTGTTTTTCCATTTTAGATGTACACTTTTTTTCTTAAATCAAAACTTTGAGTTTTCGCTCTACCTTCATCTCGAAAAAAAAAAAGTCAAAAAGCTCACAACAAAATGAAAATTTTATAGTTGATGTGTGGAATAAATTTAAAACAATAACAAATTTAATAAAGAAAATTTATTCACACAACACAAATGAACACAAAATTTTTGTTATCCAAGTTTGGGAAATTCCACTAGTTTAACCCTAATAGCATGGAATTTTACAAGAAAGAGATTTTTTCTACAAATGTTTAAAAAATGGATATGCATGTTTGAAACATGTTAAATATGCAAATGCGCTATGGATGCAAAGCTTTTAAAGAGAATAACAAACGCTCATTAAATTCTCAAGTGAACTTGCGGTGGGATATTTACCCGAGTTAAACATACAATTATTTTGCCCATTTGCAAAAAGCTGACATAACAATCATAGATGATTGTAAAGTGATTTATCATATGTAACGGGCTATATTTTTGTAAGAAATGACTTTTGGATTGGGAATCAACAATTATTTAAAAATCCCCCGCCTCCCCCTTTTCCCGTCGATTGCAAAACCTGAGATATAAAAACTAAAAAGTGCATAGAATCCCTAAAAATTATAGACACTCTTTGGAATTATCTCTCTCTACATTTGTGCATTGTGCATTTCTATTTTAGATGTACACTTTTTTCTTAAATCATAACTTTGAGTTTTCGCTCTCTCTTTATCCCGTAAACAAAAAAGGCAAATAGATCACAACAAAATAAAACTTTTATAGCTGATGTATGGAAAATATTTAAAACAATAACTAATTTAAATAAATAAAAAATTTATTCGCACACCACAAATGAACACAAAAGTTTTGTTATCCAAGTTTGGGAAATTCCTCTTGTCCAACCCTCATAGCTTGGAATTTTACATAAAGGAGATTTTTTCCACACATGTTTTAAAAATGGATATGCATGCTTGAAACATGTTAACGATTCAAAGGACCTATGGATCCAAAGCTTTTAAAGAGAATAACAAACGCACATTAAATTCTCAAGTGAACGTGCAGTGGGATATTTACCCGAGTATAACAAGTCATTATTTTGCCTATTTTCAAAAATTTGACCTAACAATCATAGATGATTGTAAAGTGATTTATCATGCGTAACGGGCTATATTTTTGTAGGAAATGACTTATGGATTTTAAGTAAACACTCAGTTAAAAATCCCCCGCCTCCCACTTTTCCATACGATTGCAAAACCTGAGATATAAAAACTAAAAAGAGCTTACAATCCCTAAAAAATAAAGACACTCTTCTGAATTATCTCTCTCTACATTTGTGCATTGTGCTTTTCCATTTTAGATGTACACTTTTTTCTTAAATCAAAACTTTGAGTTTTCGCCCTCCCTTCATCCTGAAAACAAAAAAGGCAAAAAGTTCACAACAAAATGAAAATTTTAAAGTTGATGTATGGGAAAAATTTAGAAAAATAACAAATATAAATAAATAAAATTTATTCACACTACACAAATGAACACAAAAGTTTTGTTATCCAAGTTTGGGAAATTCCACTAGTTTAACCCTAATAGCTTGGAATTTTACAAGAAAGAGATTTCTTCAACACTTGTTTTAAAAGTGGATATGCTTGTTTGAAACATGTTAAAGACGAAAATGAACTATCGATGCAAAATTTTAAAGAGAATAACAAACGCTCTTTAAATTTTCTGGTGCACTTGCGGTGGGATATTTACTTGAGTCAAACATGGCATTTTTTTGCCCATTTGCAAAAAGCTGACATAATCATCATATATGATTGTAAAGTGATTTGTCATGCGTAACGGGCTATATTTTTTTAAGAAATGACTTTTGGATTGAGAGTCAATACTTAGTTAAAAATCCCCCACCTGCCCCTTTTCCCGACAATTGCAAAACCTGAGATATAAAAACAAAAAAGTACATTCCATCCCTAAAAAATACAACCACTCTTTGGAATTATCTCTCTCTACATTTGTGCATTGTGCATTTCCATTTTAGATGTACAGTTTTTTCTTAAATCAAAATTTTGAGTGTTTCGCTCTCCCTTCATCCTGTAAACAAAAAAGGCATATAGATCACAACAAAATGAAAATTTTATAGTTGATGTACGGAAAAATTTAAAACAATAAAAAAATTAAATAAAGAATAATTATTCACACACCACAAATGAACACAAAAGTTTAGTTATCCTTGTTTAGGAAATTCCACTAGTCCAATACTAATATCTTGGAATTTTACAAGAAGGAGATTTTTTTACACATGTTTTAAAAATGGATATGCATGCTAGAAACATGTTAATTACTCAAATGACCTATGGATCCAAAGCTTTTAAAGAGAATAAAAAATGCTCATTAAATTCTCAAGTGAACGTGCGGTGGGATATTAGCCCTAGTCAAACAAGCCATTATTTTGCCCCTTTTCAAAAAGTTGACCTAACAATCATTGATGATAGTCAAGTGATTTGTCATGCGTAACGGGCTATATGTTTGTAAGAAATGACTTATGGATTGGAAATCAACACTCAATTAAAAATCCCCTGCCTCCCCCTTTTCCCGATGATTGCAAAACCTTAGATATAAACACAAAAAACTGCTTACAATCCCTAAATTACAGACACTCTTTAGAATTATCTCTCTCTACATTTGTGCATTGTGCATTTCCATTTTAGATGTACACTTTTTTCTTAAATCAGAACTTTGAGTTTCGCTCTTCGTTCATCCCGTAAACAAAAAGAGCAAATAGATCACAATAAAATAAAATTTTTATAGTTGATGTGTGGAAAAAATTTAAAACAATAACTAATGTAAATAAAGAAAAAATTTATTCACACACCACAAATGAACACAAATGTTTTGTTATCCAAGTTTGGGAAATTCCTCTTGTCCAACCCTGATAGCTTGGAATTTTACATGAAGGAGATTTTTTCCACACATGTTTTAAAAATGGATTTGCATGCTTGAAACATGTTAAAGATTCAAATGACTTATCGATCCAATGCTTTTAAAGAGAATAATAAACGCTCATTAAATTCTCAAGTGAACGTGTGGTGGGATATTTACCTGAGTCTAACAAGTCATTATTTTGCTGATTTTCAAAAATTTGACCAAACAATCATAGATGATTGTAAAGTGATTTATCATGCGGAACGAGCTATATTTTTTTAAGAAATGACTTATGGATTGTAATTCAACACTCAGTTAAAAATCCCCCGCCACCCCCTTTTTCTGGACTATTGCAAAACCTCGGATATAAAAACTAAAAAGAGCTTACAATCCCTAAAAAAAATACACACTCTTTTGAATTATCTCTCTCTACATTTGTGCATTGTGCTTTTCCATTTTAGATGTACACTTTTTTCTTAAATCAAAACTTTGAGTTTTCGCTTTTCCTTCATCCCGAAAACAAAAAAGGCAAAAAGCTCACAACAAAATGAAAATTTTATAGTTGATGTATGGAAAAAAATTTAAAAAATAACAAATGTTAATAAAGAATATTTATTCACACAACACAAATAAACACAAAAGTTTTGTTATCCAAGTTTGGGTAAGTCCACTGGTTTAACCCTAATAGCATGGAATTTTACAAGAAAGAGATTTCTTCTACACATGTTTTAAAAATGGATATGCATGTTTGAAACATGTAAAAGGTGCAAATGAGCTATGGATGCAAAGCTTTTAAAGAGAATAAAAAATGCTCATTAAATTCTCAAGTGAACTTGCAGTGGGATATTTACCCGAGTCGAACATGCCATTAATTTGTCCATTTGCAAAAAGCTGACATAGCAATCATAGATGATTTTAAAGTGATTTATCATGCGTAGCGGGCTATATTTTTGTAAGAAATGACTTTTGGATTGGGAGTCAACACTAAGTTAAAAATCCCCCGCCTGCCCCTTTTCCCGACGATTGCAAAACCTGAAATATAAAAATGAAAAAGTGCATACAATCCCTAAAAATTACAGACACTCTTTGGAATTATCTCTTTCTACATTTGTGCATTGTGCATTTCCATTTTAGATGTATAGTTTTTTCTTAAATCAATATATGTGATTGTTATGTCAGCCTTTTGCTAATGGGCCAAATAATGGCTCGGGTAAATATCTCACTGCAAGTTCACTTGAGAATTTCAAACATGTGTAGGATCCTAAAGTCATTTCTTACAAAAATATAGCCCGTTATGCATGATAAATCACATTACAATCATCTATAATTGTTATGTCAGCCTTTTGCAAATGGGCAAAATAATGGCATGTTTGACTCATGCAAATATCCCACCGCACGCTCACTTGAGAATTTAATGAGCGTTTGTTATTCTCTTTAAAAGCTTTGGATCCATAGGTCATTTGAATCTTTAACATGTTTCAAGCATGCACATCCATTTTTAAAACATGTGTAGAAAAAATCTCTTTCATGTAAAATTCCTAGTTATTAGGGTTGGACTAGTGGAATTTCCCAAACTTGGATAACCAAAGTTTTGAGTTCATTTTTGGTGTGTGAATAATTATTTCTTATTTACATTATTTATTGTTTTAAATTTTTTCCACACATCAACTATAAATTTTTTATTTTGTTCTGATCTATTTGCCTTCTCTATTTACGGGATGAAGGGAGAGCAAAAAACTCAAAGTTTTGTTTTAAGAAAAAATTTACAACTAAAATGGAAAAGCAAAATGGGCAAAATAATGGCATGTTTGACTCGGGTAAAGTCATTTCTTAAAAAAATATAGCCCGTTATGCAGGATAAATCACTTTGATTACCTATGATTGTTATGTCAGCCTTTTGAAAATGGGCAAATTAATGGCATGTTTGACTCGGGTAAATATCTTAGTACAAGTTCACTTGAGAATTTAAAACATGTGTAGAATCCTAAAGTCATTTCTTAAAAAAATATAGCCCGTTATGCATGATAAATCACTTTACGATCATCTGTGATTGTTATGTCATCCTTTTGCAAATGGGCAAAATAATGGCATGTTTGACTCAGGCAAATATCCCACCGCACGTTCACTTGAGAATTTAATGAGCGTTTGTTATTCTCTTTAAAAGCTTTGGATCCATAGGTCATTTGAATCTTTAATATGTTTCAAGCATGCATATCCATTTTTAAAACATGTGTAGAAAAAATCTCCTTCATGTAAAATTCCTAGTTATTAGGGTTGGACTAGTGGAATTTCCCAAACTTGGATAACAAAATTGTTGTGTTCATTTGTGCTGTGTGAATAAATTTTCTTTATTTACATTCCTTATTGTTTTAAAATTTTTCCATATATCAACTATAAAATTTTCATTTTGTTGTGATCTATTTGCCTTTTTTGTTTACGGGATGAAGGGAGAGAGAAAACTCAAAGTTCTGATTTAAGAAAAAAGTGTACATCTAAAATGGAAATGCACAATGCACAAATGTAAATAGAAATAATTCATAAGAGTGTCTATAATTTTAAGGGATTGTAAGCACTTTTTCATTTTTATATCTAAGGTTTTCCAATCGTCGGGAAAAAGGGGAGGATGGGGATTTTTAACTGAGTGTTGACTTCCAATCCATAAGTCATTACTTACAAAAATTTAGCCCATTACGCATGATAAATCACTTTACAATCATCTATGATTGTTAGGTCAAATTTTTGAAAATGGCCAAAATAACGGCTTGTTTGACTCAAGCAAATATCCCACACACGTTCACTTGAGAATTTATTGAGCGTTTGTTATTCTCTTTTAAAGCTTTGAATCCATAGGTCATTTGATTCTTTAAAATGTTTCAAGCATGCATATCCATTTTTAAAACATTGGTAGAAAAAATCTCCTTCATGTAAAATTCCTAGATATTATGGTTGGACTAGTGGAATTTCCCAAACTTCGATAACAAAACATTTGTGTTCATTTGTGGTGTGTGAATAAATTTCTTTATTTATATTTTTTATTGTTTTAAATTTTTTCCAAACATCAACTATAAAATTTTCATTTTGTTGTGACCTATTTGCGTTTTTGTTTACGGGATGAAGGAAGAGCAAAAAAATAAAAGTTTTGATTGAAGAAAAATGTGTACATCTAAAATGGAAATGCACAATGCACAAATGTAGAGAGAGATAATTCCAAAGAGTGTCTGTAATTTTTAGGTATTGCAAGCTCTTTTTAGTTTTTATAACTCAGGTTTTGAAATCGTCGGGAAAAGGGGGAGGCGGGGGATTTTTAACTGAGTGTTGAATTGCAATCCCTAAGTCATTTCTTTCAAAACTTTAGCCCGTTACACATGATAAATAAATTTACTATCATCTATGGTAGTTAGGTCAAATTTTTGAAAATGGGCAAAATAATGACTTGTTAGACTCGGGTAAATATCCCACCGCACGTTCGCTTGAGAGTTTAATGAACGTTTGTAATTCTCTTTAAAAGCTTTGGATCCATAGGTCATTTGAATCTTTAACATGCTTCAAGCATGCATATCGATTTTTAAAACATGTGTAGAAAAAATGTCCACCATGTAAAATTCCAAGATATTAGGGTTGGACTAGTGGAATATCCAAAACTCTAATAACAAACTTGTGTGTTCATTTGGGGTGTGTGAATAAATTTTCTTTCTTTAATTTTTTTATTGTTTTAAATTTTTTCCGTACATCAACTATAAAATCTTCATTTTGTTGCGATCTATTTGCCTTTTTTGTATACGGGATGAAGGGAGAGCGAAAAACTCAAACTTTTGATTTAAGAAAAAATTTACATCTAAAATGGAAATGCACAATGCAAAATTTAGAGAGAGATAATTCCAAAGAGTGTCTGTCATTTTTAGGGATTGTAAACACTTTTTTGTTTTTATTTCTAAGGTTTTGCTATCATCGGGAAAAGGGGGAGGCGGGGGGGTTTTTAACTGAGTGTTGACTCCCAATCCAAAAGTCATTTCTTACAAAAATATAGCCCGTCACGCATGATAAATTACTTTACCATCATCTATGATTGTTATGTCAACTTTTTTCCAATGGGCAAAATAATGGCATGTTTGACTCGAGTAAATATCCCACCGCAAGTTCACTTGAGAATTTAATGAGCGTTTGTTATTGTCTTTAAAAGCTTTGCATCCATAGCTCATTTTTATCTTTAGCATGTTTCATACATGCATATCCATTTTTAAAACATGTGTAAAAGAAATCTCTTTCTTGTAAAATTCCAATCTATTAGGGTTAAACTAGTGGAATTTCCCAAACTTGGATAACAAAATTTTGTGTTCATTTGTGGTGTATGAAAAAATTTTCTTGATTTACATTTGTTAATTTTTAAAATTTTTTCCATACATCAACTATAAAATTTTCATTTTTTTGTGAGCTTTTTGCCTTTTTTGTTTACGGGATGAATGGAGAGTGAAAACTTAAAGTTTTGATTTAAGAAAAAAGTGTACATCTAAAATGGAAAAGCAAAATCCAAAAATGTAAAGAGGGATAATTCCAAAGAGTGTTTGTATTTTTTAGGGATTGTAAGCTCTTTTTAGTTTTTATATCTCAGGTTTTGCAATCATCGAGAAAAGGGGGAGGCGGGGGATTTTTAACTGAGTGTTGAATCCCAATCCATAAGTCATTTATTAAAAACATATAGCCCGTTACGCATGACAAATCACTTTACAATCATCTATGATTTTTAGATCAACTTTTTGAAAATGGGCAAAATAATGACTTGTTAGACTAGGGTAAATATCCCACCGCACGTTCACTTGTGAATTTATTGAGCGTTTGTTTTTCTCTTTAAAGGCTTTGGAACCATAGGTCATTTGAATCTTTAACATTTTTCAAGCATGCATATCCATTTTTAAAACATGTGTAGAAAAAATCAGCTTCATGTAAAATTTCTAGCAATTAGGGTTGGACTAGTGGAATTTCCCAAACTTGGATAACAAAACTTTTGTGTTCATTTGTGGTGTGTGAATAAATTTTCTTTATTTACATTTGTTATTGTTTAAATTTTTTTCCATACTACAACTATAAAATTTTCCTTTTTTTGTGATCTATTTGCCTTTTTTTGTTTACGGGATGAAGGGTGAGCGAACACTCAAAGTTCTGATATAAGAAAAAAGTGACATCTAAAATGGAAATGCACAATGCAAAAATGTAGCGAGAGATAATTCCAAAGAGTGTCTGTAATTTTTAGGGATTTTAAGCACTTTTTCGTTTTTATATCACAGGTTTTCCAATCGTCGGGAAAAGGGGGAGGCGGGGGATTTTTAACCGAGTGTTCACTCCCAATCCATAAGTCATTTCTTACAAAAATATAGCCAGTTACACATGATAAATCACTTTACAATAATCTATGATTGTTAGGACAACTTTTTGAAAATGGGCAAAATAATGACTTGTTAGACTCGGGCAAATATCCCACCGCACGTTCACTTGAGAATTTAATGAGCGTTTGTTATTCTCTTTAAAAGCTTTGGATCCAAAGGTCCTTTGAATCTTTAACATGTTTCAAGCATGCATATCCACTTTTAAAACATGTGTAGAAAAAATCTCCTTCAAGTAAACTTCCAAGCTATTAGGATTGTTGTGGAATTTCCTAAACTTGGGAAACAAAACTTTTGTGTTCATTTGTGGTGTGTGAATAAATTTTATTTATTTACATTTGTTATTGTTTTAAATTTTTTCCATACATCAAGTATGAAATTTTCATTTTGGTGTGATCTATTTGCCTTTTTTGTTTACGTGATGAAGGGAGAGCGAAAACTCAAAGTTTTACTTAAGAAAAAAGTGTACATCTAACATGATAAAGCACGTTGCACAAATGTAGAGGGATATAATTCCAAAGAGTGTCTGTATTTTTTAGGGATTGTAAGCTCTTTTTAGTTTTTATATCTTAAGTTTTGCAATCGTCGGGAAAATGGGGAGGCGGGGGATTTTTAATCGAGTGTTGAATTGCAATCCATAAGTCATTTCTAAAAAAAATATAGCCCGTTACACATGATAAATTAATTTACAATCATCTATAATTGTTAGGTCAACTTTTTGAAAATGGACAAAATAATGACTTGTTAGACTCGGGTAAATATCCCACCGTGCGTTCACTTAAGAATTTAATGAGCATTTTTTATTGATTTAAAAGCTTTGGATCCATAGGTCATTTGAATCTTTAACTTGTTTCAAACATGCATATCCATTTTTAAAACATGTGTAGAAAAAATCTCCTTCATGTAAAATTCCAAGCTATTCGGGTTGGACTAGTGGAATTTCCCAAACTTGGGTAACAAAACTTTTGTGTTCATTTGTGATGTGTGAATAAATTTTCTTTATTTACATTTGTTATTGTTTTAAATTTTTTCCATACATCATCTATAAAATTTTCATTTTGTTGTGATCTATTTGCCTTTTTGGTTTACGGGATGGAGGGATAGCGAAAACTCAAAGTTCAGATTTAAGAAAAACCGTGTAAATCTAAAATGGAAATGCACAATGCACAAATGTAGAGAGAGATAATTCCAAGAGTGTCCGTAATTTTTAGGGATTGTAAGCACTTTTTTATTTTTATATCTAAGGTTTTGCAATCGTAGGTAAAAGGGGGAGGCGGGGGATTTTTAACTGAGTGTTCACATCCAATTCGTAACTCATTTCTTACAAAAATATAGCTTGTTACGCAGGATAAATCACTTTACAATCATCTATGATTGTTATGTCAGCTTTTTGAAAATGGGCAAAATAATGGTATGTTTGCTCGGGTAAATATCCCACCGCTAGTTCACTTGAGAATTTAATGAGCGTTTGTTATTCTCTTTAAAAGCTTTGCAGCTGTAGCTCATTTGCATCATTAACATGTTCCAAACATGCATATCCATTTTTAAAACATGTGTAGAAGAAATCTCTTTCTTGTAAAATTCCAAGCTGTTAGGGTAAAACTAGTGGAATTTCCCAAACTTGGATAACAAAACTTTTGTGGTCATTTGTGGTGTGTGAATTTTTTTTATTTATTTACATTTTTTATTTTTTAAAATTTTTTCCATACATCAACTTTAAAATTTTAATTTTGATGTGTGCTTTTTGCCTTTTTTGTTTTCGGGATGAAGGGAGAGCGAAAACTCAAAGTTTTGATTTAAGAAAAAAGTGTACATATAAATGGAAATGCACAATGCAAAAATGTAGAGAGAGATAATTCCAAAGAGTATCTGTATTTTTTAGGGTTTGTAAGCTCTTTCTAGTTTTTATATATTAGGTTTTGCAATCATCAGGAAAAGGGGGAGGCGGGTGATTTTTAACTGAGTGTGGAATAGCAATCCATAAGTCATTTCTTACAAAAATATAGCCCGTTATGGATGATAAATCACTTTACAATCATCTATGTTGGTTAGGTCAAATTTTTGAAAATGAGCAAAATAATGACTTGTTAGACTCGGGTAAATATCCCACCGCACGTTCACTTGAGAATTTAATGAGCGTTTGTTATTCTCTTTAAAACCTTAAGATCCATAGGTCATTTGAATCTTTAACATGTTTCAAGCATGCATATTCATTTTTAAAACATGTGTATAAAAAATCTCCTTCATGTAAAATTCCTAGCTATTAGGGTTGGACTAGTAGAATTTCCAAAACTTGGGTAACAAAAATTTTGTGTTCATTTGTGGTGTGTGAATAAATTTTCTTTATTTAAAATTGTTATTGTTTTTAATTTTTTCCATACATCAACTATAAAATTTTCATTTTGTTGTGATCTTTTTTGTCTTTTTTGTTTTACGGGATGAAGGAGGAGCGAAAACTCAAAGTTCTGATTTAAGAAAAAAGTGTACATCTAAAATGGAAATGCACAATGCACAAATGTAGAGAGAGATAATTCCAAAGAATGTCTGTAATTTTTCGGGATTGTAAGCACTTTTTCGTTTCTATATCTAAGGTTTTGCAATCGTCGGGAAAAGGGGGCGGCGGGGGATTTTTAATTGAGTGTTGATTTCCAATCCTTAAGTTATTTCTTGCAAAAATATAGCCTGTTATTCATGATAAATCACTTTACAATCATCTATGATTTTTAGGTTAACTTTTTTAAAATGGGAAAAATAATGTCTTGTTTAACTCGGGCAAATATCCCACCCAACGTTCACTTTAGAATTTAATGAGCGTTTGTTATTCTCTTCAAAGCTTTGGATCCATAGGTTATTTGAATATTTAAAATGTTTCTAGCATGCATATCCATTTTTAAAACATGCGTAGAAAAAATCTCCTTCATGTAAAATTTCAAGATATTAGGGTCGGACTAGTGGAATTTCCCAAACTTGGATAACAAAACTTTTGTGTTCATTTGTGGTGTGCGAATAAATTGTCAGTATTTACTTTTTTATTTTTTTAAAATTTTTCCCATACATCAGCTCTAAATTTTTTATTGTGTTGTAATCTATTTGCGTTTTTTGTTTACGGGACGAAAGAGAGCGAAAACCTCAATGTTTTGATTTAAGAAAAAAATGTACATCTAAAATGGAAATGCACAATGCACAAATGTAGAGAGAGATAATTCCAAAGAGTGTCTATAATTTTTAGGGATTGTAAGAACTTTTTTGTTTTTATATCTCTGGTTTTGCAATCGTTGGGAAAAGGGGGAGGCGGGGGATTTTTAACTGAGTGTTGACTCCCAGTCAAAAAGTCATTTTTTACAAAAATATATCCCGTTATGCATGATAAATCACTTTACAATCATCTATGATTGTTATGTAAGCTTTTTGCAAATGGGCAAAATAATGGCATGTTTGACTCGGCTTAATATCCCACCGCAAGTTCACTTGAGAATTTAATGAGCGTTAGTTATTCTCATTAAAAGCTTTGCATCCAAAGCTCATTTGAATCTTTAACATGTTTCAAACATGCATATCCATTTTTAAAACATGTGTAGAAGAAATCTCTTTCTTGTAAAATTCCAGGCTATTGGGGTTAAACTAGTGGAATTTCCCAAACTTGGATAACAAAACTTTTGTGTTAATTTTTGGTGTGTGAGAAAATTTTCTTTATTTACATTTGTTATTTTTTTAAAATTTTTTCTGAACATCAACTATAAAATTTTCATTTTGTTGTGAGCTTTTTGCCTTTTTTCTTTTCGGGAAGAAGGTAGAGCGAAAACTCAAAGTTTTTATTTAAGAAAAAAGTGTACCTCTAAAATTGAAAAGCACAATGCAAAAATGTAGAGAGAGATAATTCCAAAGAGTGTCTTTATTTTTTAGGGATTGTAACCTCTTTTTTAGTTTTTATATCTCAGGTTTTGCAATCGTCGGGAAAAGGGGGTGGTGGGGGATTTTTAAGTGAGTGTTGAATTGCAATCCAAAAGTCATTTCTTACAAAAATATAGCCCGTTACGCATGATAAATCACTTTACAGTCATCTATGATTTTTATGTCAGCTTTTTGCAAATGGCCAAAATAATGGCTTGTTTGGCTCAGGTAAATATCCCACCGCAAGTTCACATGAGAATTTAATGAGCGTTTGTTATTTTCTTTAAAAGCTTTGGATCCGTAGCTCCTTTCCATATTTAACATGTTTCAAACATGCGTATCCATTTTTTAAAACACGTGTAGAAGAAATCTCTTTCTTGTTAAACTCCAAGCTATTAGGGTTAAACTAGTGGAATTTCCCAAACTTGGATAACAAAACTTTTGTGTTCTTTTGTGGTGTGTGAATAAATTTTCTTTATTTACATTTTTTATTTTTAAAAGTTTTTTCCATACATCAACTATAAAATTTTCATTTAGTTGTGAGCTTTTTGCCTTTTTTGTTTTCGGGATGAAGGGAGAACGAAAACTCAAAGTTATATTTAAGAAAAAATGTACATCTAAAATGAAAAAGCACAATGCACAAATGTAGAGAGAGATAATTCCAAAGAGTGTCTATATTTTTTAGCGATTGTAAGCACTTTTTTAGTTTTTATATCTCAGGTTTTGCAATCGACGAGAAAAGGGGGAGGCGAGAGATTTGTAACTGAGTGTTAAATTGCTATCCATAAGTCATTTCATACAAAAATATAGCCCGTTACGCATGATAAATCACTTTAAAATCATCTATGATTGTTTGGTCAATTTTTTAAAAATGGGCAAAATAATGACTTGTTACTCTCAGGTAAATATTGAGAATTTAATGAGCGTTTGTTATTCTCTTTAAAAGCTTTGGATCTTTATGTCATTTGAATCTTTAAGATGTTCCAAGCATGCATATCCATTTTTAAAACATGTGTAGAAAAAATCTCCTTCCTATAAAATTCCAAGCTATTAGGGTTGGACTAGTGGAATTTCGCAAACTTAGGTAACAAAACTTTTGTGTTCATTTGTGATGTGTGAATAAATTTTATTTATTTACGTTTTTTTTGTTTTAAATTTTCTCCATACATCAACTCTAAAATTTTCATTTTGTTGTGATCTATTTGCCTTTTCTGTTTACGGGATGAATGGCAAGCGAAAAACTAAAAGTTTTGATTTAAGAAAAAAGTGTACATCTAAAATGGAAATGCACAATGCACAATTGTAGACAGAGATAATTCCAAAGAGTGCCTGTAATTTTTGGGGATTGTCAGCACCTTTTACTTTTTATATCTAAGGTTTCACAATCGTTAGGAAAAGGGGAAGGGTGGGGGGATTTTTAACTGAGTGTTGACTCCTAATCCAGAAGTCATTTCTTACAAAAATATAGCCCGTTACGCATGATAAATCACTTCACAATCATCTATGATTGTTTTGTCAGCTTTTTGAAAATGAGAAAAATAATAGCATGTTTGACACGAGTAAATATCCCACCACAATTTCTCTTGAGAATTTAATGAGCATTTTTTATTCTCTTTAAAAGCTTTGCATCCATACCTCATTTGCATCTTTAACATGTTTCAAACATGCATATCCATTTTTAAAACATGAGTATAAAAAATCTCTTTCCAGTAAAATTCCAAGCAATCAGGGTTAACTAGTGGAATTTCCCAAACTTGGATAACAAAACTTTTGTGTTCATTTGTGGTGTGTGAAAAAAATTTCTTTATTTACATTTTTTTATTTTTTAAAATTTTTTCCTTACATCGACTATAAAATTTTCATTTTGTTGTGAGCTTTTTGCCTTTTTTATTTTCAGGATGAAGGGAGAGCGAGAACTCAAAGTTTTGATTTAGGAAAAAAGTGTACATCTAAAATGGAAAAGCACAATGCACAAATGTAGAGAGAGATAATTCCAAAGAGTGTTTGTATTTTTTAGGAATTGTAAGCTCTTTTTAGTTTTTATATCTCAGGTTTTGCAATCGTCGGGAAAAGGGGGTGGCGGGGGATTTTTAACTGAGTGTTGAATTGAAATCCAAAAGTCATTTCTTAAAAAAATATATCCCATTACGCATGATAAATCACTTTACAATCATCAATGATTGTTAGTTCAAATTTTTTAAAATGGGCAAAATAATGACTTGTTAGACTCGGGTAAATATCCCACCGCACGCTCACTTGAGAATTTAATGAGCATTTGTTATTCTCTTTAAAAGCTTTGGATTCATAGGTCATTTGAATATTTCACATGTTTCAAGCATGTATATCCATTTTTAAAACATGTGTGGAAAAAATCTCCTTCATGTAAAATTCCAAGCTATTAGGGTTAGACCAATGGAATTTCCCAAACTTGGATAACAAAACTTTTGTGTTCATTTGTGGTGTGTGAATAAACTTTCTTTATTGACATTAGTAATTCTTTTAAATTTTTTCCGCACATTCACTATAAAATTTTTACTTTGTTAGGATCTTTTTGCTTTTTTTGTTTACGGGATGAAGGGAGATCGAAAACTCAAAGTTCTGAGTTAAGAAAAAAGTGTACATCTAAAATGTAAAATGCACAATGCAAAAATGTAGTGAGAGATAATTCCAAAGAGTGTCTGTCATTTTCAAGGATCGTAAGCACTATTTCGTTTTGATATCTAAGGTTTTGCAATTGTCGAGAAAAGGGGGTGGCGGGGGTTTTTTAACTGAATGTTGACTTCCAATCCATAATTCTTTTCTTACAAAAATATAGCCCGTTACGCATGATAAATCATATTACAATCATCAATGATTGTTAGGTCAACTTTTTGAAAATGGGCAAAATAATGGCTTTTTTTACTCGGGCAAATATCCCACCGCACGTTCACTTGAGAATTTAATGAGCGTTTGTTATTCTCTTTAAAAGCTTTGGATCCATAGGTCATTTGAATCTTTAACATGTTTCTAGCACGCATATCCATTTTTAAAACATGTGTAGAAAAAATCTCCTTCATGTAAAATTCCAAATATTAGTGTTGGACTAGTGGAATTTTCGAAACTTGGATAACAAAACTTTTGTGTTCATTTGTGGTGTGTGAATAAATTTTCCGTAGATCAACATTAAAATTTTCATTTTGTTGTGATATATTTGCCTATTTTTGTTTACGGGATGAAGGGAGAGTGGCAAACTTGAAGTTTTGATTTAGGAAAAAACTGTACATCTAAAATGGAAATGCACAATGCACAAATGTAGAGAGAGAAAATTCCAAAGAGTGTTTGTAATTTTTAGCGATAGTAAGCACTTTCGTTTTTATATCTCAGGTTTTGCAATCGTCGGGAAAAGGGGGAGGCGGGGGATTTTTAACTGAGTGTTGAATTGTGATCCATATGTCATTTCTTACAAAAATATAGCCCGTTACGCCTGATAAATCACTTTACAATCATCAATGATTGTTATGCCAGCTTTTTGCATATGGGCAAAATAATGGCATGTTTGACTCGGGTAAATATCCCACCGCACGTTCACTTGAGAATTTAATGAGTGATTGTTATTCACTTTAAAAGCTTTCGATCCATAGTGCATTTGCATCTTTAACATGTTTTAAGCATGCATATCTATTTTTAAAACATGTGTAGAAGAAATCTCCTTCTGGTAAAATTCCAAGCTATTAGGGTTGGATTAGTGGAATTCCCCATACTTGGATAACAATACTATTGTGTTCATTTGGGTTGTGTGAATAAATTTTCTTTATTTACATTTGTTATTGTTTTAAATTTTTTCCTTACATCAACTATAGAATTTTCATTTAGTTGTGAGCTTTTTGCCTTTTTTATTTTCGGGATGAAGGGATAGCGAAAATCAAAGTTTTGATTTAAGAAAAAAGTGTACATCTAAAATGGAAAAGCACATTCCACAAATGTAGAGAGAGATAATTCCAAAGAGTGTCTGTATTTTTTAGGGATTGTAAGCTCTTTTTAGTTTTTATATCTCAGGTTTTGCAATCGTCGGGAAAAGGTGGTCGCGGGGGATTTTTAACTGAGTATTGAATTACAATCCATATGTCATTTCTTACGAAAATATAGCCCGTAATGCATGATAAATCACTTCACAATAATCTATGATTTTTAGGTCAAATTTTAGAAAATGGGCAAAATAATGACTTGTTAGACTCAGCTAAATATCCCACTGCACATTCACTTGAGAATTTAATGACCGTTTGTTATTCTCTTTAAAACCTTTGGATCCATAGGTCATTTCAATCTTTAACATGTTTCAAGCTTGCATATCCGTTTTTAAAACATGTGTAGAAAAAATGTCCTTCATGTAAAATTCCCAGCTATTCGGGTTGGACTAGTGGAATTTCCCAAACTTGGATATCAAAACTTTTGTGTTCATTTGTGGTGTGTGAATAAATTTTCTTTATTTACATTAATTATTGTTTTAAAATTTTTCCACACATCAACTATAAAAGTTTTATTTTGTAATGATCTATTGGCCTTTTTTGTTTACGGGACGAAGGGAGAGCGAAAACTCAAAGTTCTGATTTAAGAAAAATGTGTACATCAAAAATGGAAAAGCAAAATGCACAAATGTAGAGAGAGATAATTCCAAAGAGTTTAGGTAATTTTTAGGGATTGTAAGCAATTTTCGTTTTATATCTAAGGTTTTGCAATCGTCGGGAAATGGGGGAGGCGGGGGATTTTTAACTGACTGTTGACTTCTAATCCATAAGTCATTTCTTACAAAAATATATCCCTTTACGCATGACAAATCACTTTACAATCATCTATGATTGTTAGGTCAATTTTTTGAAAATGGGCAAAATAATGGCTTGCTTGACTCAGGCAAATATCCCACCGCATGTTCACTTGAGAATTTAATGAGCGTTTGTCATTCTCTTTAAAAGCTTTGGATCCATAGGTCATTTGAATCTTTAACATGATTCAAGCATGCATATCCATTTTCAAAACATGTGTAGAAAAAATCTCCTTCATCTAAAATTCCAAGCTATTAGGTTTGGACTATGGGAATTTCCCAAACTTGGATAACAAAACTTTTGTGTTCATTTGTGGTGTGTGACTAAATTTTCTTTATTTACTTTTTTTATTATTTTAATTTTTTTCCGTTCATCAACAATAAAATTTTCATTTTGTTGTGAGCTTTTTGCCTTTTGTGTTTTCGGGATGAAGGGAGAGCGAAAACTCAAAATTTTTATTTAAGAAAAAGGTGCACATCTAAAATTGAAAAGCACAATGCAAAAATGTAGAGAGAGATAATTCCAAAGAGTGTCTTTATTTTTTAGGGATTGTAACCTCTTTTTAGTTTTTATATCTCAGGTTTTGCAATCGTCGGGAAAAGGGGGAGGCGAGGCATTTTTAAGTGAGTGTTGAATTGCAATCCAAAAGTCATTTCTTACAAATATATAGCCCGTTAGGCATGATAAATCACTTTACAATCATCTATGATTGTTATGTCAGCTTTTTGCAAATGGCTAAAATAATGGCTTGTTTGGCTCGGGTAAATATCACATGAGAATATAATGAGCTTTTTTTATTCTCTTTAAAAGCTTTGGATCCATAGATCATTTGCATCTTTTACATGTTTCAAACATGCGTATCCATTTTTAAAGCATGTGTAGAAGAAATCTCTTTCTTGTAAAACTCCAAGCTATTAGGGTTAAACTAGTGGAATTTCCCAAACTTGGATAACAAAACCTTTTTGTTCATTTGTGGTGTGTGAATAAATTTTATTTATTTGTATTTTTATTTTTTTTTATTTTTTTCCTTACATCAACTATAAAATTTTCATTTAGTTTTGAGCTTTTTGTCTTTTTTGTTTTCGGGATAAAGGGAGAGCAAAAAAAAGTTTTAATTTAAGAAAAAAGTGTACATATAAATTGGAAAAGCACAATGCACAATTGTAGAGAAAGATAATTTCAAAGAGTGTTTGTATTTTTTAGGGATTGTAAGCTCGGTTTAGTTTTTATATCTCAGGTTTTGCAATAAAATGGTTGGTAGAAAAAATCTCCTTCATGTAAAATTCCAAGCTATTAGGGTTGGACTAATGGAATTTCCCAAACTTGGAAAACAAAACTTTTGTGTTCATTTGTGGTGTGTGAATAAATATTTTTTATTTACATTAGTTATTGTTTTAAATTTTTTCCACACATCAACTATGAAATTTTTACTTTGTTGTGATTTATTTGCCTTGTTTGTTTACGGGATGAAGGGAGTGCGAAAACTCAAAGTACTGATTTAGGAAAAAAGTGTACATCTAAAATGGAAATGCACAATGCACAAATGTAGAGAGAGATAATTCCAAAGAGTGTCTGTAATTTTTAGGGATTGTAAGCACTTTTTCGTTTTTATATCTAAGGTTTTGCAATCGTCAGGAAAAGGGGGAGGCGGGGGGATTTTTAACTGAATGCTGGCTTCCACTCCATAAGTCATTTCTTACAAAAATATAGCCTGTTACACATGACAAATCACTTTACAATCATGTATGAGTGTTAGGTCAAATTTTTTAAAATGGGCAAAATAATGGCTTGTTTGACTCAGGCAAATATCCCACCGCACGTTCACTTGAGAATTTAATGAGCGTTTGTTATTCTCTTAAAAACCTTTGGATCCATAGGTCATTTGAATCTTTAACATGTTTCTAGCAGGCATATCCATTTTTAAAACAACTGTAAAGAAAATCTCCTTCTTGTAAAATTCCAAGACATTAGTGTTGGACTAGTGAAATTTCTCAAACTTGGATAACAAAACTTTTGTGTTCATTTGTGGTGTGTGAATAGATTTTCTTTATTTAATTTTTTTATTGTTTTAAATTTTTTCCGTACATCAACTATAAAATTTTTATTTTTTTGTGATCTATTTGCCTTTTTTGTTTACGTGATGAAGGGAGAGCCAAAAACTCAAAGTTTTATTATATGAAAAAAGTGTACATTTAAAATAGAAATACACAATGCACAAATGTAGAGAGAGATAATTCCAAAGAGTGTGTAATTTTTAGGGATTGTAAGCACTTTTTTGTTTTTATATCTCAGGTTTTGCAATCGTCGGGAAAAGGGGGAGGCGGGGGATTTTTAACTGAGTGTTGACTCCCCATCCAAAAATCATTTCTTGAAAAGATATAGCCCGTTATGCATGATAAATCACTTTACAATCATCTATGATTGTTATGTCAGCTTTTTGCAATTGGGGAAAATAATGGCATGTTTGACTCGAGTAAATATCCCACCGTAAGTTAACTTGAGAATTTAATGAGCGTTTGTCATTCTATTTAAAAGATTTGCATCCATAGCTCATTTGAATCTTTATCATGTTTCTAGCATGCATATCCATTTTTAAAACATGTGTAGAAAAAATCTCCTTCTTGTAAAATTCCAAGCTATAAGGTTTGGAGTAGTGGAATTTCCCAAACTTCGATAACAAAACTTTTGTGTTCATTTGTGGTGTGTGAATAAATTTTCATTATTGACATTAGTTATTGTTTTAAATTTTTTCCACACATTCACCATTAAAGTTTTACTTTGTTGGGATCTATTTGCCTTTTTTGTTTACGGGATGAAGGGAGAGCGAAAACTCAAAATTTTGATTTAAGCAAAAAGTGTACATCTAAAATGGAAAAGCACAATGCACAAATGTCGAGAGAGATAATTCAAAAGAGTGTTTGTATTTTTTAGGGATTGTAAGCTCTTTTTTGTTTTTATAACTTAGGTTTTAGAATCGTGAGGAAAAGGGGGTGGCGGGGGATTTTTAACTAAGTGTTGAATTGCGATCCATAAGTCATTCCATCCAAAAATATAGCCCGTTAAGTAAGATAAATCACTTTACAATCAACTATGATTGTTAGGTCAATTTTTTTAAAATGGGCAAAATAATGACTTGTTAGACTCGGGTAAATATCCCACTGCACGTTCACTTGAGAATTTAATGAGCGTTTGTTATTCTCTTTAAAAGCTTCAGATCCATAGGTCATTTGAATCTTTAAGAGGTTTCAAGCATGCATATCCTTTTTTAAAACA
This sequence comes from Aristolochia californica, assembly GCF_029961685.1. NCBI lineage: Eukaryota > Viridiplantae > Streptophyta > Magnoliopsida > Piperales > Aristolochiaceae > Aristolochia > Aristolochia californica. The sequence continues at coordinate 16,994,561 of NW_027182268.1, forward strand.
TGTATGGAAAAAATGTCCTTCATGTAAAATTCCAACCTATTAGGGTTGAACTAGTGTAATTTCCCAAACTTGGATAACAAAACTTATGTGTTCATTTGTGGTGTGTGAATAAATTTTCTATATTTACATTAGTTATTGTTTTAAATTGTTTCCAAACATTCACTATAAATTTTTTACTTTGTTGGGATCTATTTGCCATTTATGTTTACGGGATGAAGGGAGGGCGAAAACTCAAAGTTATGATTTAAGAAAAAAGTGTACATCTAAAATGGAAATGCACAATGCAAAAATTTAGAGAGAGATAATTCCAAAGAGTGACTGTAATTGTTAGGGATTGTAAGCACTTTTTCGTTTTGATATCTAAGGTTTTGCAATCGTCAGGAAAAGGGGGGTGGGTGGGGGGGGGGAGAGGTTTAACTGAGTGTGGACTTCCAATCCATAAGTCATTTCTTACAAAAATATAGCCCGTTACACATGACAAATCACTTTACAATCATCTATGATTGTTAGGTCAATTTTTAGAAAATGGGCAAAATAATGACTTGTTAGACTCAGGTAAATATCCCACCGCACGTTCACTTGAGAATTTAATGAGCATTTGTTATTCTCTTGAAAAGCTTTGGATCCATAGGTCATTTTAATCTTTAACATTTTTCTAGCATGCATATCCATTTTTAAAACATGCGTAGAAAAAATCTCCTTCATGTAAAATTCCAAGATATTATTGTTGGACTAGTGGAATTTCCCAAACTTGGATAACAAAACTTTTGTGTTCATTTGTGGTGTGTGAATAAATTTATTTTATTTTATTTTTTTATTGTTTTAAATTTTTTCCGTACATCAACATTAAAATTTTCATATTGTTGCGATCTATTTGCCTATTTTTGGTTACGGGATGAAGGGAGAGCGCAAAACTTGAAGTTTTGATTTAAGAAAAAATTGTACAACTAAAATGGAAATGCACCATGCACAAATGTAGAGAGAGATAATTACAAAGAGTGTCTGTAATTTTTAGGGATTGTAAGCACTTTTTCGTTTTTGTATCCCAGGTTTTGCAATTGTCGGGAAAAGGGGGAGGCTGGGGATTTATAACTGAGTGTTGACTCCCAATCCAAAAGTCATTTCTTACAAAAATATAGCCCGTTACACCTGATAAATCCCTTTACAATCATCTATGATTGTTATGCCAGGTTTTTGCATATGGGAAAAATAATGGCATGTTTGACTCGGGTAAATATCCCACCGCACGTTCACTTGAGAATTTAATGAGCGATTGTTATTCTCTTTAAAAACTTTGGACCCATAGCTCATTTGCATCTTTAACATGTTTTAAACATGCATCTCCATTTTTAAAACATGTGTAGAAGAAATCTCCTTCTTGTAAAATCCCAAGCAATTACGGTTGGACTAGTGGAATTTCCCAAACTTGGGTAGCAATACTTTTGTGTTCATTTCGGTTGTGTGAATAAATTTATTTATATTTTGTCCATACATCAACTATAAAATTTTCATTTTATTGTAAGGTTTTTGCCTTTTTTGTTTTCGGGACGAAGGGAGAGCGAAAACTCAAAGTTTTGAATTAAGAAAAAGGTGTACATCTAAAATGGAAAAGCACATTGCACATATGTACAGAGAGATAATTCCAAAGAGTGCTGGTATTTTTTATGGATTGTAAGCTCTTTTTAGTTTTTATATCTCAGGTTTCGCAATCGTCGGGAAAAGGGGGTCGTAGGGGAATTTTAACTGAGTATTGAATTGCAATCCAAATGTCATTTCTTACGAAAATATAGCCCGGTACGCATGATAAATCACTTTAAAATCATCTATGATTTTTAGGTCAAATTTTAGAAAATGGGCAAAATAATGACTTCTGAGACTCAGGTAAATATCCCAACGCACATTCATTGAGAATTTAATGAGCTTTTGTTATTCTCTTTAAAAGATTTGGATCCATAGGTCATTTGAATCTTTAACATGTTTCAAGCATGCATATTCATTTTTAAAACATGTGTAGAAAAAATCTCCTTCATGTAAAATTCCAAGCTATTAGAGTTGGACTAGTGGAATTTCCCAATCTTGGATAACAAAAGTTTTGTGTTCATTTGTGGTATATGAATAAATTTTCTTTATTTACTTTTTTTATTGTTTTAATTTTTTTCCGTACATCAACAATAAAATTTTCATTTTGTTGTGAGCTATTTGCCTTTTTTGTTTACGGGATGAAAGGAGAGCCAAAAACTCGAATTTTTGATTTAAAAAAAATGTGTACATTCAAAATGGAAATGCACAATGCACAAATGTTGAGAGAGATAATTCCAACGAGTGTCTGTAATTTTTTGGGATTGTAAGCACTTTTTCGTTTTTATATCTAAGGTTTTGTAATTGTCGGGAAAAAGGGTAGGTGGGGGATTTTTAACTGAGTGTTGACTTCAGATCCATAAGTCATTTCTTACAAAAATGTAGCCCGTTACGCAAGACAAATCACTTTACAATCATCTATGAATGTTAGGTCAATTTTTTGAAAATGGGCAAAATAATGGCTTGTTTGACTCGGGCAAATATCCCACCGCACGTTCACTTGATAATTTAATGAGCGTTTATCATTCTCTTTAAAAGCTTTGGATCGATAGGTAATTTGAATCTTTAACATATTTCAAGCATGCATATCCATTTTTAAAACTTGCGTAGAAAAAATCTCTTTTATGTAAAATTCCAAGCTATTAGGGTTGGACTAGGGGAATTTGCCAAACTTGGATAACAAAACTTTTGTGTTCATTTGTGGTGTGTGAATAAATTTTCTTTATTTACTTTTTTTATTGTTTTAAATTTTTTCCATACATCAACAATAAATTTTTCATTTTGTTGTGAGCTATTTGCCTTTTTTGTTTACGGGATGAAGGGAGAGCGAAAAACTCGAAGTTTTGATTTAAGTAAAATGTGTACATCTAAAATGGAAATGCACAATGCACAAATGTAGAGATAGATAATCCCAAAGAGTGTCTATAATTTTTAGTGATTGTAAGCTCTTTTTCGTTTTTATATCTCAGGTTTTGCAATCGCCGGGAAAAGGGGGAGGTGGGGGATTTTTAACTGAGTATTGACTCCCAATCCAAAAGTCATTTCTTAAAAAAATATAGCCCGTTACACTTGATAAATCACTTTACAATCATCTATGATTATAATGTCAGCTTTTTGCAAATGGGGAAAATAATGGCATGTTTGACTCGGGTAAATATCCCACCGCAAGTTCACTTGAGAATTTAATGAGCGTTTGTTATTCTTTTTAAAAGCTTTGCATCCATAGCTCATTTGGATCTTTAGCATGTTTCAAACATGCATATCCATTTTTAAAACATGTGTAGAAGAAATCTCTTTCTTGTAAAATTCGAAGCTATGGGGGTTAAACTAGTGGAATTTCCCAAAATTGGATAACAAAACTTTTGTGTTCATTTGTGATGGGTGAATAAATTTTCTTTATTTATATTTGTTATTGTTTTAAATTTTTTCCATACATCAACTATAAAATTTTTATTTTGTTGTAAGCTTTTTGCCTTGTTTGTTTTCAGGATGAAGGGAGAGCGAAAACTCAGAGTTTTGATTTAAGAAAAAAGTGTACATCTAAAATGGAAAAGCAGAATGCACAATTGTAGAGAAAGATAATTCTAAAGAGTGTCTGTATTTTTTAGGGATTGTAAGCTCTTTTTAGTTTTTATATCTCAGGTTTTGAAATAAAATGGGTGGCGGAGGACTTTTCACTAAGTGTTAAATTGCAATCCATAAGTCATTTCGTACAAAAATATAGCCCGTTACGCATGATAAATCTCTTTACAATCATCTATGATTGTTAGGTCAAATTTTTGAAAATGGGCAAAATAATGACTTGTTAGACTCGGGTAAATATCCCACCGCATGTTCTCTTGAGAATTTAATGAGCGTTTGTTATTCTCTTTAACTGCTTTGGATCCATAGGTCATTTGAATCTTTAACATGTTTCAAGTATGCATATCCATTTTTAAAACATGTGTAGAAAAAATGTCCTTCATGTAAAATTCCAAGCTATTAGGGTTACACTAATGGAATTTCCCAAACTTGGAAAACAAAAACTTTTGTGTTCATTTGTGGTGTGTGAATAAATTTTTTTTATTTACATTAGTTATTGTTTTAAATTTTTTCCACACATCAACTATAAAATTTTTATTTTGTTGTGAACTATTTGCCTTTTGTTTTTACGGGATGAAGGGAGAGCGAAAACTCATAGTTCTGATTTAAGGAAAAAGTGTACATCTGAATAGGAAATGCACAATGCACAAATGTAGAGAGAGATAATTCCAAAGAGTGTATATAATTTTTAGGGATCGTAAGCACTTTTTCGTTCTTATTTCTAAGGTTTTGCAATCGTCAGGAAAAGGGGGAGGCAGGCGATTTTTAACTGAGTGTTGACTTCCAATCCATAAGTCATTTCTTAAAAAATAATAGCCCATTACGAATGATAAATCACTTTACAATCATCTATGATTGTAAGGTCAACTTTTTGAAAATGGGCAAATTAAAGGCTTGTTTGACTCGGGAAAATATCTCACCGCACGTTCACTAGAGAATTTAATGAGCGTTTGTTATTCTCTTTAAAAGCTTTGGATCCATAGGTCATTTGAATCTTTAACATGTTTCTAGCATGCATATCCATTTTTAAAACATGTGTCGAAAAAATCTCCTTCATGTAAAATTCCAAGATATTACAGTTGGACTAGTGGAATTTCCCAAACTTGGATAACAAAACTTTTGTGTTCATTTGTGTGTGTGAATAAATTTTCTTTATTTACTTTTTTTATTGTTTTAAATTTTTTCTGTACATGACCTATAAAACTTTCATTTTGTTGTGTTCTATTTGCCCCTTTTGTTTACGGGATGAAGGGAGAGCGATAAACTCGAAGTTTAGATTTATGAAAAATGTGTATATCTAAAATGGAAATGCAAAATGCACAAATGTACAGAGAGATAATTCCAAAGAGTGTCTATAATTTTTAGGGATTGTAAGCACTTTTTCGTTTTTATATCCAAGGTTTTGCAATTGTGGGAAAAAGGGGGAGGCAGGGGATTTTTAACTGAGTGTTGACTCCCAATCCAAAAGTCATTTCTTAAAAAAATATAGACCTTTATGCATGATAAATCACTTTACAATAATCTACGATTATAATGCCAGCTTTTAGCAAAAGGGCAAAATAATGACATGTTTGATTCGGGTAAATATCCCACCGCAAGTTCACTTAGGAATTTAATGAGCGTTTGTTATTCTCTTTAAAAGGTTTGTATACATAGCTCATTTGCATCTTTAACATGTTTCAAACATGCATATTCATTTTTAAAACATGTGTAGAAGAAATCTCTTTCTTGTAAAATTCCAAGCTATGGGGGTTAAACTAGTGGAATTTCCAAAAATCGGATAACAAAACTTTTGTGTTCATTTGTGTTGGGAGAATAAATTTTCTTTACTTATATTTGTTATTATTTTAAATTTTTTCCATACATCAACTTTAAAATTTTCATTTTGTTGTAAGCTTTTTGCCTTGTTTGTTTTCTGGATGAAGGGAGAGCAAAAACTCAAAGTTTTGATTTAAGAAAAAAGTGTACATCTAAAATGGAAAAGCATAATGCATAATTGTAGAGAGTGATAATTCCAAAGAGTGTCTGTATTTTTTAGGGATTGTAAGCTCTTTTTCGTTTTTATATCACAGGTTTCGCAATCGTCAGGAAAAATGGGCAACGGAGGATTTTTAACTGAATGTTGAGTTGCAATCCATAAGTCATTTCTTACAAAAATATTTCCTGTTACGCATGATAAATCACTTTACAATCATCTATAATTTTTAGGTCAATTTTTTTTAAATGGGAAAAATAATGATTTGTTAGACTCGGGTAAATATGCCACCGTACGTTCACTTGAGAATTTATTGAGCGTTTGTTATTCTCACATTTGAATCTTTAACATGTGTCAGGTTTGCATATCCATTTTTAAAACATGTGTAGAAAAAAATCTCCTTCATGTAAAATTCCAAGCTATTAGGGTTGGACAAATGGAATTTCCCAAACTTGGAAAACAAAACTTTTGTGTTCATTTGTGGTGTGTGAATAAATATTTTTTATTTACATTAGTTATTTTTTTAAAAATTTTCCACACATCAACTATAAAGTTTTTATTTTGTTGTGATCTTTTTGCCTTTTTTTTACGGGATGAAGGGAGAGCGAAAACTCAATGTTCTAATTTAAGAAAAAAGTGTACATCTAAAATGGAATTACACAATGCACAAATGTTGAGCCAGATAATTCCAAAGAGTGTCTGTAATTTTTAGGGATCGTAAGCACTTTTTCATTTTTATATCTAAGGTTTTTGCAATTGTTGGGAAAAGGGGGAGGCGAGCGATTTTTTACTTAGTGTTGACTTCCATCCATAAGTCATTTCTTACAAAAATATAGCCCTTTACACATGACAAATCACTTTACAACCATCTATGATTGTTAGGTCAACTTTTTGAAAATGGGCAAAATAATGGCTTGTTTGACTCGGCCAAATATCCCACCGCACGATCACTTGAGAATTTAATGAGCGATTTTTATTCTCTTTAAAATCTTTGGATCCATAGGTCATTTGAATCTTTAACATGTTTCTACCATGCATATCCATTTTTTAAAACATGTGTAGAAAAAATCTCCTTCATGTAAATTTCCAAGATATTAGTGTTGGACTAGTGGAATTTCCCAACCTTGGATAACAAAACTTTTGTGTTCATTTGTGGTGTGTGAATAAATTTTCTTTATTTACTTTTTTTATTGTTTTAAATTTTTTCCACACATATACTATAAAATTTTCAATTTGTTGTGATCTATTTGCCTTTTTTGATTACGGGATGAAGGGATAGCGAAAAACTCGAAGTTTGTATTTAAGAAAAATGTGTACATATAAAATGGAAATGCACAATGTGCAAATATAGAGAGAGATAATTCCAAAGAGTGTCTGTAATTTTAAGGGATTGTAGGCACTTTTTCGTTTTTATATCTCAGGTTTTGGAATCTTCGGGAAAAGGGGGAGGCGGGGGATTTTTAACTGAGTGTTGACTCCCAATCCAAAAGTCATTTCTTACAAAAATATAGCCCGTTACGCATGATAAATCACTTTGCAATCATCTATGATTATAATGTCAGCTTTTTGCAAATGGAAAAATAATGACATGTTTCCCACCGCAAGTTCACTTGAGAATTTAATGAGCGTTTGTTATTCTCTTTAAAAGCTTTGCATCCATAGCTCATTTGCATCTTTAACATGTTTCAAACATACATATCCTTTTTTAAAACATGTGTAGAAGAAATCTTTTTCTTGTAAAATTCCAAGCAATGGGGTTTAAACTGGAGGAATTTCCCAAAATTGACTAACAAAACTTTTGTGTTCATTTGTGTTGGGTGAATAAATTTTATTTTTTTATATTTGTTATTGTTTTAAATCTTTTCCATACATCAACTGTAAAATTTTCATTTTGTTGTAAGCTTTTTGCCTTGTTTTTTTTCGGGATGAAGGGAGAGCGAAAACTCAAAGTTTTGATTTAAGAAAAAAGTGTACATCTAAAATGGAAAAGCACAATGCACAATTGTAGAGAAAGATAATTCCAAAGAGTGTATGTATTTTTTAGGGATTGTAATCTTTTTTAGTTTTGATATCTCAGGTTTTGCAATAAAATGGGTGGCGGAGGATTTTTAACTGAGTGTTGAATTGCAAACTATAAGCCATTTCATACAAAAATATAGCCCGTTACGCATGATAAATCACTTTACAAGCATCTATGATAGTTAGGTCAAATTTTTGAAAATGGGCAAAATAATGACTTGTTAGACTCGGGTAAATATCCCACCGCACGTTCAGTTTAAAATTTAATGACTGTTTGTTATTCTCTTTAAAAGCTTTGGATCCATAGGTCATTTGAATCTTTAACATATTTCAAGCATGCATATCCATTTTTAAAACATGTGTAGAAAAAATTTCCTTCATGTAAAATTCCAAGCTATTAGGGTACGACAAATGGAATTTCCCAAACTTGGATAACAAAACTTTTGTTTTCATTTGTGGTGTGTGAATAAATATTTTTTATTTACATTAGTTATTGTTTTAAATTTTTTCCACACATCAACTATAAAATTTTTATTTTGTTCTCATCTACTTGCCCTTTTTGTTTATGTGATGAAGGGAGAGCGAAAACTTAAAGTTCTGATTTAAGAAAAAACTGTACATCTAAAATGGAAATGCACAATGAACAAATGTAGAGAGAGATAATTCCATAGAGTTTCTGTAATTTTTAGGGATCGTAAGCACTTTTTCGTATTTATTTCTAAGGGTTTGCAATCGTCGGGAAAAGGGCGAGGCGGGCGATTTTTAACTGAGTGTTGACTTCCAATCCATAAGTCATATCTTACAAAAATATAGCCCGTTACACAGGACAAATCACTTTACAATCATCTAGGATTGTTAGGTCAACTTTATGAAAAAGGGCAAAATAATGGCTTGCTTGACTCAGGCAAATATCCCACCGCACGTTCACTTGAGAATTTAATGAGCGCTTGTTATTATCTTTAAAAGCTTTGGATCCATAGGTCATTTGAATCTTTAACATGTTTCTAGCATACATATCCATTTTTAAAACATGTGTTGAAAAAATCTCCTTCATGTAAAATTCAAAGATATTAGTGTTAGACTAGTGGAATTTCCCTAACTTGGATAACAAAACTTTTGTGTTCATTTGTGGTGTGCGAATAAATTTTCTTTATTTGCCTTTTTTTTCCGGGATGAAGGAGAGCGAAAAACTCGAATTTTTTATTTAAGAAAAATGTGTACATCTAAAATGGAAATGCACAATGCACAAATGTGGTGAGAGATAATTCTAAAGAGTGTCTATAATTTTTAGGGATTGAAAGCACTTTTTCGTTTTTATATGTCAGGTTTTGCAATCGTCGTGAAAAGGGGGAGGCATTTTTAACTGAGTGTTGACTCCCAATCCAAAAGTCATTTCTTACAAAAATATAGCCCGTTACGCATGATAAATCACTTTACAATCATCTATGATTATAATGTCACCGTTTTGCACATCGGCGAAGTAATGACATGTTTGACTCGGGTAAATATCACACTTGAGCGTTTGTTATTCTCTTTAAAAGCTTTGCATCCATAGCTCATTTTCATCTTTAACATGTTTCAAACATGCATATCCATTTTTAAAACATGTGTGGAAGAAATCTCTTTCTTGTAAAATTCCAAGCTATGGGGGTTAAACTAGTGGAATTTCCCAAAATTGGATAACAAAATTTTTGTGTTCATTTGTGTTGGGTGAAAAAAATTTCTTTATTTATATTTGTTATCGTTTTAAATTTTTTCCATATATCAACTATAAAATTTTCATTTTGTTGTGATCTATTTGCCTTTTTTGTTTACGGGATGAAGGGAGAGCAAAAAACTTGAAGTTTTGATTTAAGAAAAAATTGTACATCTAAAATGGAAATGCACAATACAAAAATGTAGAGAGAAATAATTCCAAAGAGTGTCTGCAATTTTTAGGGATTGTAAGAACTTTTTCGTTTTAATGTCTCAGGTTTTGTAATCGTCGGGAAAAGAGGGAGGCGGGGGATTTGTAACTAAGTGTTGAATTGCAATCCATAAGTCATTTCTTACAAAAATATAGCTCGTTACGCATGAAAAATAACTTTACAATCATCTATGATTGTTAGGTTAACTTTTTAAAAATGGGGAAAATAATGGCTTGTTTGACTCGGGCAAATATCCCACCGCAAGTTCACTTGAGAATTTAATGAGCGTTTTTCCATTCTCTTTTAAAGCTCTGGTTCCATAGGTCATTTGAATCTTTACCATGTTTGAAGCATGCATATCCATTTTTAAAACCTGTGTAGAAAAAATATCCTTCATGTAAAATTCCAAGATATTTGGGTTGGACTAGTGGAATTTCCCAAACTTAGATAACAAAACTTTTGTGTTCATTTGTGGTGTGTGAATAAATTTTCTTTATATACTTTTTTTATTGTTTTAAATTTGTTCCGTACATCAACTATAAAATTTTCATTTTGTTGTGATCTATTTGCCAGTTTGGTTTACGGGATGAAGGGAGAGTGAAAAACTCAAAGTTTTGTTTGATGAAAAAAGTGTACGTCTAAAATGGAAATGCACAATGCAAAAATGTAGAGAGGGATAATTCCAAAGAGTGTCTGTAATTTTTAGGGATAGCAAGCACATTTTCGTTTTTATATCTCAGGTTTTGTAATCGTCGGGAAAAGGGGGAGGCAGGGGATTTTTAACTGAGTGTTGACTCCCAATCCAAAAGTCATTTCTTACAAAAATATAGCCCGTTACTCTTGATAAATCACTTTACAATCATCTAAGATTGTTATGTCTACTTTTTTCAAATGAGCAAAATAATGGCATGTTTGACTCGAGTAAATATCCCACCGCCAGATCACTTGAGAATTTAATGAGCGTTTGTTATTATCTTTAAAAGCTTTGCATCCATAGCTCATTTGCATTTTGAACATGTTTCAAACATGCATATCCATTTTAAAAATATGTGAAGAAGAAATCTCTTTCTTGTAAAATTCGAAGCAATTCGGGTTAAACTAGTGGAATTTCCAAAACTTGGATAACAAAACTTTTATGTTCATTTGTGTTGTGTGAATAAATTTTCTTTATTTACATTTTTTATTGTTATAAATTTTTTCCATACATCAACTATAAAATTTTCATTTTGTTGTGAGCTTTTTACCTTTTTTGTTTTCGGGATGAAGGGAAAGCGGAATCTCAAAGTTTTGATTGAAGAAAAAAGTGTACATCTAAAATAGAAAGGCACAATGCACAAATGTAGAGAGAGATAATTCAAAAGAGTGTCTGTATTTTTTAGGGATTGCAAGCTATTTTTAGTTTTTATATCTCAGGTTTTGCAATCGTCGGGAAAAGGGGGTGGCGAGGGATTTTTAACTCAGTGTTGAATTGCAGTCAATAAGTCATTTCTTTCAAAAATATAGCCCGTTACGCATGAAAAATCACTTTACAATCATCTATGATTGTTAGGTCAATTTTTTTAAAATGAGCAAAATAATGATTTGATAGACTCGGGTAAATATCCCACCGCACGTTCACTTGAGAATTTAATGAGCGTTTGTTATTCTCTTTAAAAGATTTGGATCCATAGGTCGTTTGAATCATTAATATGTTTCAAGCATGCATATCCATCTTTAAAACATGTGTAGAAAAAATTTCCTTCATGTAAAATTCCAAGCTATTAGGTTCGGACAAGTGGAATTTCCTAAACTTGGAAAACAAAACTTTTGTGTTCATATGTGGAGTGTGAATAAATTTTATTTATTTACATTAGTTCATTTTTAAAATTTTTCCCACTCATCAACTATGAAATTTTTATTTTTGTTGTGATCTATTTGCCTTTTTTGTTTACGGGATGAAGGGAGAGCGAAAACTCAATGTTCTGATTTAAGAAAAAAGTGTACAACTAAAATGGAAAGGTACAATGCACAAATGTAGATAGAGATAATTCCAAAGGGTGTCAGTAATTTTTAGTGATCGTAAGCACTTTTTTCGTTTTTATATCTAAGGTTTTGTAATCGACGGGAAAAGGGGGAGGCGGGGGATTTTTAATTGAGTGTTGACTCCCAATCCACAAGTCATTTCGTACAAAAATATAGCCCGTTACGCATGACAAATTACTTTACAATCATCTAAGATTGTTTGGTCAACTTTTTGAAATTGGGCAAAATAATGGCTTGTTTGACTCAGGCAAATATCCCACCGCACGTTCACTTGAGAATTTAATGAGAGTTTGTTATTCTCTTTAAAAGCTAATGATCCATAGGTCATTTGAATCTTTAACATGTTTCTAGCATGCATATCCATTTTTAAAACATGTGTAGCAAAAATCTCCGTCATGTAAAATTCCAAGATATTAGTGTTGGACTAGTGGAATTTCAAAAATTTGGATAAGAAAACTTTTGTGTTAATTTGTAGTGTGTGCATAAATTTTCTTTATATAATTTTTTTATTGTTTTTAATTTTTTCGGTACATCAACAATAAAATTTTTATTTTGTTGTGATCTATATGCCTTTTTTGTTTAGGGGATGAAGGGAGAGCGAAAAAACTCGAAGTTCTGATTTAAGAAAAAACTGTACATCTAAAATGGAAATGCACAATGCACAAATGTAGAGAGAGATAATTCCAATGAGTGACTGTAATTTTTTGGGATTGTAAGCACTTTTTCGTTTTTATATCTCAGGTTTTGCAATCATCGGGAAAAGGGGGAGGCGGGGGATTTTTAACTGAGTGTTAACACCCAATCCAAAAGTCATTTCTTACAAAAATATAGCTCATTACGCATGATAAATCACTTTACAATCATCTATGATTGTTATGTCATATTTTTACAAATTGGCAAAATAATGGCATGTTTGACTCGGGTAAATATCCAACTGCAAGTTCACTTGAGAATTTAATGAGCGTTTGTTAATATCTTTAAAAGCTTTGCTGCCATAGCTCATTTGAATCTTTAACATGTTTCAAACATGCATATCCATTTTTAAAACATCTGTAGAAGAAATCTCTTTCTTGTAAAATTCCAAGCTATTAGGGTTAAATAGTGGAATTTCCCAAACTTGGATAACAAAAATTTTGTGTTCATTTGTGTTGTGTGAATAAATTTTCTTTATTTACATTTGTTATTGTTTTAAAATTTTTCCATACATCAACTATAAAATATATCATTTTTTTGTGAGCTTTTTGCCTTTTTTGTTTTCGGGATGAATGGACAACGAAAACTCAAAGTTTTGATTTAAGAAAAAAGTTCACATCTAAAATAGAAAAGTACAATGCCCTAATGTAGAGAGAGATAATTCCAAAGAGTGTCTATATTTTTTAGGGATTGTAAACTCTTTTTAGTTTTTCTATCTCAGGTTTTGCAATCATCGGGAAAAGGGGTGGCGGGGGATTTTTAACTGAGTTTTGAATTGCAATCCATAAGTCATTTCTTAAAAAATATAGCCCATTACGCATGATAAATCTCTTTACAATCATCTATGATTGTTAGGTCAAATTTTTGAAAATGGGCAAAATAATGACTCGTTAGACTCGGGTAAATATCCCACCGCACGTTCACTTGAGAATTTAATTAGCGTTTGTTATTCTCTTTAAAATCTTTGGATCCATAGGTCATTTGAATATTTCACAAGTTTCAACCAAGCATATCCATATTTAAAACATGTGAAGAAAAAATCTCCTTCATGTAAAATTCCAAGCTATTAGGGTTGGACTAGTGGAATTTCCCAAACTTGGATAACAAAACCTTTGTGTTCATTTGTCATGTGTGAATAAATTTTCTTTATTTACATTAGTTATTGTTTTAAATTTTTTCCACACATCAACTATAAATTTTTTATTTTGTAGTCATCTACATGCCTTTTTTGTTTACAGGATGAAGGGAGAGCGAAAACTCAAAGTTCTGATTTTAAAAAAAAAGTGTACATCTAAAATGGAAATGTACAATGCACAAATGTAGAGAGAGATAATTCCAAAGAGTGTCTCTAATTTTTAGGGATCATAAGCACTTTTTCATTTTTATAACTTAGGTTTTGCATTCGGCGGGATAAGGGGGAGGCTGGGGATTTTTAACTGAGTGTTGACTTCCTATCCATAAGTCATTTCTTACAAAAATATAGCCCGTTACGCAGGATAACTCACTTGAGAATCATCTATGATTGTTAGGTCATCTTTTTGAAAATGGGCAAAATAATGGCTTGTTTGACTCAGGAAAATATCCCACCGCACGTTCACTTGAGAATTTAATGAGCGTTTGTCATTCTCTTTAAAAGCTTTGGATCCATTGGTCATTTGAATCTTTAACATGTTTCAAGCATGCATACCCATTTTTAAAACATGTGTAAAAAAAATCTCCTTCATGTAAAATTCCAAGCTATTAGGGTTGGACTAGTGGAATTTCCCAAACTTGGATGACAAAACTTTTGTGTTCATTGGTGGTGTGTGAATAAATTTTCTTTATTTACATTAGTTATTGTTTTAAATTTTTTCCACTCATCAACTATAAGTTGTTTTTTGTTGTGATTTATTTGCCTTTTCATTTACAGAATGAAGGGAGTGCGAAAACTAAAAGTTATGATCTAATAAAAAAGTGTACATCTAAAATGGAAATGCACAATGCAAAATGGTAGAGAGAGATAATTCCAAAGAGTGTCTGTAATTTTTAGGGATCGTAAGCACTTTTTCGTTTTTATATCTAAGGTCTTGCAATCGTTGGGAAAAGGGGGTGGCGGGGGATTTTTAACTGAGTGTTGACTTTCAATCCATATGTCATTTCCTAAAAAAATATAGCCCGTTACGCATGAACAATCACTTTACAATCATCTATGATTGTTAGGTCAAATTTCTTAAAATGAGGAAAATAATGACTTGTTAGACTCGGGTAAATATCCCACCGCACGTTCACTTGAGAATTTAATGAGCATTTTTTATTCTCTTTAAAAGCTTTGGATCCATAGGTCATTTGAATCATTAATATGTTTCAAGCATGCATATCCATTTTTAAAACATGTGTAAAAAAATCTCCTTCATGTAAAATTCCAAGCTATTAGGTTCGGACAAGTTGAATTTCCAAAACTTGGAAAACAAAACTTTTGTGTTCATTTGTGGTGTGTGAATAAATTTTCTTTATTTACATTATTTATTGTTTTAAATTTTTTCTACACATCAACTATAAAATTTTTATTTTGTTGTGATCAATTTGCCTTTTTTGTTGACGGGATGGAGGGAGAGCGAAAACTCAATGTTCTGATTTAAGAAAAAAGTGTACAACTAAAATGGAAAGGCACAATGCACAAATGTAGAGAGAGATCAATCCAAAGGGTGTCAGTAATTTTTAGAGATCGTAAGCACTTTTTTCATTTTTTTATCTAAGGTTTCGTAATCGACTGGAAAAGGGGGAGGCGAGGGATTTTTGATTGAGTGTTGACTTCCAATCCACATGTCATTTCTTACAAAAATATAGCCCGTTATGCATGACAAATCACTTTTCAATCATCTATGATTGTTTGGTCAACTTTTTGAAATTGGGCAATATAATGGCTTGTTTGACTCGGGCAAAAATCCCACCGCACGTTCACTTGAGAATTTAATGAGAGTTTGTTATTCTCTTTAAAAGCTTATGATCCATAGGTCATTTGAATCTTTAACATGTTTGTAGCATGCAAATCCATTTTAAAAACATGTGTAGAAAAAATCTTCGTCATGTAAAATTCCAAGATATTAGTGTTGGACTAGTGGAATTTCCTAAATTTGGGCAAGAAACTTTTGTGTTCATTTGTAGTGTGTGAATAAATTTTTTTCATATAAGTTTTTTTAGTTTTAAATTTTTTTGGTACATCAACAATAAAATTTTCATTTTGTTGTGATCTATATGCCTTTTTTGCTTAGGGGATAAAGGGAGAGCGAAAAAACTCGAAGTTTTGTTTTAAGAAAAAACTATACATTTAAAATGGAAATCCACAATGCACAAATGTGGAAAGAGATAATTCCAACGAGTGTCTGTAATTTTTTGGGATTGTAAGCACTTTTTCGTTTTTATATCTCAGGTTTTGCAATCGTCGGGAAAAGGGGGAGGCGGGGGATTTTTAACAGAGTGTTAACTCCCAATCCAAAAGTCATTTCTTACCAAAATATAGCCCGTTACGCATGATAAATCACTTTACAATAATCTATGATTTTTATGTCATCTTTTTACAAATTGGCAAAATAATGGCATGTTTGACTCGGGTAAATATCCCACCGCAAGTTCACTTGAGAATTTAATGAGCGTTTGTTATTATCTTTAAAAGTTTTGCTTCCATAGCTCATTTGCATCTTTATCATGTTTCAAACATGCATATCCATTTTTAAAACATGTATAGAAGAAATCTCTTTCTTGTAAAATTCCAAGCAGTTAGGGTTAAACTAGTGGAATTTCCCAAACTTGGATAACAAAACTTTTGTGTTCATTTGTGTTGTGTGAATAAATTTTCTTTATTTACATTTTTTATTTTTTTAAAATTTTTCCATACATCAACTATAAAATTATCATTTTTTTGTGAGCTTTTTGCCTTTTTTGTTTCCGGGATGAATGGAGAGTGAAAACTCAAAGTTTTCATTTAAGAAAAAAATGTACATCTAAAATGGAAAAGTACAATGCACAAATGTAGACAGAGATAAGTCCAAAGAGTGTCTGTATTTTTTAGGGATCTTAAGCACTTTTTCCTTTTTATATCTAAGGTTTTGCAATCGTCGGGAAAAGGGGGAGGCGGGGGATTTTTAACTGAGTGTTGATTTCCAATCCATAAGTCATTTCTTACAAAAATATAGCCCGTTACGCATGACAAATCACTTTACAAAATATAGCCCGTTACGCATGACAAATCACTTTACAATCATCTATGATTGTTAGGTCAACTTTTTGAATATGGGCAAAATAATGGCTAGTTTGACTCGGGCAAATATCCCACCGCATGTTCACTTGAGAATTTATTGAGCGTTTGTCATTCTCTTTAAAAGCTTTGGATCCATAGGTCATTTGAATCTTTAACATGTTTAAAGCATGCATATCCATTTTTAAAACATGTGGGGAAAAAATCTCCTTCATGTAAAATTCCAAGCTTTTAGAGTTGGACAAGTGGAATTTCTAAAATTTGGATAACAAAACTTTTGTGTTCATTTGTGGTGTGTGAATTAATTTTCTTTATTTACATTAGTTATTGTTTTAAATTTTTTCCACCCATCAACTATAAATTTTTTTTGTTGTGATTTATTTTCCTTTTTTTTTACGGGATGAAGGGAGTACGAAAACTTAAAAGTTCTGATTTAAGAAAAAAGTGTACATCTAAAATGGAAATGCACAATGCACAAATGTAGAAGAGATAATTCCAAAGAGTGTTTGTAATTTTTAGGGATCGTAAGCACTTTTTTGTTTTCATATCTATGGTTTTGCAATCGTCGGGAAAAGGGGGATGCGGGGGATTTTTAATTGATTGTTGACTTCCAATCGATATATCATTTCTTTAAAAAATATAGCCCTTTACCCATGACAAATCACTTTACAATCATCTATGAATGTTTGGTCAACTTTTTGAAAATAGGCAAAATAATAGCTTGTTTGACTCGGGCAAATATCCCACCGCACGTTCACTTGAGAATTTTATGAGCGTTTGTTATTCTCTTTAAAAGAGTCTGATCCATAGGTCATTTGAATCTTTAACATGTTTCTAGCATGCATATCCATTTTTAAAAATTTGTGAAGAAAAAAGCTCCATCATGTAAAATTCCAAGGTTTTGCAATCGTCGGGAAAAGCGGGAGGTGGGGGATTTTTAACTAAGTGTTGACTTCCAATCCATAAGTCATTTCTTACAAAAATATAGCCCGTTACGCATGACAAATCACTTTACAATCATCTATGATTGTTAGGTCAACTTTTTGAAAATCGGCAAAATAATTGCTTGTTTGACTCGGGCTAATATCCCACCGCACGTTCACTTGAGAATTTAATGAGCGTTTGTTATTCTCTTTAAAAGCTTTGGATCCATAGGTCATTTGAATCTTTAACATGTTTCTAGCATGCATATCCATTTTTAAAACATGTGTAGAAAAAATCTCCTTCATGTAAAATTCCAAGATAATAGTGTTGGACTAGTGGAATATCCGAAACTTGGATAACAAAACTTTTGTGTTCACTGGTGGTGTGTGAATAAATTTTCTTGATTTACTTTTTTATTGTTTTAAATTTTTTCTGTACATGAACTATAAATTTTAAATTTTGTTGTGATCTCTTTGCCTTTTTTGGTTACGGGATGAAGGGAGAGCGAAGTTTTTTTTATGAAAAAATTGTACATCTAAAATGGAAATGCACAATGCACAAATGTAGAGAGAGATAATTCCAAAGAGTGTGTGTAATTTTTAGGGATTGTAAGCAGTTTTTCATTTTTATATCACAGGTTTTCCAATCGTCGGGAAAAGGGGGAGGTGGGGGATTTTTAACTGAGTGTTGACTCCCAATCCAAATGTCATTTCTTACAAAAATATAGCCAGTTACAAATGATAAATCACTTTAAATTCATCTATAATTATTTTGTCAGCTTTTAGCAAATGAGCAAAATAATGGCATGTTTGACTCGGATAAATATCCCACTCCATGCGCACTTGAGAATTTATTGAGCGTTTGTTATTCAATTCAAAAGGTTTGCATCCATAGGTCATTTGCTTCTTTAACATGTTTCAAACATGCATAACCATTTTTAAAACATGTGGAGAAGAAATCTCTTTCTTGTAAAATTCCAAGCTATTAGGGTTAAATTAGTGGAATTTTTCCCGAACTTGGATAACAAAACTTTTGTGTTCATTTGTGTTGTGTGAATAAATTTGTTTTACTTAAATTTATTATTATTTTAAATTTTTTGCATACATCAACTATAAAATTTTCATTTTGTTGTGTGCTTTTTCCCTTTTTTGTTTCCGGGTTGAAGGGAGAGCAAAAACTCAAAGTTTTAATTTAAGAAAAAAGTTTACATTTAAAATGGAAAAGTACAATTCAGAAATGTAGAGAGAGATAATTCGAAAGAATTTCTATATTTTTTAGGGATTGTAAGCTCTTTTTAGTTTTTTTATCTCAGGTTTTGCAATCGTCGGGAAAAGGGGGTGGCAGGGGATTTTTAACTGAGTTTTGAATTGCAATCCATAAGTCATTTCTTACAAAAATATAGGTCGTTACGCATGATAAATCACTTTATAATAATCTATGATTGTTAGGTCAAATTTTTGAAAATGGGCAAAATAATGACTCGTTAGACTCGGGTAAATATCCCACCGAACATTCACTGGAGAATTTAATGAGCGTTTGTTATTCTCTTTAAAATCTTTGGATCCATAGGTCATTTGAATATTTCACATGTTTCAAGCAAGCATATCCATTTTAAAAACATGTGAATAAAATATCTCCTTCATATAAAATTCATAGGTATTAGGGTTGGACTAGTTGAATTTCCCAAACTAGGATAACAAAATTTTTGTGTTCAATTGTGGTGTGTGAATAAATTTTCTTTATTTACATTAGTTATTGCTTTAAATTTTTTCCCACATCAAGTATAAATTTTTTATTTTGTTGTGATCTACATGCCTTTTTTGTTTACGGGATGAAGGAGAGCGAAAACTCAAAGGTCTGATTTAAAAAAAAAATTGTACATCTAAAATGGAAATGCACAATGCACAAATGTAGAGAGAGATAATTCCAAAGAGTGTCTGTAATTTTTAGGGATCTTAAGCACATTTTCGTTTTTATATCTAAGGTTTTGCAATCGTCGGGAAAAGGGGGAGGCGAGGGATTTTTAACTGAGTGTTGACTTCCAATCTATATGTCATTTCTTACAAAAATATAGCACGTTACGCATGACAAATCACATTACAATGATCTATGATTGTTAGGTCAACTTTTTGAAAATGGGCAAAATAATGGCTTGTTTGACTCGGACAAATATCCCACCGCACGTTCACTTGAGATTTTATTGAGCGTTTGTCATTCTCTTTAAAAGATTTAGATCCATAGGTCATTTGAATCTTTAACATGTTTCAAGCATGCATATCCATTTTTAAAACATGTGTAGAAAAAATCTCCTTCATGTAAAATTCCAAGCTATTAGGGTTGGACTAGTGGAATTTCCCAAACTTGGATAACAAAATTTTTGTGTTCATTTGTGGTGTGTGAATAAATCTTCTTTATTTACATTAGTTATTCTTTTAAATTTTCTCCACACATCAACTATAAATTTTTTTTTGTTGTGATTTATTTGCCTTTTTTGTTTACAAGATGAAGGGAGTGCGAAAACTCAAAGTTCTGATTTAAAACAAAAGTGTACATCTAAAATGGAAATTCACAATTCATAAATGTAGAGAGAGATAATTCCAAAGAGTGTCTATAATATTTTGGGATCGTAGGCACTTTTTCGTTTTTATATCTATGGTTTCGCAATCGTCGGGAAAAGGGGGAGGCGGCGGATTTTTTTCTGAGTGTTGACTTCCAATCCATAAGTCATTTATTACAAAAATATAGCCTGTTACGCATGACAAACCACTTTACAATCATCTATGAGTGTTTGGTCAACTTTTTGAAAATGGGCAAAATAATGGCTTGTTTGACTCGGGCTAATATCCCACCGCACGTTCACTTGAGAATTTAATGAGTGTTTGTTATTCTCTTTAAAAGCTTTGGATCCATAGGTCATTTGAATCTTTAACATATTTGAAGCATGCATATCCATTTTTAAAACATGTGTAGAAAAAATCTCCTTCATGTAAAATTCCAAGATAATAGTGTTGGAATAGTGAAATTTCCCAAACTTGGATAACAAAACTTTTGTGTTCACTGGTGGTGTGTGAATAAATTTTCTTTATTTACTTTTTTTATTGTTTGAAATTTTTTCCGTACATCCACTATAAAATTTTCATTTTGTTGTGATCTCTTTGCCTTTTTTGTTTACAGGATGAAGGGAGAGCGAAAAACTCAAAGTTTTTTTTTATGAAAAAATTGTACATCTAAAATGGAAATGCACAATGTACAAATGTAGAGAGAGATAATTCAAAAGAGTGTCTGCAATTTTTAGGGACTGTGAGTATTTTTCGTTTTTATATCTCAGGTTTTGCAATCGTCGGGAAGAGGGGGAGGCGGGGGATTTTTAACTGAGTGTTGACTTGCAATCCATAAGTCATTTGGTACAAAAATAAAGCCTGTTACGCATGATAAATCACTTTACAATCATCTATGATTGTTATGTCAGCTTTTTGCAAATTAGCAAAATAATGGAATGTTTGATAGGGGTAAATATCCCACTACAAGTTCATTTGAGAATTTAATGAGCGTTTGTTATTCTCTTTAAAAGGCTTGCATACATAGCTCATTTGCTTCTTTAACATGTTTCAAACATGCATACCCATTTTTAAAACATGTGTAGAAGAAATCTCTTTCTTTTAAAATTCCAAGCTATTAGGATTAGATAGTGGAATTTCCCAAACTTGGATAACAAAACTTTTGTGTTCATTATTGTTCTGTAAATAAATTTTCTTTATTTACATTAGTTATTGTTTTGAATTTTTTCCATACACCAACTATAAAATTTTCATTTTGTCGTTAGCTTTTTGCCTTTTTTTTTCGAGATGAAGGGAGAGCGAAAACTCAAAGTTTTGGTTTAAGAAAAAAGTGTACATCTAAAATGGAAAAGCACAATGCACAAATGTAGAGAGAGATAATTCCAAAGAGTGTCTGTAATTTTTAGGGATCGTAAGCACTTTTTTATTTTTATATCCTGGGTTTTGCCATCGTCGGGAAAAGGGGGAGGCGGGGGATTTTTAACTGACTGTTGACTTCCAATCCATAAGTTATTTCTTACAAAAATATAGCCCGTTACGCATGACAAACCACTTTACAATCACCTATGATTGTTGGGTCAATTTTTTCAAAGTGGGCAAAATAATGGCTTGTTTGACTTGGGCAAATATCCCACCGCACGTTCACTTTAGAATTTAATGAGCGTTTGTTATTCTCTTTAAAAGCTTTGGATCCATAGGTCATTTGAATCTTTAACATGTTTCTAGCATGCATATCCATTTTTAAAACAGGTGTAGCAAAAATCTCCTTCATGTAAAATTCCAAGATATTAGTGTCGGACTAGTGGAATTTCCCAAACTTGGATAACAAAACTTTTGTGTTCATTTTTGGTGTGTGAATAAATTTTAGTTATTTAAGTTTTTTATTGTTTTTAATTTTTTCCATACATCAACTATAAAATTTTCATTTTTTTGTGAGCCTTTTGCCTTTTTTGTTTCCGAGATGAAGGGATAGCGAAAACTCAAAGTTTTGATTTAAGAAAAAAGTGTACATCTAAAATGGAAAAGTACAATGCACAAATGTAGAGAGAGATAATTCCAAAGAGTGTCTGTATTTTTTAGGGATTGTAAGCTCTTTTTAGTTTTTATATCTTAGGTTTTGCAATCGTTGGGAAAAGGGGGTGGCGGGGCATTTTTAACTGAGTTTTGAATTGCAATCCATAAGTAATTTCTTACAAAAATATAGCCAGTTACGCATGATAAATCACTTTACAATCATCTATGATTTTTAGATCAAATTTTTGAAAATGGGCAAAATAATGACTCGTTAGACTCGGGTAAATATCCCACCGCACGTTCACAGGAGAATTTAATAAGCGTTTGTTATTATTTTTTAAATCTTTGGATCCATAGGTCATTTGAATATTTCACATGTTTCAAGCAAGCAAATCCATTTTAAAAACTTGTGAAGAAAAACTCTCCTTCATGCAAAATTCCAAGCAATTAGGGTTGGACTTGTGGATTTCCCAAACTTGGATAACAAAACTTTTGTGTTCATTTGTGGTGTGCGAATAAATTTTCTTTATTTACATCAGTTATTGTTTTAAATTTTTTGCACACATCAACTATAAAATTTTTATTTTTTTGTGATCTACATGCCTTTTTTGTGTACGGGATGAAGAGAGGGAAAACTCAAAGTTCTGATTTAAAGAAAAAGTGTACATCTAAAATGGAAATGTACAATGCACAAATGTAGAGAGAGATAATTCCAAATAGTGTCTATAATTTTTAGGGATCGTAAGCACTTTCTCGTTTTTATATTTAAGGTTTTGCAATCGTCGGGACAAGGGGGTGGCGGGGGGTTTTTAACTGAGTGTTGACTTCCAATCCATCAGTCATTTCTAACAAAAATGTTGCCCTTTACACATGACAAATCACTTTACAATCATCTATGATTGTTAGCTCAACTTTTTGAAAATGGGAAAAATAATGGCTTGTTTGACTCGGGAAAATATCCCACCGCACGTTCACTTGAGAATTTATTCAGTGTTTGTCATTCTCTTTAAAAGCTTTGGATCCATAGGTCATTTGAATCTTTAACATGTTTCAAGCACGAATATCCATTTCTAAAACTTGTGTAGAAAAAATTTCCTTCATGTAAAATTCAAAGTTATTATGGTTGGACTAGTGGAATTTCCCAAACTTGGATAACAAAACTTTTGTGTTCATTTGTGGTGTGTGAATAAATTTTCTTTATTTACTTTTGTTATTGTTTTAAATTTTTTCCACGCATCAACTATAAATTTTTTTTTGTTGTGATTTACTTGCCTTTTTTATCTACGGGATGAAGGGAGTACGAAAACTCAAAGTTCTGATTTAATAAAAAAGTGTACATCTAAAATGGAAATGCACAATGCACAAATGTAGAGAGAGATAATTCCGAAGTGTGTCTGTAATTTTTAGGGATCGTAAGCACTTTTTCGTTTTTATATCTAAGGTTTTGCAATCGTCGGGAAAAGGGGGAGGCGGGGGATTTTTAACTGAGTGTTGACTTCCAATCCATATGTCATTTCTTAAAAAAATATAGCCCGTTACACATGAAAAATCAATTTACAATCATCTATGAGTGTTAGGTCAACTTTTTGAAAATGGGCAAAATAATGACTTGTTTGACTCAGGCAAATATCCCACCGCGCGTTCACTTGAGAATTTAACGAGAGTTTGTTATTCTCTTAAAAAACTTTGGATCCATAGGTCATTTGAATCTTTAACAAGTTTCTAGCATGCATATCCATTTTTAAAACAAGTGTAGAAAAAATCTCCTTCATGTAAAATTCCAAGATAATAGTGGACTAGTGGAATTTCCAAAACTTGGATAAAAAAACTTTTGTGTTCACTGGTGATGTGTGAATAAATTTTCTTTATTTTAAAATTTTTTCCATACATCAACTATAAAATTTTTAATTTGTTGCGATCTCTTTGCCTTTTTAGTTTACGGGATGAAGGGAGTGCGAAAAACTCAAAGTTTTTTTTTTATGAAAATTTTTTTCATCTAAAATGGAAATGCACAATGCACAAATGAAGAGAGAGATAATTCCAAAGAGTGTCTATAATTTTTAGGGATTGTAAGCACTTTTTCGTTTTTATATCTCAGGTTTTGCAATCGTCGGGAAAAGGGGGAGGTGTGAGATTTTTAACTGAGTGTTGACTCCCAATCCCAAAGTCATTTCTTACAAAAATATAGCCCGTTACGCATGACAAATCACTTTACAATCATCTATGATTGTTATGTCATATTTTTGTAAATGAGCAAAATAATGGCATGTTTGACTCGGGTAAATATCCCACTGCAAGTTCACTTGAGAATTTAATGAGTGTTTGTTATTCTCTTTAAAAGGTTTGCATCCTCAGCTCATTCGCTTCTATAACATGTTTCAAACATGCATATCCATTTTTAAAACAAGTGAAGAAGAAATCACTTTCTTGTAAAATTCCAAGCTATTAGGGTTAAACTAGTGGAATTTCCCAAACTTGGATAACAAAACTTTTCTGATCATTTGTGTTGTGTGAATAAATTCTCTTTATTTACATTTGTTATTGTTTTAAATTGTTTCCAAACAACAACTATAAAATTTTCATTTTGTTGTGAGCTTTTTGCCTTTTTTTGTTTACAGGAAGAAGGGAGAGTGAAAAATTTGTACATCTAAAATGGAAATGCACAATGCACAAATGTAGAGAGAGATAATTCCAAAGAGTGTCTGTAATTTTTAGGGAATGTGAGCATTTTTCATTTTGATATCTTTGGTTTTGCAATCATCGAGAAAAGGGGGAGGTGGGGGATTTTTAACTGAGTGTTGACTCCCAATCCAAAAGTCATTTCTTACAAAAATATAGCCTATTACGTACGATAAATCACTTTAGAATCATCTATGATTCTTATGTCAGCTTTTTGCAAATGAGCAAAATAATGGCATGTTTGATTGGGGTAAATATCCCACTGCAAGTTCACCAGAGAATTTAATGAGCGTTTTTTATTCTCTTTAAAAGGTTTTCATCCATAGCTCATTTGCTTCTTTAACATGTTTCAAACATGCATATCCATTTTTAAAACATGTGTAGAAGAAATCTCTTTCTTGTAAAATTCCAAGCTATTAGGGTTAAACTAGTGGCATTTCCAAAACTTGGATAACAGAACTTTTGTGTTCATTTGTGGTGTGTGAATAAATTTTCTTTATTTACATTAGTTATTGTTTTAAATTTTTTCCACACATCAACTATAATTTTTTTTTTGTTGTGATTTTTTTTCCTTTTTTGTTTACGGGATGAAGGGAGTGCAAAAACTCAAAGTTCTGATTTAAGAAAAAAGTGTACATATAAATTGGAAATGCACAATGCAAAAATAAAGTGATAGATAATTCCGACGAGTGTCTGTAATTTTTAGGGACCGTAAGCACTTTTTCTTTTTTATATCTAAGGTTTTCCAATAGTCGGGAAATGGGGGAGGCGAGGGATTTTTAACTTAGTATTGACTTCCAATCCATATGTCATTTATTAAAAAAATATAGCCCGTTACCCATGACAAATCAATTTACAATCATCTATGAGTGTTAGGTCAACTTTTTGAAAATGGGCAAAATAATGGCTTGTTTGACTCGGGCAAATATCCCACCACACGTTCACTTGAGAATTTAAAGAGAGTTTGTTATTGTTTTTAAAATATTTGGATCCATAGGTCATTTGATTCTTTAACATGTTTCTAGTATGCATATCCATTTATAAAACATGTGTAGAAAAAATCTCCTTCATGTAAAATTCCAAGATAATAGTGTTGGGCTAGTGTAATTTCCCAAACTTGGATAACAAAACTTTTGTGTTCACTTGGGGTGTGTGAATAAATATTCTTTATTTAAATTTTTTAATGTTTTAATTTTTTTTTTGTAGATCAACTATAAAATTTATTTTGCAGTGATCTCTTTGCCCTTTTTGTTTACGGGATGAAGGGAGAGCCAAAAACTCAAAGTTTTTTTTTATGAAAAAATTGTACATCTAAAATGGAAATGCACAATGCACAAATATAGAGAGAGATAATTCCAAAGAGTTTCTGTAATTTTTAGGGATTGTGAGCATTTTTAACATGTTTCAAGCACGCATATCCATTTTTAAAACATGTGTTGAAAAAATCTCCTTTATGTAAAATTCAAAGCTTTTAGGGTTAGACTAGTGGAATTTCCCAAACTTGAATAACAAAATTTTTGTGTTCATTTGTGGTGTGTGAATAAATTTTCTTTATTTACATTTTTTATTCTTTTAAATTTTTTCACACATCAACTATAAATTTTTTTTTGTTGTGATTTATTTGCCTTTTTTGTTTACGGGATGAAGGGAGTGCGAAAACTCAAAGTTCTGATTTAAGAAAAAAGTGTACCTCTAAAATGGAAATGCACAATGCACAAATGTAGAGAGAGATAATTCCAAAGAGTGTTTGTAATTTTTAGGGATCGTAAGCATTTTTTCATTTTTATATCTAAGGTTTTGCAATCGTCGGGAAGAGGGGGTGGCAGGGGATTTTTGACTGAGTGTTGACTTCCAATCTATATGTCATTTCTTAAACAAATATAGCCCGTTACGCATGAAAAATCACTTTACAATCATCTATGAGTGTTAGGTTAACTTTTTGAAAATGGGCAAAATAATGGCTTGTTTGACTCGGGCAAATATTACACCACACGTTCACTTGAGAATTTAATGAGCATTTGTTATTCTTTTTAAAAGCTTTGGATCCATAGGTCATTTGAATCTTTAACATGTTTCTAGCATGCATATCCATTTTTAAAACATGTGTAGAAAAAATCTCCTTCATGTAAAATTCCAATATAATAGTGTTGGACTAGTGGAATTTCCAAAACTTGGATAACAAAACATTTGTGTTCACTGGTGGTTTACGGGATGAAGGGAGAGCGAAAAACTCAAAGTTTTTTTTTATGAAAAAATTGTTCATCTAAAATGGAAATGCACAACACACAAATGTAGAGAGAGATAACTCCAAAGAGTGTCTGTAATTTTTAGGGATTGTAAGCACTTTTTCGTTTTTATATCTCAGCTTTTGCAATCGACAGGAAAAGGAGGAGGCGGGGGATTTTTAACTGAGTGTTGACTTCTAATGCATAAGTCATTTCTTACAAAAATATAGCCCGTTAAGCATGACAAATCACTTTACAATAATCTATGATTGTAAGGTCAACTTTTTGAAAATGGACAAAATAATGACTCGTTAGACTCGTGTAAATATCCCACCGCACGTTCACTAGAGAATTTAATGAGCGTTTGTTATACTCTTTAAAATCTTTGGATCCATAGGTCATTTGAATATTTCACATGTTTCAAGCAAGCATATCCATTTTAAAAACATGTAAAGAAAAAATCTCCTTCATGTAAAATTCCAAGATATTAGGGTTGGACTAGTGGAATTTCCCAAACTTGGATAACAAAACTTTTGTGTTCATTTGTGGTGGGTGAATAAATTTTCTTTATTAACATTAGTTATTGTTTTAAATTTTTTCCACACATCAACTATAAAATTTTTATTTTCTTGTGATCTATTTGCCTTTTTTGTTTACTGGAAGAAGGGAGAGCGAAAATTCGAAGTTCTGATTTAAGAAAAAAAGTGCACATCTAAAATGGAAATGCACAATGCACTAATGTAGAGAGAGATAATTCCAAAGAGTGTCTGTAATTTTTATGGATCGTAAGCACATTTTTTATTTTTATTTCTAAGGTTTTGCAATCGTCGGGAAAAGGGGGAGGCGGAGGATTTTTAATTGAGTGTTGACTTCCAATCCATAAGTCATTTCTTACAAAAATATAGCCCGTCACACATGACAAATTACTTTACAATCATCTATGATTGTTTGGTCAACTTTTTTATTATGGGCAAAATAATGACTCGTTAGACTCGGGTAAATATCCCACCGCACGTTCACTGGAGAATTTAATGAACGTTTGTTATTCTCTTTAAAATCTTTGGATCCAGAGGTCATTTGAATATTTCACATGTTTCAAGCAAGCATATCCATTTTAAAAGCATGTGAAGAAAACTTCATGTAAAATTCCAAGCTATTAGGGTTGGACTAGTGGAATTTCCCAAACTAGGATAACAAAATTTTTGTGTTCATTTGTGATGTGTGAATAAATTTTCTTTATTTACATTAGTTATTGTTTTAAATTTTTTCTACACATCAACTATAACATTTTTATTTTCTTGTGATCTATTTGTCTTTTTTGTTTACGGGAAGAAGGGAGAGCAAAAATTCATTCTGATTTAAGAAAAAAATGTACATCTAAAATGGAAATGCACAATGTACTAATGTAGAGAGAGATAATTCCAAAGAGTGTCTGTAATTTTTATGGATAGTAAGCACTTTTTCATTTTTATTTCTAAGGTTTTGCAATTGTCGAGAAAAGGGGGAGGCGGGGGATTTTTAATTGAGTGTTGACTTCCAATCCATAAGTCATTTCTTACAAAAATATAGCCCATCACACATGACAAATCACTTTACAATCATCTATGATTGTTTGGTCAACTTTTTGAAAATGGGCAAAATAATGACTCGTTAGACTCGGGTAAATATCCCACCGCACGTTCACTGGAGAATTTAATGAACGTTTGTTATTCTCTTTAAAATCCTTGGATCCATAGGTCATTTGAATATTTCACATGTTTCAAGCAAGCATATCCATTTTAAAAACATGTGAAGAAAAAATCTCCTTCATGTAAAATTCCAAGCTATTAGGGTTGGACTAGTGGAATTTCCCAAACTAGGATAACAAAATTTTTGTGTTCATTTGTGGTGTGTGAATAAATTTTCTTTATTTACATTAGTTATTGTTTTAAATTTTTTCCAGACATCAACTATAAATTTTTTATTTTGTTGTGATCTTCATGCCTTTTTTGTTTACGGGATGAAGGGAATGCGAAAACTCAAAGTTCTGATTTAAGAAAAAAGTGTACATCTAAAATGGAAATGCACAATGCACAAATGTAGAGGGAGATAATTCCAAAGAGTGTCTGTTATTTTTAGGGATCATAAGAACTTTTTCGTTTTTGTATCTAAGTTTTTGCAATCGTCGGGAAAAGGCGATGGAGGGGGATTTTTAACTGAGTGTTGACTTCCAATCCATAAGTCATTTCTTAAAATAATAAGGCTCGTTACGCATGACAAATCACTTTACAATCATCTATGATTGTTAGGTCAACTTTTTGAAAAGGGGAAAAATAATGGCTTGTTTGACTCGGGCTAATATCCCACCGCAAGTTCACTTGAGAATTTATCGAGCGTTTGTCATTCTCTTTAAAAGCTTTGATTCCATAGGACATTTGAATCTTTAAGATGTTTTACGCACGCATTTCCATTTTTAAAACTTGTATAGAAAAAATCTCCTTCATGTAAAATTCAAAGCTTTTAGGGTTGGACTAGTGGAATTTCCCAAACTTGGATAACAAATTTTTTGTGTTCAGTTGTGGTGTGTGAATAAATTTTCTTTATATACATTTGTTATTTTTAAAAATTTTTTGACCCATGAACTATTAATTTTTTTTTTGTTGTGATTTATTTGCCTTTTTTGTTTACAGGATGAAGGGTGTGCGAAAATTGAAAGTCCTGATTTAAGAAAAAAGTGTACATCTAAAATGGAAATGCACTATGCACAAATGTAGAGAGAGATAATTCCAAAGAGTGTCTGTAATTTTTAGGGATCGTAAGCACTTTTTCATATTTATATCTATGGTTTTCCAATCGTCGGGAAAAGGGGGTGGCGGCAGATTTTTAACTGAGTGTTGACTACCAATCAATATGTCATTTCTTAAAAAAATAAAGCCTGTTACGCATGACAAATCAATTTACAATCATCTATGAGTGTTAGGTCAACTTTTTGAAAATGGGCAAAATAATGGCTTGTTTGACTCGGGCAAATATCCCACCGCACGTTCAGTTGAGAATTTATTGAGCGTTTGTCATTCTCTTTAAAAGCTTTGGATCCATAGGTCATTTGAAACTTTAACATGTTTCATGCATGCATATCCATTTTTAAAACAAGTGTAGAAAAAATCTCCTTCATGTAAAATTCCAAGCGATTAGGGTTGGACTAGTGGAATTTCCAAAACTTGGATAAGAAAAATTTAGTGTTCATTTGTGGTGTGTGAATTAATTTTCTTCATTTACATTAGTTATTGTTTTAATATTTTTCCACACATCAACTATAAATTTTTTTTTTTTGTGATTTATTTGCCTTTTCTGTTTACGGGATGAAGGGAGTGCGAAAACTCAAAGTTCTGATTTAAGAAAAAAGTGTACATCTAAAATGGAAATGCACAATGAACAAGTGTAGAGAGAGATAATTCCAAAGAGTGTCTGTAATTTTTAGGGATCGTAAACACTTTTTCCTTTTTACATATAAGGTTTTGCAATCGTCGGGAAAAGGGGGAGGCGGGGTATCTTTAACTGAGTGTTGACTTCAAATCCATATCTCATTTCTTAAAAAAATATAGCCCGTTACGCATGACAAATCAATTTACAATCATCTATGAGTGTTAGGTCAACTTTTTGAAAATGGGCAAAATAATGGCTTGTTTGACTCGGGCAAATATCCACCGCACGTTCACTTGAGAATTTAATGAGCGTTTATTATTCTCTTTAAAAGCTTTGGATCCATAGGTCATTTGAATCTTTAACATGTTTCTAACATGCATATCCATTTTTAAAACATGTGTAGAAAAAATCTCCTTCGTGTGAAATTCCAAGATAATAGTGTTGGACTAGTGGAATTTTCCAAACTTGGATAACAAAACTTTTGTGTTCAGTGGTGGTTTGCGAATAAATTTTCTTTATTTAATTTTTTTATTGTTGTAAATTTATTCCGTACATCCACTGTAAAATTTTCATTTTGTTGTGATCTCTTTGCCTTTTTTTTTTACGGGAGGAAGGGAGAGCCAAAAACTCAAATATTTTTTTTATGAAAAAATTGTTCATCTATTTTTGAAATGCACAATGCAAAAATGTAGAGAGAGATAATTCTAAAAAGTGTCTGTAATTTTTAGGGATTGTGTGCATTTTTCGTTTTTATATCACATGTTTCTCAATCGTCGGGAAAATGGAGAGGTGGGGGATTTTTAAATGAGTGTTGACTCCCAATCCAAAAGTCATTTCTTACAAAAATATAGCCCGTTACTCATGATAAATCACTTTACAATCATCTATGATTGTTATGTCTGCTTTTTGCAAATGAGCAAAATAATGGCATGTTTGATTCGGATAAATATCCCACTGCAAGTTCACTTGAGAATTTAATGAGCGTTTGTTATTCTCTTTAAAAGGTTTGCATCCATAGCACATTTACTTCTTTAACATGTTTCAATCATGCATATCCATTTTTAAAACATGTGTAGAAGAAATCTCGTTCTTGTAAAATTCCAAGCTATTAGGGTTAAACTAGTGGAATTTCCCAAACGTGGATAACAAAACTTTTGTGTTCATTTGTGTTGTGTGAATAGATTTTCTTTATTTACATTTGTTATTGTTTTAAATTTTTTTCCATACATCAACTATAAAAGTTTCATTTTGTTCTGAGCTTTTTGCCTTTTTAGGTTCCGGGATGAAGGGAGAGCAAATACTCAAAGTTTTGATTTAAGAGAAAAGTGTACATCTAAAATGGAAAAGTACAATGCACAAATGTAGAGAGAGATTATTCCAAAGAGTGTCTGTATTTTTTAGGGATTATAAGCTCTTTTTAGTTTTTATATCTCAGGTTTTGCAATCGTCGGGAAAAGGGGGTAGCAGAGGATTTTTAACTCAGTGTTGAATTGCCATCCATAAGTCATTTCTTACAAAAATATAGCCCGTTAGGCATGATAAATCACTTTACTATCATCTATGATTGTTAGGTCAAATTTTTGAAAATGGGCAAAATATTGACTCGTTAGACTCGGGTAAATATCCCACTGCACGTTCACTGGAGAATTTAATGAACGTTTGTTATTATCTTTAAAATCTTTGGATCCATAGATCATTTGAATCTTTAACATGTTTCAAGCAAGCATATCCATTTTAAAAACATGTGTAGAAAAAATCTCCTTCATGTAAAATTCCAAGATAATAGTGTTGGACTAGTGGAATTTCCCATACTAGGGTAACAAAACTTTTGTGTTCATTTAATGTGTGTGAATAAATTTTCTTTATTTACATTAGTTATTGTTTTAAATTTTTTCCACTTATCAACTATAAAATTTTTATTTTGTTGTGATCAACATGCCTTTTTTGTTTACGGGATGAAGGGAGAACGAAAACTCAAAGTTCTGATTTAAAAAAAAAGTGTACATCTAAAATGAAAATGCACAATGCACAAATGTAGAGGGAGATAATTCCAAAGAGTGTCTATAAGTTTTAGGGATCGTGAGCACCTTTTCGTTTTTATATCTAAGGTTTTGCAATCGTCAGGAAAAGGGGGTGGCAGGGGATTTTTATGTGAGTGTTGACTTCCAATCCATAAGTCATTTCTTACAAAAATATAACCCGTTACGCATGACAAATCACTTTACCATAATCTATGATTGTTAGGTCAACTTTTTGAAAATGGGCAAAATAATGGCTTGCTTGACTCGGGCAAATATCCCACCGCACGTTCACTTGAGAATTTATTGAGCGTTTGTCATTCTCTTTAAAAGCTTTGGATCCATAGGTGATTTGACTCTTTAACATGTTTCAAGCACGCATATCCATTTTTAAAACATGTGTAGAAAAAATCTCCTTCATGTAAAATTCAAAGCTATTAGGGTTGGACTAGTGGAATTTCCCAAACTTGGATAACAAAACTTTTGTGTTCATTTGTGGTGTGTGAATAAATTTTTTTTATTTACTTTTGTTATTGTTTTAAATTTTTTCCACACATCAACTACAAATTTTTTTTTTGTTGTGATTCATTGGCCTTTTTTGTTTACGGGATGAAGGGAGTGCGAAAACTCAAATTTTTTATTTAAGAAAAAAGTGTACATGTAAAATGGAAATGCAAAATGCATAATGTAGAGAGAGATAATTCCAAAGAGTGTCTGTAATTTTTAGGGATCGTAAGCACTTTTTCGTTTTAATATCTAAGGTTTTGCAATCGTCGGGAACAGGGGGAGGCTGGGGATTTTTAACTGAGTGCTGACTTCTCATCCATATGTCATTTCTTAAAAAAATATAGCCCGTTACGCATGACAAATCACTTTACAATCATCTATGAGTGTTAGGTCAAGTTTTTGAAAATGAGCAAAATAATGGCTTGTTTGACTCGGGCAAATATCCCACCGCACGTTCAGTTGAGAATTTAATGAGTGTTTTTTATTCACTTCAAAAGCTTTGGATCCATAGGTCATTTGAATCTTTAACATGTTTCTAGCATGCATATCAATTTTTAAAACATGTGTAGAAAAAATTTCCTTCACGTAAAATTGTAAGATAATAGTGTTGGACAAGTGGAATTTCCAAAACCTGGATAACAAAACTTTTGTGTTCACTCGTGGTGTGTGAATAAATTTTCTTTATTTACTTTTTTTTAGTTTAAAATTTTTTCCGTACATCAACTATTAAATTTTCATTTTTTTGTGATCTCTTTGCCTTTTTTGTTTACGTGATGACGGGAGAGCGAAAAACTCAATGTTTTTTTTTATAAAAGAATTGTTCAACTAAAATGGAAATGTACAATGCAAAAATGTAGAGAGAGATAATTCCAAAGAGTGTCTGTAATTTTTAGGGATTGTAAGCACATTTTCGTTTTCATATCTCAAGTTTTGCAATTGTCGGGAAAAGGGGGAGGTGGGGGATTTTTAACTGAGTGTTGACTCCCAATCCAAAAGTCATTTCTTACAAAAATATAGTCCGGTATGCATGAAAAACCACTTTACAATCATCTATTATTGTTATGTCAGCTTGTTGCAAATGAGCAAAATCATGGCATGTTTGACTCGGGTAAATATCCCACTGCAAGTTCACTTGAGAATTTAATGAGCGTTTGTTATTCTCTTTAAAATTTTTGCATCCATAGCTCATTTGCTTCTTTAACATGTTTCAAACATGCCTATCCTTTTTTAAAACATGAGTAGAAGAAATCTCTTCCTTGTAAAATTCAAAGCTAATAGGGTTAAACTAGTGGAATTTCCCAAACTTGGATAACATAACTTTTCTGTTCCTTTGTGTTGTGTGAATAAATTTTCTTTATTTACAGTTGTTATTGTTTTAAATTTTTTCCATACATCAACTATAAAATTTTCATTTTGTTGTGAGTTTTTTGCGTTTTTTGTTTTCGGGATGAAGGGAGAGCGAGAACTCATAGTTTTTATTTAAGAAAAAAGTGTACATCTAAAATGGAAAAGTACAATGCAAAAATGTAGAGAGAGATAATTCCAAAGACTGTCTATATTTTTTAGGGATTGTAAGCTCTTTTTAGTTTCTATATCTCAGGTTTTTCAATCGTTAGGAAAAGGTAGTGGCGGGGGATTTTTAACTGAGTTTTGAAGTGCAATCCATAAGTCATTTCATACAAAAATATAGCCCGTTACGCATGATAAATCACTTTATAATCTTCTATGATTGTTAGGTCAATTTTTTGAAAATGGGCAAAATAATGACTCATTAGACTCGGGTAAGTATACCACCGCACGTTCACTAGAGAATTTAATGATCGTTTTTGATTCTCTTGAAAATCTTTGGATCCTTAGGTCATTTGAATATTTCACATGTTTCAAGCAAGCATATCCATTTTTAAAACATGTGAAAAAAAATCTCCTTGATGTAAAATTCCAAGCTACTAGGGTCGGACTAGTGGAATTTCCCAAACTAGGATAACAAAACTTTTGTGTTCATTTGTGGTGTGGGAATAAATTTTCTTTATTTAAATTAGTTATTGTTTAAATTTTTTCCACACATCAACTATAAAATTTTTATTTTGTTGTGATCTACATGCCTTTTTTGTTTACGGGATAAAGGGAGAGCGAAAACTCAAAGTTCTGATTTAAAAAAAAAGTGTACATCTAAAATGGAAGTGCACAATGCACAAATGTAGAGAGAGATAATTCCAAATAGTGTCTATAATTTTTGGGGATCGTAAGCACTTTTTCGTTTTTATATCTAAGGTTTTGCAATCGTCGGGAAAAGGGGGAGGCGGGGGATTTTTCACTGAGTGTTGATTTCCAATCCATAAGTCATTTCTTAAAAAAATATAGCCCGTTACGCATGAAAAATCACTTTACAATCATCTATGATTGTTAGGTCAACTTTTTGAAAATGGGTAAAATAATGGCTGGTTTGACTTGGGCAAATATCCCACCGCACGTTCACTTGAGAATTTATTGAGAGTTTGTCATTCCCTTTAAAAGCTTTGGATCCTTAGGACGTTTGAATCTTTAACATGTTTCAAGCACGCATATCCATTTTTAAACTATGTGTAGAAAAAATCTCTTTCATGTAAAATTCAAAGCTATTAGGGTTGGACTAGTGGAATTTCCCAAACTTGGATAACAAAACTTTTGTGTTCATTTGTGGTGTGTGAATAAATTTTCTTTATTTACATTTGTTATTGTTTTAAATTTTTTTCACACATCAACTATAAATTTTTTGTTTGTTGTGATTTATTTGCCTTTTTTGTTTACAGCATGAAGGGAGTGCGAAAACTCAAAGTTCTGATTTAAGAAAAAAGTGTACATCTAAAATGGAAATGCACAATGCACAAATGTAGAGAGAGATAAATCCAAAAACTGTCTGTAATTTTTAGGGATCGTAAGCACTTTTTTGTTTTTCTATCTAAGGTTTTGCAATCGTCGGGAAAAGGGGGAGGCGGGGGATTTTTAACTGAGTTTTGACTTCCAATCCATATGTCATTTCTTAAAAAAATATAGCCCGTTACGCATGACAAATCACTTTACAATCATCTATGAGTGTTAGGTCAACTTTTTGAAAATGGGCAAAATAATGGCTTGTTTGACGCGGGCAAATATCCCACCGCACGATCACTTGAGAATTTAATTAGCGTTTGTTATTCTATTTAAAAGCTTTGGATCCATAGGTCATTTGAATCTTTAACTTGTTTCTAGTATCCATATCCATTTTTAAAACATGTGTAGAAAAAATCTCCTTCATGTAAATTCCAAGATATTAGTGTTGGACTAGTGGAATTTCCCAAACTTGGATAGCAAAACTTTTGTGTTCATTTGTGGTGTGTGAATAAGTTTTATTTATTTAGTTGTTTTGTTGTTTTAAATTTTCTCTGTACATCAACAATTAAATTTTCATTTTGTATTGATCTATTTGTCTTTTTTGTTTACGGGATGAAGGGGGAGCTAAAAACTTGAAGTTTTGATTTAAGAAAAAACTATAGTTCTAAAATGGAAAAGCACAATGCACAAATGTAGAGAGAGATAATTCCGAAAAGTGTCTGTATGTTTTAGGGATTGTAAGCTCTTTTTAGTTTTTATATATCAGGTTTTGCAATCGTCGAGAAAAGGGGCTGGAGGGGAATTTTTAATGGAGTGTTGAATTGTTCTCCATAAGTCTTTTCTTACAAAAAAATAGCCTGCTACGCATGATAAATCACTTTACAATCATTTAGGATTGTTTGGTCAAATTTTTTAAAATGGGAAACATAATGACTTGTTAGACTCGGGTAAATATCCCACCGCACGTTCACTTGAGAATTTAATGAGAGTTCGTTATTCTCTTTAAAAGATTTGGATCCATAGGTCATTTGAATATTTAACATGTTTCAAGCATGCATATCCATTTTTAAAACATGTGCAGAAAAAATCTCCTTCATGTAAAATTCCAAGCTATTAGGGTTGGAGAAGTGGAATTTCCCAAACTTGGATAACAAAACTTTTTTGTTCATTTGTGGTGTGTGAATAAATTTTCTTTATTTATATTGGCTGTTGTTTTAAATTTTTTCCACACATCAACTACAAAATTTTTATTTTGTTGTGATCTATTTGCCTTTTCTATTTACGGGATGAAGGGAGAGCGAAAACTCAAAGTTCTGATTTAAAAAAAATGTGGACATCTACAATGGAAAAGCACAATGCACAAATGTAGAGAGAGATTATTCCAAAGAGTGTCTGTAATTTTTAGGGATCGTAAGAACTTTTTCATTTTTATATCTAAGGTTTTGAAATCGTCGGGAAAAGGGGGAGGCGGGGGATTTTTAACTAAATGTTGACTTCCAATCCATAAGTCATTTCTTACCAAAATATAGCCTGTTACACATGACAAATCACTTAACAATCATCTATGATTGTTAGGTCAAGTTTTTGAAAATTGCCAAAATAATGGCTTGTTTGACTCGGGCTAATATCCCACCGCACATTTAAAAGCTTTGGATCCATAGGTCATTTGAATCTTTAAGATGTTTCTAGCATGCATATCCATTTTTAAAACATGTGTAGAAAAAATCTCCTTCATGTAAAATTCCAGGATAATAGTGTTGGACTAGTGGAATTTCCCAAACTAGGATAAAAAAACTTTTGTTTTCACTGGTGGTGTGTGAATAAATTTTCTTTATTTACTTTTTTTGATCTCTTTGCCTTTTTGTTTACGGGATGAAGGGAGAGCAGTTTTTTTTTATGAAAAAATTGTACTTCTAAAATGGAAATGCATAATGCACAAAAGTATAGAGACATAATTCCAAAGCGTGTCTGTAATTTTTAGGGATTGTAAGCACTTTTTTGTTTTTATATCTCTGGTTTTACAATCATCGGGAAAAGGGGGAGGTGGGGGATTTTTAGCTGAGTGTTGACTCCCAATCCAAAAGTCATTTCTTACAAAAATATAGCCCGTTACGCATGATAAATCACTTTACAATCATCTATGATTATTATGTCAGCATTTTGTGAACTGGCAAAATAATGGCATGTTTGACTCGGGTAGATATCCCACTGCAAGTTCACCTGAGAATTTAATGAGTGTTCGTTATTCTCTTTAAAAACTTTGCATCGATAGCTCATTTGCTTCTTTAACATGTTTCAAACATGCATATCCATTTTTAAAACATGTGTAGAAGAAATCTCTTTCTTGTAAAATTCCTAGCTATTAGGGTTAAACTAGTGGAATTTCCGAAACTTGGATAATAAAACTTTTCTGTTCGTTTATGTTGTGTGAATAAATTTTCTTTATTTACATTTGTTATTCTTTCCAATTTTTTCCTTACATCAACTACAAAATTTTCATTTTGTAGTGAGTTTTTTGCCTTTTTTGTTTCCAGGATGAAGGGAGAGCGAAAACTCAAAGTTTTGATTTAAGAAAAAAGTTTACATCTAAAATGGAAAAGTACAATGCACAAATGTAGAGAGAGATATTTCCAAAGAGTGTCTGTATTTTATAAGGATTGTAAGTTCTTTTTTGTTTTTATATCTTAGGTTTTGCAATCGTCGGGAAAAGGGGGTGGAGGGGATTTTTAACTAAGTTTTGAAATGCAATCCATAAGTCATTTCTTACAAAAATATAGCCCGTTACGCATGATAAATAACTTTACAATCATCTATGATTTTTAGGTCAAATTTTTCAAAATGGGCAAAATAATGACTCGTTAGACTCGGGTAAATATTCCACCGTACGTTCACTGGAGAATTTAATCAGCGTTAGTTATTCTCTTTAAATTCTTTGGATCCATAGGTCATTTGAATATTTCACATGTTTCAAGCAAGCATATCCATTTTTAAAACATGTGAAGAAAAAATCTCCTTCATGTAAAATTACAAGCTATTAGGGTTGGACTTGTGGAATTTCCCTATAACAAAACTTTTGTGTTCATTTGTGGTGTGTGAATAAACTTTCTTTATTTAAATTAGGGATTGTTTTAAATTTTTTCCACACATCAACTATAAAATTTTTATTTTGTTGTGATCTACATGCCATTTTTATTTACGGGATGAAGGGAGAGCGAAAACTCAAAGTTCTAATTGAAAAAAAAAGTGTACATCTAAAATGGAAATGCACAATGCACAAATGTAGGGAGAGATAATTCCTAAGAGTGACTGTAATTTTTAGGGATCGTAAGCACTTTTTCGTTTTTATATCTAAGGTTTGGCAATCGTCGGGAAAAGGGGGAGGCTGGGGATTTTTAACTGAGTGTTGACTTCCAATCCATCAGTCATTTCTTACAAAAATATAGCCCGTTACACTTGACAAATCACTTTACAAACATCTATGATTGTTAGGTCAACTTTTTGAAAATGGGCAAAATAATGGATTGTTTGACTCGGGCAAATATCCCACCGCACGTTCACTTGAGAATTTATTGAATGTTTGTCATTCTCTTTAAAATATTTGGATCCATAGGTCATTTGAATCTTTAACATGTTTAAAGCAGGCATATCTATTTTTAAAACATGTGTATAAAAAATCTCCTTCATGTAAAATTCCAAGCTATTAGGGTTGGACTAGTGGAATTTCCCAAACATGGACAACAAAACTTTTGTGTTCATTTGTGGTTTGTGAATAAATTTTCTTTATTTACATTAGTTATTGTTTTAAATTTTTTCCACACATCAACTATAAAATTTTCATTTTATTGTGATCTCTTTGCCTTTTTTGTTTACTTGTTCAAGGGAGAGCGAAAAACTCAAAGTTTTTTTTTATGAAAAAATTATACATCTAAAATGGAAATGCACAATGCACAAATGTACAGAGAGATAATTCAAAAGAGTGTCTCTAATTTTCAGGGATTGTAAGCACTTTTTCATTTTTATATCTCAGGTTTTGCAATCGTTGGGACAATGGGGTGGCGCGAGATTTTTATCTGAGTGTTGAATTGAAATCCTTAAGTCATTTCTTACAAAAATATAGCCCATTACACATGATAAATCACTTTACAATCATTTATGAATGTTAGGTCAAATTTTTTAAAATGGGCAAAATAATGACTTGTTAGATTCGGGTAAATATCCCACCGCACGTTCACTTGAGAATTTAATGAGCATTTGTTATTCTCTTTAAAAGCTTTGGATCCATAGGTCATTTGAATCTTTAACATGTTTCAAGCATGCATATTCATTTTTAAAACATCTGTAGAAAAAATATTCTTCATGTAAAATTCCAAGCTATTAGGGTTGGACAAGTGGAATTTCCCAAACTTCGATAACAAAAGTTTTGTGTTCATTTGTGGTGAGTGAATAAATTTTATTTATTTACATTAGTTATTGTTTTAAATTTTTTCCGTGCATCAACTTTAAAATTTTTATTTTGTTGTGATCTATTTGCCTTTTTTGTTTACGGGATGAAGGGAGAGCGAAAACTCAAAGTTCTGATTCAAGAAAAAAGTGTACATCTAAAATGGAAATGCACAATGCACAATTGTAGAGAGAGATAGTTCCATAGAGATTCTGTAATTTTTAGAGATCGTAAGAACTTTTTTGTTTTTATATCTAAGGTTTTGCAATCGTTGGGAAAAGGGGGAGTTGGGGGATTTTTAACTGAGTGTTGACTTCATATGCATAAGTCATTTCTTACAAAAGTGTAGCCCGTTACACATGCCAAATCACTTTACAATCATCTGTGATTGTTAGGTCAACTTTTCGAAAAGGGCAAAATAATGGCTTGTTTGACTCGGGCAAATATCCCACCGCACGTTCACTTGAGAATTTAATGAGCGTTTGTTATTCTCTTTAAAATCTTTGGATCCATAGGTCATTTGAATCTATAACATGTTTCAAGCATGCATATCCATTTTTAAAACATGTGTAGAAAAATTCTCCTTCATGTAAATTTCCAAAATATTAGTGTTGGACTACTGGAATTTCCCAAACTTGGATAAGAAAACTGTTGTGTTCATTTGTGGTATGTGAATAAATTTTCTTTATTTAATTTTTTTTTGTTTTAAATGTTTTCCGTACATCAATAATTAAATTTTCATTTTGTTGTGATCTATATGCCTTTTTTGTTTATAGGATGAAGGGAGAGCAAAAAACTCGAAGTTTTGATTTAATAAAAAGCTGTACATCTAAAATTGAAATGCACAATGCATAAATCTAGAGAGAGATAATTCTAAAGAGTGTCTGTAATTTTTAGGGATTGTAAGCACTTTTTTGTTTTTATATCTGAGGTTTTGCGATCGTCAGGAAAAGGGGGAAGCAGGAGATTTTTAACTGAGTGTTGACTCCCAATCCATAAGTCATTTCTTACAAAAATATAGCCCATTACGCATGACAAATCACTTTACAATCATCTATGATTCTTAGGTCAACTTTCTGAAAATGGGCAAAATAATGGCTTGTTGGACTCGGGCAAATATTCCACCGCACGGTCACTTGAGAATTTAATGAGCGTTTGTTATTCTCTTTAAAAGCTTTGGATCCATAGGTCATTTGAATCTTTAACATGTTTCTAGCATGCATATCCATTTTTAAAACATGTGTAGAAAAAAATCTCCTTCATATAAAATTCCAAGAAATTAGTGTTGGACTAGTGGAATTTCCCAAGCTTGGATAACAAAACTTTTGTGTTCTTTTTTGGTGTGTGAAAAAATTTTCTTGATTTACTTTTCTTATTGTTTTAAATTTTTTCCATACATCAACTATAAGATTTTCATTTTGTTGTGTGCTTTTTGCCCTTTTTATTTTCGGGATGAAGGGAGAGCGAAAACTCAAAGTTTTGATTTAAGAAAAAAGTGTACATCTAAAATGGAAAAGCACAATGCACAAATATAGAGAGAGATAATTCCGAAGAGTGTTTGTATTTTTTAGGGATTGTAAGCTCTTCTTAGTTTTCTTATCTCAGGTTTTGCAATCGTCAGGAAAAGGGGGTGGTGGGGGATTTTTAACTGAGTGTTGAATCGCAATCCATAAGTCATTTCTTACAAAAACATAGCCCGTTATGAATGATAAATCACTTTACAATCATCTATGATTTTTAAGTCAAATTTTTGAAAATGGGCAAAATAATTACATGTTAGACTCGGGTAAATATCCCACCGCACGTTCACTTCAGAATTTAATGAGCGTTTGTTATTCTCCTTAAAAGCTTTGGATCCATAGGTCATTTGAATCTTTAACATGTTTCAAGTATGCATATCCAGTTTTAAAACATGTGTAGAAAAAATCTCCTTCATGTAAAATTCCAACTAATTAGTGTTGGACTAGTGGAATTTCCAAAACTTGGATAACAAAACTTTTGTGTTCATTTGTGGTGTGTGAATAAATTTAATTGATTGACATTAGTTGTTGTTTTAAATTTTTTCCACACATAAACTATAAAATTTTTATTTTGTTGTGGTCTATTTGCCTTTTTTGTTTACGGGATCAAGGGAGAGCGAAAACTCAAAGTTCTGATTGAAGAAAAAAGTGTACATCTAAAATGGAAATGCACAATGCACAAATGTAGAGAGAGATAATTCCATAGAGTGTCTGTAATTTTTAGGGATCGTAAGAACTTTTTCGTTTTTATATCTAAGGTTTTGCAATCGTCAGGAAAAGGGGGAGGCGGGGGATTTTTAACTGAGTGTTGACTTCATACCCATAAGTCATTTCTTACAAAAGTATAGCCTGTTACACATGCCAAATCACTTTACAATCATCTGTGATTGTTAGGTCAACTTTTTGAAAAGGGAAAAATTATGGCTTGTTTGACTCGGGCAAATATCCCACCACAAGTTCACTTGAGAATTTAATGAGCATTTGTTATTCTCTTTAAAAATTTTGGATCCATAGGTCATTTGAATCCTTATCATGTTTCTAGCATGCATATCCATTTTTAAAACATGTGTAGAAAAAATCTCCTTCATGTAAAATTCCAAGATATTAGTGTTGGACTAGTGGAATTTCCCAAACTTGGATAACAAAACTTTCGTGTTCATTTGTGGTGTGTGAATAAATTTTTTTATTTACTTTTTTTATTGTTTTAAATTTGTTCCGCACATAAAAAATAAAATTTTCATTTTGTTGTGATCTATATGGCTTTTTTTGTTTACAGGATGAAGGGAGAGCGATAAACTCGAAGGTTTGATTTAAGAAAAAACTGTACATCTAAAATTGAAATGCACAATGCACAAATGTAGAGAGAGATAATTCCAAAGACTGTCCGTAATTTTTAGGGATTGTAAGCACTTTTTCGTTTTTATATCTCAGGTTTTGCAATCGTCAGGAAAAGGTGGAGGCGGGGGATTTTTAACTGAGTGTTGACTCCCAATCGAAAAGTCATTTCTTACAAAAATATACCCCGTTACGCATGATAAATCACTTTACAATCATCTATAAAATTTTAATTTTGTTCTTTGCTTTTTTTTTTTTTGGGATGAAGAGAGAGCGAAAACTCAAAGCTTAAAATTAAGGAAAAAGTGTACATCTAAAATGGAAAATCACAATGCACAAATGTATAGAGAGATAATTCCAAAGAGTGTCTATATTTTTTATGATTTGTAACCTCTTTTTAGTTTTTATATCTCAGGTTTTGCCATCGTCGGGACAATGGGGTGGCGGGGGATTTTTAACTGAGTGTTGAATTGAAATCCATAAGTCATTTCTTAAAAAAATATAGCCCATTACGCATGATAGATCACTTTAAGATCTTCTATGATTGTTAGTTCAAATTTTTCAAAATGGGCAAAATAATGACATGTTTGACTCGGGTAAATATCCCACCGCACGTTCACTTGAGAATTTAATGAGCGTTTTTTATTCTCTTTAAAAGCTTTGGATCCATAGGTCATTTGAATCTTTAACTTGTTTCAAGCATGCATATCCATTTTTAAAACATGTGTAGAAAAAATATCCTTCATGTAAAATTCCGACCTATTAGGGTAGGACAAGTGGAATTTCCGAAACTTGGATAAAAAAACGTTTGTGTTCGTTTGTGGTGTGTGGATAAATTTTATTTATTGACATTACTTATTGTTTTAAAATTTTTCCACACATCAACTATAAAATTTTTATTTTGTTGTGATCTATTTGGCTTTTTTGTTTACGGGTTGTAGGGAGAGAAAAAACTCAAAGTTCTTATTTAAGAAAAAAGTGTACATCTAAATTGGAAATGCACAATGCACAAATGTAGAGAGAGATAATTCCAAAGAGTGTCTGTAATTTTTAGGGATTCTAAGCACTTTTTCGTTTTTATATCTAAGGTTTTGTAATCGTTGGGAAAAGAAGAAGGCGGGGGATTTTTAACTGAGTGTTGACTTCCAATCCATAAGTCATTTCTTTCAAAAAT
Organism: Aristolochia californica; assembly: GCF_029961685.1. NCBI lineage: Eukaryota > Viridiplantae > Streptophyta > Magnoliopsida > Piperales > Aristolochiaceae > Aristolochia > Aristolochia californica. Next base: position 17,038,720 of record NW_027182268.1, read on the forward strand.
ATATCCCGTTGCGCATAACAAATCACTTTACAATCATCTATGATTGTTAGGTCAACTTTTTCAAATGGGCAAAATAATAGCTTGTTTGACTCGGACAAATATCCCACCGCATGTTCACATGAGAATTTAATGAGCGTTTGTTATTCTCTTTAAAAGCTTTGGATCCATAGGTCATTTGAATCTTGAACATGTTTCTAGCATCCATATCCATTTTTAAAACATGTGTAGAAAAAATCTCCTTCATGTAAAATTTCAAGATATTAGTGTTGGACTAGTGGAATTTCCCAAACTTCGATAAAAAACTTTTGTGTTCATTTGTGGTGTGTGAATAAATTTTCTTTATTTAATTTTTTTATTGTTTTTAATTTTTTCCGTAGATCAACATTAATATTTTCGTTTTGTTGTGATCTCTTTGCCTTTTTTGTTACGGGATGAAGGAAGAGTGAAAAACTCAAAGTTTTTTTTTTATGAAAAAAGTGTACATCTAAAATGGAAATGCAAAAATCACAAATGTAGAGAGCGATAATTCTAAAGAGTGTCTATAATTTTTAGGGATTGTAAGCATTTTTTCGTTTTTATATCTCAGGATTTGCAATCGTCGGGCAAGGGGGGAGGCGGGGGATTTTTAACTGAGTGTTCACTCCCAATCCAAAAGTCATTTCTTACAAAAATGTAGCGCGTTATGTCAGCTTTTTGAAAATGAGCAAAATAATTGCATGTTTGACTCGGGTAAATATCGCACCGCAAGTTCACTTGAGAATTTAATGAGCGTTTGTTATTCTCTTTAAAAGCTTTGCATACATAGCTCATTTGCATCTTTAAAATGTTTCAAACATGCATATCATTTTTTAAAACATGTTTAGAAGAAATTCTTTCTTGTAAAATTCCAAGTTATTCGGGTTAAACTAGTGGAATTTCCCAAACTTGGATAACAAAATTTTTGTGTCATTTGTGTTGTGTGAAAAAATTTTCTTTATTTACATTTGTTAGTGATTTAAATTTTTTCCGTACATCAACTATAAATTTTTCATTTTGTTGTAAATTTTTTGCCTTTTTTATTTTCGGGATGAAGGGAGAGCGAAAACTCAAAGTTTTGATTTAACAAAAAAGTGTACATCTAAAATGGAAAAACACAATGAAAAAATGTAGAGAGAGATAATTCCAAAGGGTGTTTGAATTTTTTAGGGATTTTAAGCTCTTTTTAGTTTTTTCAACTTTGGTTTTGCAATTGTTAGGAAAGGGGGTGGCGGGGGGTTTTTAGCTGAATGTTGAATTTCTATCCATAAGACATTTCTTACAAAAATATAGCCCGTTACGCATGATAAATCACTTTACAATCATCTATGATTGTTAGGTGAAACTTTTGAAAATGGGCAAAATAATTGCTTGTTAGACTCGGGTAATTATCCGAACACACGTTCACTTGAGAATTTAATGACCGTTTGTTATTCTCTTTAAAAGCTTTGGATCCATAGGTCATTTGAATCTTTAACATGTTTCAAGCATGCATATCCATTTTTAAAACATTTGTAGAAAAAATCACCTTCATGTAAAATTCGAAGCTATTAGTGTTGGACTAGTGGAATTTTCCAAACTTGGATAACAAAACTTTTGTGTTCATTTGTTGTGTGTGATTAAATTTTTTTTATTGACATTAGTTATTTTTTAAAATTTTTTCCACACATCAACTATAAAAATTTTATTTTGTTGTGGTCTATTTGCCTTTTTGGTTTACGGGATGTATAGAGAGCGAATACTCATAGTTCTGATTTAAGAAAAAAGTGTACATCTAAAATGGGAATGCACAATGCACAAATGTAGAGAGAGATAATACCAAAGAGTGTCTATAATTTTTAGGGATCGGAAGAACTTTTTCATTTTTATAACTAAGGTTTTGCAGTTGTCGAGAAAAGGGGGAGGCGGGGGATTATTAACTGAGTGTTGACTTCCAATCCATAAGTCATTTCTTACAAAAATATAGCCCGTTACGCATGCCAAATCACTTTACATTCATCTATGATTGTTAGGTCAACTTTTTGAAAATGGGCAAAATAATGGCATGTTTGACTGGGGCTAATATCCCACCGCACGTTCACTTGAGAATTTAATGAGCGTTTCTTATTCTCTTTAAAAGCTTTGGATCCATAGGTCATTTGAATCTTTAACATGTTTCTACCATGCATATCCATTTTTAAAACATGTGTAGAAAAAATATCCTTCATGGAAAATTCCAGGATGTTAGTGTTGGACTAGTGGAATTTCCAAAACTTGGATAAGAAAATTTTTGTCCTCATTTGTGGTATGTGAATAAATTTTATTTATTTAATTTTTTTATTGTTTTAAATTTTTTCCGTTCGTCAACAATAAAATTTTCATTTTGTTGTGATCTATATGCCTTTTTGGTTTACGGGATGAAGGGAGAGCGAGAAACTCGAAGTTTTGATTTAATAAAAAATTGTACATCTAAAATTGAAATGCACAATGCACAAATGTAGAGAGAGATAATTCCAAAGAGTGTCTGTAATTTTTAGGGATTGTAAGCACTTTTTCGTTTTTATATCTGAGGTTTTGCAATCGTTGGGAAAAGTGGGAGGCGGGTGATTTTTAACTGAGTGTTGACTCCCAATCCATAAGTCATTTCTTACAAAAATATAGCCCGTTACGCATGACAAATCACTTTACAATCATCTATGATTGTTAGGTCAACTTTTTGAAAATGGTCAAAATAATGGCATATTTAACTCGGGTAAATATCCCCCCGCACGTTCACTTGAGAATTTAATGAGCGTTTGTTATTCTCATTAATAGCTTTGGATCCATAGGTCATTTGAATCATTAATATGTTTCAAGCATGCATATCCATTTTTAAAACATGTGTAGAAAAAATCTCCTTCTATTAAAATTCCATGCTAGTAAGGTTGGACTAGTGGAATTTCCAAAACTTGGATAACAAAACTTTTGTGTTCATTTGTGGTGTGTGAATAAATTTTATTTATTTACATTAGTTATTTTTTTAAAATTTTACCACACATCAACTATAAAATTTTTATTTTGTTGTGATTTATTTGCCTTTTTTGTTTACGGGTTGACGGGAGTGCGAAAGCTCAAAGTTCCAATCCATACGTGATTTCTTACAAAAATATAGCCCATTACGCATGACAAATGACTTTACAATCATCTATGATTATTAGGTCAACTTTTTGAAAATGGGAAAAATAAAGGGTTGTTTGACTCGGCAAATATCCCACCGCACGTTCACTTCAGAATTTAATGAGAGTTTTTTATTCTCATTGAAAGCTTTGGATGCATAGGACATTTGAATCTTTACCATTTTTATAGCATGCATATCCATTTTTAAAACATGTGTAGAAAAAATCTCCTTCATGTAAAATTCCAAGATATTAGTGTTGGACTAGAGGAATTTGTGGTTTGTGAATAAATTTTATTTATTTACTTTTTTTATTGTCTTAAATTTTTTTCGTACATCAACAATAAAGTTTTCATTTTGTTGTGATCTATTTGCCTTTTTTTTTTACGGGATGAAGGGAGAGCGAAAAACTCGAAGTTTTGATTTAAGAAAAAAGTGTACATATAAAATGGAAAAGCACAATGCACAAATGTAGAGAGATATAATTCCAAAGAGTGTCAATATTTTTTAGGGATTGTAAGTTCTTTTTACTTTTTATATCTCAGGTTTTGCAATTGTCAGGAAAAGGGGGTGCCGGGGTATTTTTAACTGAGTGTTGAGTTGCAATCCATAAGTCATTTCTTACAAAAATATAGCCCATTACGCATGATAAATCACTTTACAACCATCTATGATTGTTAGGTCAAATTTTTGAAAATCGGCAAAATAATGACTTGTTAGACTCGGCTAAATATTCCACTGCATGTTCACTTGAGAATATAATGAGCGTTTGTTATTCTCTTTAAAAGCTTTGGATCCATAGGTCTTTTGAATCTTTAACATGCTTCAAGCATGCATATCCATTTTTAAAACATGTGGAGAAAAAGTCTCCTTCATGTAAAATTCCAAGATATTAGGGTTGGACTAGTGGAATTTCCCAAACTTCGATAACAGAACTTTTGTGTTCATTTGTGGTGTGTGAATAAATTTTCTTTATTGACATAAGATATTGGTTTAAATTTTTACCACACATCAAATATAAAATTTTTATTTTTTTTTGATTTAAGAAAAAAGTGTACATCTAAAATAGAAATGCACAATGCACAAATGTACAGAGAGATAATTCTAAAAAGGGTCTGTAATTTTTAGGGATTGTTAGCACTTTTTTGTTTTTTTATCTCAGGTTTTGCAATCGTCGGGAAAAAGGGGAGGCGGGGGAGTTTTAACTGAGTGTTGACTCCAAATCCAAAAGTCATTTCTTACAAAAATATAGCCCGTTACGGATGATAAATAACTTTACAATCATCTATGATTGTTATGTCAGCTTTTTGCAAATGGAAAAAATAATGGCATGTTAGACTTGGGTAAATATCCCACCGCAAGTTCACTCGAGAATTTAAGGAGCGTTTGTTATTCTCTTTAAAAGCTTTGCATCCATAGCTCATTTGCATCTTTAACCTGTTTCAAACATGCATATCCATTTTTAAAACATGTGTAGAAGAAATCTCTTTCTCATAAAATTCCAAGCTATTACAGTTAATTTAGTGGAATTTCCCAAACTTGGATAACGAAACTTTTGTGTTCATTTGTGTTGTGTGAATAAATTTTCTTTATTTACATATGTTATTGTTTTAATTTTTTGCCATACTTCAACTGTAAAATTTTCATTTTGTTGTGAGCTTTTTGCCTTTTTTGTTTTCGGGATGAAGGGAGAGCGAAAACGCAAAGTTTTGATTTAAGAAAAAAGTGTACATCTAAAATGGAAAAGCACAATGCACAAATGTAGAGAGAGATAATTCCAAAGAGTGTCTATGTTTTTTAGGGATTGTAAGCTCTTTTTAGTTTTTATATCTCAGGTTTTGCAATTGTCTGGAAAAGGGGGAAGCGGGGGATTTTTAAGTGAGTGTTGACTCCCAATCAAAAATTTATTTCTTAAAAAAATATAGCCCGTTACGCATGATAAATCACTTTACAATCATCTATAATTGTTAAAATGAGAAAAATAATGGCATGTTTGACTCGGGTAAATATCCCATCGCAAGTTCACTTGAGAATTTAATGAGGGTTTGTTATTCTCTTTGAAAGCTTTGGATCCATAGCTCATTTGCATCTTCAACATGTTTCAAACATACATATCCATTTTTAAAACATGTGTAGAAGAAATCTCTTTCTTGTAAAATTCCAAGCTATTCGGGTTAAACTAGTGGAATTTCCAAAACTTGGATAACAAAACTTTTGTGTTTAATTGTGTTATGTGAATAATTTGTTTTTATTTACCTTTTTAATTGTTTTAACTTTTTTCCATTCATCAACTATAAAATTTTCAGTTTTTTTGTGAGTTTTTTGCCTTTTTGTTTTTCGGGATAAAGGGAGAGCGAAAACTCAAAGTTTTGATTTAAGAAAAAAGTGTACATATAAAATGGAAAAGCACAATGCACAAATGTGGAGAGAGATAATTCCAAAGAGTGTCTGTATTTTTTAGGGATTGTAAGCTCTTTTTAGTTTTTATATCTCAGGTTTTGCAATTATCAGGAAAAGGGGGTGGCGGGATTTTTAACTGAGTGTGGAATTTCAATCCATAAGTCATTTCTTACAAAAATATAGCCCGTTACGCATGATAAATCACTTTATAATCATCTAGGATTGTTAGGTCAACTTTTTGAAAATGGGAAAATAATGACTTGTTAGACTCGGGTAAATATCCCTTCACATGTTCACTTGAGAATTTAATGAGCGTTTGTTACTCTCTTTAAAAGCTTTGGATCCATAGGTCATTTGAATCTTTAACATGTTTCATGCATGCATATCCATTTTTAAAACATGTGTAGAAACAATCTCCTTCATGTAAAATTCCAAGATATTAGTCTTGGACTAGTGGAATTTCCCTAACTTGGATAACAAAACTTTTGTGTTCATTTGTGGTGTATGAATAAATCTTCTTTATTTAATTTTTTTATTGTTTTAAATTTTTTCCATACATCAAGAATAAAATTTTCATTTTGTTGTGATCTACTTGCCTTTTTTGTTTACGGGATGAAGGGAGAGCGAAAAACTCGAAGTTTTGATTTAAGAAAAAAGTGTAGATCTAAAATTGACATGCACAATGCGCAAATGTAGAGAGAGATAATTCTGATGAGTGTCTGTAATTTTTAGGGATTGTAAGCACTTTTTCATTTTTATATCTCAGGTTTTGCAATCGTCGGGAAAAGGGGGAGGCGGGGGATTTTTAACTGTGTTGACTCCATATCCAAAAGTCATTTCTTACTAAAACATAGCCCGTTACGCATGATAATAAACTTTACAATCACCTATGATTTTTATGTCAGCTTTTTGCAAATGGGGCAAATAATGGCATGTTTGACTCGGGTAAATATCCCACCGCAAGTTCACTAGAGAATTTAATGAGCGTTTGTTATTCTCTTTAAAATTTTTGCTTCCATAGCTCATTTGCATCTTTAACATGTTTCAAACATGCATATCCATTTTTAAAACATGTGTACAAGAAATCTCTTTCTTGTAAAATTCCAAGCTATTAGCGTTAAACTAGTGGAATTTCCAAAACATGGATAACAAAACTTTTGTGTTCATTTGTGTTGTGTGAATAAATTTTCTTCATTTACATTTGTTATTGTTTTAAATTTTTTCCATACATCAGCTATAAAATTTTCATTTTGTTGTGAGCTTTTTGCCTTTTTCTTTTTTGGGATGAAGGAAGAGCGAAAAGTCAATATTTTTATTTAAGAAAAAAGTGTACATCTAAAATGGATAGGTACAATCGACAAATGTAGAGAGAGATAATTACAAAGAGTGCCGGTATTTTTTAGGGATTGTAAGCTCTTTTTAGTTTTTATATCTCAGGTTTTGCAATCATTGGGAAAAGGGTGTGACGGGGGATTTTACACTGAGTGTTGAATTGCAATCCCTAAGTCATTTCTTACAATAATATAGCCCGTTATGCATGATAAATCACTTTACAATCATCTATGATTGTTAGGTCAAATTTTTGAAAATGGGAAAAATAATGACTTGTTGGACTCGGGTAAATATCCCACTGCACGTTCATTTGAGATTTTAATAAGCGTTTGTTATTCTCTTTAAAAGCTTTGCATCCATAGGTCATTTGAATCTATAACACGTTTCTAGCATGCATATCCATTTTTAAAACATGTGTAGAAAAAATCTCCTTCATGTATTGTGTGAAAACATTTTCTTTATTTACATTTGTTATTGTTTTAAATTTTTTCCATACATCAACTATAAAATTTTCATTTTGTTGTGAGCTTTTTAGCTTTTTTGTTTTCGGGATGAAGGTAGAGCGAAAACTCAAAGTTTTGATTTAAGAAAAAAGTGTACATCTAAAATGGAAAAGCACAATGCACAAATGTAGAGAGATATAATTCACAAGAGTGTCTATATTTTTGGGGGATTGTAAGCGCTTTTTAGTTTTTATATCTCAAGTTTTGCAATCGTTGGGAAAAGGGGGTGGCGGGGTATTTTTAACGGAGTGTTGAGTTGCAATCCATAAGTCATTTCTTACAAGAATATAGCCTATTACTCATGATAAATCACTTTACAATCATCTATGATAGTTAGGTCAAATTTTTGAAAATCGGAAAAATAATGACTTGTTAGACTCGGGTAAATATTCCCCTGCACGTTCACTTGAGAATATAATGAGCATTTGTGATTCTCTTTAAAAGCTTTGGATCCATAGGTCTTTTGAATCTTTAACATGTTTCAAGCATGGATATCCATTTTTAAAACATGTGGAGAAAAAATCTCCTTCATGTAAAATTCCAAGCTATTAGGGTTGGACTAGTGGAATTTCCCAAACTTGGATAACAAAACTTTTGTGTTCATTTGTGGTGTGTGAATAAATTTTCTTTATTGACATTATATATTGTTTTAAATTTTTACCACACATCAACTATAAAATTTTTATTTTGTTTTGATTTAAGAAAAAAGTGTACATCTAAAATGGAAATGCACAATGCACAAATGTACAGAGAGATAATTCCAAAGAGTGTCTGTAATTTTTAGGGATTGTTAGCACTTTTTTGTTTTTTTATCTCTGGTTTTGCAATCGTCGGGAAAAGGGGGAGGCGGGGGATTTTTTACTGAGTGTTGACTCCAAAACCAAAAGTCATTTCTTACAAAATATAGCCCGTTACAGATGATTAATAACTTTACAATCATCTATGATTGTTATGTCAGCTTTTTGCAAATGGGCAAAATAATGGCATGTTAGACTTGGGTAAATATCCCACCGCAAGTTCACTTGAGAATTTAAGGAGCGTTTGTTATTCTCTTTAAAAGTTTTGCATCCATAGCTCATTTGCATCTTTAACCTGTTTCAAACATGCATATCCATTTTTAAAACACGTGTAGAAGAAATCTCTTTCTTGTAAAATTCCAAGCTATTAGGGTTATATTAGTGGAATTTCCAAAACTTGGATAACGAAACTTTTGTGTTCATTTGTGTTGTGTGAATAATTTTCCTTATTTACATTTGTAATTATTTTAATTTTTTTCCATACTTCAACTATAAAATTTTCATTTTGTTGTGAGCTTTTTGCCTTTTTTGTTTTCGGGATGAAGGGAGAGTGAAAACTCAATGTTTTGATTTAAGAAAAAAGTGTACATCTAAAAAGGAAAAGCATAATGCACAAATGTAGAGAGAGATAATTGCAAAGAGTGTCTGTGTTTTTAAGGGATTGTAAGCTCTTTTAAGTTTTTATATCTCAGGTTTTGCAATCGTCAGGAAAAAGGGGAGGCGGGGGATTTTTAAGTGAGTGTTGACTCCCAATCCAAAAGTCATTTCTTAAAAAAATATAGCCCGTTACGCATGATAAATCACTTTACAATCATCTATAATTGTTATGTCAGCTTTTTGCAAATGGGAAAAATTATGGCATGTTTGACTCGGGTAAATATCCCATTGCAAGTTCACTTGAGAATTTAATGAGGGTTTATTATTCTCTTTGAAATCTTTGGATCCATAGCTCATTTGCATCTTCAACATGTTTCAAACATACATATCCATTTTTAAAACATGTGTAGAAGAAATCTCTTTCGAGTAAAATTCCAAGCTATTCGGGTTAAACTAGTGGAATTTCCAAAACTTGGATAACAAAACTTTTGTGTTTATTTGTGTTATGTGAATAAATTTTTTTTATTTACCTTTTTTATTGTTTTAAATTTTTTCCATTCATCAACTATAAAATTTTCATTTTGTTGTGAGTTTTTTGCCTTTTTTTTTTCGGGATAAAGGGAGAGCGAAAACTCAAAGTTTTGATTTAAGAAAAAAGTGTACATATAAAATGGAAAAGCACAATGCACAAATGTAGAGAGTGATAATTCCAAAGAGTGTCTGTATTTTTTAGGGATTGTAAGCTCTTTTCAGTTTTTATATCTCAGGTTTTGCAATTGTCGGGAAAGGGGGGTGGCGGGGGATTTTTAACTGAGTGTTGAATTTCAATCCATAAGTCATTTCTTACAAAAATATAGCCCTTTATGTATGATAAAACACTTTATAATCATCTATGATTGGTATGTCAACTTTTTTAAAATGGGCAAAATAATGACTTGTTAGACTCGGGTAAATATCCCATCACAAGTTCACTTGAGAATTTAATGAGCGTTTGTTACTCTCTTTAAAAGCTTTGGATACATAGCTCATTTGAATCTTTAACACGTTTCATGCATGCATATCCATTTTTAAAACATGTGTAGAAAAAATCTCCTTCATGTAAAATTCCAAGATATTAGTCTTGGACTAGTGGAATTTCCCTAACTTGGATAACAAAACTTTTGTGTTCCTTTGTGGTGTGTGAATAAATTTTCTTTATTTAATTTTTTTATTGTTTAAAATTTTTTCCATACATCAACAATAAAATTTTCATTTTTTTGTGATCTATTTGCCTTTTTTGTTTACGGGATGAAGGGAGAGCGAAAAACTCAAAGTTTTGATTTAAGAAAAAAATGTACATCTAACATGGAATGCACAATGCAAAAATGTAGAGAGAGATAATTCCAAAGAGTGTTTGTAATTTTTAGGGATTGTAAGCACTTTTTTGTTTTTATATCTCAGGTTTTGCAATCATCTGGAAAAGGGGGAGGCAGGGGATTTTTAACTGAGTGTTGACTCCATATCCAAAAGTAATTTCTTACTAAAATATAGCCTGTTACGCATGATAAAAAACTTTACAATCAACTATGATTGTTATGTCAGCTTTTGCAAATGGGCCAAATAATGGCATGTTTGACTCCGGTAATTATCCCATTGCAAGTTCACTTGAGAATTTACTGAGCATTTGTTATTCTCTTTAAAAATTTTGCTTCTATAGCTCATTTGCATCTTTAACATGTTTCAAACATGCATATACATTTTTAAAACATGTGTAGAAGAAATCTCTTTCTTGTAAAATTTCAAGCTATTAGCGTTAAACTAATGGAATTTCCCAAACTCGGATAACAAAACTTTTGTGTTCATTTGTGTTGTGTGAATAAATTTTCTTCATTTACATTTGTTATTATTTTAAATTTTTTCATACATCAGCTATAAAATTTTCATTTTGTTGTGAGCTTTTTGCCTTTTTTCTTTGTTGGGATGAAGGAAGAGCGAAAAGTCAATATTTTTATTTAAGAAAAAAATGTACATCTAAAATGGATAAGTACAATCCACAAATGTAGAGAGAGATAATTACAAAGAGTGTCTATTTTTTTTAGGCATTGTAAGCTCTTTTTAGTTTTTATATCTCGGGTTTTGCAATCGTTGGGAAAAGGGTGTGGCGGGGGAGTTTACACTGAGTGTTGTATTGCAATCCCTAAGTCATTTCTTACAATAATATAGCCCGTTATGCATGATCAATCACTTTACAATCATCTATGATTGTTAGGTCAAATTTTTTAAAATGGGCCAAAAGAATGACTTGTTAGACTCAGGTAAATATCCCACCGCACGTTCACTTGAGAATTTAATGAGTGTTTGTTATTCTCTTTAAAAGCTTTGCATCCATAGGTCATTTGAATCTTTAACATGCTTCTAGAATGCATATCCATTTTTAAAACATGTGTAGAAAAAATCTCCTTCATGTAAAATTCCACAATATTTTGTGTTCATTTGTGGTGTGTGAATAAATTTTCTTAATTTACATTTGTTATTGTTTTAAATTTTTTCCATACATCAACTATAAAATTTTCATTTTGTATTGAGTTGTTTGCCTTTTTTGTCTTTGGGATGAAGGGAGAGCGAAAACTCAAAGTTTTGATTTAAGAAAAAAGTGTACATCTTAAATGGAAAAGCACAATGCACAAATGTAGAGAGAGATAATTCCAAAGAGTGTCTATATTTTTTAGGGATTGTAAGCTCTTTTTAGTTTTTATTTCTTAGGTTTTGCAATCGTCAGGAAAAGGGGGTAGCAGGGGATTTTTAACTGAGTGTTGAATAGCAATCCATAAGTCATTTCTTACAAAAATATGCCCCGTTATGCATGATAAATCACTTTATAATCATCTATGATTGTTAGGTCAACTTTTCTAAAATGGGCAAAATAATGGCTTGTTAGACTCAGGTAAATATCCCACCGCACGTTCACTTGAGAATTTAATGAGCATTTTTTATTTTCTTTAAAAGCTTCGGATCCAAATGTCATTTGAATCTTTAACATGTTTCAAGCATCCATATCCATTTTTACAACATGTGTAAAAAAAATCTCCTTCATGTAAAATTCCATGCTATTAGGGTTGGACATGTGGAATTTCCCAAACTTGGATAACAAAACTTTTGTGTTCATTTGTGTTGTGTGAATAAATTTTATTCATTTAAATTAGTTATTGTTTTAAATTTTTTCCACACATCAACTATTAAATTTTTATTTTGTTGTGATCTATTTGCCTTTTTTTTTACGAGATGAACGGAGAGCGAAAACTCAAAGTTTTGATTTAAGAAAAAAGTGTATATCTAAAATGGAAGTGCACAATGAACAAATTTAGAGAGAGATAATTCCAAAGAGTGTCTCTAATTTTTAGGGATTGTAAGCACTTTTTCGTTTTTATATCTCAGGTTTTACAATCGTCGGGAAAAGGGGGAGGCGGGGGATTTTTAACTGAGTGTTGACTCCCAATCCAAAAGACATTTCTTACAAAAATATAGCCAGTTACACATGATAAATCACTGTACAATCATCTATGATTGTTATATCTGCTTTTTGCCAATGGGAAAAATAAATGCATGTTTGACTCGGGTAAATATCCCATCGCAACTTCACTTGAGAAATTAATGAGTGTTTGTTATTCTCTTTAAAAGCTTTGGATTCATAGCTGATTTGCACATTTAACATGTTTCAAACATGCATATCCATTTTTAAAACATGTGTAGAAAAAATCTCCTTCATGTAAAATTCTAAGATATTATTGGACTAGTGGAATTTCCCTAACTTGGATAACAAAACTTTTGTGTTCATCTATGGTGTGTGAATAAATTTTCTTCATTTACATTAGTTATTGTTTTAAATTTTATCCACACATCAACTTTAAAATTTTTATTTTGTTGTGATCTATTTGCCTTTTTTGTTTGCATGATGTAGGGAGAGCGAAAACTCAAAGTTCTGCTTTAAGAAAAAAGTGTACATCTAAATTGGAAATGCACAACGCACAAATGTAGAGAGAGATAATTCCAAAGAGTAACTGTAATTTTTAGGGATTGTAAGCACTTTTTCTTTTTTATATCTGAGGTTTTGCAATGGTCGAGAAAAGGGGGAGGCGGGGGATTTTTCACTGAGTGTTGACTCTCAATCCAAAAGACATTTCTTACAAAAATATAGCCTGTTACGCATGATAAATCATTGTCAAGCATCTATGATTGTTATATCTGCTTTTTCCCAATAGGAAAAATAAATGCATGTTTGACTCGGGTAAATATCCCACCGCAAGTTCACTTGAGAAATTAATGAGTGTTTGTTATTCTCTTTAAAAGCTTTGGATCCATAGCTCATTTGCATATTTAACATGTTTTAAACATGCATATCCATTTTTAAAAGATGTGTAGAAGAAATGTCTTTCTTATAAATTCCAAGATATTTGGGTTGGACTTGTAGTATTTCCCAAACTTGGATAACAAAACTTTTGTGTTCATTTGTGGTGTGTGAATAAATTTTCTTCATGTACATTAGTTATTGTTTTAAATTTTTTCCACACATCAACTATAAAATTTTCATTTTGTTGTGATCTATTTGCCTTTTTTGTTTACGGGATGAAGGGAGAGCGAAAGCTCAAAGTTCTGATTTAAGAAAAAAGTGTACATCTAAAATGGAAATGCACAATGCACAAATGTAGAGAGAGATAATTCCAAAGAGTGTCGGTACTTTTTTAGGGATCGTAAGCACTTTTTCGTTTTTATATCTATGGATTTGCAATCGTTGGGAAAAGGGGGAAGCAGGGGATTTTTAACTGAGTGTTGACTTCCAATCAATAAGTCATTTCTTACAAAAATACAGTCCGTTACGCATGATAAATCACTTTACAATCATCTATGATTGTTAGGTCAACTTTTAGAAAATGAGCAATGGCTTGTTTGACTCGGGCAAATATCCCACCGCACGTTCGCTTGAGAATTTAATGAGCGTTTGTTATTCTCTTTAAAAGCTTAGGATGCATAGGTCATTTGAATCTTAAAAATGTTTCTAGTATCCATATCCATTTTTAAAACAAGTGTAGAAAAAATCTCCTTCGTGTAAAATTCCTAAACTTGGATAACAAAACTTTTGTGTTCATTCTTGGTGTGTGAATAAATTTTCTTTATTTAAATTTTTTATTTTTTAAAATTTTTTCCCTACTTGAACTATAAAATTTTCATTTTGTTGTGATCTGTTTGTCTTTTTTGTTTACGGGATGAAGGGAGAGCATAAGACTCGAAGTTTCGATTTAAAAAAAAAGTGTACATCTAAAATGGAAATGCACAATACACAAATGTAGAGAGAGATAATTCCAAAGAGTGTCTGTAATTTTTAGGGATTGTAAGCTCTTTTTCGTTTTTATATCTCAGGTTTTGTAATCGTCAGGAAATGGGGCAGGCGGGGGATTTTTAAATGAGTGTTGACTCCCAATCCAAAAGTCATTTATTACAAAAAAATATAGCCCGTTACACATTATAAATCACTTTAAAATCATCTATGATTTTTATGTCAATTTTTGGCAAAAGGGCAAAATAATGGCATGTTTGACTCGTGTAAATATCCCATCGCAAGTTCACTTGAGAATTTAATGAGCGTTTGTTATTCTCTTTGAATGCTTTGCATCCATTGCTCATTTGCATATTTAACATGTTTCTAACATGCATATCCATTTTTAAATTATGTGTAGAAGAAATCTCTTTCTTGTAAAATTCCAAGCTATTAGGGTTAAACAAGTGGAATTTCCCAAACTTGGATCACAAAACTTTTGTGTTCATTTGTGTTGTGTGATAAATTTTCTTTTTTACATTTGTTATTGTTTTAAATTTTTTCCATACAAAAAATAAAAAATTTTCATTTTGTCGTAAGCTTCTTGCCTTTTTTGTTTTTGGGATGAAGGGAGAGCGAAAACTCAAAGTTTTTATTTAAGAAAAAAGTGTACATCTAAAATGGAAAAGCACAATGCACAAATGTAGAGAGAGATAATTCCAAAGCGTGTCTGGATTTTTTAGGGCTAGTAAGCTCTTTTTATTTTTTACATCTCAGGTTTTGTAATCTTCGGGAAAAGGGGGTGGCAGGGGATTTTTAATTGAGTGTTGAATTGCAATCCATATGTCATTTCTTACAAAATATGGCCCGTTACGCAAGATAAATCACTTTACAATCATCGATGATTGTTAGGTTAAATTTTTGATAATGGACAAAATAATGACTTGTTAGACTCGGGTAAATATTCCACCGCACGTTCACTTGAGAATGTAATGAGTGTTTGTTATTCTATTTAAAAGCTTTGGATCCGTAGGTCATTTGAATCTTTAACATGTTTCAAGCTTGCATATCCATTTTAAAAAATGTGTAGAAAAAATCTCCTTCATGTAAAATTCCAAGCTATTAGGGTTGGACTAGTGGAATTTCCCAAACTTGGATAACAAAACTTTTGTGTTTATTTGTGGTGTGTGAATAAATTTTCATTATTTGCATTAGTTATTGTTTTAAATTTTTTCCACACGTCAACTTAAAATTTTTATATTGTTGTGATCTATTTGTCTTTTTTGTTTATGGGATGAAGGGAGAGAGAAAATTCAAAGTTCTGATTTAAGAAAACAGTGTATATCTAAAATGAAATGCACAATGCAGAAATGTAGAGAGAGATAATTCCAAAGAGTGTCTGTAATTTTTAGGGATCGTAAGCACTTTTTTGTTTTTATATCTAAGGTTTTGCAATCGTCGGGAAAATGAAGAGGTGGGGGATTTTTAACAGAGTGTTGAATTTCAATCGATAAGTCATTTCTTACAAAAATTTAGCCCGTTACGCATGATAAATCACTTTACAATCATCTATGATGGTTTGGTCAACTTTTTGAAAATTGGCAAAAGAATGGCATGTTTGACTCGGGCAAATATACCACCACATGTTCACTTGAGAATTTAATGAGCGTTAGTTATTCCCTTTAAAAGCTCTGGATCCATAGGTAATTTTAACCTTTAACAGGTTTCGAGCATGCATATCCATTTTTAAAACATATGTAGAAAAAATCTCCTTCATGTAAAATTCCAAGATATTCGTGTTGGACTAGTGGAATTTCCTAAACTTGGAAAACAAAACTTTTGTGTTCATTTGTGGTGTGTGAATAAATTTTCTATATTTACTTTCTTTATTGTTTTAAATTTTTTCCGTACGTCAACTATAAAAATTTCCTTTTGTTGTGATCTATCTGGCTTTTTTCTTTACGGGAGAAGGGAGAACGAAAAACACAAAGTTTTGATTTAAGAAAAAAGTGTACATCTAAAATGGAAATGAAAAATGTACAAATGTAGAGAAAGATAATTCCAAAGAGTGTCTATACTTTTTAGGGATAGTAAGCACTTTTTTGTTTTTATATCTTAGGTTTTACAATCGTCGGGAAAAGTGGGAAGCAGGGGATTTTTAACTGAGTGTTGACTCCCAATCCAAAAGTCATTTCTTACAAAAATATAGCCTATTACGCTTGATAAATCACTTTACAATCATCTATGATTGTTATGTCAGCTTTTTGTAAATGGGCAAAATAATGGCATGTTTGACTTAGGTAAATATCCCACCGCAAGTTCACTTGAGAATTTAAAGAGCGTTTGTTATTCTCTTTAGAAGCTTTGCATCCATAGCTCATTTGCATCTTTAACATGTTTCAAACATGGATATCAATTTTTAAAATATGTGTAGAAGAAATCTCTTTCTTGTAAAATTCCAAGCAATTTGGGTTAAACTAGTGGAATTTCCCAAACTTGGATAACAAAACTTTTGTGTTCATTTGTGTTGTGTGAAGAAATTTTCTTTATTTACATTTGTTATTGTTTTAAATTTTTTCCATACATCAACTATAAAATTTTCATTTTGTTTGAGCCGTTTGCCTTTTTGGTTTTTGGGATGAAGGGAGAGCGAAAACTCAAAGTTTTGATTCAAGAACAAAGTGTACATCTAAAATGGAAATGCAAAATGCACAAATGTAGAGAGAAATAATTCCAAAGAGTGTCTGTATTTTGTAGGGATTGTAAGTTCTTTTTAGTTTTTATATCTCAGGATTTGCAATCGTCGAGAAAAAGGGGTGGCCGGGGATTTTTAACTGTGTGTTGAATTGTAATCCATATGTCATTTCTTACAAAAATATAGCCCGTTACACATGATAAATCACTTTACAATCATCTATGATTGTTAGGTCAAATTTTTTAAAATGGGAAAAATAATTACTTGTTACACTCAAGTGAATATTCCACCGCACCTTCACTTGAGAATTTAATGAGCGTTTGTTATTCTCTTTAAAAGCTTTGGATCCATAGGTCATTTGAATCTTTAACATGTTTCAAGCATGCATATCCATTTTTAAAACATGTGTAGAAAAAATCTCCTTCGTGTAAAATTCCAAGCTATTAGGGTTGGACTAGTGGAATTTCCAAAACTTGGATAACAAAACTTTTGTGTTCATTTGTGGTGTCTGAAAAAATTTTCTTTATTCATATAAGTTATTGTTTTAAATTTTTTCCACACATGAACTATAAAATTTTTATATTGTTGATATCTATTTGCCTTTTTAGTTTACGGGATGAAGGGCAAGTGAAAACTCAAAGATCTAATTAAGAAAAAAGTGTACATCTAAAATGGAAAACCACAATGCACAAATGTAGCGAGAGATAATTCCAAAGAGTGTCTATAATTTTTAAGGATCATAAGCACTTTTTCGTTTGTATATCTATGGATTTGCAATCGTCGGGAAAAGGGGGAGGCGGGGGATTTTTAACTGAGTGTTGACTTCCAATCCATAAGTCATTTCTTATAAAAATATAGCCCATTACGCATGAGAAATCACTTTACAATCATCTATGATTGTTTGGTCAACTTTTTGAAAAAAGGCAAAATAATGGCTTTTTTGACTCAGGCAAATATCCCACCGCACGTTCACTTGATAATTTAATGTACGTTTGTTACTCTCTTTAAAACCTTTGGATCCATAGGTCATCTGAATCTTTAACATGTTTCTAGCATTCATATCCATTTTTAAAACATGTGAAGAAAAAATCTCCTTCGTGTAAAATTCCATGATATTAGTGTTGGACTGGTGGAATTTCCTAAACTCGGATAAAAACTTTTGTGTTCATTTCTGGTGAATGAATTTTTAAAATTTTTCCGTACATCAACTACAAAATTTCCATTTTGTTGTGATCTATTTGCCTTTTTTGTTTACGGGATGAAGGGAGAGCGAAAAACTCGAAGTTTTGATTTAAGAAAAATGTGTACATCTTAAATAGAAATGCACAATGCACAAATGTAGAGAGAGATAATTCTAAAGAGTTTCTGTAATTTTTAAGGATTGTAATCACTTTTCTTTTTATATCTCAGGGTATGCAATCATCGGGAAAAAGGGGAGGCGGGGGATTTTTAACTTAGTGTTGACTCCCAATCCAAAAGTCATTTCTTACAAAAATATAGCCCATTATGACTGATTAATCACTTTACAATCATCTATGATTGTTTTGTCAGCTTTTTACAAATGGGCGAAATAATGGCATGTTTGACTCGGGTAAATATCCTACCGGAACTTAACCTGAGAATTTAATGAGTGTTTGTTATTCTCTTTAAAAGCTTTGTATCGATAAATCATTTGCATCTTTAACATGTTTCAAACATGCATCTCAATTTTTAAAACATGTGTCGAAGAAATCTCTTTCTTGTAAAATTCCAAGCTATTAGGGTTAAACAAGTGGAATTTCCCAAACTTGGATAACAAAACTTTTGTGTTCATTTGTGTTGTGTGAATAAATTTTTTTTATTTATGTTTGTTATTGTTTTAAATTTTTTCCATACATCAACTATAAAATTTTCATTTTGTTGTGAGCTTTTTGCGTTTTTTGTTTTCGGGATGAACGGAGAGCGAAAACTTAAAGTTTTGATTTAGTTTTGATTTAAGAAAAAAGTGTACATCTAAAATGGAAAAGCACAATGCACAAATGTAGAGAGAGATAATTCCAAAGAGTGTCTGTATTTTTTACGGATTGTAAGCTCTTTTTATTTTTTATATCTTAGGTTTTGCAATCGTCGGGAAAAGGGGGTGGTGGGGGATTTTTTACTGAGTGTTGAATTGCAATCCATAAGTCATTTCTTAAAAATAAAATATAGCCCGTTACGCATGATAAATAACCTTACAATCATCTATGATTGTTAGGTCAACTTTTTGAAAATGGGCAAAAAAATGGCTTGTTTGACTGAGGCAAATATCCCACCGTACGTCACTTGAAAATTTAATGAGCATTTGTTATTCTCTTTAAAAGCTTTGGATGCATAGGTCATTTGAAACTTTAACATGTTTCTTGCCTTTATATCCTTTTTTAAAAAATGTGTAGAAAAAATCTCCTTCGTGTAAAATTCCATGATATTCGTGTTGGACTAGTGGAATTTCCTAAACGTGGATAACGGAACTTTTGTGTTCATTTGTGGTGTGTGAATAAATTTTCTTTATTTACATTTTTTATTGTTTTAAATTTTTTCCGTACATGAACTATAAAATTTTCATTTTGTTGTGATCTATTTGTCTTTTTGTTTACGGGATGAAAGGAGAGCGAAAAACTCGAAGTTTAGATTTAAGAAAAAAGTGTAAATCTTAAATGTAAATGCACAATGCACAAATATAGAGAGAGATAATTCCAAAGAGTGTATGTAATTTTTAGGAATTGTATGTACTTTTTCGTTTTTATATCTCAAGTTTTGCAAATGTTTGGAAAAGAGGGAGTCAGGGGATTTTTAACTGAGTGTTGACTCCCAATCCAAAAGTCATTTCTTTCAAAAATATAGCCCTTACGCATGATAAATCACTTTACAATCATCTATGATTATTACGTCAGCTTTTTGCAAATGGGCAAAATGTCACTTGTTAGACTCGGGTAAATATCCCACCGCACGTTCACTTGAGAATTTAATGAGCTTTTGTTATTATCTTTAAAAGCTTTGGATCCAGAGGTCATTTGAATCTTTAACATGTTTCTAGCATGCATATCCATTTTTAAAACATGTGTGGAAAAAGTCTCCTTCATGTAAAATTCCAAGATATTAGTGTTGGACTATTGGAATTTCCCTAACTTGGATAACAAAACTTTTTTGTTCATTAGTGGTGTGTGAATAAATTTTCTTCATTTACATTAGTTATTGTTTTAAATTTTTTCCACACAACAACTATAAAATTTTAATTTTGTTGTGATCTATTTGCCTTTTTTTTTACGAGATGACGGAGAGCAAAAACTCAAAGTTCTGATTTAAGAAAAAAGTGTACATCTAAAATGGAAATGCACAATGCACAAATGTAGAGTGAGATAATTCCAAAGAATGTCTATAATTTTTAGGGATTGTTAGCACTTTTTTGTTTTTATATCTCAGGTTTTGCAATCATCGAGAAAGGGGGAGGCGGAGGATTTTTAACTGAGTGTTGACTCCCAATCCAAAAGTCATTTCTTAGAAAAATATAGCCCTTACGCATGATAAATCACTTTACAATCATCTATGATTATTATGTCAATTTTTTGCAAATGGGCAAAATATCACTTGTTAGACTCGGGTAAATATCCTACCTCACGTTCCCTTGAGAATTTAACGATCGTTTGTTATTATCTTTAAAAGCTTTGGATCTAGAGGTCATTTGCATCTTTAACATGTTTTAAACATGCATATCAATTTATAAAACATGTGAAGAAGAAATATCTTTCTTGTAAAATTCCAAGCGATTAGGGTTAAACTAGTGGAATTTCCCAAACTTGGATAACAAAATTTTTGTGTTCATTTGTGTTGTGTGAATAAATTTTCTTTATTTAAAATTTTAATTGTTTTAAATTTTTTCCATACATCAACTATCAAATTTTCATTTTGTTGTGAGCTTTATGGCTTTTTTTGTTTTCGGGAAAAAAGGGAGAGCGAAAACTAAAAATTTTGATTTAAGAAAAATGTGGACATCTAAAATGGAAAAGCACACTACACAAAAAGTAGAGAGAGATAATTGAGAAGAGTCACTGTATTTTTTAGGGATTTTAATCTCTTTTTAGTTTTTAAATCTCAGGTTTTGCAATCGTCGGGAAAAGGGGGTGGCGGGGGATTTTTAACTGAGCATTGAATTGCAATCCATAAGTCATTTATTACAAAAATATAGCGTGTTACGTATGATAAATCAATTTACAATCATCTATGATTGTTAGGTGAACTTTTTTAAAATGGGCAAAATAATGGCTTGTTTGACTCGGGCAAATATCCCACCGCACGTGCACTTGAGAATTTAATTAGCGTTTGTTATTCTCTTTAAAAGCATTGGATCTATAGGTCATTTGAATCTTTAACATGTTTCAAGCATGCATATCCATTTTTAAAACGTGTGTAGAAAAAATCTCCTTCATGTAAAATTCCAAGCTATTAGGGTTGGACAAGTGGAATTTCCCAAACTTGGATAACAAAACTTTTGTGTTCATTTCTGGTGTGTGAATAAATTTTCTTTAATGACATTAGTTGTTCTTTTAAATTTTTTCCACACATCAACTATAAAAGTTTTATTTTGTTGTGATCTATTTGCCTTTTTTGTTTACGGTATGAAGGGAGAGCGAAAACTCAAAGTTCTTATTTAAGAAAATAGTGTACATCTAAAATGGAAATGCACAATGCACAAATGTACAGAGAGATAATTCCAAAGAGTGTCTGTAATTTTTAGGGATCGTAAGCACTTTTTGGTTTTTATGTCTTTATATCTAAGGTTTTGCAATCGTCGGGAAAAGTGGGAGGCGGGGGATTTTTAACTGAGTGTTGACTTCCAATCCATAAGTCATTTCTTACAAAAATATAGCTCGTTATGCATGAAAAATCACTTTACAATCATCTATGATTGTTAGATCAACTTTTTTAAAATGGGAAAAATAATGGCTAGTTTGACTCGGGGAAATATCCCACCACACATTCACTTGAGAATTTAATGAAAGTTTGTTATTCTCTTTAAAAGCTTTGGATCCAATGGTCATTTGAATATTTAACATGTTTCTAGGTTTCATATCCATTTTTGAACAAATCTCCTCCATGTAAAATTCCAAGCTATAAGTGTAGGACTAGTGGAATTTCCCAAACTTGGATAACAAAACTTTTGTGTTCATTTTTAGTGTGTAAATAAATTTATTTTAATTTATTTTTTTATTGTTTTAAATTTTTTCTGTACATCAACAATAAAATTTTCATTATTTGGGATCTATTTGCCTTTTTTGATTACGGAATAAAGGGAGAGCGAAAAAATCAAAGGTTTGATTTAAGAAAGAAGTGTACATCTAAAATTGAAATTCATAATGCAAAAAGTGTAGAGAGAGATAATTCCACAGAGTGTCAGTAATTTTTAGGGATTGTAAGCACTTTTTCGATTTTATATCTCCGGTTTTGCAATCATCGGGAAAAGGGGGAGGCGGAGGATTTTTAATTGAGTGTTGACTCCCAATCCAAAAGTCATTTCTTACAAAAATATAGCCCGTTACGCATGATAAATCACTTTACAATCATCAATCATTGTTATGTCATCTTTTTGCAAAAGGGCAAAATAATCGATTGTTTGACTCGGGTAAATATCCCACAACAAGTTCACTTGAGAATTTAATGAGCGTTTGTTATTCTCTTTAAAAGCTTTGCATCCATAGCTCATTTGCATCTTTAACATGTTTCAAACATGCATATCCATTTTTAAAACATGTGTAGAAGAAATCTCTTTCTTGTAAAATTTCAAGCTATTAGGGTTGAACTAGTGGAATTTCCCAAACTTGGATAACAAAACTTTTGTGTTCATTTATGTTGTGTGAATAAATTTTATTTATTCAAATTTCTTATTGTTTTAAATTTTTTCCATACATCAACTATAAAATTTTCATTTAGTTGTGAGCTTTTTGCAATTTTTGTTTTCGATAGAAAGGGAGAGCAAAAACTCAAAGTTTTGATTTAAGAAAAAAGTGTACATCTAAAATGGAAAAGCACAATGCACAAAATGTAGAGAGAGATAATTCCAAAGAGTGTTTGTATTTTTTAGGGATTGTAAGCTCTTTTTTGTTTTTATATCTCAGGTTTTGCAATCGTCGGGAAATGGGGGTGGCGGGGGATTTTCAGCTGAGTGTTGAATTGTAATCCATATGTCATTTCTTACAAAAATATAGCCCGTTACGCATGATAAATCACTTAACAATCATCTATGATTGTTAGGTCAAATTTTTGAAAATGGGCAAAATAATGACTTGTTAGACTCGGGTAAATATCCCACTGTACGTTCACTTGAGAATTTAATGAGCGTTTGTTATTCTCTTTAAAAGCTTTTGATCCATGGGTCATTTGAATTTTTAACATGTTTCAAGCATGCATATCCATTTTTAAAGCATGTGTAGAAAAAATCTCCTTCATGTAAAATTCCAAACTATTAGGGTAGGACAAGTGGAATTTCCCAAAGTTGGATAACAAAACTTTTGTGTTCATTTGTGGTGTGCGAATAAATTTTCTTTATTGACATTAGTTATTGTTTTAATTTTGTTCCACACTTCAACTATAAAAGTTTTATTTTGTTGTGATCTATTTGCCTTTTTGGTTTACGAGATGAAGGGAGATCGAAAACTCAATGTTTTATTTAAGAAAAAAGTGTACATCTAAAATGGAAACGCACAATGCACAAATGTAGAGAAGAGTGTCTGTAATTTTTAGGGATCGTAAGTACGTTTACATTTTTTATATCTAATGTTTTGCAATAGTGAAGAAAGGGGGGAGGCAGGTGATTTTTAACTGAGTGTTGACTTCCAATCCATAAGTCATTTCTTAAAAAAATATAGCCCGTTACGCATGACAAATCACTTTACAACCATCTATGATTGGTAGGTCAACTTTTTGAAATTGGGCAAAATAATGGCTTCTTTGACCCGGGCAAATATCCCACTGCACGTTCACTTGAGAATTTAATGAGCGTTTGTTATTCTCTTTAAAAGTTTTGGATTCATAGGTCATTTGAATCTTTAACATGTTTCTAGCTTGCATATCCACTTTTAAAACATGTGTAGAAAAAATCTCCTTCATGTAAAATTCCAAGATATTAGTGTTAGACTAGTGGAATTTCCCAAACTTGGATAACAAAACTTTTGTGTCCATTTTTGGTGTGTGATTAAATTTTATTTATTCACTTTTTTATTGTTTTAAATTTTTTCCGTAGATCAATAATAAACTTTTTATTTTGTTGTGATCTATTTGCCTGTTTTGTTTACGGGATGAAGGGAGAGCGAAAAACTCGAAGTTTTGATTTAAGAAAAAAGTGTACATCTAAAATGGAAATGCATAATGCAAAAATGTAGAGAGAGATAATTCCAAAGAGTATCTGTAAGTTTTAGGGATTGTAAGCATTTTTTTGTTTTCGTATCTCAAGTTTTGCAATCGTCGAAAAAAGGGCGAGGCGGGGGATTTTTAACTGATTGTTGACTCCCATTCCAAAAGTCATTTCTTACAAAAATATAGCCCGTAACGCATGATAAATCACTTTACAATAATCTATGATTGTTATGTCAGCTTTTTGCAAATGGGAAAAATAATAGCATGTTTAACTCGGGTAAATATCCCACCGCAAGTTCACTTGAGAATTTAATGAGCGTTTTGTTATTCTCTTTAGAAGTTCTGCATCCATAGCTCATTTGCATCTTTAACATGTTTCAAACATGTATATCCATTTTTAAAACATTTTTAAAAGAAATCTCTTTCTTGTAAAATTGCAAGCTATTAGGGTTAAACTAGTGGAATTTCCTAAACTAGGATAACAAAACTTATGTGTTCATTTGTGTTGTGTGAATAAATTTTATTTATTTACATTTGTTATTGTTTTAAAATTTTTCCATACGTCAACTATAAAATTTTCATTTTCTAGCGAGCTTTTTGCCTTTTTTTTTTCGGGATGAAGGTAGAGCGAAAACTCAATGTTTTCATTAAAAAAAAAAGTGTACATCTAAAATGGAAAAGCACAATGCACAAAATGTTGACAGAGATATTTCAGAAGAGTGTTTGTATTTTTTAGGGATTGTAAGCTTTTTTTAGTTTTTATACATTAGGTTTTGCAATCGTCGGGAAAAGGGGGTGGCGGGGGATTTTTAACTGAGTGTTGAATTGCAATCCATAAGGCATTTCTTACAAAAATATAGCTAGTTACGCATGATAAATCACTTTACAATCATCTATGATTGTTGGGTAAAATTTTTGAAAATGGGCAAAATAATGACTTGTTAGACTCGGGTAAATATCCCACCCACGTTCACTTGAGAATTTAATGAGCGTTTGTTATTGTCTTTAAAAGCTTTGGGTCCATAGGTCATTTGAATCTTTAACATGTTTCAAGCATGCATATACATTTTTATAACAAGTGTAGAAAAAATCTCCTTCATGTAAAATTCCAAGCTATTATGGTTGGACAAGTGGAATTTCCAAAACTTGGATAACAAAACTTTTGTCTTGATTTGTGGTGTGCGAATAAATTTTCTTTATTGGCATTAGTTATTGTTTTAAATGTTTTCCACACATCAACTATAAATGTTTTATTTTGTTGTCATCTATTTGCCTTTTTTTCTATGGGATGAAGGGAGAACGAAAACTCAAAGTTCTGATTTAAGAAAAAAGTGTACATCTAAAATGGAAATGTACAATGCAAAAATGTTGAGAGAGATACTTTTTTGTTTTTATATCTCTGGTTTTGCAATCATCGGGAAAAGGGGGAGCATGGGAATTTTAACTGAGTGTTGGCTCCCAATCCTAAAGTCATTTCTTACAAAAATATAGCCCATTACGCATGATAAATTAGTTTACAATCATCTATGATTTTTAGGTCAGGTTTTCTCAAATGTGCGACATAAAGGATTGTTTGACTCGGGTAAATATCCCACTGCAAGTTCACTTGAGAATTGAATGAGCGTTGCTTAGTCTCTTTAAAAGATTTGCCTCCATAGCTCATTTTCATCTTTAACATGTTTCAAACATACGTATCCATTTTTAAAACATGTGTAAAAGAAATCTCTTTCTTGTAAAATTTCAAGCTATTAGGGTTAAACTAGTGGAATTTCCCAAACTTGGATAAAAAAACTTTTGTGTTCATTTGTATTGTGTGAATAAGTTTTCTTTATTTACATTTGTTATTGTTTAAAATTCTTTCCATACATCAACTATAAAATTTTCATTTTGTTGCAAGCTTTTTGCCTTTTTGGTTTCGGGATGAACGGGATTAAGGAAGAGAGAAAACTCAAAATTTTGATTTAAGAAAAAAGTGTACATCTAAAATGAAAAAGAACAATGCAAAAATGTAGAGAGAGATACTTCCAAAGAGTGTCTATATTTTTTAGGGATTGTAAGCTCTTTTTATTTTTTATATCTCTAGTTTTGCAATCGACGGGAAAAGGGGGTGGCGGGGGATTTTTAATTGAGTGTTGAATTGCAATCCATATGTCATTTCTTACAAAAATATAGCCCGTTACGCATGATAAATCACTTTACAATCATCTATGATTGTTAGGTCAAATTTTTGAAAATGGGCAAAATAATGACTTGTTAGACTCGAGTAAATATCCCACCGCACGTTCACTTGAGAATTTAATGAGCGTTTGTTATTCTCTTTAAAAGCTTTGCCTCCATAGCTCATTTGCAACTTTAACATGTTTCAAACATGCATATCCATTTTTAAAACATGTGTTGAAGAATTCACTTTCTTGTAAAATTCCAAGCTATTAGGGTTAAACTTGTGGAATTTCCCAAGCTTGGATAAAAACTTTTTGTGTTCATTTTTGTTGTGTGAATAAGTTATCTTTATTTATATTTGTTATTGTTTTAAATTTTTTCCATACATCAACTTTAAAAGTTTCATTTTGTAGTGAGCTTTTTGCGTTTGTTGTTTTCGGAATGAAGGGAGAGTGAAAACTTAAAGTTTTGATTTAAGAAAAAAGTGTACATCTAAACTGGAAAAGCACAATGCAAAAATGTAGAGAGAGATAATTCCAAAGATTGTTGGTATTTTTTCGGGATTGTAAGCTCTTTTTAGTTTTTATATCTCAGGTTTTGCAATCGTTGGGAAAAAGGGGTGGCGGGGGATTCTTAACTAAGTGTTGAATTGCAATCCATAAGTCATTTCTTACAAAAAATGTAGCCCGTTACGCATGATTAATCACTTTACAAACATTTATGATTGTTAGGTCAAATTTTTGAAAATGGGCAAAATAATTACTTGTTAGACTCAGGTAAATATCCCACCACACGTTCACTTGAGAATTTAACGAGTGTTTGTTATTCTCTTTAAAAGCTTTGGATCCATAGGTCATTTGATTATTTAACATTTTTCAAGCATGATATCTATTTTTAAAACATGTGTAGAAAAAATCTCCTTCATGTAAAATTCCAAGCTATTAGGGTTGGACAAAGTGGAATTTCCCAAACTTGGATAACAAACATTTTGCGTTCATTTTTGGTGTGTGAATAAATTTTTTTATTGACATTAGTTATTGTTTTAAATTTTTTCCGCACATCAACTATAAAATTTTTATTTTGTTGTGATCTATTTGCCTTTTTTTTTTACGGGATGAATGGAGAGCGAAAAAGTCTAAGTGTTGATTTACATCTAAATGGAAATGCACAATGCACAAATGTAGAGAGGGATAATTCCAAAGAGTGTCTGTAATTTTTATGAATCGTAAGTACTTTTTCATTTTTATATCTCAGGTTTTGCAATCGTCGGGAAAAGGGGGAGGCGGGGGATTTTTAACTAAGTGTTCACTCCAATCCAAAAGTCATTTCTTAAAAAAATATAGTCCATTACACATGATAAATCACTTTACAATCATCTATGATTATTATCTCTGCTTTTTGCAAATGGGAAAAATAATGGATTGATTGACTCGGGTAAATATCCCACCACAAGTTCACTTGAGAATTTAATGAATGTTTGTTATTCTCTTTAAAAGCTTTGCCTCCATGGCTCATTTGCATTTTTAACAAGTTTCAAACATGCATATTCATTTTTAAAACATGTGTAGAAGAAATCTCTTTCTAGTAAAATTCCAAGCTATTAGGGTAAAACTAGTGGAATTTCCCAAACTTGGATAAAAAAACTTTTGTGTTCATTTGTGTTGTGTGAATAAGTTTTCTTTATTTACATTTGTTATTATTTTAAAAATTTTCCATACATTAACTATAAAAGTTTCATTTTGTTGTGAGCTTTTTGCCTTTTTTGTTTTCGGGATGAAGGGAGAGCGAAAACTCAAAGTTATGATTTAAGAAAAAAGTGTAGATCTAAAATGGAAAAGTAAAATGCACAAATGTAGAGAGAGATAATTCCAAAGAGTGTCTGTATTTTTTTGGGATTGTATGCTCTTTTTAGTTTTTATATCTCAGGTTTTGCAATCGTAGGGAAAAGGGGGTGGCGGGGGATTCTTAACTGAGTGTTGAATTGCAATCCATAAGTCATTTCTTAAAAAAATATAGCCCGTTAAGCATGATAAATCACTTTACAATCATCTATGATTGTTAGTTAGAATTTTTGAAAAGGGGAAAAATAATGACTTGTTAGACTCGGGTAAATATCCCTCCGCACGTTCACTTCAGAATTTAATGAGCGTTTGTTATTCTCTTTAAAAGCTTTGGATTCATAGGTCATTTGAATCTTTAACATGTTTCAAGCATGCATATCCATTTTTAAAACATGTGTAGAAAAAATCACCTCCATGTAAAATTCCAAGCTATAAGGGTTGGACAAGTGGAATTTAAAAAACATGGATAACAAATTTTTTGTGTTCATTTTTGGTGTGTGAATAAATTTTTTTTTATTGACATTACTTATTGTTTTAAATTTTTTCCGTACATCAACTATAAAATATTGATTTTGTTGTCATCTATTTGCCTTTTTTGTTTAAAGGATGAACGGAGAGCGAAAACTCAAAGTTCTGATTTACATCTAAAATGGAATTGCACAATGCAAAAATGTAGAGAGGGATAATTCCAAAGAGTGTCTGTAATTTTTGGGGATCGCAAGCACTTTTTCGTTTTTATATCTCAGGTTTTGCAATCGTCGGGAAAAGGGGGAGGCGGGGGATTTTTATCTGAGTGTTGACTCCCAATCCAAAAGTCATTTCTTACCAAAATATAGCCTATTACAATTATAAATCACTTTACAATCATCTGTGAATGTTATGTCAACTTTTTGCAAATGGGCAAAATAATGGATTGTTTGACTCAGGTAAATATCCCACCGCAAGTTCACTTGAAAATTTAATGAGCGTTTGTTATTCTCTTTAAAAGCTTTTCCTCCATAGCTCATTTGCATCTTTAACATGTTTCAAACATGCATATCCATTTTTAAAACATGTGTAGAAGAAATCTCTTTCTTGTAAAATTCCAAGCTATTAGTGTTAAACTAGTGGAATTTCCCAATCTTGGATAACAAAACTTTTGTGTTCATTTGTGTTGTGTGAATATGTTTTATTTATTTACATTTGTTTTTGTTTTAAATCTTTTCCATCCATCAACTATATAATTTTTATTTTGTTGTGATTTTTTTGCCTTTTTTGTTTTCGAGAAGAAGGGAGAGCGAAAACACAAAGTTTTGATTTAAGAAAAAAAGTGTACATCTAAAAGGGAAAAGCACAATGGACAAATGTAGAGAGAGATAATTCCAAAGAGTGTGTGTATTTTTTAGGGATTGTAAGCTCTTTTTAGTTTTTATATCTCAGGTTTTGCAATCGTCGGGAAAAGGGGGTGGCGGGTTAATTTTAACTGAGTGTTGAATTGCAATCCATAAGTCATTTCTTAAAAAAATATAGCCCGTTATGCATGATAAATCACTTTACAATCATCTATGATTTTTAGGTCAAATTTTTCAAAATGGGCAAAATAATGACTTGTTTGACTAGGGTAAATATCCCACCGCACGTTCACTTGAGAATTTAATGAGCGTTTGTTATTCTCTTTAAAGGCTTTGGATCCATAGATCATTTGAATCTTTAACATGTTTCAATAATGCATATCCATTTTTAAAACATGTGTGGAAGAAATATCCTTCGTATAAAATTCCAAGCTATTAGGGTTGGACAAGTGGAATTTCCCAAACTAGGATAACAAAATTTTTGTGTTCATTTGTGGTGTGTGAATAAAATTTTTTTATTAACACTAGTTATTGTTTTAATTTTTTTCCGAACATCAAGTATAAATTTTTTATTTTGTAGTGATCTATTTGCCTTTTTTGTTTACGGGATGAAGGGAGAGCGAAAACTCAAAGTTCTGATTTACAACTAAAATGGAAATGCACAATGCACAAATGCAGAGAGAGATAATTCTAAAGAGTGTTTGTAATTTTTAGGGATCGTAAACACCTTTTCGTTTTTATATCTCAGGTTTTGCAATCATCGGGAAAAGGGGTAGGCGTGGGATTTTTAATAGAGTGTTGACTCCCAATCCAAAAGTCATTTCTTACAAAAATATAGCCCGTTACGCATGATAAATCACTTTACAATCATCTATGATTGTTATGTTAGCTTTTTGCAAATGGGCAAAATAATGGATTGTTAGACTAGGGTAAATATCCCACTGCTAGTTCACTTGAGAATTTAATGAGCATTTGTTATTCTCTTTAAAAGCTTTGCCTCCATAGCTCATTCGAATCTTTAACATGTTTCAAACACGCATAGCCATTTTTAAAATATGTGTAGAAGAAATCTCTTTCTTGTAACATTCCAAGCTATTAGGGTTAAACTAGTGGAATTTCCCAAACTTGGATAACAAAACTTTTGTGTTCATTTGTGTTGTGTGAATAAATTTTCTTTATTTACATTAGTTATTGTTTTAAATTTTTTCCATACATCAACTATAAAATTTACATGTTGTTGTGAGTTTTTTGCCTTTTTTGTTTTCGGGATGAATGGAGAGCGAAAACTCAATATTTTGATTAAGAAAAAAGTGTACATCTAAAATGGAAAAGCACAATGCAAAAATGTAGAGAGAGATAATTCCAAGGAGTGTTTGTATTTTTTAGGGATTGTAAGCTCTTTTTAGTTTTGATATCTTAGGTTTTGCAATCGTCGGGAAAAGGGGGTGGTGGGGGATTTTTAACTGAGTGTTGAATTGCAATCCATAAGTCATTTCTTACAAAACTATAGCCCGTTACGCATGATAAATCACATTACAATCATCTATGTTTGTTAGGTAAATTTTTTGAAAATGGGCAAAAATAATGACTTGTTAGACTCGGGTAAATATCCCACCACACGTTCACTTGAGAATTTAATGAGCGTTTTTTATTCTCTTTAAAAGCTTTGGATCCATAGGTCATTTAAATCTTTAACATGTTTCAAGCATGCATATCCATTTTTAAAACATGTGTAGAAAAAATCTCCTTCATGTTAAATTCCAGGCTATTAGTGTTAGACAAGTGGAATTTCTCAAACTTCGATAACAAAACTTTTGTGTTCTTTTGAGGTGTGTGAATAAATTTTCTTTATTGACATTAGTTATTGTTTTAAATCTTTTCCACACATCAACTATAAAAATTTTATTTTGTTGTGATCTATTTGCCTTTTTTGTTTACGGGGTGAAGGGAGAGCGAAAACTCCAAGTTTTGATTCAAGAAAAAAGTGTACACCTAAAATGGAAATGCACAATGCACAAATGTAGAAAGATATAATTCCAAAGAGTGTCTGTAATTTTTAGGGACCGAAAGCACTTTTGAGTTTTTATATCTAAGGTTTTGCAATCATCGGGAAAAGGGGGAGGTGGGTGGTTTTTAACTGGGTGTTGACTTTCAATCCATAAGTCATTTCTTAAAAAAATATAGCCCGTTATGCCTGACAAATCACTTTACAATCATCGATGATTGTTAGGTCAACTTTTTGAAAATGGGCAAAAGAATGGCTTGTTTGACTCGGGCAAATATCCCACCGCACGTTCACTTAGAATTTAATGAGTGTTTGTTATTCTCTTTAAAAGCTTTGGATCCAAAGGTCATTTGAATCTTTAAGATGTTTCTAGCATGCACATCCATTTTTAAAACATGTGTAGAAAAAATCTCCTTCATGTAAAATTCCAAGATATTAGTGTTGGACTAGTGGAATTTCCCAAACTTGGATAGCAAAACTTTTGTGTTCCTTTGTGGTGTGTGAATAAATTTTCTTTATTTAATTTTTTTATTGTTTTAAATTTTTTCTGTACATCAACAATAATATTTTCTTTTTTTTTTTAATCTATTTGCCTATTTTGTTTATGGGATGAAGGGAGAGCGAAAAACTCGATCTTTTGATTTAAGAAAATTGTGTACATCTAAAATGGAAATGCACATTGCACAAATGTAGAGAGAGATAATTCCAAAGAGTGTCTTTACTTTTTAGGGATTGTAAGCACTTTTTCGTTTTTATATCGCAGGTTTTGCATTCGTCGGAAAAAGGGGGAGGCGAGGGATTTTTAATTGAGTGTTGACTCCAAATCCAAAAGTCATTTCTTACAAAAATATAGCCCGTTACGCATGATAAAACACTTTACAATCATCTATGATTGTTACGTCAGCTTTTTGCTAATGGGAAAAATAATGGATTGTTTGACTCTCGTAAATATCCCACCGCAAGTTTACTTGAGAATTTAATGAGCGTTTGTTATTCTCTTTAAAAGCTTTGCCTCCTTAGCTGATTTGCATCTTTAACATGTTTCAAACATGCATATCCATTTTTAAAACATGTGTTGAAGAAATCTCTTTCTTGTAAAATTCCAAGCTATAAGGGCTAAACTAGTGGAATTTCCCAAACATGAATAACAAAAATTTTGTGTTCATTTGTGTTGTGGGAATAAATTTTCATTATTTACATTAGTTAACGTGTTAAATTTTTTCCATACATCAACTATAAAATTTTCATTTTGTTGGGAGCTTTTTGCCATATTTTTTTTTTTTGGGAAGAAGGGAGAGCGAAAACTCAAAGATTTGATTAAAGAAAAAAGTGTACATCTAAAATGGAAAAGCACAATGCACAAATGTAGAGAGAGATAAATCCAAAGAGTGTCTGTATTATTTAGCGATTGTAAGCTCTTTTTAGTTTTTATATCTCAGGTTTCCCAATCGAAGGGAAAAGGAGTGGCGGGGGATTTTTAACTGAGTGTTGAATTGCAATCCATAAGTCATTTCTTACAAAAATATAGCCCGTTACTCATGATAAATCACTTTCCAATCATCTATGATTGTTAGGTCAAATATTTGAGAATGGGCAAAATAAGGACTTGTTAGACTTGGGTAAATATCCCACCGCACGTTCACTTGAGAATTTAATGAGCGTTTGTTATTCTCTTTAAAAGCTTTAGATCCATAGGTCATTTGAATCTTTAACATGTTTCAAGCAAGAATATCCATTTTTAAAACATGTGTAGAAAAAATCTCCTTCATGTAAAATTCCAAGCTATTAGGGTTGGACAGGTGGAAATTCCCAAACTTGGACAACAAGACTTTTGTGTTCATTTGTGGTGTGTGAATAAATTTTCTTTATTGACATTAGTTATTATTTTAAAAGTTTTCCACACATCAACTACAAAAATTTTATTTTGTTGTGATCTATTTGCCTTTTTTGTTTACGGGATGAAGGGAGAGCAAAAACTCAAAGTTCTGATTTAAGAAAAATGTATACAAAAAAATTCGAAATGCACAATGCACAAATATAGAGGGAGATAATTCCAAAGAGTGTCTGTAATTTTTAAGGATCGGTAGCACTTTTTCGTTTTTATATCTAAGGTTTTGCAATTGTCAGGAAAAGAGGGAGGCGGGGGATTATTAACTGAGTGTTGACTCCGAATCCAAAAGTCATTTCTTATAAAAATATAGCCCGTTACGCATGATAAATCACTTTACAATCATCTATGATTGTTATGTCAGCTTTTTGCAAATGGGCAAAATAATGGGATGTTTGACTCGGGTAAATATCCCACCGCAAGTTCACTTGAGAATTTAATGACCGTTTGTTATTCTCTTTAAAATCTTTGAATCCATAGCTCAATTGCATCTTTACGATGTTTCAAACATGCAAATCCATTTTTAAAACATGTGTAGAAGAAATCTCTTTCTTGTAAAATTCCAAGCTATTAGGGTTAAACTAGTGGAATTTCCCAAACTTGGATAACAAAACTTTTGTGTTCATTTGTGCTGTGTGAATAAATTTCCTTTATTTGCATTAGTTATTGTTTTAAATCTTTTCCATCCATCAACTATAAAATTTTCATTTTGTTGTGAACTTTTTGCCTTTTTTGTTTTCGAGATGAAGGGAGAGCGAAAACTCAAAGTTTTGATTTAAGAAAAAAGTGTACATCTAAAATGGAAAAGCACAAAGCAAAAATATAGAGAGAGATAATTCCAAAGAGTGTCTATATTTTTAAGGTATTGTAAGCTCTTTTTATTTTTTATATCTCAGGTTTTGCGACCGTCCGAAAAAGGGGATGGTGGGATTTTTAACTGAGTGTTGAATTGCAATCCATAAGTCATTTCTTAAAAAAATATAGCCCGTTAGACATGATAAATCACTTTAAAATCATTTATGATAGTTTGGTCCAATTTTTGAAAATGGGCAAAATAATGACTTGTTAGACTCGGCTAAATATCCCACCGCACGTTCACTTGAGAATTTAATGAGCGTTTGTTATTCTCTTTAAAAGCTTTGGATCCATTGGTCATTTGAATATTTAACATGTTTCAAACATGCATATCCATTTTTAAAACATCTGTAGAAAAAATCTCCTTAAAGTAAAATTCCAAGCTATTAGGGTTGGACAAGTGGAATTTCCCAAACTTGGATAAAAAAACGTTTGTGTTCATTTGTGGGGTGTGAATAAATTTTCTTTATTGACATTAGTTATTGTTTTAAATTTTTTCCCCAGATCAACTATTAAATTTTTATTTTGTTGTGATATATTTGCCTTTTTTGTTTACGGGTTGAAGGGAGAGCAAAAACTCAAAGTTCTGATTTAAGAAAAAAGTGTACATCTAAATTGGAAATGCACAATGCACAAATGTAGAGAGAGATAATTCCAAAGAGTGTCTATAATTTTTAGGGATCGTAAGCACTTTTTCGTTTTTATATCTAAGGTTTTGCATTCGTCGGGAAAAGGGGGAGGCGGGGGATTTTTAACTGACTGTTGACTCCCAATCCAAAAGTCATTTCTTACAAAAATATAGCCCGTTACACATGATAAAACAATTTACAATCATCTATGATTGTTATGTCAGTTTTTTGCTAATGGGCAAAATAATGGCTTGTTTGACTCGGGTAAATATCCCTCCGCAAGTTCACTTGAGAATTTAATGAGCGTTTGTTATTCTCTTGAAAAGCTTTGCCTCCTTAGCTCATTTGCATCTTTAACATGTTCCAAACATGCATATCCATTTTTAAAACATGTGTTGAAGAAAATCTCTTTCTTGTAAAATTCCAAGCTATAAGGGTTAAACTAGTGGAATTTCCCAAACATGGATAACAAAACTTTTGTGTTTATTTGTGTTGTGTGAATAAATTTTCATTATTTACATTAGTTAATGTGTAAAATTTTTTCCATACATCAACTATAAAATTTTCATTTTGTTGTGAGCATTTTGCCTTTTTAGTTTTTGGGAAAAAGGGAGAGCGAAAACTCAAAGATTTGATTAAAGAAAAATTGTACATCTAAAATGGAAAAGCACAATGAACAAATGTAGAGAGAGATAATTCCAAAGAGTGTCTGTTGTTTTTAGCTACTGTAAGCTCATTTTAGTTTTTATATCTAAGGTTTCCCAATCATCGGGAACAGGGGTGGCGAGGGATTTTTAACTGAGTGTTGAATTGCAATCCATAAGTAATTTCTTACAAAAATATAGCCTGTTACGCATGATAAATCACTTTCCAATCATCTATGATTGTTAGGTCAAATTTTTGACAATGGGCAAAGTAAGGACTTGTTAGAGTCGGGTAAATATCCCACCGCACGTGAGAATTTAATGAGCATTTGTTATTCTCTTTAAAAGCTTTGGATCCATAGGTCATTTGAATCTTTAACATGTTTCAAGCAGGAATATCCATTTTTAAAACATGTGTAGAAAAAATCTCCTTCATGTAAAATTCCAAGCTATTAGGGTTGGACAAGTGGAATTTCCCAAACTTGGATAAGAAAACTTTTGTGTTCATTTGTGGTGTGTGAATAAATTTTCTTTATTGACATTAGTTATTGTTTTAAATTTTTTCCACACATCAACTACAAAATTTTTATTTTGTTGTGATCTATTTGCCTTTTTTGTTTACTGGATGAAGGGAGTGCAAAAACTCAAAGTTCTGATTTAAGAAAAATGTCTACAACAAAATTCAAAATGCACAATGCACAAATATAGAGAGAGATAATTCCAAAGAGTGTTTGTAATTTTTAGGGATCAGAAGCACTTTTTCGTTTTTATATGGTTTTGCAATCGTTAGGAAAAGAGGGAGGCGAGGGATTTTTAACTGAGTGTTGGCTTCCAATCCATAAGTCATCTCTTACAAAAATGTAGCCAGTTACACATGACAAATCACTTTACAACCATC
Source organism: Aristolochia californica (assembly GCF_029961685.1). Classification (NCBI taxonomy): domain Eukaryota; kingdom Viridiplantae; phylum Streptophyta; class Magnoliopsida; order Piperales; family Aristolochiaceae; genus Aristolochia; species Aristolochia californica. The sequence goes on from NW_027182268.1 coordinate 17,075,098, forward strand.
TATAATTGTTAGGTCAACTTTTTAAAAATGGACACAATAATGGCTTGTTTGACTCGGGCAAATATCCCACCGCACATTCACTAGGGAATTTATTGAGCATTTGTTATTCTCTTTAAAAGCTTTGGATCCATAGGTCATTAGAATCTTTAACATGTTTCTAGCATGCATATCCATTTTTAAAACATGTGTAGAAAAAATCTCCTGCATGTAAAATTCCAAGATATTAGTGTTCGACTAGTGGAATTTCCCAAACTTGGATCACAAAACTTTTGTGTTCATTTGAGGTGTGTGAATAAATTTTCTTTATTTACTTTTGTTATTGTTTTAAATATTTTCTGTACTTCAACAATAAAATTTTCATTTTTTTGTGATCTATTTGCCTTTTTAGTTTATAGGATGAAGGGAGAGCGAAAAACTCAAAGTTTTGATTTAAGAAAAAAGTGTACATCTAAACTGGAAATGCACAATGCACAAATGTAGAGAGAGGTAATTCCTGAGAATGTCTGTAATTTTTAGGCATTGTAAGTACTTTTTCATTTTTATATCTCAGGTTTTGCAATCATCGGGAAAAGGAGGAGGTGGGGGATTTTTAACTGAGTGTTGACTCCCAATCCAAAAGTCATTTCTTACCAAAATATAGCCCGTTACGCATGATAAATCACTTTACAATCATCTATGATGGTTATGTCAGCTTTTTGCAAATGGGCAAAATAATGGGATGTTTGACTCGGGTAAATATCCCATCGCACGTTCACTTGAGAATTTAATGAGCGTTTGTTATTCTCTTTAAAAGCATTGAATCCATAGCTCAATTGCATCTTTACCATGTTTCAAACATGCATATCCATTTTTAAAACATGTGTAGAAGAAATCTTTCTTGTAAAATTCCAAGCTATTAGGGTTAAACTAGTGGAATTTCCCAAACTTGGATAACAAAACTTTTGTGTTCATTTGTGTTGTGTGAATAAATTTTCTTTATTTGCATTAGTTATTGTTTTAAATCTTTTCCATACATCAACTATAAAATTTTCTTTCTGTTGTGAGCTTTTTGCCTTTTTTTTTTTCGAGATGAAGGGAGAGCGAAAACTCAAAGTTTTGATTTAAGAAAAAAGTGTACATTAATGGAAAAGCTCTGTATTTTTAAGGTATTGTAAGCTCTTTTTTAGTTTTTATATCTCAGGTTTTGCAATCGTTGAATTGCAATCCCTAAGTCATTTCTCACAAAAACTATAGCCCGCTAGGCATGATAAATCACTTTAAAATCATTTATGATAGTTTGCTTAAATTTTATAAAAATGGGCAAAATAATGATTTGTTAGACTCGGGTAAATATCCGACCGCACGTTCACTTGAGAATTTAATGAGCGTTTGTTATTCTCTTTAAAAGCTTTGGATCCATAGGTCATTTGAACCTTTAACATGTTTCAAGCATGCATATCCATTTTTAAAACATCTGTTGAAAAAATCTCCTTAAATTAAAATTTCAAGCTATTAGGGTTGGACAAGTGGAATTTCCCAAACTTGGATAAAAAAACGTTTGTGTTCATTTGTGGTGTGTGAATAAATTTTCTTTATTGACATTAGTTATTGTTTTAAATTTTTTCCACATATCAACTATTAAATTTTTATTTTGTTGTGATCTATTTGCCTTTTTTGTTTACGGGTTGAAGGGAGAGCAAAAACACAAAGTTCAGATTTAAGAAAAAAGTCTACATCTAAATTGGAAATGCACAATGCACAAATGTAGAGAGAGATAATTCCAAAGAGTGTCTGCAATTTTTAGGGATCGTAAGCACTTTTTCGTTTTTATATCTAAGGTTTTGCAATCGTCGGGAAAAGGGGGAGGCTGGGGATTTTTAACTAAGTGTTGACTTCCAATCCATAAGTCATTTCTTACAAAAATATAGCCCGTTACGCATGACAAATCACTTTACAATCATCTTTGATTGTTAGGTATACTTTTTGAAAATGGGCACAATAATGGCTTGTTTGACTCGGGCAACTATTCCACCGCACGTTCACTTGAGAATTTAATGAGCGTTTGTTATTCTCTTCAAAATCTTTGGATGCATAGGCCATTTGAATCTTTAACATGTTTCTTGCATGCATATCCATTTTTAAAACATGTGAAGAAAAAATCTCCTATATGTAAAATTCCAAGATATTAGTGTTGGAGTAGTGGAATTTCCCAAACAAGGAAAACCAAACTTTTGTGTTCATATGTGGTGTGTGAATAAATTTTCTATATTTTTTTTTTATGGTTTAAAATTTTTGCCATACATCAACAATAAAATTTTCATTTTGTTGTGATCTATTTTCCTTTTTTGTTGACGGGATGAAGGGAGAGCGAAAAACTCGAAGTTTTGATTTAAGAAAAAAATGTACATCTAAAATGGAAAAGCACAGTGCACAAATGTAGAGAGAGATAATTCCAAAGAGTGTATGTATTTTTTAGGGATTGTAGGCTCTTTTTAGTTTTTATATCTCAGGTTTTGCAATCGTCGGGAAAAGGGGGTGGCGGGGGATTTTTAACTGAGTGCTGAATTGCAATCCATAAGTCATTTCTTACAAAAATATAGCCCGTTACACATGATAAATCACTTTACAATCATCTATGATTTTTTGGTCAAATTTTTGAAAATGGGCAAAATAATGACTTGTTTGACTCGGGTAAAAATCCCACCACACGTTCACTTGAGAATTTAATGAGCGTTTGGTATTCTCTTTAAAAGCTATGGATGCATATCCATTTTTAAAACATGTGTCGAAAAAATCTCCTTCATGTAAAATTCCAAGCTATTAGGGTTGGACAAGTGGAATTTCCCGAACTTGGATAACAAAACTTTTGTGTTCATTTGTGGTGTGTGAATGAATTTTCTTTAATTACATTAGTTATTTTTTAAAAATTTTTCCACACATCAACTATAAGACTTTTATTTTGTTGTGATCTATTTGCTTTTTTGTTTACGGGATGAAGGGAGAGCGAAAACTCAAAGTTCTGAGTTAAGAAAAAAGTGTACATCCAAAATGGAAATGCACAATGCACAAATGTAGAGAGAGATAATTCCAAAGAGTGTCTGTAATTTTTAGGGATCGTAAGGACTTTTTAATTTTTATTTATTAGGTCTTGCAATCGTCATTGAAAGGGAGAGACGGGGGATTCTTAACTGAGTGTTGACTTCAAATCCATAAGTCATTTCTTAAAAAAATATAGTTCGTTACGCCTGAAAAATCACTTTACAATCATCTATGATTGTTACGTCAACTTTTTTAAAATGGGCACAATAATGGCTTGTTTGACTCGGGCAAATATCCCACCGCACGTTCACTTGAGAATTTAATGAGCATTTGTTATTCTCTTTAAAAGCCTTGGATAACAAAACTTTTGTGTTCATTTGTGGTGTGTGAATAAATTTTCTTTATTTAATTTTTTTATTGTTTTAAATTTTTTCCGTACATCAACAATAAAATTTTCTTGTTGTTGTGATCTATTTGCCTTTTTAGTTTACAGGATGAAGGGAGAGCGAAAACTCAAAGTTCTGATTAAAAAAAAAAGTGTACATCTAAAATGGAAATGCACAATGCAAAACTTTAGAGAGACATAATTCCGAAGAGTGTCTGTAATTTTTAGGGATTGTACGAACTTTTCCATTTTTATATCTCAAGTTTTGCAATCGTCGGGAAAAGGGGGAGGCTGGCGATTTTTAACTGAGTGTTGACTCGCAATCAAAAAGTTATTTCTTACAAAAGTATAGCCTGTTACACATGATAAATCACTTTACAAATCAACTACGATTGTTATGTCAGCTTTTTGCAAATGGGCAAAATAATGGATTGTTTGACTCGGGTAAATATCCCACCCCAAGTTCACTTGAGAATTTAATGAGCGTTTGTTATTCTCTTTAAAAATTTTGCATCCATAGCTCATTTGAATCTCTAACATGTTTCTAACACGCATATCCATCTTTAAAACATGTGCAGAAGAAATATCTTTCTTGTAAAATTCCAAGCTATTAGGGTTAAACTAGTGGAATTTCCCAAACTTGGATAACAAAACTTTTGTGTTCATTATTGTTCTGTAAATAAATTTTCTTTATTTACATTAGTTATTGTTTTGAATTTTTTCCATACACCAACTATAAAATTTTCATTTTGTTGTGAGCTTTTTGCCTTTTTTTTTCGAGATGAAGGGAGAGCGAAAACTCAAAGTTTTGGTTTAAGAAAAAAGTGTACATCTAAAATGGAAAAGCACAATGCACAAATGTAGAGAGAGATAATTCCAAAGAGTGTCTGTAATTTTTAGGGATCGTAAGCACTTTTTTATTTTTATATCCTGGGTTTTGCCATCGTCGGGAAAAGGGGGAGGCGGGGGATTTTTAACTGACTGTTGACTTCCAATCCATAAGTCATTTCTTACAAAAATATAGCCCGTTACGCATGACAAACCACTTTACAATCACCTATGATTGTTGGGTCAATTTTTTCAAAGTGGGCAAAATAATGGCTTGTTTGACTTGGGCAAATATCCCACCGCACGTTCACTTTAGAATTTAATGAGCGTTTGTTATTCTCTTTAAAAGCTTTGGATCCATAGGTCATTTGAATCTTTAACATGTTTCTAGCATGCATATCCATTTTTAAAACAGGTGTAGCAAAAATCTCCTTCATGTAAAATTCCAAGATATTAGTGTCGGACTAGTGGAATTTCCCAAACTTGGATAACAAAACTTTTGTGTTCATTTTTGGTGTGTGAATAAATTTTAGTTATTTAAGTTTTTTATTGTTTTTAATTTTTTCCATACATCAACATTAAAATTTTTATTTTGTTGTGATCTATTTACCTTTTTTGTTTACGGGATGAAGGGAGAGCTCAAAACTCGAAGTTTTGATTTAAGAAAAAAGTGTACATCTAAAATGGACATGCACAATGCACAAATGTAGAGAGAGATAATTCCAAAGAGTGTCTGTAATTTTTAGGGATTGTAAGAAGTTTTTCGTTTTTAAATCTCAGGTTTTGCAATCATCAGGAAAAGGGGGAGGCGAGGGATTTTTAACTGACTGTTGACTCCAAATCCAAAAGTCATTTCTTACAAAGAATATAGCCCGTTATGCATGATAAATAATTTTACAATCATCTATGATTGTTATGTCATCTTTTTGCAAATGGGAAAAATAATGGCATGTTTGACTCGGGTAAATATCCCACCGCAAGTTCACTTGAGAATTTAATGAGCGTTTGTTATTCTCTTTAAAAGCTTTGCATCCATAGCTCATTTGCATCTTTAATATGTTTCAAACATGCATATCTATTTTTAAAACATGTGTAGAAGAAATCTCTTTCTTGTAAAATTCCAAGCTATTAGGGTTAAACTAGTGGAATTCCCCAAACTTGGATAACAAAACTTTTGTGTTCATTTGTGTTGTGTGAATAAATTTTCTTTATTCACATTTTTTATTGTTTTAAATTTTTTCCACACATCAACTAAAAAATTTTCATTTTGTTGTGTGCTTTTTGCCTTTTTTGTTTTCGGGATAAAGGGAGAGCGAAAAACTTAAAGTTTCGATTTAAGAAAAAAGTGTACATCTAAAATGGAAAAGCACAATGCACAAATGTAGAGTGTGATAATTCCAAAGAGTGTATGTATTTTTTAGGGATTATAAGCTTTTTTTAGTTTTTATATCTCAGGTTTTGCAATCGTCGGGAAAAGTGGGTGGCGCGGGATTTTTAACTAAATGTTGAATTGCAATCCATAAGTCATTTCTTACAAAAATATAGCTTGTTACGCATGATAAATAACTTTACAATCATCTATGATTGTTAGGTCAAATTTTTGAAAATGGGCAAAATAATGACTTGTAAGACTCGGGTAAATATCCCACCGCACGTTCAATTGAGAATTTAATGAGCGTTTGTTATTCTCTTTAAAAGCTTTGTATCCTTAGGTCATTTGAATATTTAACATGTTTCTAGCATGTATATCCATTTTTAAAACATGGGTAGAAAAATGTTCCTTCATGTAAAATTCCAAGATATTAGTGTTGAACTAGTGGAATTTCTCAAACTTGGATAACAAAACTTTTGTGTTCATTTGTGGTGTGTGAATAAATTTATTTATTTACTTTTTTTAGTGTTTTAATTTTTTTCCGTATATCAACAATAAAATTTTCATTTTGTTGTGATCTATTTGCCTTTTTTGTTTGTTGATTTCCAATCCATAAGTCATTTCTTAAAAAAATACAGCCCGTTACGCATGACAAACCACTTTACAATCACCTATGATTGTTGGGTCAATTTTTTCAAAGTGGGCAAAATAATGGCTTGTTTGACTCGGGCAAATATCCCACCGCACGTTCACTTGAGAATTTAATGAGCGTTTGTTATTCTCTTTAATAGCTTTGGATCCATAGGTCATTTGAATCTTTAACATGTTTCTAGCATGCATATCCATTTTTAAAACAGGTGAAGAAAAAATATCCTTCATGTAAAATTCCAAGATATTAGTGTCGGACTAGTGGAATTTCCCAAACTTGGATAACAAAACTTTTGTGTTCATTTTTGGTGTGTGAATAAATTTTAGTTATTTAATTTTTTTATTGTTTTTAATTTTTTCCATACATCAACATTAAAATTTTCATTTTGTTGTGATCTATTTGCCTTTTTTGTTTATGGGATGAAGGGAGAGCTCAAAACTCGAAGTTTTGATTTAAGAAAAAAGTGTACATCTAAAATGGACATGCACAATACACAAATATAGAGAGAGATAATTCCAAAGAGTGTCTGTAATTTTTAGGGATTGTAAGAAGTTTTTCGTTTTTAAATCTCAGGTTTTGCAATCATCAGGAAAAGGGGGAGGCGAGGGATGTTTAACTGACTGTTGACTCCAAATCCAAAAGTCATTTCTTACGAAGAATATTGCCTGTTATGCATGATAAATAATTTTACAATCATCTATGATTGTTATGTCAGCTTTTTTCAAATGGGAAAAATAATTGCATGTTTGACTCGGGTAAATATCCCACCGCAAGTTCACTTGAGAATTTAATGAGCGTTTGTTATTCTCTTTAAAAGCTTTGCATCCATAGCTCATTTGCAACTTTAACATGTTCAAACATGCATATCTATTTTTAAAACATGTGTAGAAGAAATCTCTTTCTTGTAAAATTCCAAGCAATTAGGGTTAAACTAGTGGAATTCCCCAAAATTGGATAACAAAATTTTTGTATTCATTTGTGTTGTGTGAATAAATTTTCTTTATTCACATTTCTTATTGTTTTAAATTTTTCCCATACATCAACTAAAAAATTTTTATTTTGTTGTGTGCTTTTTGCCTTTTTTGTTTTCGGGGTAAAGGGAGAGCGAAAAACTCAAAGTTTTGATTTAAGTAAAAAGTGTACATCTAAAATGGAAAACCACAATGCACAAATGTAGAGAGTGATAATTCCAAAGAGTGTATGTATTTTTTAGGGATTATAAGCTCTTTTTAGTTTTTATATCTCAGGTTTTGCAATCGTCGGGAAAAGTGGGTGGCGGGGGATTTTTAACTGAATGTTGAATTGCAATCCATAAGTCATTTCTTACAAAAATATAGCCTGTTATGCATGGTAAATAACTTTACAATCACCTATGATTGTTAGGTCAAATTTTTGAAAATGGGCAAAATAATGACTTGTTAGACTCGGGTAAATATCCCAACGCACATTCACTTGAGAATTTAATGAGCGTTTGTTATTCTCTTTAAAAGCTTTGGATCCATAGGTCATTTCAATCTTTAACATGTTTCAACCATGCATATCCATTTTTAAAACATGTATAGAAAAAATCTTCTACTTGTAAAATTCCAAGCTATTAGGGTTGGACAAGCGGAATTTCCCATACTTGGATAACAAAACTTTTGTGTTCATTTGTGGTGTATGAATAAATTTTCTTTATCGACATTAGTTATTGTTTTAAATTTTTTCCACACATCAACTATAAAATTTTTATTTTATTGTGATCAATTTACCTTTTTTGTTTACGGGATGAACGGAGAGCGAAAACTCAAAGTTCTGATTTGAGAAAAAAGTGTCCATCTAAAATGGAATTGCACAATGCACAAATGTAGAGAGAGATAATTCCAAAGAGTGTCAGTAATTTTTAGGGATCGTAAGCACTTTTTTCGTTTTTATACCTAAAGTTTCGCAATCGTCGGGAAAAGGGGGAGGTGGGGGATTTTTAACTCAGTGTTGACTTCCAATCCATAAGTCATTTCTTACAAAAATATAGCCCGTTATTCGTGACAAATCATTTTACAATCATCCATCATTGTTAGGTCAACTTTTTGAAAATGGGCATAATAGTGGCTTGTTTGACTCTGGCAAATATCCCACCGCACGTTCACTTGAGAATTTAATGAGTGGTTGTTATTCTCTTTAAAAGCTTTGGATCCATAGGTCATTTGAATCTTTAACATGTTTCTAGCATGCATATCCATTTTTAAAACATGTTTAGAAAAAATCTCCTTCATGTAAAATTCCAAAAAATTAGTGTTGGACTAGTGGAATTTCCCAAACTTGGATAACAAAAATTTTGTGTTCATTTGTGGTGTGTGAAAAATTTTCTTTACTTACTTTTTTTATTGTGTTAAATTTTTTCAGCACATCTACAATAAAATTTTCATTTTGTTGTGATCCATTTGCCTTTTTTGTTTACTGGATGATGGGAGAGCAAAAACTCGAAGTTTTGATTTAAGATAAAGTGTACGTCTAAAATGGAAATGCGCAATGCACAAATGTAGAGAGAGATATTTCCAAAGAGTGAGTATAATTTGTAGGGATGGTAAGCACTTTTCCATTTTTATATCTCAGGTTTTGCAATCGTCGGGAAAAGGGGGAGGCGGGCGATTTTTACCTGAGTGTTGACTTCAAATCCAAAAGTCATTTCTTACAAAAATATAACCCGTTACACATGTTAAAACACTTTACAATCATCTATGCTTGTTATGTCAGCTTTTTTCAAATGGCCAAAATAAAGGATGGTTTGACTCGGGTAAATATCCCACCACAAGTTCACTTGAAAATTTAATGAGCGTTTGTTATTCTCTTTTAGAACTTTGCATACATAGCTCATTTGCTTCTTTAACATGTTTCAAACATGCATATCCATTTTTAAAACTTGTGTAGAAGAAATCTCTTTCTTGTAAAATTCCAAGCTATTAGGGTTAAACTAGTGGAATTTCCCAAATTTGTGCTGTGTGAATAAATTTTCTTTATTTAAATTAGTTATTGTTTTAAATTTTTTCCATACATCAACTATAAAGTTTTCATTTTGTTGTGAGTTTTTTGTCTTTTTTGTTTTCGGGGTGAAGGGAGAGCGAAACCTCAAAGTTTTGATTTAAGAAAAAAGTGTACATCTAAAATGGAAAAGTACAATGCACAAATTTAGAGAGAGATAATTCCAAAGAGTTTCTGTACTTTTTAGGTTTTGTAAGCACTTTTTAGTTTTTTTATCTCAAGTTTTACAATCGTCGGGAAAAGGGGGTGGTGGGGGATTTTTAACTGAGTGTTGAATTGTAATCCATAAGTCAATTCTTAAAAAAATATAGCCCGTTATGCATGATAAATCACTTTACAATCATATATAATTGTTAGGTCAAATTTTTTAAAATGGCCAAAATAAAGACTTGTTAGACTCAGGTAAATATCGCACCGCACGTTCACTCAAGAATTTAAGGAGCGTTTGTTATTCTTTTTAAAAGCTTTGGATCCATAGGTCATTTGAATCTTTAACATGTTTCAAGCATGCATATCCATTTTTAAAACATGTTTAGAAAAAATCTCCTTCATGTAAAATTCCAAGCTATTAGGGTTGGACAAGTGGAATTTCCCAAACTTGGATAACAAAAATTTTGTATTCATTTGTGGTGTGTGAATAAATTTTCTTTATTGATGTTAGTTATTGTTTTAAATTTTTTTCCGCACATCAACAATAAAATTTTTATTTTGTTGTGATCTGTTTGCCTTTTTTGTTTACGGGATGAAGGGAGAACGAAAATTCAAAGTTCTAATTTAAGAAAAAAGTGTATATATAAAATGAAAATTCTCAATGCACAAATGTAGAGAGACATAATTCCAAAGAGTGTCTGTAATTTTTATGGATCGTAAGCACATTTTTGTTTTTATATCTAAGGTTTTGCAATCGTCGGGAAAAGGGGGAGGCAGAGGATTTTTAACTGAGTGTTGACTTCCAATGCATAAGTCCTTTCTTACAAAAATATAGCCTGTTACGCATGACAAATCACTTTACAATCATCCATCATTGTTACGTCAACTTTTTGAAATTGGGCACAATAATGGCTTGTTTGACTCGGGCAATTATCCCATCGCACATTCACTTGAGAATTTAATGAATGTTTGTCATTCTCTTTAAAAGCTTTGGAGCCATAGGTCATTTGAATCTTTAACATGTTTCTAGGATGCATATCCATTTTTAAAACATGTGTAGAAAAAATCTCCTTCATGTAAAATTAAGAGATATTAGTGTTGGACTAGTGGAATTTCCCAAACTTGGATAACAAAACTTTTGTGTTCATTTGTGGTGTGTGAATAAATTTTCTTTACTTGTTTTATTGTTTTAAATTTTTTCCGTACATCAACAGTAAAATTTTCATTTTGTTGTGATCTATTTGCCTTTTTTGTTTACGGGATGAAGGCAGAGCGAAAAACTCGTAGTTTTGATTTAAGAAAAAATTGTACATCAAAAATGGAAATGCACAATGCACAAATGTAGAAAGATAATTCCAAAGAGTGTCTGTAGTTTTTAGGGATTGTAAGCACTTTTCCATTTTTATACCTTGGGTTTTGCAATCGTCAGGAAAAGGGGGAGGTGGGCAGTTTTTAACTGAGTGTTGAATCCCAATCAAAAAGTTATTTCTTACAAAAATATAGTCCGTTATGCGTGATAAATCACTTTACAATCATCTATGATTTATATGTCAGCTTTTTGCAAATGGGCAAATAATGGATTGTTTGACTCGAGTAAATATCCCACCATAAGTTCACTTGAGTATTTAATGAGCATTTGTCATTCTCTTTAAAAGCTTTGGATCCATATGTCATTTTAATCTTTAACATGTTTCTACATTGCATATCCATTATTAAAACATATGTAGAAAAAATCTCCTTCATGTAAAATTCCAAGATATTAGTGTTGGACTAGTGGAATTTCCCAAACTTGGATAACAAAACTTTTGTGTTCATTTGTGGTGTGTGAATAAACTTTCTTTATTTTCTTTTTTTATTGTTTTAAAATTTTTCCGTACATCTAATTTAAAATTTTCATTTTGTTGTGATCTATTTGCCTTTTTTGTTTACGGGATGAAGGGAGAGCGAAAATCTTGAAGTTTTGATTTAAGAAAAAGTGTACTTCTAAAATGGAAATGCACAATGCAAAAATGTAGAGAGAGATAATTCCAAAGAGTGTCTGTAATTTTTAGGGATTGTAAGCACTTTTCCATTTTTATATGTCAGGTTTTGCAATCGTCGGGAAAAGGGGGAGGTGGGCGATTTTTAACTGAGTGTTGACTCCCAATCCAAAAGTCATTTCTTACAAAAATATAGCCTGTTACGCATGACAAATCACTTTACAATCATCAATGATTGTTAGGTCAACTTTTTGAAAATGGGCAGAATAATGGCTTGTTTGACTCTGGCAAATATCCCACCGCACGTTCACTTGAGAATTTAATGAGCGTTTGTTATTCTCTTTAAAAGCTTTGGATCCATAGGTCATTTGAATCTTTAACATGTTTCTAGCATGCATATCCATTTTTAAAACATGTGTAGAAAAAATCTCCTTCATGTAAAATTCCAAGATATTAGTGTTGGACTAGTGGAATTTCCCAAACTTGGATAAAAAGACTTTTGTGTTCATTTGTGGTGTGTGAATAAATTTTATTTATTTACTTTTTCTATGGTTTTAAATGTTTTTCGTACATTGATCTATTTGCCTATTTTGTTTACGGGATGAAGGGAAAGCGAAAAACCCAAAGTTTTGATTTAAGAAAAAAGTGTACATCTAAAATGGAAAAGCACAATGCACAAATATAGAGAGAGATAATTTCAAAGAGTGTATGTATTTTTTAGGGATTGTAAGCTCTTTTTAGTTTTTATATCTCAGGTTTAGCAATCGTCAGGAAAAGGGGGTGGTATGGATTTTTAACTGAGTGTTGAATTCCAATCCATAAGTCATTTCTTAACAAAATATAGCCCATTATGCACGATAAATAACTTTACAATATAATGTATGATTGTTAGGTTAAATTTTCGAAAATGGGCAAAATAATGACTTATTAGACTTGGGTAAATATCCCACCGCATGTTCACTTCAGAATTTAAAGAGCATCTGTTATTCTTTTTAAAAAGCTTTGGATCCATAGGTCATTTGAATCTTTAACTTGTTTCAACCATGCATATCCATTTTTAAAACATGTGTAGATAAAATCTCCTTCATGTAAAATTCCATGCTATTAGGGTTTGCCTAGTGAAATTTACCAACTTGGATAACAAAAATTTTGAGTTCATTTGTGGTGTGTGAATAAATTTTCTTTATTGACATTAGTTATTGTTTTAAAGTTTTTCCATGCATCAACTATAAAATTTTTATTTTGTTGTGATCAATTTGCCTTTTCTGTTTACGGGATGAAGGGAGAGCGAGAACTCAAAGTTCTGATTTTAGAAAAAAGTGTACATCAAAAATGGAAATTCACAATGCACAAATGTAGAGAGAGATAATTTCAAAGAGTGTCTCTAATTTTTAGGGATCATAAACACTTTTTCATTTTATATCTAGGGTTTTACAATCGTCGGGAAAAGGGGGAGGCGGGAGATTTTTAACTGAGTGTTGACTTGCATTCCTTAAGTCATTTCTTACAAAAATATAGCCCGTTACGCATGACAAATCACTTTACAATCATTTATGATTTTTAGGTCAACTTTTTCAAAATAGGCACAATAATGGTTTGTTTGACTCGAGCAAATATCCCACCGCACGTTCACTTGAGAATTTATTGAGCGTTTGTTATTCTCTTTAAAAGCTTTGGATCCATAGGTCATTTTAATCTTTAACATGTTTCTATCATGCAAATCCCTTTTTAAAACATGTGTAGAAAAAATCTCCTTCATGTAAAATTCCAAGATATTAGTGTTGGACAAGTGGACATTCCCAAACTTGGATAACAAAACTTTTGTGTTCATTTGTGGTGTGTGAATAAATTTTCTTTATTTACTTTTTTTGTTGTTTTAAATTTTTTCCGCACATCCACAATAAAATTTTCATTTTGTTGTGATCTCTTTTCCTTTTTAGTTTGCAGGATGAATGGAAAGCGAAAAACTCGAAGTTTTGATTTAAGAAAAAAACGTACATCTAAAATTGAAATGCACAATGCACAAATGTAGAGAGAGGTATTTCCAAAGAGTGTTTGTAATTTTTAGGGATTGTAAGCACTTTTTCATTTTTTTATCTCAGGTTTTACAAAATCGGGAAAAGGAGGAGGCGAGGGATTTTTAACTGAGTGTTGACTCCCAATCCAAAAGTCATTTCTTACAAAAATATAGCCCATTATGCATGATAAATCACTTTACAATCATCTATGTTTGTTATGTGAGCTTTTTGCAAATGGGCAAAATAATGGGATGTTTGACTCGGGTAAATATCCCACCGCAAGTTCACTAGAGAATTTAATGAGCGTTTGTTATTCTCTTTAAAATATTGGAATCCATAGCTCAATTGCATCTTTACCATGTTTCAAACATGCATATCCATTTTTAAAACATGTGTAGAAGAAATCTCTTTCTTGTAAAATTCCAAGCTATTAGGGTTCAACTAGTGGAATTTCCCAAACTTGGATAACAAAAATTTTGTGTTCATTTTTGTTGTGTGAATAAATTCTCTTTATTTACATTATTTATTGCTTAAAATTTTTCTATACATCAACTATAAAATTTTCATTTTGATGTGAGCTTTTTGCCTTTTTTGTTTTCGAGATGAAGTGAGAGCGAAAAATCAAAGTTTTGATTTAAGAAAAAAGTGTAGATCTAAAATGGAAATGCACAATTCACAAATGTAGAGAGAGATAATTCCAAAGAGTGCCTATATTTTTTAGGGATTGTAAGCTCCTTTTAATTTTTATAGCTTTGGTTTTACAATCGTCGGGAAAAGGGGGTGGTGGAGGATTTTTACCTGAGTGTTGAATTGCAATCCATAAGTCATTTCTTAAAAAAATATAGCCCGTTAGGAATCATAAATCACTTTACAATCATTTATGATTTTTAGGTCAAATTTTTGAAAATGGGCAAAATAATGATTTGTTAGACTCGGGTACATATCCCACCGCACGTTCACTTGAGAATTTAATGAGCGTTTGTTATTCTCTTTAAATGCTTTGTATCCATTGGTCATTTGAATCTTTAACATGTTTCAAGCATGCATATCCATTTTTAAAACATGTATAGAAAAAATCTCTTTCATGTAAAATTCCAAGCTATTAGGATTGGACAAGTGGAATTTCCCAAACTTGGATAAAAAAACGTTTGTGTTCATTTGTGGTGTGTGAAAAAATTTTCTTTATTGACATTAGTTATTGTTTTAATTTTTTTCCACACATCAACTATAAAATTTTTATTTTGTTGTGATCTATTTGCCTTTTTTGTTTACGGGTTGCAGGAGAGCAAATACTCAAAGTTCTGATTTAAGAAAAAAGAGTACATCTAAATTTGAAATGCACAATGCACAAATGTAGAGAGAGATAATTTCAAAGAGTGACTGTAATTTTTAGGGATCCTAAGCACTTTTTTGTTTTTATATCTAAGGTTTTGCAATCGTCGGGAAAAGGGGTGGCAGGGGATTTTTAACTGAGTGTTGAATTGCAATGCATAAGTCATTTCTTAGTAAAATATAGCCCATTATGCATGATAAATTACTTTACAATCATCTATGTTTGTTAGGTCAAATTTTTGAAAATGGGCAAAATAATGACTTATTCGACTCGGGTAAATATCCCACCGCACGTTCATTTGAGAATTTAATGAGCATTTGTTATTCTCTTTAAAAGCTTTGGATCCATAGGTCATTTGAATCTTTAACATGTTTCTATCATGCATATCCATTTAAAAACATGTGTGGAAAAAATCTCCTTCATGTAAAATTCCAAGATATTAGTGTTGGAATAGTTGAATTTCATAAACTTGGATAACAAAAATTTTGTGTTCATTTGTGGTGTGTGAATAAATTTTATTTATTTACTTTTTTTATGGTTTTAAATTTTTTCCGTATATCAACAACAAAGTTTTCATTCTGTAGTGATCTATTTGCCTTTTTTGTTTACGAGACGAAGGGAGAGTGAAAAACTCAAAGTTTTGATTTAAGAAAAAAGTGTACATCTAAAATGGAAAAGCACAATGCAAAAATGTAGAGAGAGATAATTCCAAAGAGTGTATGTATTTTTTAGGGATTGTAAGCTCTTTTTAGTTTTTATATCTCAGGTTTTGCAATCGTCGGGAAAAGGGGTGGTAGGGGATTTTTAACTTAGTGTTGAATTGCAATGTATAAGTCATTTATTAGTAAAATATAGCCCATTATGCATGCTAAATTACTTTACAATCATCTATGATTGTTAGGTCAAATTTTTGAAAATGGGTAAAATAATGACTTATTCGACTCGGGTAAATATCCCACCGCACGTTCACTTGAGAATTTAATGAGCGTTTTTAATTCTCTTTAAAACCTTTGGATCCATAGGTCATTTAAATCTTTAACATGTTTCAACTATGCATATCCATTTTTAAAACATGTGTAGAGAAAATCACCTTCTTGTAAAATTCCAAGCTATTAGGGTTGGACAAGTGGAATTTCCCAAACTTGGATAACAAAACTTTTGTGTTCATTTGTGGTGTGTGAATAAATTTTCTTTATGGACATTAGTTATTGTTTTAATTTTTTTCCACACTTCAACTATAAAATTTTTATTTTGTTGTGATCAATTTGCCTTTTTTGTTTACGGGATGAAGGGGGAGCGAAAACTCAAAGTTCTGATTTAAGAAAAAAGTCTACATCTAAATGGAAATGCACAATGCACAAATGTAGAGAGAGATAATTCCAAAGAGTGTCTGTAATTTTGAGGGATCGTAAGCACTTTTTCATTTTTATATCTAGGGTTTTGCAATCGTCAGGAAAAGGGGGAGGCGAGGGATTTTTAACTGAGTGTTGACTTCCAATCCATAAGTCATTTCTTACAAAAATATTTCCCATTACGCATGACAAATCACTTTACAATCATCTATGATTGTTAGGTCAACTTTTTGAAAATGGGCACAATAATGGCTTGTTTAACTCGGGCAAATATCCCACAGCACGTTCACTTGAGAATTTATTGAGCATTTGTTATTCTCTTTAAAAGTTTTGGATCCATAGGTCATTTGAATCTTTAACATGTTTCTAGCATGCATATCCATTTTTAAAACATGTGCAGAAAAAATCACCTTCATGTAAAATTTAGAGATATTTGTGTTGGACATGTGGATTTTCCCAAACTTGGATAACAAAAATTTTGTGTTCATTTGTGGTGTGTGAATAAATTTTCTTTATTTACTTTTTTTATTGTTTTAAATTTTTTTCGTACATCAACAATAAAATTTTTATTTTTTTGTGATTTATTTGCCTTTTTAGTTTACAGGAGGAATGGAGAGCGAAAAACTCGAAGTTTTGTTTTAAGAAAAAAGTGTATATCTAAAATGGAAATGCACAATGCACAAATGTAGAGAGAGGTAATTCCAAAGAATGTATGTAATTTTTAGGGAATGTAAGCAGTTTTTCGATTTTATATCTCAGGTTTTGCAATTATAAGGAAAAGGAGGTGCAGGGAATTTTTAACTGAGTGTTGACTCCCAATCCAAAAGTCATTTCTCAGAAAAATATAGCCCATTACGAATGATAAATCACTTTACAATCATATATGATTGTTGTGTCAGCTTTTTGCAAATGGGCAAAATAATGGGATGTTTGACTCGGGTAAATATCCCACCGCAAGTTAACTTGAGAATTTAACGAGCGTTTGTTATTATCTTTAAAAGATTTTAATCCATAGCTCAATTGCATCTTTACCATGTTTCAAACATGCATATCTATTTTTAAAACATGTGTACAAGAAATCTCTTTCTTGTAAAATTCCAAGCTATTAGGGTTAAACTAGTGGAATTTCCCAAACTTGGATAACAAAACTTTTGTGTTCATTTGTGTTGTGTGAATAAATTTTCTTTATTTACATTAGTTATTGCTTAAATTTTTTCTATACATCAACTATAAAAATTTTATTTTCTTGTGATCTCTTTGCCTTTTTTGTTTACGGGTTGAAGGGAGAGCAAAAACTAGAAGTTCTTATTTAAGAAAAAAGTGTACATCTAAATTGGAAATGCACAATGCACAAATGTAGAGAGAGATAATTCCGAAGAGTGTCTGTAATTTTTAGGGATCCTAAGCACTTTTTCCTTTTTATATCTAAGGTTTTGCAATCGTCGGGAAAAGAAGAAGGCGGGGGATTTTTAATTGAGTGTTGACTTCAAATCCATAAGTCATTTCTTAGAAAAATATAGCCCGTTATGCATGATAAATCACTTTACAATCATATATGATTGTAAGGTATACGTTTTGAAAATGGGCACAATAATGGCTTGTTTGACGCGGGAACATATCCCACTGCACGTTCACTTGAGAATTTATTGAGCGTTTGTTATTCTCTTTAAAAGCTTTGGATCCATAGGTCATTTGAATCTATGACATGTTTCTACCATGCATATCCATTTTTAAAACATGTGTCGAAAAAATCTCCTTCATGTAAAATTTCAAGATATTAGTGTTGGACTAGTGGAATTTCAAAAACATGGTTAACAAAACTTTTGTGTTCATTTGTGGTGTTTGAATAAATTTTCTTTATTTACTTTTTTTATGGTTTTAAATTTTTCTGTACATCAACAATAAAATTTTCATTTTGTTGTGATCTATTTGCCTTTTTTTGTTTACGGGATGAAGGGAGAGCGAAAAACGCGAAGTTTTGATTTAATAAAAAAGTGTACATCTAAAATGGAAAAGCACAATGCACAAATGTAGAGAGAGATAATTCCAAAGAGTGTATGTATTTTTTAGGGATTGTAAGTTCTTTTTAGTTTTTATATCTCAAGTTATGCAATCGTAGGGAAAAGGGAGTAGCAGCGAATTTTTAACTGAGTGCTGAATTGCAATCCATAAGTCATATCTTACAAAAATATAGCCCGTTACGCATGATAAATCACTTTAGAATCATCTATGATTGTTAGGTCAAATTTTTGAAAATGGGCAAAATAATGACTTGTTAGACTCCAGTAAATATCCCACCACACGTTCACTTGAGAATTTAATGAGCGTTTGTTATTCTCTTTTAAAGCTTTGGATCCATAGGTCATTTTAATCTTTAACATGTTTCAACCATGCATATCCATTTTTAAAACATGTGTAGAAAAAATCTCCTTCATGTAAAATTCCAAGCTATTAGGGTTGGACAAGTGGAATTTCCCAAACTTGGATAACACAAATTTTGTGTTCATTTATGGTGTGTGAATAAATTTTCTTTATTGACATTAGTTATTGTTTTAAATTTTTTCCACATATCAACAATAAAATCTTATTTTTTTTGTGATTTATTTACCTTTTTTGTTTATAGGATGAAAGCAGAGCGAAAACTCAAAGTTTTGATATAAGAAAAAGGTGTACATCTAAACTGGAAATGCACAATGCACTAATGTAGAGAGAGATAATTCCAAAGAGTGTTTGTAATTTTTAAGGATCGTAAGCACTTTTTCATTTTTATATCTAAGGTTTTGCAATCTTCGGGAAAAGGGAGAGACGGGGGATTCTTAACTGAGTGTTGACTTCCAATCCATAAATCTTTTCTTACAAAAATATAGGCCGTTACGCATGACAAATCACTTTACAATCATCTATGATTGTTAGGTCAACTTCTTGAAAATGGGCACAATAATGGCTTGTTTGACTCGGGCAAATATCCCACCGCACGTTCACTATAGAATTTAATGAGCGTTTGTTATTCTCTTTAAAAGCTTTGGATCCATTGGTCATTTGAATCTTTAACATGTTTCTAGCATGCATATCCATTTTTAAAACATGGGTAGAAAAAATCTCCTTCATGTAAAATTCCAAGATATTAGTGTTGGACAAGTGGAATTTACTAAACTTGGATAACAAAACTTTTGTGTTCATTTGTGGTGTGTGAATATATTTTATTTATTTAATTTATTCATTGTTATAAATTTTTTTCGTACTTCAACGATAAAATTTTCATTTTGTAGTGATCTATTTGCCTTTTTTGTTTACAGGATGTAGGGAGGGCGAAAAACTCGATGTTTTGATTGAAGAAAAAAGTGTACATCTAAAACGGAAAACCACAATGTACAAATGTAGAGAGAGATAATTCTAAAGAGTGTATGTATTTTTTAGGGATTGTAAGCTCTTTTTAGTTTTTATATCTCAGGTTATGCAATCGTCGGGAAAAGGGGGTGGCGGCGGATTTTTAACTGAGTGTTGAATTGCAATCCATAAGTCATATCTTACAAAAATATGGCCTGTTACGCATGATAAATCACTTTAGAATCATCTATGATTGTTAGGTCAAATTTTTGAAAATGGGCAAAATAATGACTTGTTAGACTCGGGTAAATATCCCACCGCCCGTTCACTTAAGAATTTAATGAGCGTTTCTTATTCTCTTTAATGAGCGTCTGTTATCCATGGGTCATTTTAATCTTTAACATGTTTCAACCATGCATATCCTTGTTTAAAACATGTGTAGAAAAAATCTCCTTCATGTAAAATTCCAAGCTATTAGGGTTGGACAAGTGGAATTTCCCAAACTTGGATAACAAAACTTTTGTGTTCATTTGTGGTGTGTGAATAAATTTTCTTTATTGACATTAGTAATTTTTTTTAAATTTTTTCCACATATCAACTATAAAATTTTAATTTTTTTGTGATTTATTTGCCTTTTTTGTTTACGGGATGAAAGGAGAGCCAAAACTCAAAGTTATGATTTTAGAAAAATGTGTACATCTAAACTGGAAATGCACAATGCACAAATGTAGAGAGAGATAATTCCAAAGAGTGTTTGTAATTTTTAGGGATCGTAAGCACCTTTTCATTTTTATATCTAAGGTTTTGCAATCTTCGGGAAAAGGGAGAGACGGGGGATTCTTAACTAAGTGTTGACTTCCAATCCATAAGTCATTTCTTACAAAAATATAGGCCGTTACGCATGACAAATCACTTTACAATCATCTATGATTGTTAGGTCAACTTTTTGAAATTGGGCACAATAATGGCTTGTTTGACTCGGGCAAATATCCCACCGCACGTTCACTAGAGAATTTAATGAGCGTTTGTTATTCTCTTTAAAAGCTTTGGATCCATTTGTCATTTGAATCTTTAACATGTTTCTAGCATGCATATCCATTTTTAAAACATGTGTAGAAAAAATCTCCTTCATGTAAAATTCCAAGACATTAGTGTTGGACTAGTGGAATTTCCCAAACTTGGATAACAAAATTTTTGTGTTCATTTGTGCTGTGTGAATAAATTTTCTTTATCTACTTTTTTTATTGTTTTAAATTTTTTCCGTACTTCAACAATAAAATTTTCATTCTGTTGTGATCTATTTGCCTTTTTTGTTTACAGGATGTTGGGAGAGTGAAAAACTCGAAGTTTTGATTGAAGAAAAAAGTGTACATGTAAAATGGAAAAGCAGAAAGCACAAATGTAGAGGGAGATAATTCCAAAGAGGGTATGTATTTTTAGAGATTGTAAGCTCTTTTTAGTCTTTATATCTCAGAATTTGCAATTGTCGGGAAAAAGGGGGTGGCGGGGAATTTTTAACTGAGTGTTGAATTGCAATCCATAAGTCATTTCTTACAAAAATATTGCCCATTACGCATGATAAATCACTTTACCATTATCTATGATTGTTTGGTCAACTTTTTGAAAATGGGCAAAATAATGACTTGTTAGACTTGGGTAAATATCCCACCGCACGTTACTTGAGAATTTAATGAGCGTTTGTTATTCTCTTTAAAAGATTTGGATCCATAGGTCATTTGATTCTATAATATGTTTCAACCATGCATATCCATTTTTAAAACATGTGTAGAAAAAATCTCCTTCATGTAAAATTCCAAGCTATTAGGGTTGGACAAGTGGAATTTCCCAAACTTGGATAACAAAACTTTTGTGTTCATTTGTGACGTGTGTATAAATTTTCTTTATTGACCTTAGTTATTGTTTTAAATTCTTTCCACACATCAACTATAAAATTTTTATTTTGTTGTGATCAATTTGCGTTTTTTTTTTACGGGATGAAGGGAGAGCGAAACTCAAAGTTCTTATTTAAGAAAAAAGTGTACATCTAAAATGGTAAAGCACAATGCACTAATGTGGAGAGAGATAATTCCAAAGAGTGTCAGTATTTTTTAGGGGTTGTAAGCCCTTTTCCGTTTTTATATCTCAGGTTTTGCAATCCTCGGGAAAAGGGGGAGGCGGGGGATTTATAACTGAGTGTTGAATTGCAATCCATAAGTCATTGCTAACATTAATATAGCTCGTTACACATGATAAATCACTTTGAAATCATCTATGATTGTTAGGTCAACTTTTTGAATATGAGCAAAATAATGGCTATTATGACTCGGGCAAATATCCCACCACACGTTCACTTGAGAATTTAATGAGCATTTGTTATTCTTTTTAAAAGCTTTGGATCCATAGGTCATTTGAATCATTAACATATTTCAATCATGCATATCCATTTTTAAAACATGTGTAGAAAAAAATCGCTTTCTTGTAAAATTCCAAGCTATTAGGGTTGGACTAGTGGAATTTCACAAACTTGGTTAACAAAACTTTTGTGTTCATTTGTGGTGTGTGGATAAATTTTCTTTAATTACTTTTTTTATTGTTTTAAATTTTTTCCGTACATCTACAATAAAATTTTCATTTTGTAGTGATCTATTTGAGTTTTTTGTTTACGGGATGAAGGGAGAGCGAATAACTCGAAGTTTTGATTGAAGAAAAAAGTGTACATCTAAAATGGAAATGCACAATGCACAAATATAGAGAGAGATAATTCCAAAGAGTGTCTGTAATTTTTAGGGATTGTAAGCACATTTCCATTTTTATATCTGAGGTTTTGCAATCGTCGGGAAAAGTGGGAGGCGGGCGATTTTTACCTGCGTGTTGACTCCCAATCCTAAATTCATTTCTTACAAAAATATAGCCCGTTACGCATGACAAATCAATTTACAATCATCTATGAATGTTAGGTCAACTTTTTGAAAATGGACACAATAATGGCTTGTTTGACAGGGGCAAATATCCCACCGCACGTTCACTTGAGAATTTAATGAGCGTTTGTTATTCTCTTTAAAAGCTTTGGATCCATAGGTCATTTGAATCTTTAACATGTTTCTAGCATGCATATCCATTTTTAAAACATGTGTAGAAAAAATTTGCTTCTTGTAAAATTCCAAGATATTAGTGTTTGGACTAGTGGAATTTCCCTAACTTGGATAACAAAACTTTTGTGTTCTTTTGTGGTGTGTGAATAAATTTTCTTTATTTACTTTTTTTATTGTTTTAAATTTTTTCCGTACATCAACAATAAAATTTTAATTTTGTTGTGATCTATTTGCCTTTTTAGTTTACAGGAAGAAGGGAAAGCGAAAACTCGAAGTTTTGATTTAAAAAAAAAAGTGTAAACCTAAAATGGAAATGGACAATGCACAAATGTAGAGAGAAGTAATTCCTAGAGTGTCTGTAATTTTTAGGGATTTTAAGCACTTTTTTGTTTTTATATCTCAGGTTTTGCAATCGTCGGGAAAAGGGGGAGGCGGGGGATTTTTAACTGAGTGTTGACTCCCAATCCAAACGTCATTTCTTACAAAAATATTGCCCGTTGCACATGATAAATCACTTTACAATCATCTGTTAGTGTTATGTCAGCGTTTTGCAAAAGGGCAAAATAATGACATGTTTGACTCAGGTAAATATCCCACCGCAAGTTCACTTGAGAATTTAATGAGTGTTTGTTATTGTCTTTAAAAGATTTGCATCCATAGCTCAATTGCATCTTTAACATGTTTCAAACATGCATATCAATTTTTAAAACATGTGTAGAGGAAATCTCTTTCTTGTAAAATTCCAAGCTATTAGGGTTAAACTAGTGGAATTTCCCAAACTTGGATATTAAAACTTTTGTATTCATTTGTGCTATGTTAATAAATTTTAATTTTTTCATTAGTTATTGTTCGAAATTTTTTCTATACATCAACTATAAAATTTTCGTTTTGTTGTGAGCTTTTTGTCTCTTTTGGCTTTGGGATGAAGTGAGAGCGAAAACTCAAAGTTTTGATTTAAGAAAAAATTGTACATCTAAAATGGAAAAGCACAATGCACAAATGTAGAAAGAGATAATTCTGAAAAGTGTCTGTATTTTTTAGGGATTGTAAGCTCTTTTTAATTTTTATATCTCAGGTTTTTCTATCGTCGGGAAAAGGGGGTGGCGGTGTATTTTTAACTGAGTGTTGAATTGCAATCCATAAGTCATTTCTTACAAAAATATAGCCCATTTAGCATGATAAATCACTTTACAATCATCTATGATTGTTAGGTCAAATTTTTGAAAATGGGCAAAAATAATGACTTGTTAGACTCGGGTAAATATCCCACCGCACGTTCACTTGAGAATTTAATGAGCGTTTTTTATTCTCTTTAAAAGCTTTGGATCCATAGGTCATTTGAATCTCTCACATGTTTCAATCATGCATATCCATTTTTAAAACATGTGTAGAAAAAATCTCCTTCATGTAAAATTCCAAGCTATTAGGGTTGGACAAGTGGAATTTCCCAAACTTGGATAACAAAACTTTTGTGTTCATTTGTGGCGTGTGAATAAATTTTCTTTATTGACATTAGTTATTGTTTTAAATTTTTTCCACACATCAACTATAAAATTTTTATTTTGTTGTGATCAATTTGCCTTTTTTGTTTACGGGATGAAGGGAGAGCGAAAACTCAAAGTTCTTATTTAAGAAAAAAGTGTACATCTAAAATGGAAATGCACAACGCACAAATGTAGAGAGAGATAATTCCAAAGAGTGTCTGCAATTTTTAGGGATCGTAAACCCTTTTTCGTTTTTATATCTAAGGTTTTGCAATCGCCGGGAAAAGGGGGAGGCGGGGGATTTTTAACTTAGGCTTCAAATGACGTTAGGAAAAGAGGGTGGCGAGAGGATTTTTAACTGAGTGTTAAATTACAATCCATAAGTCATTTCCTACAAAAATATAGCCCATTACGCAAGATAAATCACTTTACAATCATTTATGATTGTTAGTTCAAATTTTTGAAAATGGGCAAAATAAAGACTTGTTAAAGTCGGGTAAATATCACACCGCACGTTCACTCAAGAATTTAAGGATCGTTTGTTATTCACTTTAATAGCTTTTGATCCATAGGTCATTTGAATCTTTAACGTGTTTCAAGCATGCATATCCATATTTAAAATATGTGTGGAAAAATTCTCCTTCATGTAAAATTCCAAGCTATTAGGGTTGGGCAAGTGGAATTTCCCAAACTTGGATAACAAAACTTTTGTGTTCATTTGTGGTGGGTGAATAAATTTTCTTTATTAACATTAGTTATTGTTTTAAATTTTTTCCACACATCAACTATAAAATTTTTATTTTCTTGTGATCTATTTGCCTTTTTTGTTTACGGGAAGAAGGGAGAGCGAAAATTCAAAGTTCTGATTTAAGAAAAAAGTGTACATCTAAAATGGAAATGCACAATGCACTAATGTAGAGAGAGATAATTCCAAAGAGTGTCTGTAATTTTTATGGATAGTAAGCACTTTTTCATTTTTATTTCTAATGTTTTGCAATCATCGGGAAAAGGGGGAGGCGGGGGATTTTTAACTGAGGGTTGACTTCCAATCCATAAGTCATTTCTTACAAAAATATAGCCCGTTATGCATGAAAATCACTTTACAATCATCCATCATTGTTAGGTCAACTTATTTAAAATGGGCACAATAATGGCTTGTTTGACTCGGGTAAATATCCCACTGCAAGTTCACTTGAGAATTTAATGAGCGTTTGTTATTGTCTTTAAAAGCTTTGCATCCATAACTCAATTGCATCTTTAAAATGTTTCAAACATGTATATCCATTTTTAAAACATGTGTAGAAGAAATCTCTTTCTTGTAAAATTCCAAGCTATTAGGGTTAAACTAGTGGAATTTCCCAAACTAGGATAACAAAACCTTTGTGTTCATTTGTGTTGTGTGATTAAATTTTCTTTATTTTCATTAGTTATTGCTTGAAATTTTTTCTATACATCAACTATAAAATTTTCATTTTGTTGTGAGCTTTTTGCCTTATTTTGTTTTCGGGATGAAGTGAGAGCGAAAAACTCAAAGTTTTGATTTAAGAAAAAAGTGTACATCTAAAAAGGAAAAACACAATGCACAAATGTAGAGAGAGATAATTCAAAAGAGTGTTTGTATTTTTTAAGGATTGTAAGCTCTTGTTAATTTTTATATCTCAGGTTTTGCTATCATCGGGAAAAGGGGGTGGCGGAGGATTTTTAACTGAGTGTTGAATTGCAATCCATAAGTCATTTCTTACAAAAATATAGCCCGTTAGGCATGATAAATCACTTTACAATCATCTATGATTGTTAGGTCAAATTTTTGAAAAAGGGCAAAATAATGACTTGTTAGACTCTGGTAAATATCCCACCGCACGTTGACTTGAGAATTTAATGAGCGTTTGTTATTCTCTTTAAAAGCTTTGGATCCATAGGTCATTTGAATCTTTAACATGTTTCAAGCATACATATCCATTTTTAAAACATGTGTAGAAAAAAACTCCTTCATGTAAAATTCCAAGCTATTATTGTTGGACAAGTGGAATTTCGCAAACTTGGATAAAAAAATGTTTGTGTTCATTTGTGGTGGGTGAAAAAATTTTCTTTATTGACATTAGTTATTGTTTTAAATTTTTTCCACACATCAACTATAAATTTTTTATTTTGAAGTGATCTATTTGCCTTTTTTGTTTACGGATTGAAGGGAGAGCAAAAACTCAAAGTTCTGATTTAAGAAAAATGTGTACATCTAAATTGGAAATGGACCATGCACAAATGTAGAGAGAGATAATACCAAAGAGTGTCTGTAATTTTTAGGAATCGTAAGCACTTTTTCGTTTTTATATCTAAGGTTGTGCAATTGTCGAGAAAAGGGGGAGGCTGGGGATTTTTAACTGAGTGTTGACTTGCAATCCATAAGTCATTTCTTACAAAAATATAGCCCGTTACGCATGACAAATCACTTTACAATCATCTATAATTGTTAGGTATACTTTTTGAAAATGGTCACAATAATCGCTTGTTTGACTCGGGCAAATACCCACCACACGTTCACTTGAGAATTTAATGAGTGTTTTTTATTCTCTTTAAAAGCTTTGGATCCATAGATCATTTGAATCTTCAACATGTTTCTAGCATGCATATCCATTTTTAAACCATGTGTAGAAAAAATCTCCTTCATGTAAAATTTCAAGATATTAGTGTTGGAGTAGAGGAATTTCACAAACTTGGATAACAAAACTTTTTTGTTCATTTGTGGGGTGTGAATAAATTTTCTTTATTTACTTTTTTTATGGTTTTTAATTTTTTCCGTACATCAACAATAAAATTTTCATTTTGTTGTGATCTATTTGCCTTTTTTGTTTACGGGATGAAGGGAGAGCGAAAAACTCAAAGTTTTGATTTAAGAAAAAGTGTACTTCTAAAATGGAAATGCACAATGCAAAAATGTAGAGATAGATAATTCCAAAGAGTGTCTGCAATTTTTAGGGATTGTAAGCGTTTTTCCATTTTTGTATCTCAGGTTTGGCAATTGACGGGAAAAGGGGGTGGCGGGCGATTTTTTACTGAGTGTTGAGTCCCAATCCAAAAGTCTTTTCTTACAAAAATATAGCCCGTTACGCTTGACAAATCACTTTACAATCATCTATGATTTTTAGGTCGAATTTTTGAAAATGGGCACAATAATGGCTTCTTTGACTCAGGCAAATATCCCACCAAACGTTGACTTGAGAATTTAATGAGCATTTGTTGTTCTCTTTAAAAGCTTTGGATCCATAGGTCATTTGAATCTTTAACTTGTTTCTAGCATGCACATCCATTTTTAAAATATGTGTAGAAAAAATGTCCTTCATGTAAAATTTTAAGATATTAGTGTTGGACTAGAGGAATTTTCCAAACTTGGATAACAAAACTTTTGTGTTCATTCGTGGTGTGTGAATAAATTTTCTTTATTTACTTTTTTATGAGTTAAATTTTTTTCCGTACAGCAACAATAAAATTTTCATTTTGTTGTGATCTATTTGCCTTTTTTGTTTACGGGATGAAGGGAGAGCAAAACACTAAAAGTTTTGATTTAAGAAAAAACTGTACATCTAAAATGGAAAAGCACAATGCAAAAATGTAGAGAGAGATAATTCCAAAGAGTGTATGTATTTTTTAGGTATTGTAAGCTCTTTTTAGTTTTTATATCTCAAGTTTTGCAATCGTCGGGAAAAGGGGGTGGTGGGGGGATTTTTAACTGAATGTTGAATTGCAATCCATAAGTCATTTCTTACAAAAATATAGCCCGTTACACATGATAAATCACTTTACAATCATCTATGATTGTTAGGTCAAATTTTTGAAAATGGGCAAAATAAAGACTTGTTAAACTCGGGTAAATATCCAACCGCATGTTCACTCAAGAATTTAAGGAGCGTTTGTTACTCTCTTTAAAATCTATGGATCCATAGGTCATTTGAATCTTTAACATGTTTCAAGCATGCATATCCATTTTTTAAAACATGTGTAGAAAAAATCTCCTTCATGTAAAATTCCAAGCTATTAGGGTTGGACAAGTGGAATTTTCCAAACTTGGATAACAAAACTTTTGTGTTCATTTGTGGTGGGTGAATAAATTTTCTTTATTGATATTAGTTATTGTTTTAAATTTTTTCCACACATCAACTATAAAATTTTTATTTTGTTGTGATCTATTTGCCTTTTTTGTTTACTGGATGAAGGGAGAGCGAAAATTCAAAGTTCTAATTTAAGAAAAAAGTGTACATCTAAAATGGAAATGCACAATGCATTAATATAGAGAGAGATAATTCCAAAGAGTGTCTGTAATTTTTATGGATCGTAAGCACTTTTTCGTTTTTCTATCTAAGGTTGTGCAATCGTCGGGAAAATGGGGAGGCGGGGTTTTTTAACTGAGGGTTGACTTCCAATCCATAAGTCATTTCTTACAAAAATATAGCCCGTTAAGCATGAAAAATCACTTTACAGTCATCCCTCATTGTTAGGACAACTTATTGAAAATGGGCACAATAATGGCTTGTTTGACTCGGGCAAATATCCCACCGCACATTCACTTGAGAATTTAATGAGCGGTTTTTATTCTCTTTAAAAGCTTTGGATCCATAGGTCATTTGAATCTTTAACATCTTCCAAGCATACATATCCATTTTTAAAACATATGTAGAAAAAATCTCCTTCATGTAAAATTCCAAGATATTAGTGTTGGAGTAGTGGAATTTCCCAAACTTGGATAATAAAACTTTTGTGTTCTTTTGTGGGGTGCGAATAAATTTTCTTTATTTAATTTTTTTTTGGTTTTAAATTTTTTCCGTACATCAGCCATAAAATTTTTATTTTGTTGTGATCTATTTGCCATTTTTGTTTACGGAATGAAGGGAGAGCGAAAAACTCAATTTTTTGATTGAAGAAAAAGTGTACTTCTAAAATGGAAATGCACAATGCAAAAATGTAGAGAGAGATAATTCCAAAGAGTATCTGTAATTTTTAGGGATTGTAAGCAGTTTTCCATTTTTGTATCTCAGGTTTAGCAATCGACGGGAAAAGGGGGTGGTGGGCGATTTTTAACTGAGTTATGACTCCCAATCCAAAAGTTATTTCTTACAAAAATATAGCCCGTTATGCATGACAAATAACTTTACAATCATCTATGATTGTTAGGTCAACTTTTTGAAAATGGGCACAATAATGGCTTGTTTGACTCAGGCAAATATCCCACCGCACGTTCACTTGAGAACTTAATGAGCGTTTGTTATTCTCTTTAAAAGTTTTGGATCCATAGGTCATTTGAATCTTTAACATGTTTCTAGCATGCATATCAATTTTTAAAACATGTTTAGAAAATATGTCCTTCATGTAAAATTCCAAGATATTAGTGTTGGACTAGAGGAATTTCCCAAACTTGGATAACAAAACTTTTGTGTTCATTTTTGGTGTGTAAATAAATTTTCTTTATTTAATTTTTTATGGTTTAAATTTTTTTCTCTACATCAACAATAAAATTTTCATTTTGTTGTGATCTATTTGCCTTTTTTGTTTACGTGATGAAGGGAGACCGAAAAACTAAAAGTTTTGATTTAAGAAAAAAATGTACATCTAAAATGGAAAAGCACAATGCAAAAATGTAGAGAGAGATAATTCCAAAGAGGATATGTATTTTTTAGGTAGTGTAAGCACTTTTTAGTTTTTATATCTCAAGTTTTGCAATCGTCAGGAAAAGGGGGTGGCGGGGGGATTTTTAACTGAGTGTTGAATTGCAATCCGTAAGTCATTTTTTACAAAAATATAGCCCGTTACGCATGATAAATCCCTTTACAATCATCTATGATTGTTAGGTCAAAATTTTGAAAATGGGCAAAATAAAGACTTGTTAAACTAGGGTAAATATCCAATCGCACGTTCACTCAAGAATTTAAGGAGCGTTTGTTATTCTCTTTAAAAGCTTTGGATCCATAGGTCATTTGAATCTTTAACATGTTTCCAACAAGCATATCCATTTTTAAAACATGTGTAGAAAAAATCTCCTTCATGTAAAATTCCAAGCTATTAGGGTTGGACAAGTGGAATTTCCCAAACTTGGATAACAAAAATTTTGTGTTCATTTGTTGTGGGTGAATAAATTTTCTTTATTGACATTAGTTATTGTTTTAAATTTTTTCCACACATCAACTATAAAATTTTTATTGTGTTGTGATCTATTTACCTTTTTTGTTTACTGGAAGAAGGGAGAGCAAAAATTCGTAGTTCTGATTTAAGAAAAAAGTGTACATCTAAAATGGAAATGCAAAATGCACTAATGTAGAGAGAGATAATTCCAAAGAGTGTCTGTAATTTTTATGGATCGTAAGCACTTTTTCATTTTTATATCTAAGGTTGTGCAATCGTCGGGAAAATGGGGAGGCGGGGGATTTTTAACTGAGGGTTGACTTCCAATCCATAAGTCATTTCTTACAAAAATTTAGCCCGTTACGCATGAAAAATTACTTTACAATCATCCATCATTGTTAGGTCAACTTATTGAAAATGGGCACAATAATGGCTTGTTTGACTCGGGTAAATATCCCCCCGCACGTTCACTTGAGAATTTAATGAGCGGTTGTTATTCTCTTTCAAAGCTTTGGATCCATAGGTCATTTGAATCTTTAACATCTTCCTAGCATGCATATCCATTTTTAAAACATATGTAGAAAAAATCTCCTTCATGTAAAATTCCGAGATATTAGTGTTGGAGTAGTGGA
This sequence comes from Aristolochia californica, assembly GCF_029961685.1. Lineage (NCBI taxonomy): Eukaryota > Viridiplantae > Streptophyta > Magnoliopsida > Piperales > Aristolochiaceae > Aristolochia > Aristolochia californica. The sequence continues at coordinate 17,105,843 of NW_027182268.1, forward strand.
ATTTCCCAAACTTGGATAACAAATCTTTTGTGTTCATTTGTGGTGTGTGAATAAATTTTTTTTATTTAATTTTTTTATGGTTTTAAGTTTTTTCCATACATCAGCCATAAAATTTTTATTTTGTGTTGATCTATTTGCCTTTTTTGTATATGGGATGAAGGGAGAGCGAAAAACTCAAAGTTTTGATTTAAGAAAAAGTGTACTTCTAAAATTGAAATGCACAATGGAAAAATGTAGAGAGAGATAATTCCAATGAGTGCCTGTAATTTTTAGGGATTGTAAGCACTTTTCCATTTTTGTATCTCAGGTTTTGCAATCGACGGGAAAAGGGTGTGGCGGGCGATTTTTAACTGAGTGTTGACTCCCAATCCAAAACTCATTTCTTACAAAAATGTAGCCCGTTACGCATGAAAAATCACTTTACAATCATCTATGATTGTTAGGTCTACTTTTTGAAAATGGGCACAATACTGGCTTGTTTGACTCGGGCAAATATCCCACCGCACTTTCACTTGAGAATTTAATGAGCGTTTTTTTTTCTCTTTAAAAGCTTTGGATACATAGGTCATTTGAATCTTTAACATGTTTCCAGCATGCATATCCATTTTTAAAACATGTGTAGAAAATATGTCCTTCATGTAAAATTCCAAGATATTAGTGTTGGACTAGAGGAATTTCCCAAACTTGGATAACAAAACTTTTGTGTTCATTTGTGGTGTGTGAATAAATTTTCTTTATTTACCTTTTTATGGTTTAAATTTTTTTCCGTACATCAACAATAAAATTTTCATTTTGTTGTGATCTATTTGCCTTTTTTGTTTACGGGATGAAGGGAGAGCGAAAATTCAAAGTTCTGATTTAAGAAAAAAGTGTACATCTAAAATGGAAATGCACAATGCACTAATGTAGAGAGAGATAATTCCAAAGAGTGTTTGTAATTTTTATGGATCGTAAGCACTTTTTCGTTTTTATATCTAAGGTTTTGCAATAGTCGGGAAAAGGAGGGGGCGGGGGATTTTGAACTGAGGGTTGACTTCCAATCCATAAGTCACTTCTTACAAAAATATAGCCTGTTACGCATGAAAAATCACTTTACAATCATCCATCATTTTTATATATAAGGTTTTGCAATCGTCGAGAAAAGATGGAGGCGGGGGATTTTTAACTGAGTGATGATTTCCAATCCATAATTCATTTCTTACAAAAATATAGCCCATTACGCATGATAAATCACTTAACAACCATCTATCATTATTAGCTCAAGTTTTTGAAAATGGGCACAATAATGGCTTGTTTGACTCGGGCAAATATCCCACCGCACGTTCACTTGAGAATTTAATGAGCGTTTGTTATTCTCTTTAAAAGCTCTGGATCCATAGGTCATTTGAATCTTTAACTTGTTTCTAGCATGCATATCCATTTTTAAAACATGTGTAGAAAAAATCTCCTTCATGTAAATTTCCAAGGTATTAGTGTTGGACTAGTGGAATTTCCAAAACATGGATAATAAAACTTTTGTGTTCATTTGTGGTGCATGAATAAATTTTATTCATTTATTTTTTTTATTGTTTTAAATTTTTTCCGTACATCAACACAAAAATTTTCAATTTGTTGTGATCTATTTGCCTTTTTTGTTTACAAGATGAAGGGAGAGTGAAAAACTCAAAGTTTTGATTTTAGAAAAAAGTGTACATCTAAAATGGAAATGCACAATGCACAAATGTGGAGAGAGATAATTCCAAAGAGTGTCTGTAATTGTTAGGGATTGTAAGCACTTTTTCGTTTTTATATCTCAGGTTTTGCAATCGTCGGGAAAAGGGGGAGGCAGGGGATTTTTAATTGAGTGTTGACTCCCAATCCAAAAGTCATTTCTTACAAAAAATAGCCTGTTATACATGATAGATCACTTTACAATCATCTATGATTGTTATGTCTGCTTTTTCTAAATGGGCAAAATAATGGAATGTTTGACTCGGGTAAATATCCCACCGTAAGTTCACTTGAGAATTTAATGAGCGTTTGTTATTCTCTTTAAAAGCTTTGCATCAACTATAAAATTATCATTTTGTTGTGAGCTTTTTGCCTTTTTTGTTTTCGGGATGAAGTGAGAGCGAAAACTCAAAGTTTTGATTTAAGAAAAAAGTGTACATCTAAAATGGAAAACCAAAATGCACAAATGTAGAGAGAGATAATTCCAAAGAGTTTCTGTATTTTTTAGGGATTGTAAGCTCTTTCTAATTTTTATATCTCAGGTTTGGCAATCGTCGGGAAAACGTGGTGGCGGAGGATTTTTAACTGAGTATTGAATTGCAAACCATAAGTCATTTTTTACAAAAATATAGCCCGTTCGGCATGATAAATCACTTTACAATCATTTAGGATTGTTAGGTCAAATTTTTGAAAATGGGAAAAATAATGACTTGTTAGACTCGGGTAAATATCCACCCGCACGTTCACTTGAGAATTTAATGAGCGTTTGTTATTCTCTTTAAAAGCTTTGGATCCATAGGTCATTTGAATCTTTAACATGTTTCAAGCATGCATATCGATTTTGAAAATATGTGTAGAAAAAATCTCCTTTATGTAAAATTCCAAGCTATTAGGGTTGGACAAGTGGAATTTCCCAAACTTGGATAAAAAAACCTTTGTGTTCATTTGTGGTGTGTGAATAAATTTTCTTTATTGACATTAGTTATTGTTTTAAATTTTTTCCACACATCAACTATAAAATTTTTATTTTGTTGTGATCTATTTGCCTTTTTTGTTTACGGGTTGAAGGGAGAGAAAAAACTCAAAGTTCTGATTTAAGAAAAAAGTGTACATCTAAAATGGAAATGCACAATGCACAAATGTAGAGAGAGATAATTCCAAAGAGTGTCTGTAATTTTTAGGGACCGTAAGCACTTTTTCATTTTTATATCTAAGGTTGTGCAATCGTCGGGAAAAGGGGAAGGTGGGGGATTTTTAACTGAGTGTTGAATTCCAATCAATAAGTCATTTCTTTCAAAAATATAGCCCGTTATGCATGAAAAATCACTTTACAATCATCTATGATTGTTAGGTATACTTTTTGAAAATGGGCACAATAATGACTTGTTTGACTCTGGCAAATATCCCACCGCACGTTCACTTGAGAATTTAATAAGCATTTGTTATTCGCTTTAAAAGCTTTGGATCCATAGGTCATTTGAATCTTTAACATGTTTCTAGCATGCATATCCATTTTTAAAAAATGTGTTGAAAAAATCTCCTTCTTGTAAAATTCCAAGATATTAGAGTTGGACTAGTGGAATTTCCCATACTTGGATAACAAAACTTTTCTGTTCATTGGTATTGTCTGAATAAATTTTCTTTATTTACATTAGTTATTGTTTTAAATTTTTTCCATACATCAACTACAAAATTTTCATTTTGTTGTGAGCTTTTTGCCTTTTATGTTTACGGGATGAAGGTAGAGCGAAAGCTCTACGTTTTGATTTAAGAAAAAAGTGTACATCTAAAATTGAAAAGCACAATGCAAAAATTTAGACAGAGATAATTCAAAAGATTGTCTATATTTTTTAGGTATTGTAAGCTCTTTATAGTTTCTTTATCTCAAGTTTTGCGATCATCGGGAAACGGAGGTGGCGGGGGATTTTTAACTGAGTGTTGAATTGCAATCCATAAGTCTTTTCTTACAAAAATATAGCCCTTTACGCAAGGGAAATCACTTTTCAATCATCAATGATTGTTAGGGCAAATTTTTGAAAATGGGCAAAATAATGACTTGTTAGACTCGGGTAAATATCCCACCACACGTTCACTCTAGAATTTAATGAGCGTTTGTTATTCTCTTTAAAAGCTTTGGATCCACAGGTCATTTGAATCTTTAACAAGTTTCAAGCACGCATATCCATTTTTAAAACATGTGTAGAATAAATCTCCTTCATGTAAAATTCCAAGCTATTAGGGTTGGTTATGTGGAATTTCCCAAACTTGGATAACACAAATTTTGTGTTCATTTGTGGTGTGTGAATAAATTTTCTTTATTGACATTAGTTATTGTTTTAAATATTTTCCACACATCAACTTTAAAATTTTTATTTTGTTGTGATCTATTTGCCTTTTTTGTTTACGTGATGAAGGTAGAGTGAAAACTCAAAGTTCTAATTTAATAAAAAAACTATACATCTAAAATGGAAATGCACAATGTACAAATGTAGAGAAAGATAATTCCAAAGAGTGTCTGTAATTTGTAGGTATCGTAAGAAGTTTTTCGTTTTTTTATCTAAGGTTTTGAAATCGTCGAGAAAAGGGGGAGGCGGGGGATTTTTAACTGAGTGTTGACTTCCAATCCATAAGCCATTTCATTCAAAAATATAGCCCGTTACGCATGACAAATCCCTTTGCAATCATCTATCATTGTTAAGTCAACTTTTTGAAAATGGGCACAATAATGGCTTGTTTGACTCTGGCAAATAACCCACCGCACGTTCACTTGAGAATTTAATGAGCGGTTGTTATTCTCTTTAAAAGCATTGGATACATAGGTCATTTTAATCTTTAACATGTTTCTTGCATGCATATCCATTTTTAAAACATGTGTAGAAAAAATCTCCTTCATGTAAAATTCCAAGATATTAGTGTTGGACTAGTGGAATTTCCCAAACTTGGATAACAAAACTTTTTTGTTCATTTGTGGTGTGTGAATAAATTTTATTTATTTAATTTTTTTATTGTTTTAAATTTTTTATGTACATCAACTATAAAATTTTCATTTTGTTGTGATCTATTTGCCTTTTTTGTTTACGGGATGAAGGGAGAGCGAAAAACTCGAAGTTTTGATTTAAGAAAAAATTTTACATCTAAAAATGAAATGCACAATGCACAAATGTAGAGAGAGATAATTCCAAAGAGTGTCTGTAATTTTTAGGGATGGTAAGCACTTTTCCATTTTTATATCTCAGGTTTTGCAATCGTCTGGAAACGGGAGAGGCGGGCGATTTTTAATTGAGTGTTGACTCCCAATCTAAAAGTCATTTCTTACAAAAATATAGCCCGTTACGCAGGATAAATCACTTTACAATCATCTATGATTTTTATGTCTGCTTTTTGCAAATGGGTAAAATAATGGATTGTTTGACTCGGGTAAAATACACACCAAAACTTCACTTGAGAATTTAATGAGCGTTTGTTATTCTCTTTAAAAGTTTTCCATCCATAGCTCATTTGCATCTTTAGCATGTTTCAAACATGAATATCCATTTTTAAAACATGTCTAGAAATAATCTATTTCTTGTAAAACTCCAAGCTATTAGGGTTAAAGTAGTGGAATTTTCCAAACTTGGATAACAAAACTTTTGTGTTGTGTATATAAATTTTCTTTATTTACATTCGTTATTGTTTTAAATCTTTTCCATACATCAACTATAAAATTTTCATTTTGTTGTGAGCTTTTTGCCTTTTATGTTTTCGGGATGAAGGGAGAGAGAAAACTCAAAGTTTTGATTTAAGAAAAAAGTGTACATATAAAATGGAAAAACACAATGCACAAATGTAGGGAGAGATAATTCCAAAGAGTGTCTGTATTTTTTAGGTATTGTAAGCACTTTTATATTTGTATATGTCAGTTTTGCAATCGTCGGGAAAACGGGGTGGTCGGGGATTTTTAACTGAGTGTTGAATTGCAATCCATAAGTATTTCCTTAAAAAAATATAGCCCGTTATGCATGATAAATCACTTTACCATCATCTATAATGGTTAGGTCAAATTTTTAAAAATGGGCAAAATAATGACTTGTTAGACTCAGGAATATATCCCACCGCACGTTCACTTGAGAATTTAATGAGTGTTTGTTATTCTCTTTAAAAGCTTTGGATCCATAGGTCATTTGAATCTTTAACATGTTTCAACCTTGCATATCCATTTTTAAAACATGTGTACAAAAAATCACCTTCATGTAAAATTCCAAGCTAGTCGGGTTGGACAAGTGGAATTTCCCACATTTGGATAAAAATACTTTGGTGTTCATTTGTGGTGTGTGAATCAATTTTCCTTATTGACATTAGTTATTGTTTAAATTTTTTCCACACATTACGTATAAAATTTTTATTTTGTTGTGATCTATTTTCTTTTTTTGTTTACGGGATGAAGGGAGAGCGAAAAACTCGAAGTTTTGATTTAAGAAAAAATTTTACATCTAAAAATGAAATGCACAATGCACAAATGTAGAGACAGATAATTCCAAAGAGTGTCTGTAATTTTTAGGGATTGTAAGTACTTTTCCATTTTTATATTTCAGGTTTTGCAATCGTCGGGAAACGGGGGAGGCGGGCGATTTTTAATTGACTGTTGACTCCTAATCCAAAAGTCATTTCTTACCAAAATATTGCCCGTTACTCATGATAAATCACTTTACAATCATCTATGATTGTTATGTTTGCCTTTTGAAAATGGGCAAAATAATGGCATGTTTGACTCGGGTAAATATCCCACTGCAAGTTAACTTGAGAAACTTGAGAATTTAATGAGCATTTGTTATTATCTTTAAAAGCTTTACATCCACAGATCATTTGAATCTTTAACATGTTTCTAGCATGCACATCCATTTTTAAAACATGTGTAGAAAAAATCTTACTTGTAAAATTCCAAGCTATTAGGGTTCAACTAGTGGAATTTTCCAAACTTGGATAGGAAAACTTTTGTGTTCATTTGGGTTGTGTGAATAAATTTTCTTTATTTACATTAGTTATTGCTTGAAATTTTTTCTATACATCAACTATAAAATTTTCATTATGTTGTGAGCTTTTTACCTTTTTTGTTTTCGGGATGAAGTGAGAGCGAAAACTCAAAGTTTTGATTTAAGAAAAAAGTGTACATCTAAAATGGAAAAGCAATATGCACAAATGTAGAGAGAGATAATTCCAAAGAGTGTCTGAATTTTTTAGGGATTGTAAAGTCTTTTTAATTTTTATATCTCAGATTTTTCAATCGTTGGGAAAAGGGGGTGGTGGAGGATTTTTAACTGAGTGTTGAATTGCAATCCATAAGTCATTTCTTAAAAAAATATAGCCCGATACGCATGAAAAATCACATTACAATCATCTATGATTGTTAGGTATACTTTTTGAAAATGGGCAAACTAATGGCTTGTTTGACTCGAGCAAATATCCCACCGCACATTCACTTCAGAATTTAATGAGCGTTTGTTAATCTCTTTAAAATCTTTGGATCCATAGATCATTTGAATGTTGAACATGTTTCTAGGATTCTTATCCATTTTTAAAACATGTGTAGAAAAAATTTCCTTCGTGTAAAATTCCAAGAAATTAGTGTTGGACTAGTGGAATTTCCCAAACTTGGATAACAAAACATGTGTACATTTCTGGTGTGTGAATAAATTTTCTTAATTTAATTTTTTTATTGTTTAAAATTTTTTCCGTACATAAACAATAAAATTTTCATTTTGTTGTGATCTATTTGCCTTTTTTGTTTACGGGATGAAGGGAGAGCGAAAAACTCGATGTTTTATTTAAGAAAAAAGTGTACACCTAAAATAGAAATGCACAATGCACAAATGTAGAGAGAGCTAATTCCAAAGAGTGTTTGTAATTTTTAGGGATTGTAAGCACTTTTTCGTTTTTATATCTCAGGTTTTGCAATCGTTGGGAAAAGGGAGAGGCGGGGGATTTTTAATTGAGTGTTAACTCCCAATCCAAAAGTCATTTCTTACAAAAAATATAGCCCGTTACGCTTGATAAATCAATTTACAATCATCTATGATTGTTATGTGAGCTTTTTTTTCAAATGGGCAAAATAATGGATTGTTTGACTCGGGTAAATATCCCACCAATAGTTCACTTGAGAATTTGAAGAGCGTTTTTTATTCTCTTTAAAAGCTTTGCATCCATAGCTCATTTGCATCTTTAACATGTTTCAAACATGCATATCCATTTTTAAAACATGTGTAGAATAAATCTCTTTCTTGTAAAATTCCAAGCTATTAGGGTTAAACTAGTGGAATTTCCCAAATTTGGATAACAAAACTTTTGTGTTCATTTGTGTTGTGTGAAAAGAATTTCTTTATTTACATTTGTAATTTTTTTAAATTTTTTCCATACATCAACTATAAAATTTTCATTTTGTTGTGAGCTTTTTTCCTTTTTTGTTTTTGGGATGAAGGGAGAGTGAAAACTCGAAGTTTTGAATTAAGAAAAAAGTGTACATCTAAAATGGAAAAGCACAATGCACAAATATAGATAGAGATAATTCCAAAGAGTGTCTGTATTTTTTAGGGATTGTAAACTCTTTTTAGTTTTTATATCATAGGTTTTTTGATCGTCAGGAAAAGGGGGTGGGGGGGGGGGGGGGGGGGGGGGGGGGGGGATTTTTAACTTTGTGTTGAATTGCAATCCATAAGTCATTTCTTACAAAAATATAGCCCGTTACGCATGATAAATCACTTTACAATCATCTATGATCGTTAGGTCAAATTTTTGAAAATGGGCAAAATAATGACTTGTTAGACTCAGGTAAATATCCCACCGTACGTTCACATGAGAATTTAATGAGCGTTTGTTATTATCTTTAAAAGCATTGGATCAATAGGTCATTTGAATCTTTAACATGTTTTAACCATGCATATCCATTTTTAAAATATGTGTAGAAAAAATCTACTTCATGTAAAATTCCAAGCTATTAAGGTTGGACTAGTGCAATTTCCCAAACTTGGATAAGAAAACTTTTGTGTTCATTTGTGGTGTGTGAATAAATTTTCTTTATTGACATTAGTTATTGTATTAAATTTTTTCCACACATCAACTATAAAATTTTTATTTTGTGTTGATCTATTTGCCTTTTTTGTTTACGGGATGAAGGGAGAGCGAAAACGGAAAGTTCTGATTTAAGAAAAAAGTGTATATCTAAAATGGCGATGCACACTGCACAAATGTTGAGAGAGATAATTCCAAAGAGTGTCTGTAATTTTTAGGGATCGTAAGCAATTTTGTGTTTTATATCTACGGTTTTGCAATCATCCAGAAGAGGGGCAGGCGGGGGATTTTTAACTGAGTGATGGCTTCCAATCGATAAGTGATTTCTTTCAAAAATATAGCCCGTTACGCATGACAAATCACTTTACAATCATCTATGATTGTTAGGTCAAATTTTTGAAAATTGGCAAAATAATGGCTTGTTTGACTCGGGAAAATATCCCACCGAATGTTCACTTGAGAATTTAATGAGCGTTTGTTATTCTCTTTAAAAGCTTTGATCCATAGATCATTTGAATCTTTAAGATGTTTCTAGCATGCATATCAATTTTTAAAACATGTGTAGAAAAAATCTCCTTCGTGTAAAATTCCAAGATATTAGTGTTGGACTAGTGGAATTTCCCAAACTTTGATAACAAAACTTTTTTGTTCATTTGTGGTGTGTGAATAAATTTTCTTAATTAACTTTTTTTATTGTTTTAAATTTTTTCCGTACATCAACAATAAAATTTTCATTTTGTTGTGATCTATTAGCCTTTTTTGTTTATGGGATGAAGGTAGAGCGAAAAACTCAAAGTTTTGATTTAAGAAAAAAGTGTACATCTAAAACAGAAATGCACAATGCACAAATGTAGAGAGAGATGATTCGACAGAGTGTCTGTAATTTTTAGAAATTGTAAGCACTTTTTTGCTTTTATATCTCAATTTTTGCAAACGTCGGGAAAATGGGGAGGCGGGGGATTTTTTACTGAGGGTTGACTTCCAATCCAATAGTTATTTCTTATAAAAATATAGCCTGTTACGCATGATAAATCACTTTACAATCATCTATGATTATTATCTAAGTTTTTTGCAAATGGGCAAAATAATGGACTGTTTGACTCGGGAAAATATCCCACTGCAAGTTCACTTTAGAATTTAGTGAGCTTTTGTTATTCTCTTTAAAAGCTTTGCATCCATAGCTCATTTGCATCTTTAACATGTTTCAAACATGCATATCTATTTTTAAAACATGTGTAGAAGAAATCTCTTTCTTGTAAAATTCCAAGCTATTAGGGTTAAACTAGTGGAATTTCCCAAACTTGGATAACAAAACTTTTGTGTTCATTTATGTGTGTGAATAAATTTTCTTTATTTACTTTTTTATTTTTTTAAATTTTTTCCTAACATCAATGATAAAATTTTCATTTTGTTATGATCTATTTGCCTTTTTAATTTACAGGATGAAGGGAGCGCGAAAAACTCAAAGTTTTGATTTAAGAAAAAAGTGTACATCTAAACTGGAAATGCACAATGCACAAATGTAGAGAGAGATAATTCCAAAGTGTGTCTGTAATTTTTAGGGATTGTAAGCACTTTTTTGTTTTTATATCTCAGTTTTTGCAATCGTCGGGAAAAGGAGGAGGCGAGGGATTTTTAACTGGGTGTTGATTACCAATCCAAAAGTTATTTCTTACAAAAATATAGCCAGTTACGCATGATAAATCACTTTAAAATCATCTATGTTTGTTATGTCAGATTTTTGCAAATGGGCAAAATAATGGATTGTTTGACTCGGGTAAATATCCCACCGCAAGTTCTCTTGAGAATTTAATGAGCGTTTGTTATTCTCTTTAAAAGCATTGGATCAATAGGTCATTTGAATCTTTAACATGTTTCAACCATGCATATCCATTTTTAAAATATGTGTAGAAAAAATCTCCTTCATGTAAAATTCCAAGCTATTAAGGTTGGACTAGTGCAATTTCCCAAACTTGGATAACAAAACTTTTGTGTTCATTTGTAGTGTGTGAATAAATTTTCTTTATGGACATTAGTTATTGTTTTAAATTTTTTCCACACATCAACTATAAATTTTTTATTTTGTGTTGGTCTATTTGCCTTTTTTGTTTACGGATGAAGGGATAGCGAAAACTCAAAGTTGTGATTTATGAAAAAAGTGTACATCTAAAATGGCGATGCACACTACACAAATGTTGAGAGAGATAATTCCAAAGATTGTCCGTAATTTTTAGGGATCGTAAGCAATTTTTTTTTTTTTCTAAGGTTTTGCAGTCGTCGGGAAGAGGGGCTGGCGGGGAATTTAATGTGCATTTGTTATTCTCTTTAAAAGCTTTGGATACATAGATCCTTTGAACCTTTAACATGTTTCTAGCATGCATATAAAATTTAAAACCATGTGAAGAAAAAATCTCCTTCATGTAAAATTCAAAGATATTAGTGTTGGACTAGTGGAATTTCCAAAACATGGATAACAAAAATTTCGTGTTCATTTGTGGTGTGTGAATAAATTTTCTTAATTTACTTTTTTTATTGTTTTAAATTTTTTCCGTACATCAACAATAAAATTTTCATTTTGTTGTGATCTATTAGCCTTTTTTGTTTACCGGATGACGGTAGAGTTTAAGAAAAAAGTGTACATCTAAAATGGAAATGCACAATGCAAATGTAGAGAGAGATAATTCCATAGAGTGTCTATAATTTTAAGGGATTTTAAGCACTTTTTCGTTTTATATCTCAGGTTTTGCAATCGTCGGGAAAAGGGGGAGGCGAGGGATTTTTAACTGGGTGTTGATTACCAATCCAAAAGTCATTTCTTACAAAAATATAGCCCGTTACGCATGATAAATCACTTTAAAATCATCTATGTTTGTTATGTCAGATTTTTGCAAATAGGCAAAATAATGGATTGTTTGACTCGGGTAAATATCCCACCGCAAGTTCACTTGACAATTTAATGATCGTTTGTTATTATCTTTTAAAACTTTGCATCCAAAGCTCATTTGCATCTTTAACATGTTTCAAACATGCATATCCATTTTTAAAACGTGTAGAAGAAATCTCTTTCATGTAAAATTCCGAGCTATTAGGGTTAAACTACTGGAATTTCCCAAACTTGGATAACAAAACTTTTGTGTTCATTTGTGTTGTGTGAATAAATTTTCTTTATTTACATTAGATATTGTTTTAATTTTTTTCAATACATCAACTATAAAATTTTCATTTTGTTGTGAGCTTTTTGCCTTTTTTGTTTTCGGGATGAGGGAGAGCGAAAACTCAAAGTTTTGATTTAAGAAAAAAGTCTACATCTCAAATGGAAATGCAATATGCACAAATGTAGAGAGAGATAATTCCAAAGAGTGTCTGTATTTTTTAGGGATTGTAAAGTCTTTTTAATTTTTATATCACATGTTTTACAATCATCGGGAAAAGGGGGTGGCGGAGGATTTTTAACTGAGTGTTGAATTGCAATCCATAAGTCATTTGCTATGTGAGCTTTTTTTTGAAATGGGCAAAATAATGGATTGTTTGACTCGGGTAAATATCCCACCGCAAGTTCACTTGAGAATTTAATGAGCGTTTGTTATTCTCTTTAAAAGCTTTGCATACATAGCTCATTTGCATCTTTAACATGTTTCAAACATGCATATCCATTTTTAAAACATGTGTAGAAGAAATCTCTTTCTTGTAAAATTCCAAGCTATTAGGGTTAAACTAGCGGAATTTCCCAAACTTGGATAAAAAAAATTTTGTGTTCATTTGTGTTGGGTGAAAAAAAAATTTTTATTTACATTTGTAATTGTTTTAAATTTTTTTCATACATCAACTATAAAATTTCCATTTTGTTGTGAGTTTTTTTCCTTTTTTGTTTTCGGGATGAAGGGAGAGTGAAAACTCCAAGTTTTGAATTAAGAAAAAAGTGTACATCTAAAATGGAAAAGCACAATGCAAAAATGTAGAGAGAGATATCATAGGTTTTTAGGTATTTTTATGGATTGTAAGCTCTTTTTAGTTTTTATATCATAGGTTTTGCAATCGTCGGGAAAAGGGGGTGGGGGGGGGGGGGGGGGGGGGTGGGGGGATTTTTAACTGAGTGTTGAATTGCAATCCATAAGTCATTTCTTACAAAAATATAGCCTGTTACGCATGATAAATCACTTTACAATCATCTATGATTGTTAGGTCAAATTTTTGAAAATGGGCAAAATAATGACTTGTTAGACTCGGGTAAATATCCCACCGTACGTTCACTTCAGAATTTTATGAGTGTTTGTTATTCTCTTTAAAATCTTTGGATCAATACGTCATTTGAATCTTTAACATGTTTCAACAATGCGTATCCATTTTTAAAACACGTGTAGAAAAAATCTCCTTCATGTAAAATTCCAAGGTATTAGGGTAGGACTTGTGCAATTTCCCAAACTTGGATAACAAAACTTTAGTGTTCATTTGTGGTGTGTGAATAAATTTTCTTGATTTACTTTTTTTATTGTTTTAAATTTTTTCCGTACATTAACAATAAAATGTTCATTTTGTTGTGATCTCTTAGCCTTTTATGTTTACGGGATGAAGGTAGAGCGAAAAACTCGAAGTTTTGACTTAAGAAAAAATTGTATATCCAAAATAGAAATGCACAATGCACAAATGTAGAGAGAGATAATTCCAGAGAGTATCTATAATTTTTAGGGATTGTAAGCACTTTTCTGCTTTTATATCTCAGTTTTTGCAATCGTCAGGAAAAGGGGAAGGCGGGGGATTTTTTACTGAGTCTTGACTTTCAATCCATAAGTTATTTCTTAAAACAATATAGCCCGTTACGCATGATAAATCACTTTAAAATCATCTATGATTGTTATGTCAGCTTTTTGCAAATGGGCAAAATAATCGATTGTTTGACTCGGGTTAATATCCCACTGCAAGTTCACTTGAGAATTTAATGAGCGTTTGTTATTCTCTTTAAAAGCTTTGCATCCATAGCTCATTTGCATCTTTAACATGTTTCAAACATGCATATCCATTTTTAAAACATGTGTAGAAGAAATCTCTTTCTTGTAAAATTCCAAGCTATTAGGGTTAAACTAGTGGAATTTCCCAAACTTGGAGAACAAACTTTTTTGTTCATTTATGTGTGTGTATAAATTTTCTTTATTTAATTTTTTATTGTTTTAAATTTTTTCCGTACTTCAACGATAAAATTTTCATTTTGTTGTGATCTATTTGCCTTTTTTGTTTATGGAATGAAGGGAGCGCGAAAAACACGAAGTTTTGATTTAAGAAAAAGTGTACTTCTAAAATGAAAATGCACAATGCACAATTGTAGAGAGAGATAATTCCAAAGAGTGTCTGTAATTTTTAGGGATTGTAAGCACTTTTTCGTTTTTATATCTCAGGTTTTGCAATCGTGAGGAAAAGGGGGAGGCGGGGGATTTTTAACTGATTGTTGATTACCAATCCAAAAGTCATTTCTTACAAAAATATAGCCTATTACGCTAGATAAATCACTTTAAAATCATCTATGTTTGTTATGTCAGATTTTTGCAAATGGTCAAAATAATGGATAATTTGACTCGGGTAAATATCCCACCGCAAGTTCACTTGAGAATTTAATGAGCGCTTGTTATTCTCTTTTAAAAGCTTTGCATCCATAGCTCATTTGCATCTTTAACATGTTTCAAACATGTATATCCATTTTTAAAACATGTGTAGAAGAAATCTCTTTCTTGTAAAATTCCAAGCAATTAAGGTTAAACTTTTGTGTTCATTTGGGTTGTGTGAATAAAATTTCTTTATTTACATTAGTTATTGTTTGAAAATTTTTCAATACATCAACTATAAAATTTTCATTTTGTTGTGAGGTTTTTGCCTTTTTTGTTTTCCGGATGAGGGAGAGAGAAAACTCAAAGTTTTGATTTAAGAAAAAAGTGTACATCTAAAATGGAAAAGCAATATGCACAAATGTAGAGAGAGATAATTCCAAAGAGTGTCTGTATTTTTTAAGGATTGTGAAGTCTTTTTAATTTTTATATCTCAGGTTTTGCAATCATCGGGAAAAGGGGGTGGCGGAGGATTTTTAACTGAGTGTTGAATTTCAATCCATAAGTCCTTTCTTACAAAAATATAGCCCGTTACGCATGATAAATCACTTTCCAATCATCTATGATTGTTAGGTCAAATTTTTGAAAATGGGCAAAATAATGATTTGTTAGACTCGGGTAAACATCCCACCGTACGTTCACTTGAGAATTTAATGAGCATTTGTTATTCTCTTTAAAAGCTTTGGATCAATAGGTCATTTAAATTTTTAACATGTTTCAACCATGTATATCCATTTTTAAAACATGTGTAGAAAAAATCTCCTTCGTGTAAAATTCCAAGAAATTAGTGTTGGACTAGTGCAATTTCCCAAACTTGGATAACAAAACTTTTGTGTTCATTTGTGGTGTGTGAATAAATTTTCTTTATTGACATTCGTTATTGTTTTAAATTTTTTCCGCACATCAACTATAAAATTTTTATTTTGTGTTGATCTATTTGCCTTTTTTTTAACGGGATGAAGGGAGAGCGAAAACTCGAAGTTCTGATTTAAGAAAAAAGTGTACAACTAAAATGGCAATGCACAATGCAAACATATTGAGAGAGATAATTCCAAAGAGTGTCTGTAATTTTTAGGGATCGTAAGCAATTTTTTGGTTTTATATCTAAGGTTTGCAATCATTGGGAAGAGGGGCAGGCGGGGCATTTTTAACTGAGTGTTGACTTCGAATCCATAAGTCATTTCTTACAAAACTATAGCCCGTTACGCATGACAAATCACTTTACAATCATCTATGATTGTTAGGTCAACTTTTCGAAAATGGGAAAAATAATGGCTTGTTTGACTCGGGTAAATATCCCACCGTACGTTCACTTGAGAATTTAATGAGCATTTGTTATTCTCTTTAAAAGCTTTGGATCAATAGGTCATTTGAATCTTTAACATGTTTCAACCATGCATATCCATTCTTAAAACATGTGTAGAAAAAATTTCCTTCGTGTAAAATTCCAAACTATTAGGGATGGATTAGTGCAATTTTCCAAACTTGGATAACAAAACTTTTGTGTTCATTTGTGGTGTGTGAATAAATTTTTTTTATTGACATTCGTTATTGTTTTAAATTTTTTCCACACATCAACTATAAAATTTTTATTTTGTGTTGATCTATTTGCCTTTTTTTTTAACGGGATGAAGGGAGAGCGAAAACTCGAAGTTCTGATTTAAGAAAAAAGTGTACAACTAAAATGGCAATGCACAATGCATACATATTCAGAGAGATAATTCCAAAGAGTGTCTGTAATTTTTAGGGATCGTAAGCAATTTTTTGTTTTTATATCTAAGGTTTTGCAATCATCGGGAAGAGGGGCAGGCGGGGGATTTTTAACTGAGTGTTGACTTCCAATCCATAAGTCATTTCTTACAAAAATATAGCCCGTTACGCATGAAAAATCACTTTACAATCATCTATGATTGTTATGTCTACTTTTCGAAAATGGGAAAAATAATGGCTTGTTTGACTCGGGCAAATATCCCACCGCACGTTCACTTGAGAATTTAATGAGCGTTTGTTATTCTCTTTAAAAGCTTTGGATCCATAGATTATTTGAATCTTTAACATGTTTCTAGATTGCATATCAATTTTTAAAACATGTGTAGAAAAAATCTCCTTCGTGTAAAATTCCAAGATATTAGTGTTGGACTAGTGGAATTTCCCAAACTTGGATAACAAAACTTTTGTGTTCATTTGTGGTGTGTGAATAAATTTTCTCAATTTACTTTTTTTATTTTTTTAAAATTTTTCCGTCCATAAACAAGAAAACTTTCATTTTGTTGTGATCTATTACCCTTTTTTTTTTTACGGGATGAAGGTAGAGCGAAAAACTCGAAGTTTTGATTTAAGAAAAAAGTGTACATCTAAAATTGAAATGCCCAATGCACAAATTTTGAGAGAGATAATTCCAAAGAGTGTTTGTAATTTTTAGGGACTGTAAGCACTTTTTTGCTTTTATATCCAGGTTTTGCAATCGTCGGGAAAAAGGGGAGGCGGGGGATTTTTTACTGAGTGTTGACTTCCAATCCATATGTTATTTCTTAAAAAAAATAGCCAGTTCCGCATGATAAATCACTTTACATTCATCTATGATTGCTAAGTTAGCTTTTTGAAAATGGGCAAAATAATTGGCTGTTTGACTCGGGTAAATATCCCACTGCAAGTTCACTTGAGAATTTAATGAGCGTTTGTTATTCTCTTTAAAAGCTTTGCATCCATAGCTCATTTGCATCTTTAACATGTTTCAAACATGCATATCCATTTTTAAAACATGTGTAGAAGAAATCTCTTTCTCGTAAAATTCCAAGCTATTAGGGTTAAACTAGTGGAATTTCCCAAACTTGGATAACAAAACTTTTGTGTTCATTTATGTGTGTGAATAAATTTTCTTTATTTACTTTTTTATTGTTTTAAATTTTTTTCGTACATCAATGATAAAATTTTCATTTTGTTGTGATTTATTTGCCTTTTTTGTTTACGAGATGAAGGGAGCGCGAAAAATTCGAAGTTTTGATTTAAGAAAAAAGTGTACATCTAAAATGGAAATGCACAATGCACAAAAGTAGAGAAAGATAATTCCATAGAGTGTCTGTAATTTTTAGGGATTGTAAGCACTTTTTCGTTTTTATATCTCAGGTTTTGCAATCATTGGAAAAAGGGGAGGCGGGGGATTTTTAACTGAGTGTTGATTACCAATCCGAAAGTCATTTCTTACAAAAATATAGCCCGTTACGCATGATAAATCACTTTAAAATCATCTATGTTTGTTATGTCAAATTTTTGCAAATGGGCAAAATAATGGATTGTTTGACTCGGGTAAATATCCCACCGCAAGTTCACTTGAGAATTTAATGAGCGTTTGTTATTCTCTTTTAAAAGCTTTGAATCCATAGCTCATTTGCAGCTTTAACATGTTTCAAACATGCATATCCATTTTTAAAAGATGTGTAGAAGAAATCTATTTCTTGTAAAATTCCAAGCTATTAGGGTTAAACTAGTGGAATTTCCCAAACTTGGATAACAAAACTTTTGTGTTCATTTGTGTTGTGTGAATAAATTTTCTTTATTTACATTAGTTATTGTTTATAAATTTTTCAATACATCAACTATAAAATTTTCATTTTGTTGTGATCTATTAGCCTTTTTTGTTTACGTGAGGAAGGTAGACCGAAAAACTCAAAGTTTTGATTTAAGAGAAATTGTCTATCTAAAATAGAAATGCACAATACACAAATGTAGAGAGAGATAATTCCAGAGAGTATCTGTAATTTTTAGGGATTGTAAGCACTTTTCTGTTTTTATATCTCAGGTTTTGCAATCGTCAAGAAAAGGGGGAGGCGGGGGACTTTTTACTGAGTGTTGACTTCCATTCCATAAGTTATTTCTTACAAAAATCTAGCCTGTTATGTATGATAAATCACTTTAAAATCATCTATGATTGTTATGTGAGCTTTTTGCAAATGGGCAAAATAATAGACTGTTTGACTCGAGTAAATATCCCACTGCAAGTTCACTTGAGAATTTAATGAGCGTTTGTTATTCTCTTTAAAAGTTTTGCATCCATAGCTCATTTGCATCTTTAACATGCTTCAAACATGCATATCCATTTTTAAAACATGTGTAGAAGAAATCTCTTTCTTGTAAAATTCCAAGCTATTAGGGTTAAACTAGTGGAATTTCCCAAACTTGGAGAACTAACTTTTTTGATCATTTATGTGTGTGAATAAATTTTCTTTATTTAATTTTTTATTGTTTTAAATTTTTTCCGTACATCAACGATAAAATTTTCATTTTGTCGTGATCTGTTTGCCTTTTTTGTTTACCGGATGAAGTGAGCGCGAGAAACTCGAAGTTTTGATTTAAGAAAAAAGTATACATCTAAAATGGAAATGCACAATGCACAAATTTAGAGAGAGATAATTCCAAAGAGTGTCTGTAATTTTAAGGGATTGTAAGCACTTTTTCATTTTTATATCTCAGGATTTGCAATCGTGGGGAAAAAGGGGAGGCAGGGGATTTTTAACTGAGTGTTTATTACCAATCCAAAAGTCATTTCTTACAAAAATATAGTGCATTACGCTTGATAAATCACTTTTAAATCATCTATGTTTGTTATGTCAGATTTTTGCAAAAAGGCATAATTATGGATTGTTTGACTCGGGCAAATATCCCACCGCACGTTCACTTGAGAATTTTATGTGCGTTTGTTATTCTCTTTAAAAGCTTTGGATCCATAGATCATTTGAATCATTAACACTTTTCAAGCATGCATATCAATTTTTAAAACATGTGTAGAAAAAATCTCCTTCGTGTAAAATTCCAAGATATTAGTGTTGGACTGGTGGAATTTCCCAAACTTGGATAACAAAACTTTTGTGTTCATTTGTGGTGTGTGAATAAATTTTCTTAATTTACTTTTTTTATTTTTTTAAATTTTTTGCGTACATCAACAATAAAATGTTCTATTTGTTGGGATCTTGTAGCCTTTTTTGTTTACGGGATGAAGGTAGAGCGAAAAATTCGAAGTTTTGATTTAAGAAAAAAGTGTACAGCTAAAATAGAAATGCACAATGCACAAATGTAGAGAGAGATAATTCCAAAGAGTGTTTGTAATTTTTAGGAATTGTAAGCACTTATTTGCTTTTATATCTCAGTTTTTGCAATCGTCGGGAAAAGGGGGAGGCGGGGGATATTTTACTGAGTGTTGACTTGCAATCCATAAGTCATTTCTTACAAAAATATAGCCCGTTACGCATGATAAATCACATTACTATCATCTATGATTGTTAGGTATACTTTTTTAAAATGGGCAAAATAATGGCTTGTTTGACTCGGGCAAATATCCCACCGCACATTCACTTGATAATATAATGAGCGTTTGTTATTCTCTTTAAAAGCTTTGGATCCATAGATCATTTGAATCTTTAACATGTGTCAAGCATGCATATCCATTTTTAAAACATGTGTAGAAAAAATCTCTTTCGTGTAAAATTCCTAGAAATTAGTGTTGGAGTAGTGGAATTTCCCAAAATTGCATAACAAAACTTTTGTGTTCATTTGTGGTGTGTGAATAAATTTTCTTAATTTATTTCTTTTATTGTTTTAAATTTTTTCCCTACATAAACAATAAAATTTTCATTTTGTTGTGATCTATTTGCCTTTTTTTCTTTCAGGATGAAGGGAGAGTGAAAAAATCATTGTTTTTACTTAAGAAAAAAGTGTACATCTAAAATAGAAATGCACAATGCATAAATGTAGAGAGATAATTCCAAGGAGTGTCTGTAATTTTTAGGGATTGTAAGCACTTTTTTGTTTTTATATCTCAGGTTTTGCAAATGTCGGGAAAGGGGAGAGGCGGGGAATTTTTAGCAGAGTGTCAACTCCCAATCCAAAAGTCATTTCTTACAAAAATATAGCCCGTTACTCTTGATAAATCACTTTACAATCATCTATGATTGTTATGTGAGCTTTTTTTTTCAAATGGGCAAAATAATGGTATGTTTGACTCGGGTAAATATCCCACCGCAAGTTCACTTGAGAATTTAATGAGCGTTTGTTATTCTCTATAAAAGCTTTGCATCCATAGCTCATTTGAAATTTTAACATGTTTCAAACATGCATGTCCATTTTTAAAACATGTGTAGAAGAAATCTCTTTCTTGTAAAATTTCAAGCTATTAGGGTTAAACTAGTGGAATTTCCCAAACTTGGGTAACAAAAATTTTGTGTTCATTTGTGTTGTGTGAATAAATTTTATTTATTTACATTAGTTAATGTTTTAAATTTTTTCAATACATCAACTATAAAATTTTCATTTTGTTGTGAGCTTTTTGCCTTTTTTGTTTTCGGGATGAGGGAGTGCGAAAACTCAAAGTTTTGATTTAAGAAAAAAGTGTACATCTAAAATGGAAAAGCAATATGTGCAAAAGTACAGAGAGATAATTCCAAAGAGTGTCTATATTTTTTAGGGATTGTAAAGTTATTTGAATTTTTATATCTCGGGTTTTGCAATTGTCGGGAAAAGGGGGGTGGCGGAGGATTTTTAACTGAGTTTGAATTGCAATCCATAAGTCATTTCTTACAAAAAATATAGCCCGTTACACATGAAAAATCACATTACAATCATCTATAATTGTTAGGTACACTTTTTGAAAATGGGCAAAATAATGGCTTGTTTGACTCGGGCAAATATCCCACCGCACATTCACTTAAGAATTTAATGAGCGTTTGTTATTCTCTTTAAAAGCTTTGGATCCATAGATCATTTGAATCTTTAACATGTTTCTAGCATGCATATCCATTTTTCAAACATGTGTAGAAAAAATCTCCTTCGTGTAAAATTCCTAGAAATTAGTGTTGGAGTAGTGGAATTTCCCAAAATTGCATAACAAAACTTTTGTGTTCATTTGTGGTGTGTGAATAAATTTTATTAATTTATTTCTTTTATTGTTTTAAATTTTTTCCCTACATAAACAATAAAATTTTCATTTTGTTGTGATCTATTTGCCTTTTTTGTTTTCAGGATGAAGGGAGAGTGAAAAACTCGTTGTTTTTACTTAAGAAAAAAGTGTACATCTAAAATAGAAATGCACATTGCACAATGTAGAGAGAGATAATTCCAAAGAGTGTCTGTAATTTTTAGGGATTGTAAGCACTTTTTCGTTTTTATATCTCAGGTTTTGCAATCGTCAGGAAAAGGGAGATGCAGGCGATTTTTAACTGAGTGTTAACTCCCAATATAAAAGTCATTTCTTACAAAAAAAATAGCCCGTTACGCTTGATAAATCATTTTACAATCATCTATGATTATTATGTGAACTTTTTTTTCAAATAGGCAAAATAATGGATTGTTTGACTCGGGTAAATATCGTACTGCAAGTTCACTTGTGCATTTGGTATTCTCTTTAAAAGCTTTGCATCCATAGCTCATTTGCATCTTTAACATGTTTCAAACATGCATATCCAATTTTAAAACATGTGTAGAAGAAATCTCTTTCTTGTAAAATTTCAAGCTATTAGGGTTAAACTAGTGGAATTTCCCAAACTTGGGTAACAAAACTTTTATGTTCATTTGTGTTGTCTGAAAAAAATTTCTTTATTTACATTTGTATTTTTTTAAATTTTTTTCCATACATCAACTATAAAATTTTCATTTTGTTGTGTGATTTTGCCTTTTTTTTTCGGGATGAAGGGAGAGTGAAAACTCCATGTTCTGAATTAAGAAAAAATTGTACATCTAAAATGGAAAAGCACAATGCACAAATGTAGTGAGAGATAATTCCAAAGAGTGTCTGTATTTTTTAGGGATTGTAAGCACTTTTTAGTTTTTATCTCATAGGTTTTGTCATCGTCAGGAAAAGGGGGTGGGGGGGGGGGGGGGGGGGGGGGGATTTTTAACTGAGTGTAGAATTGCTATCCATAAGTTATTTCTTACAAAAATATAGCCCGTTACGCATGATAAATCACTTTACAATCATCTATGATTGTTAGGTCAAATTTTTGAAAATGGGCAAAATAATGACTTGTTAGACTCGAGTAAATATCCCTCCGTACGTTCACTTGAGAATTTAATGAGCGTTTGTTATTCTCTTTAAAAGCTTTAGATCAATACGTCATTTGAATCTTTAACATGTTGAACCATGCATAGCCATTTTTTAAACATGTGTAGAAAATATCTCCTTCATGTAAAATTCCAAGCTATTAGGGTTGGACTAGTGCAATTTCCCAAACTTGGATAACAAAACTTTTGTGTTCATTTGTGGTGTGTGAATAAATTCTTCTTTATTGACATTAGTTATTGTTTTAATTTTTTTCCACACATCAACTATAAAATTTTTATTTTGTGTTGATCTTTTTCCCTTTTTTGTTTACGGGATGAAGGGAGAGCGAAAACTGAAAGTTCTGATTTAAGAAAAAAATGTACATCTAAAATGGCAATGCACACTGCACAAATGTTGAGCGAGATAATTCCAAAGAGTGTCTGTAATTTTTAGGGATCGTAAGCAATTTTTTGTTTTTATATCTAAGGTTTTGCAATCGTCAGGAAGAGGGGTAGGCGGGGGATTTTTAACTGAGATTTGACTTCCAATCCATAAATCATTTCTTAAAAAAATATAGCCCATTACGCATGACAAATCACTTTACAATCATCTATGATTGTTAGGTCAACTTTTTGAAAATGGGCAAAATAATGGCTTGTTTGACTCGGGTAAATATCCCACCGCATGTTGACTTGAGAATTTAATGAGTGTTTGTTATTCTCTTTAAAAGCTTCGGATCCATAGATCATTTGAATCATTAACATGTTTCTAGCATGCATATCAATTTTTAAAACATGTGTAGAAAAAATCTCCTTCCGGTAAAATTCCAAGATATTAGTGTTGGACTAGTGGAATTTCCCAAACATGGATAACAAAACTTTTGTGTTCATTTGTGGTGTGTGAATAAATTTTCTTAATTTAATTTTTTTATTGTTTTAAGTTTTTTCCGTACATCAACAGTAAAATTTTCATTTTGTTGTGATCTATTAGCCTTTTTTGTTTATGGGATGTAGGTAGAGTGAAAACTCGAAATTTTGAATTAAGAAAAAAATGTACATCTAAAATTCAAAAACACAATGCACAAATGTAGAGAGAGATAATTCCAAAGAGTGTCTGTATTTTTTAGGGATTGTAAGCTCTTTTCAGTTTTTATATCATAGGTTTTGCAATCGTCGGGAAAAGGGGTTGGGGCGGGGGATTTTTAACTGAGTGTTGAATTGCAATCCATAAGTCATTTAAAAAAAAATATAGCCCGTTATGCATGATAAATCACTTTCCAATCATCTATGATTGTTAGGTCAAATTTTCTAAAATGGGCAAAATAATGACTTGTTAGACTCGGGTAAATATCTCACCGACGTTCACTTGAGAACTTAATGAGCGTTTCTTATTCTCTTTAAAAACTTTGGATCAATAGGTCTTATGAATCTTTAACATGTTTCAACCATGCATATCTATTTTTAAAACATGTGTAGAAAAAATCTCCTTCATGTAAAATTCCAAGCTATTAGGGTTGGACTAGTGCAATTTCCCAAACTTGGATAACAAAACTTTTGTGTTCATTTGTGGTGTGTGAATAAATTTTCTTTATTGACATTCATTATTGTTTTAAATTCTTTCCACACATCAACTATAAAATTTTTATTTTGTGTTGATCTAGTAGCCTTTTTTGTTAACGGGATGAAGGGCGAGCGAAAACTCAAAGTTCAGATTTAAGAAGAAAATGTACATCTAAAATGGGAATGCACACTGCACAAATATTGAGAGAGATAATTCCAAAGAATGTTTGTAATTTTTAGGGATCGTAAGCAATTTTTTTTTTATATCTAAGGTTTTGCAATCATCGGGAAGAGGGGCAGGCAGGGGATTTTTAACTGAGTGTTGACTTCCAATCCATAAGTCATTTCTTTCAAAAAATATAGCCCATTACGCATGACAAATCACTTTACAATCATCTATGATTGCTAGGCCAACTTTTTGAAAATGGGAAAAATAATGGCTTATTTGACTCAGGCTAATATCCCACCGTACATTCACTTGAGAATTTAATGAGCGTTTGTTATTCTCTTTAAAAGCTTTGGATCCATAGATCATTTGAATCTTTAACATTTTTCTAGCATGCATATCAATTTTTAAAACATGTGTAGAAAAAATCTCCTTCGTGTAAAATTCCAAAATATTAGTGTTGGACTAGTGGAATTTCCCAAACTTGGATAACAAAACTTTTGTGTTCATTTGTGGTGGTGTGAATAAATTTTCTCAATTTACTTTTTTTATTGTTTTAAATTTTTTTCATAGAGACACAATAAAATTTTCATTTTGTTGTGATCTAATACCCTTTTTTGTTTACAGGATGAAGGTAGAGCAAAAAACTCAAAGTTTTGATTTATTAAATAATGCACAAATGTAGAGAGAGATTATTCCAAAGTGTATCTGTAATTTTTAGGGATTGTAAGCACTTTTTTGCTTTTATATCTCAGGTTTTGCAATCATCTGGAAAAGGGGGAGGCGGGGGATTTTTTACTGAGTGTTGACTTCCAATCCATAAGTTATTTCTTACAAAAATATAGCCCGTTACGCATGATAAATCACTTTACAATCATCTATGACTGTTATGTCAGCTTTTTGCAAATGGGCAAAATAATCAACTGTTTGACTTGGCTTAATATCCCATTGCAAGTTAACTTGAGAATTTAATGAGCGTTTGTTATTCTATTTAAAAGCTTTGCATCCAGAGCACATTTGCATCTTTAACATGTTTCAAACCTGCATATCCATTTTTAAAACATGTGTAGAAGAAATCTCTTTCTTGTAAAATTCCAAGCTATTAGGTTTAAACTAGTGGAATTTCCCAAACTTGGATAACAAAACTTTTGTGTTCATTTATGTGTGTGAATAAATTTTCTTTATTTAATTTTTTATTGTTTTAAATTTTTTCCGTACATCAACGATAAAATTTTCAATTTGTTATGATATGTTTGCCTTTTTTGTTTACGGGACGAAAGGAGTGCGAAAAACTCGTAGGTTTTGATTTAAGAAAAAAGTGCACATCTAAAATGGAAATGCACAATGCACAAATGTAGAGAGAGATAATTCCATAGAGTGTCTGCAATTTTTAGGGATTGTAAGCACTTTTTAGTTTTTATATCTCAGGTTTTGCAATCGTCGGGAAAAGGGGGAGGCGGGGGATTTTGAACTGAGTGTTGATTACCAATCCAAAAGTCATATCTTACAAAAATATAGCCCGTTACACATGATAAATCACTTTAAAATCATCAATGTTTGTTATGTCAGGTTTTTGCAAATGGGCAAAATAATGGATTGTTTGACTCGGGTAAATATCCCACCGCAAGTTCACTTGACAATTTAATGAGCGTTTGTTATTCTCTTTTAAAAGCTTTGCATCCATAGATCTTTTGCATCTTTAACATGTTTCAAACATGCATATCCATTTTTAAAACATGTGTAGAAGAAATCTCTTTCTTGTAAAATTCTAAGGTATTAGGGTTAAACTAGTGGAATTTCCCAAAATTGGATAACAAAACTTTTGTGTTCATTTGTGTTGTATGAATAAATTTTCTTTATTTACATTAGTTATTGTTTTAAATTTTTTATATACATCAACTATAAAATTTTCATTTTGTTGTGAGTTTTTGTCTTTTTTGTTTTCGGGAAGAGGGAGAGCGAAAACTCAAAGTTTTGATTTAAGAAAACAGTTTACATCTAAAATGGAAAAGCAATTTGCACAAATTTAGAGTGAGATAATTCCAAAGAGTGTTTGTATTTTTTAAGGGTTGTAAAGTCTTTTTAATTTTTATAACTCATGTTTTGCAATCGTCGGGAAAAGGGGTGGCAGAGGATTTTGAACTGAGTGTTGAATTACAATCCATAAGTCATTTCTTAGAAAAATATAGCCCGTCACGCTTGACAAATCACATTACAATCATCTATGATTGATAGGTATACTTTTTGAAAATGGGCAAAATAATGGCTTGTTTGACTCGGGCAAATATCCCACCGCACATTCACTTGATAATTTAATGAGCGTTTGTTATTCTCTTTAAAAGCTTTGGATCCATAGATCAGTTGAATCTTTAACATGTTTCTAGCATGCAAATCCATTTTTAAAACATGTGTAGAAAAAATCTCCTTTGTGTAAAATTCCAAGAAATTAGTGTTGGCCTAGTGGAATTTCCTAAACTTGGATAACTAAACTTTTATGTTCATTTGTGGTGTGTGAATAAATTTTCTTTATTTACTTTTTTTCTTGTTTTAAATTTTTTCCGTACATAAACATTAAAATTTTCATTTTGTTGTAATCTGTTTGCCTTTTTTGTTACAGGATGAAGGGAGAGCGAAAAACTCAATGTTTTTATTTAAGAAAAAAGTGTATATCTAAAATAGAAATGCACAATGGACAAATGTAGAGAGAGATAATTCCAAAGAGTGTCTGTAATTTTTACGGATTGTAAGCACTTTTTTGTTTTTATATCTCAGGTTTTGCAATCATCGGGAAAAGGGAGAGGCGGGGGATTTTTAATTCAGTGTTAACTCCCAATCCAAAAGTCATTTCTTTCAAAAATATAGCCCGTTACGCTTGATAAATCACTTTAAAATCATCTATGATTGTTATGTGAGCTTTTTTTTCAAATGGGCAAAATAATGGAATATTTGACTCGGGTAAATATCCCAACGCAAATTCACTTGAGAATTTAATGAGCGTTTGTTATTCTCTTTAAAAGTTTTGCATCCATACCTCATTTGAATCTTTAACATGTTTCAAACATGCGTATCCATTTTTAAAACATGTGTAGAAGAAATCTCTTTCTTGTAAAATTTCAAGCTATTAGGGGTTAAACTAGTGGAATTTCCCAAACTTGGATAACAAAACTTTTGTGGTCATTTGTGTTGTGTGAAAAAAATTTCTTTATTTACATATGTAATTGTTTTAAATATTTTCCATACATCAACTATAAAATTTTCATTTTGTTGTGAGCTTTTTGCCTCTTTTTTTTCGGGATGAGGGGAGAGTGAAAGCACAAAGTTTTGAATTAAGAAAAAAGTGTACATCTAAAATGGAAAAGCACTATGCACAAATGTAGAGAGAGATAATTCCAAAGAGTGTGTATATTTTTTAGGGATTGTAAGCTCTTTTTAGGTTTTTTATCATAGGTTTTGCAATCATCAGGAAAAGGGGGTAGGGGGGGGGGGGGGGGGGGGGGGGGTGGGGGGGGTGGGGGGGGTGTGGGGGGGAGTTGGAGGGATTTTTAACTGAGTGTTGAATTGCAATCCATAAGTCATTTCTTACAAAAATATGGCCCTTTACGCATGATAAATCACTTTCCAATCATCTATGATTGTTAGGTCAAATTTTTGAAAATGGGCAAAATAATGACTTGTAAGACTCGGATAAATACCTCACTAAATGTTCACTTGAGAATTTAATGAGCGTTTGTTATTTACTTTAAAAGCTTTTGATCAATAGGTCATTTGATCTTTAACATGTTTCAACCATGCAAATCCATTTTTAAAACACGTAGAAAAAATCTCCTTCATGTAAAATTCCAAGCTATTACGGTTTGACTAGAGCTACTTCCCAAACTTGGATAGCAAAACTTTTGTGTTCATTTGTGGTGTGTGAATAAATTTTCTTTATTGACATTCATTATTGTTTTAAATTTTTTCCACACATCAACTATAAAATTTTTATTTTGTGTTGATCTATTTGCCATTTTTGTTTACGGGATGAAGGGAGAGCGAAAACTCAAAGTTCTAATTTCAGAAAAAAAGTGTACATCTAAAATGGCAATGCACACTGCACAAACGTTGAGAGAGATAATTCCAAAGAGTGTCTGTAATTTCTAGGGATCGTAAGCAATTTTTTGTTTTTATATCTAAGGTTTTGCAATCATTGGGAAGAGGGGCAGGCGGGGGATTTTTAACTGAGTGTTGACTTCCAATCCATAAGTCATTTCTTACAAAAATATAGCCCGTTACGCATGACAAATCACTTTACAATCATCTATGATTATTACGTCAACTTTTTGAAAATGGGCAAAATAATGGCTTGTTTGACTCGGGCAAATATCCCGCCGCACGTTCACTTGAGAATTTAATGAGCGTTTGTTATTCTCTTTAAAAGCTTTGGATCCATAGATCATTTGAATCTTTAAGATTTTTCTAGCATGCATATATATTTTTAAAACATCTGAAGAAAAAATCTCTTTCGTGTAAAATTCCAAGATATTAGAGTTGGACTAGTGGAATTTCCCAAACTTGGATAACAAAACTTTTGTGTTCATTTGTGGTGTGTGAAAAAATTTTCTTAATTTACTTTTTTTATTGTTTCAAATTTTTTCCGTACATCAACAATAAAATTTTCATTTTGTTGTGATCTATTAGCCTTTTTTGTTTACGGGATGAAGGTAGAGCGAAAAACTCGAAGTGTTGATTTAAGAAAAAAGTGTACATCTAAAATAGAAATGCACAATGCACAAGTGTAGAGAGAGATAATTCCAAAGAGTGTCTGTAATTTTTAGGGATTGTAAGCACTTTTTTGCTTTTACATCTCAGGTTTTGCAATCGTCGAGAAAAGGGGGAGGTGGGGAATTTTTTACTGAGTGTTGACTTCCAATCCATAAGCTATTTCTTACAAAAATATAGCCCGTTGCGCATGATAAATCACTTTACAATCATCTATGATTGTTATGTCAGCTTTTTGCAAATGGGCAAAATAATCGACTGTTTGACTCGGGTAAATATCCCACTGCAAGTTCACTTGAGAATTTAAATAGCGTTTGTTATTCTCTTTAAAAACATTCCATCCATAGCTCATTTGCATCTTTAACATGTTTCAAACATGCATATCCATTTTTAAAACGAGTCGAGGAATTTTCTTTCTTGTAAAATTCCAAGCTATTAGGGTTAAACTGGTGGAATTTCCCAAACTTGGAGAACAAAACTTTGGTGTTCATTTATGTGTGTGAATAAATTTTATTTATTTACTTTTTTATTATTTTAATTTTTTTCCGTACATCAACGATAAAATTTTCATTTTGTTGTGATCTATTTGCCTTTTTTGTTTACGGGATGAAGAGAGTGTGAAAAAC
Source organism: Aristolochia californica (assembly GCF_029961685.1). Taxonomy (NCBI): domain Eukaryota; kingdom Viridiplantae; phylum Streptophyta; class Magnoliopsida; order Piperales; family Aristolochiaceae; genus Aristolochia; species Aristolochia californica. The sequence goes on from NW_027182268.1 coordinate 17,135,326, forward strand.
TCAAAGTTTTGATTTAAGAAAAAAGTGTACATCTAAAATGGAAATGCACAATGCACAAATGTAGAGAGAGATAATTTCAAAGATATTCTGTAATTTTTAGGGATTGTAAGCACTTTTTCGTTTTTATATCTTTGGTTTTCCAATCGTCGGGAATAGGGGGAGGCGGGGGATTTTTAACTGAGTGTTGATTACCAATCCAAAAGTCATTTCTTACAAAAATATAGTCCGTTACGCATGATAAATCACTTTAAAATCATCTATGTTTGTTATGTGAGATTTTGCAAATGGGCAAAATAATGGATTGTTCGACTCGGGTAAATATCCCACCGCAAGTTCACTTGAGAATTTAATGAGCATTTGTTATTCTCTTTTAAAAGCTTTGTATCCATAGCTCATTTGCATCTTTAACATGTTTCAAACATGCATATCAATTTTTAAAACATGTGTAGAAGAAATCTCTTTCTTGTAAAATTCCAAGCTATTAGGGTTAAACTAGTGGAATTTCCCAAACTTGGATAACAAACCTTTTGTGTTCATTTGTGTCGTGTGAATAAATTTTATTTATTTACATTAGTTATTGTTTTAAATTTTTTCAATACATCAACTACAAAATTTTCATTCTGTTGTGAGCTTTTTTCCTTTTTTGTTTTCGGGATGAAGTGAGAACGAAAACTCCAAGTTTTGAATTAAGAATAAAGTGTACATCTAAAATAGAAATGCACAATGCACAAATGTAGAGAGAGATAATTCCAAAGAGTTTCTATAATTTTTAGGGATTTTAAGCACTTTTTTCGTTTTTATATGTCAGGTTTCGCAATCGTCGAGAAAAGGGAGAGGCGGGAGATTTTTAACTGAGTGTTAACTCCCTATCCCAAAGTCATTTCTTAAAAAAATATAGTCTGTTACGCTTGATAAATCACTTTACAATCATCTATGATTGTTATGTGAGCTTTTTTTTCAAATGGGCAAAATAATGGATTGTTTGACTCGGGTAAATATCCCACCCCAGGTTCACTTGAGAATTTAATGAGTGTTTGTTATTCTCTTTAAAAGCTTTCCATCCATAGCTCATTTGCATCTTTCACTTGTTTCAAACATGCATATCCATTTTTAAAACATGTGTAGAAGAAATCTCTTTCTTGTAAAATTCCAAGCTATTAGGGTTAAACTAGTGGAATTTCCCAAACTTGAATAACAAAACTTTTGTGTTCATTTGTGTTGTGTGAAAAAAATTTCTTTACTTACATTTGTAATTGTTTTAAATTTTTTCCATACATCGACTATAAAATTTTCATTTTCTTTTGAGCTTTTTGCCTTTTTTGTTTTCGGGATGAAGGGAGAGTGAAAACTCCAAGTTTTGAATTATGAAAAAAGTGTACATCTAAAATGGAAAAGCATAATGTAAAAATGTAGATAGAGATAATTGCCAAAGAGTGTCTGTATTTTTTAGGGATTGTAAGCTCTTTTTAGTTTTTATATCACAGGTTTTGCAATCGTCGGGAAAAGGGGGTGGGGGGGGGGGGGGGTGTTTAACTGAGTGTTGAATTGTAATCCATAAGTCATTTCTTACAAAAATATAGCCCGTTACGTATGATAAATCACTTTACAATCATCTATGATTGTTAGGTCAAATTTTTGAAAATGGGCAAAATAATGACTTGTTAGACTCCAGTAAATATCCCACCATACGTTCACTTGAGAATTTAATGACCGTTTGTTATTCTCTTTAAATACTTTGGATCAATAGGTCATTTGAATCTTGAACATGTTTCAACTATGCATATCCATTTTTAAAACATGTGTAGAAAAAATCTCCTTCATGTAAAATTCCAAGCTATTAGGGTTGGACTAGTGCAATTTCCCAAACTTGGATAGCAAAACTTTTGTGTTCATTTATGGTGTGTGTATAAATTTTCTTTATTGACACTAGTTATTGTTTTAAATTTCTTCCACACATCAACTATAAAATTTTTATTTTGTGTTGATCTATATTCCTTTTTTGTTTACGGGATGAAGGGAGAGCGAAAACTCAAAGTTCTGATTTCAGAAAAAAGTGTACATCTAAAATGGCAATGCGCACAGGACAAATGTTGAGAGAGATAATTCCAAAGAGTGTCTGTAATTTTTAGGGATCGTTAGAAATTTTTTTTTTTTATATCAAAGGTTTTGCAATCGTCGGGAAGAGGGGCTGGCGGGGGATTTTTAACTGAGTGTTGACTTCCAATCCATAAGTCATATCTTACAAAAATATAGCCCGTTACGCATGACAAATCACTTTACAATCATCTATGATTGTTAGGTCAACTTTTTGAAAATGGGCAAAATAATGGCTTGTTTGACTCGGGCAAATATCCCACCGCACGTTCACTTGAGAATTTAATGAGCGTTTGTTATACTCTTTAAAAGCTTTGGATCCATAGATCATTTGAATCTTTAACATGTTTCTAGCATGCATATGAATTTTTAAAACATGTGTAGAAAAAATCTCCTTCGGGTAAAATACCAAGATATTAGTTTTTGGACTAGTGGAATTTCCCAAACTTGGATAATAAAACTTTTGTGTTCATTTGTGGTGTGTCAATAAATTTTCTTAATTTATTTTTTTTATTGTTTTAAATTTTTTCCGTACATCAACAATTAAATTTTCATTTTGTTGTGATCTATTAGCCTTTTTTGTTTACGGGATGAAGGTAGAGCGAAAAACTCGAAGTTTTTATTTAATAAAAAAGTGTACATCTAAAATAGAAATTCACAATGCACAAATGTAGAGAGAGATAATTCCAAAGAGTGTCTATAATTTTTAGGGATTGTAAGCACTTTTTTGCATTTATATCTCAGGTTTTGCATTCGTTGGCAAAAGGGGGAGGCGGGGGATTTTTTATTGAGTGTTGACTTCCAATCCATAAGTTATTTAATAAAAAAATATAGCCCGTTACACATGAAAAATCACTTTACAATCATCTATGATTGTTATGTCAGCTTTTTGCAAATGGGAAAAATAATGGACTGTTTGTCTTGGGTAAATATCCCACTAAAAGTTCACTTGAGAATTTAATGAGCATTTGTTATTCTATTAAAAAGCTTTGCATCCATAGCTCATTTGCATCTTTAACATGTTTCAAACATGCATATCCATTTTTAAAACATGTGTAGGAGAAATCTCTTTCTTGTAAAATTCCAAGCTATTATGGTTAAACTAGTGGATTTTCCCAAACTTGGATAACAAAACTTTTGTGTTCATTTATGTGTGTGAATAAATTTTATTTATTTAATTTTTTATTGTTTTAAATTTTTTTCGTACATCAACGATAAAATTTTCATTTTGTTGTGATCTATTTGCGTTTTTTGTTTACGAGATGAAGGGAGCGCAAAAAACTCATAAGTTTCTATTGAAGAAAAAAGTGTACATCTAAAATGCAAATGCACAATGCACAAATGTAGAGAGAGATAATTCCATAGAGTGTCTGTAATTTTTAGGGATTGTAAGCACTTTTTCGTTTTTATTTCTCAGGTTTTGCAATTGTCGGGAAAAGGGGGAGGCGGGGGATTTTGAACTGAGTGTTGATTACCTATCCCAAAGTCATTTCCTACAAAAATATAGCCCGTTACGCATGATAAATCACTTTAAAATCATCTATGTTTGTTATGACAAATTTTTGCAAATGGGCAAAATAATGGATTGTTTGACTCGGGTAAACATCCCACCACAAGTTCACTTGACAATTTAATGAGCGTTTGTTATTCTCTTTTAAATGCTTTCCATCCATAGATCTTTTGCATCTTTAACATGTTTCAAACATGCATCTCCATTTTTAAAACATGTGTCGAAGAAATCTCTTTCTTGTAAAATTCCAAGCTATTAGGGTTAAACTAGTGGAATTTCCCAAACTTGGATAACAAAACTTTTGTGTTCATTTGTGTTGTGTGAATAAATTTTCTTTATTTACATTTTTTATTGTTTTAAATTTTTTCAATACATCAACTATAAAATTTTCATTTTGTTTTGAGCTTTTTATCTTTTTTGTTTTCGGGATGAGGGAGAGCAAAAATTCAAAGTTTTGATATAAGAAAAAAGTGTACATCTAAAATGGAAAAGCAATATGCACAAATATAGAGTGAGATAATTCCAAAGAGTGTCTGTATTTTTTAAGGATTTTCAAGTCTTTTTAATTTTTATAACTCATGTTTTGCAATCGTCGGGAAAAGGTGTGGCAGAGGATTTTGAACTGAGTGTTGAATTGCAATCCATAAGTCATTTCTTACAAAAATATAGCCCATTACGCATGACAAATCACATTACAATCATCTATGATTGTTAGGTATTCTTTTTGAAAGTGGGCAAAATAATGGCATGTTTGACTCGGGAAAATATCCCACTGCACATTCACTTGAGAATTTAATGAGCGTTTGTTATTCTCTTTAAAAGCTTTGGATCCATAGATCATTTGAATCTTTAACATGTTTCTAGCATGCAAATCCATTTTTAAAACATGTGTAGAAAAAATCTCCTTCGTGTAAAATTCCAAGAAATTAGTGTTGGACTAGTGGAATTTCCCAAACTTGGATAACAAAACTTTTATGTTCATTTGTGGTGTGTGAATAAATTTTCTTAATTTAATTTTTTTCTTGTTTTAAATTTTTTTCGTACATAAACATTAAAATTTTCATTTTATTGTGATCTATTTGCCTTTTTTGTTACGGGATGAAGGGAGAGCGAAAAACTCGATGTTTTTATTTAAGAAAAAAGTGTATATCTAAAATAGAAATGCACAATGCAAAAATTTAGAGAGAGATAATTCCAAAGAGTGTCTGTAATTTTTAGGGATTGTAAGCACTTTTTCGTTTTTATATCTCAGGTTTTGCAATCGTCGGGAAAAGGGAGAGGCGGGGGATTTTTAATTCAGTGTTAACTCCCAATCCAAAAGTCATTTCTTACAAAAATATAGCCCGTTACGCTTGATAAATCACAATAAAATCATCTATGATTGTTATGTGAGCTTTTTTTTTGTAATGGGCAAAATAATGGAATATTTGACTCGTGTAAATATCCCAACTTAAGTTCAGTTGAGAATTTCATGAGGGTTTGTTATTCTCTTTAAAAGCTTTGCATCCATAGCTCATTTGTATCTTTAACATGTTTCAAACATGCATATCCCTTTTTAAAATTTGTGTAGAAGAAATCTCTTTCTTGTAAAATTCCAAGCTATTAGGGTTAAACTAGTGGAATTCCCCAAACATGGATAACAAAACTTTTGTGTTCATTTGTGTTGTGTGAAAAAAATTTCTTTATTTACATATGCAATTGTTTTAAATATTTTCCATACATCAACTATAAAATTTTCATTTTGTTGTGAGCTTTTTGCCTTTTTTGTTTTCAGGATGAAGGGAGAGTGAAAGCACAATGCTTTGAATTAAGAAAAAAGTGTACATCTAAAATGGAAAAGCACAATGCACAAATGTAGAGAGAGATAATTCCAAAGAGTGTCTGTATTTTTTAGGGATTGTAAGCTCTTTTTAGTTTTTATATCATAGGTTTTGCAATCGTCAGGAAAAGGGGGGGGGGGGGGGGGGGGGGGGGGGGGGGGGGGGGGGGGTGTTGGGGGGATTTTTAACTGAGTGTTGAATTGCAATCTATAAGTTATTTCTTACAAAAATATGGCCCGTTACGCATGATAAATCACTTTCCAATCATCTATGATTGTTAGGTCAAATTTTTGAAAATGGGCAAAATAATGACTTATTAGACTCGGGTAAATATCCCACCGTACGTTCACTTGAGAATTTAATGAGCGTTTGTTATTCACTTTAAAAGCTTTGGATCAATAGGTCATTTGAATCTTTAACATGTTTCAACCATGCATATCCATTTTTAAAACATGTGTAGAAAAAATCTCCTTCATGTAAAATTCCAAGCTATTAGGGTTTGACTAGTGCAACTACCCAAACTTGGATAACAAAACTTTTGTGTTCATTTGTGGTGTGTGAATAAATTTTCTTTATTGACATTAGTTATTGTTATAAAGTGTTTCCACACATCAACTATAAAATTTTTATTTTGTGTTGATCTATTTGCCTTTTTTGTTTACAGGATGAAGGGAGAGCGAAAACTCAAAGTTCTGATTTCAGAAAAAAGTGTACATCTAAAATGGCAATGCACACTGCACAAACGTTGAGAGAGAAGAGGGGCAGGCTGGGGATTTTTAACTGAGTGTTGACTTCCAATCCATAAGTCATTTCTTACAAAAATATAGCCTGTTACGCATGAAAAATCACTTTACAATTATCTATGATTGTTAGGTCAACTTTTTGAAAATGGGCAAAATAATGGCTTGTTTGACTCAGGCAAATATCCCACTGCACGTTCACTTGAGAATTTAATGAGTGTTTGTTATTCTCTTTAAAAGCTTTGGATCCATATATCATTTGAATCTTTAAGATGTTTCTAGCATGCATATCAATTTTTAAAACATCTGTAGAAAACATCTCTTTCGTGTAAAATTCCAAGACATTAGTGTTGGACTAGTGGAATTTCCCAAACTTGCATAACAAAACTTTTGTGTTCATTTGTGGTGTGTGAATAAATTTTCTTAATTTACTTTTTTTATTGTTTTAAATTTTTTCCGTACATCAACAATAAAATTTTCATTTTGTTGTGATCCATTAGCCGTTTTTGTTTACGGGATGAAGGTAGAGCTAAAAACTCAAAGTTTTGATTTAAGAAAAAAGTGTACATCTAAAATAGAAATTCACAATGCACAAATGTAGAGAGAGATAATTCGAAAGAGTGTCTATAATTTTTAGGGATTGTAAGCAGTTTTTTGCTTTTATATCTCAGGTTTTGCAATCGTCGGGAAAAGGGGGAGGTGGGGGATTTTTTACTGAGTGTTGACTTCCAATCCATAAGTTATTTCTTACAAAAATATAGCCCGTTACGCATGATAAATCACTTTATAATCATCTACGATTGTTATGTCAGCTTTTTGCAAATGGGCAAAATAATCGGTTGTTTGACTCGGGTAAATATCCCTCTACAAGTTCACTTGAGAATTTAAATAGCGTTTTTTATTCTCTTTAAAAACTTTCCATCCATAGCTCATTTGCATCTTTAACATGTTTCAAACATGCATATCCATTATTAAAACGTGTCGAAGAAATCTCTTTCTTGTAAAATTCCAAGCTATTAGGGTTAAACTAGTGGAATTTCCCAAACTTGGATAACAAAACTTTTGTGTTCATTTATGTGTGAGAATAAATTTTATTTATTTAATTTTTTATTGTCTTAATTTTTTCCGTACATCAACGATAAAATTTTCATTTTGTTGCGATCTATTTGCCTTTTTTGTTTACGGGATGAAGGGAGCGTGAAATACTCAAAGTTTTGATTTAAGAAAAAAGTGTACATCTAAAATGGAAATGGACAATGCACAAATGTAGAGAGAGATAACTCCAAAGATAGTCTGTAATTTTTAGGGATTGTAAGCACTTTTTCGTTTTTATACCTTTGGTTTTCCAATCGACGGGAAAAGGGGGAGGCGGGGGATTTTTAACTGAGTGTTGATTACCAATCCAAAAGTCATTTATTACAAAAATATAGTCCGTTACGCACGATAAATCACTTTAAAATCATCTATGTTTGTTATGTGAGATTTTTGTAAATGGGCAAAATAATGGATTGTTTGACTCAGGTAAATATCCCACCGCAAGTTCACTTGAGAATTTAATGAGCGTTTGTTATTCTCTTTTAAAAGCTTTGTATCCATAGCTCATTTGCATCTTTAACATGTTTCGAACGTGCATATCAATTTTTGAAACATGTGTAGTAGAAATCTCTTTCTTGTAAAATTCCAAGCTATTAGGGTTAAGCTAGTGGAATTTCCCAAACTTGGGTAACAAAACTTTTGTGTTCATTTGTGTTGTGTGAATAAATTTTCTTTATTGAAATTAGTTATTGTTTGAAATTTTTTCAATACATCAACTACAAAATTTTCATTCTGTTGTGAGCTTTTTGCCTTTTTTGTTTTCGGGATGAAGTGAGAGCGAATACTCCAAGTTTTGAATTAAAAATAAAGTGTACATCTAAAATGGAAAAACACAATGCACAAATGTAGAGAGAGATAATTCCAAAGAGTGTCTGTATTTTTTATGGATTGTAAGCTCTTTTTAGTTTTTATTTCACAGGTTTTGCAATCGTAGGGAAAAGGGGGTTGGGGGGGGTGGAGGGAGAGATTTTTAACTGAGTGTTGAATTGCAATCCATAAGTCATTTCTTACAAAAATATAGCCCGTTAACCATGACAAATCACATTACAATCATCTATGATTTTTAGGTACACTTTTGAAAATGGGTAAAATAATGGCTTGTTTGACTCGGGCAAATATCCCACCGCACATTCACTTGAGAATTTAATGCGCGTTTGTTATTCTCTTTAAAAGCTTTGGATCCATAGATCATTTGAATCTTTAACATGTTTCTAGCATGCATATCCATTTTTAAAACATGTATAGAAAAAATCTCCTTCGTGTAAAATTCCACGAAATTAGTGTTGGACTAGTGCAATTTCCCAAACTTGGATAAAAAACTTTTGTGTTCATTTGTGGTGTGTGAATAAATTTTCTTAATTTACTTTTTTTATTGTTTTAAATTTTTTCCACACATAAACAATAAAATTTTCTTTTTGTTGTGATCTATTTGCCTTTTTTATTTACAGGATGAAGGGAGAACGAAAAACTCGATGTTTTTATTTAAGAAAAAACTGTACATCTAAAATAGAAATGCACAATGCACAAATATAGAGAGAGATAATTCCAAAGAGTGTCTGTAATTTTTAGGGATTTTAAGCACTTTTTTCGTTTTTATATCTCAGGTTTCGCAATCGTCGGGAAAAGGGAGAGGCGGGGGATTTTTAACTGAGTGTTACATCCCTATCCAAAAGTCATTTCTTAAAAAAATATAGTCCGTTACGCTTGATAAATCACTTTACAATCATCTATGATTGTTATGTGAGCTTTTTTTTCAAATGGGCAAAATAATGGATTGTTTGACTCGGGTAAATATCCCACCCCAAGTTCACTTGAGAATTTAATGAGCGTTTGTTATTCTCTTTAAAAGCTTTGCATCCATAGCTCATTTGCATCTTTAACTTGTTTCAAACATGCATATCCATTTTTAAAACATGTGTAGAAGAAATCTCTTTCCTGTAAAATTCCAAGCTATTAGGGTTAAACAAGTGGAATTTCCCAAACTTGGATAACAAAACTTTTGTGTTCATTTGTGTTGTGTGAAAAAAATTTCTTTACTTACATTTGTAATTGTTTTAAATTTTTTCCATACATCAACTATAAAATTTTCATTTTCTTGTGAGCTTTTTGCCTTTTTGGTTTTCGGGATAAAGGGAGAGTGAAAACTCCAAGTTTTGAATTAAGAAAAAAGTGTACATCTAAAATGGAAAAGCATAATGCACAAATGTAGATAGAGATAATTTCCAAAGAGTGTCTGTATTTTTTAGGGATTGTAAGCTTTTTTTAGTTTTTATATCACAGGTTTTGCAATTGTCGGGAAAAGGGGGGGGGGGGGGGGGGGGTGTTTAACTGAGTGTTGAATTGTAATCCATAAGTCATTTCTTACAAAAATATAGCCCGTTAAGCATGATAAATCACTTTACAATCATTTATGATTGTTAGGTCAAATTTTTGAAAATGGGCAAAATAATGACTTGTTAGACTCGAGTAAATATCCCACCGAACGTTCACTTGAGAATTTAATGAGCGTTTGTTATTCTCTTTAAAATCTTCGGATCAATAGGTCATTTGAATCTTTATCATGTTTCAACTATGCATATCCATTTTTAAAACATGTGTAGAAAAAATCTCCTTCATGTAAAATTCCAAGCTATTAGGGTTGGACTAGTGCAATTTCCCAAACTTGGATAGCAAAACTTTTGTGTTCATTTATGGTGTGTGTATAAATTTTCTTTATCGATACCAGTTATTGTTTTAAATTTCTTCCACACATCAACTATAAAATTTTTATTTTGTGTTGATCTATATTCCTTTTTTGTTTACGGGATGAAGGGAGAGGGAAAACTCAAAGTTCTGATTTCAGAAAAAAGTGTACATCTAAAATGGCAATGTACATTGGACAAATGTTGAGAGAGATAATTCCAAAGAGTGTCTATAATTTTTAGGGATCGTAAGCAATTTTTTGTTTTTATATCTAAGGTTTTGCAATTGTTGGGAAAAGGGGTGGCGGGTGATTTTTAACTGAGTGTTGAATTGCAATCCATAAGTGATTTCTTACAAAAATATAGCCCGTTACGCATGATAAATCACTTTACAGTCATCTATGATTGTTAGGTCAAATTTTTAAAAATGGGCAAATTAATGACTTGTTAGTTATTGTTTAAAATTTTTTCCACACATCAACTACAAAATTTTTATTTTGTTGTGGTCTAATTCCCTTTTTTTTTACGGGATGAAGGGAGAGTGAAAACTCAAAGTTCTGATTTAAGAAAAAAGTTTACATCTAAAATAAAAATGCACAATGCATAAATGTAGAGAGAGATAATTCCAAAGAGAGTCTGTAATTTTTAGGGATCGTAAACACTTTTTCGTTTTTATATCTAAGGTTTTGCAAAAGACGGGAAAAGGGGGAGGCGGGGGATTTTTAACTGAGTGTTGACTCCCAATCCGAAAGTCATTTCTTAAAAAAATATAGCTTGTTACGCAAGATAAATCACTTTACAAGCATCTATGATTGTTATGTCTGCTTTTTGCAAATGGGAAAAATAATGGATTGTTTGACTCGGGTAAATATCCCACCGCAAGTTCACTTGAGAATTTAATGAGCTTTTGTTATTCTCTTTAAAATATTTGCATCAATAGCTCATTTGCAACTTTAACATGTTTCAAACATGCATATCCATTTTTAAAACATGTGTAGAAGAAATCTATTTCTTTTAAAATTCCAATATATTACGGTTAAACTAGTGGATTTCCAAAACATGGATAAAAAAAACTTTGGTGTTCATTTGTGTTGTGTGATTAAATTTTCTTTTTTTACAATTGTTATTGTTTTAAATTTTTTCCATATATAGACTATAAATTTTTATTTTGTTGTGAGCTTTTTGCCTTTTTTGTTTTCGGGATGAAGGGAGAGTGAAAACTCAAAGTTTTGATTTAAGAAAGAAGTGTACGTCTAAAATGGAAAAGCACAAAGGACAAATGTAGAGAGTGATAATACCAAAGAGTGTCTATATTTTTTAGGTAATGTAAGCTTCATTTAGTTTTTATATCTTAGGTTTTGCAATCGTTGGGAAAAGGGGGTGGCGGGGGATTTTTAACTGAGTGTTGAATTGCAATCTATAAGTCATTTCTTACAAAAATATAGCCCATTACACATGATAAATAACTTTACAATCATCTCTGATTATTAGGTCAAATTTTTGAAAATGGGCAAAATAATGGCTTGTTAGACTTGGGAAATATCCCACCGCACGTTCACTTGAGAATTGAATGAGCGTTTGTTATTCTCTTTAAAAGCTTTGGATCCATAGGTCATTTGAATCTTTAACATGTTTCTAGTATGCATATCCAATTTTTAAAACATGTGTAGAAAAAAACACCTTCATGTAAAATTCCAAGATATTAGTGTTGGACTAGTGGAATTTCCCAAACTTGGATAACAAAACTTTTCCGTTCATTTGTGGTGTGTGAATAAATTTTCTTTATTTAATTTTTTTATTGTTTTAAATTTTTTCCGTCCATAAAAAATAAAATTTTCATTTTGTTGTGATCTATTTGCCTTTTGTGTTCATTTGTGTTGTGTGAATAAATTTTCTTTTTTTTTACGTTAGTTATTGTTTTAAATTTTTTCCATACATCAACTATAAAATTTTCATTTTGTTGTGAGCTTTTTGCCTTTTTTGTTTTCGGGATAAAGGGAGAGCGAAATCTCAAAGTTTATATTTAAGAAAAAAGTGTACATCTAAAATGGAAAAGCACAATCCACATATGTAGAGAGAGATAATTCCAAAGAGTGTCTGTAATTTTTAGGGATTGTAGCACTTTTTCGTTTTTAAATCACAGGTTTTGCAATAAACGGGAAACGGGGGAGGAGGGGGCTTTTTAACTGAGTGTTGAGTACCAATCCAAAAGTCATTTCTTACAAAAATATAGCTCGTTACGCATGATAAATCACTTTACAATCATCTATGATTGTTATGTCAGCTTTTTGCAAAAGGGCAAAATAATAGATTGTTTGACTCGGGTAAATATACCACCGCAAGTTCACTTGAGACTTCAAAGAGTGTTTGTTATTCTCTTTAAAATCTTTGCATCCATAGCTCATTTGGATCTTTAACATGTTTCTAACATGCATATCCATTTTTAAAACATGTGTAGAAGAAATCTCTTTCTTGTAAAATTCCAAGCTATTATGGTTAAACTAGTGGAATTTCCCAAAATTGGATAACAAAACTTTTGTGTTCATTTGTGTTATGTGAATAAATTTTATTTATTTACATTTGTTATTGTTTTAAATTTTTTCCATACATCAACTATAAAATTTTCATTTTGTTGTGAGCTTTTTGCCTTTTTGTTTTCGGGATGAAGGGAGAGCGAAAACTCAATGTTTTGATTTAAGAAAAAAGTGTACAAAAAAAATGAAAAAGCACAATGCACATATGTAGGGAGAGATAATTCCAAAGAGTGTCCGTATTTTTTAGGGATTCTAAGCTCTTTTTAGTTTCTATAACTCAGGTTTTGCAATCATCGAGAAAAGGGGGTGGCGGGGAATTTATAACTGAGTGTTGAATTGCAATGCATAAGTCATTTCTTACAAGAATATAGCCCGTTACGCATGATTAATCACTTTACAATCGTCAATGATTGTTTGGTCAGCTTTTTGCAAATGGGCAAAATAATGGATTGTTTGACTCGTGTAAATATCCCACTGCACGTTCACTTGAGAATTTAATGAGCGTTTGTTATTCTCTTTAAAATCTTTGGATCCATAGGTCATTTGTATCTTTAACATGTTTCAAGCATGCATATCAATTTTTAAAACATGCGTAGAAAAAATCTCCTTCATGTAAAATTCCAAACTATTAGGGTTGGACAAGTGGAATTTCCCAAACATGGATAACAAAGTTTTGTGTTCATTTGTGGTGTGTGAATAAATTTCTTTATTGACATTAGTTGTTGTTTTAAATTTTTTCCACACATCAACTATAAAATTTTTTATTTTGATGTGGTCTATTTGCCTTTTTTGTTTACGGGATGAAGGTAGAGCGAAACCTCAAAGTTCTGATTTAAGAAAAAAATGTATATCTAAAATGGAAATGCACAATGCAAAAATGTAGAGAGAGATAATTCCAAAGAGTGTCTGTAATTTTGAGGGATGGTAAGCACTTTTTCCTTTTTATATCTAAGGTTTTGCAATCATCAAGAAAAGGACGAGGCGGGGGATTTTTAACTGAGTGTTGACTTCCAATCCATAAGTCAATTCTTACAAAAATATAGCATGTTACGCATGACAAATCACTTTACTATCATCTATGATTGTTAGGTCAACTTTTTGAAAATGGGCAAAATAATGACTTGTTAGACTCGGGTAAATATCCCACCACACGTTCACTTGAGAATTTAATGAGCGTTTGTTATTCTTTTTAAGAGCTTTGGATCCATAGGTCATTTGAATCTTTAACATGTTTCAAGCATGCATATCCATATTTAAAACATGTGTAGAAAAAATTTCCTTCATTTAAAATTCCAATCTATTAGGGTTGGAGAAGTGGAATTTCCCAAACATGTGAATAAATTTTCTTTATTGACATTAGTTATTTTTTAACATTTTTCTACAAATCAACTAAATTTTTTTTATTTTGTTGTGATCTATTTGCCCTTTTTGTTTACCATATGAAGGCGAGCGAAAATTCAAAGTTCTGATCTAAGAAAAAAGTGTACATCTAAAATGGAAATGCACAATGCACAAATGTAGAGAGTGATAATTCCAAGGACAGTCTGTAATTTTTAGGGATCATAATCACTTTTCATTTTTATATCTAAGGTTTTGCAATCGTCCGGAAAAGGGGGAGGCGGGGGATTTTTAACTAAGTGTTGACTTCCAATCCATAAGTCATTTCTTACAAAAATGTAGCCCGTTACGCATGACTAATCACTTTACAATCATCTATGATTGTTAGCTCAACCTTTTGAAAATGGGCAAAATAATGGTTTGTTTGACTCGGGCAAATATCTCACCGCACGTTCACTTGAGAATTTAATGAGCGTTTATTATTCTCTTTAAAGGCTTTGGATCCATAGATCATTTGAATCTTTAACATGTTCCTAGCATGCATATCCATTTTTAAAACATGTGTAGAAAAAATCTCCATCGTGTAAAATTCCAACATATTAGTGTTGGACTAGTGGAATTTCCCAAACTTGGCTCACAAAACTTTTGTGTTCATTTGTGGTGTGCGAATAAATTTTCTTAATTTACTTTTTTTATTTTTTTTATTTTTTCTGTACATCAACAATAAAATTTTCATTTTGTTGCGATCTATTAGCCTTTTTTGTTTACGGGATGAAGGTAGAGCGAAAAAATCAAAGTTTTGATTTAAGAAAAAAGTGTACATCTAAAATTGAAATGCACAATGCACAAATGTAGAGTGAGATAATTCCAAAGAGGGTGTTTAATTTTTAGGATTGTAAGCATTTTTTCGTTTTTATTTCTCAGGTTTTGCAATCGTTATGAAAAGGGGGAGGCAGGTGATTTTTAAATGAGTGTTAACTCCCAATCCATAATTCATTTCTTACAAAAATATAGCCCGTTACGCATGATAAATCACTTTAAAATAATCTATGATTGTTATGTCAGCTTTTTGCAAAAGCGCAAAATAATGGATTGTTTGACTCGGGTAAATATCCCACCACAAGTTCACTTGAGAATTTAATGAGCGTTTGCTATTCTCTTTAAAAGCTTTGCATCCATAGCTCATTTTCATCTTTAACTTGTTTCAAACATGCATATCCATTTTTAAAACATGTGTAGAAGAAATCTCTTTCTTGTAAAATTCCAAGCTATTAGGGTTAAACTAGTGGAATTTCCCAAAACATGGATAACGAAACTTTTGTGTTCATTTGTGTTGTGTGAATAAATTGTCTTTTTTTTTTATGTTAGTTATTTTTTTAAATTTTTTCCATACATGAACTATAAAATTTTCATTTTGTTGTGAGCTTTTTGCCTTTTTTGTTTTCAGGATGAAGGGACAGCGAAAAATCAAAGTTTTGATTTAAGAAAAAAGTGCACATCTAAAATGGAAAAGCACAATGCACATATATAGAGAGTGATAATTCCAAAGAGTGTCTATATTTTTAAGGGATTGTAACCTCTTTTTAGTTTTTATATCTCAGGTTTTGCAATCGTCGAGAATGGGGGGTGGCGGGGAATTTATAATTGAGTATTTAATTGCAATGCATAAGTCATTTCTTACAAGAATATAGCCCGTTACACATGATAAATCACTTTACAATCATTTATGATTGTTAGGTCAGCTTTTTGCAAAAGGGCAAAATAATGGATTGTTTGACTCGGGTAAATATCCCACCGCACGTTCACTTGAAAATTTAATGAGCGTTTTTTATTCTCTTTAAAATCTTTGGATCCATAGCTCATTTTTATCTTTAACATGTTTCAAGCATGCATATCAATTTTTAAAACATGTGTAGAAAAAATCTCCTTCATGTAAAATTCCAAGCTATTAGGGTTGGACAAGTGGAATTTTCCAAACATGGATAACAAACTTTTGTGTTCATTTGTGGTGTGTGAATAAATTTCTTTATTGACATTAGTTATTGTTTTAAATTTTTCCACCCATCAACTATAAAAGTTTTTATTTTCTTGTGATCTATTTGCCATTTTTGTTTACGGGATGAAGGGAGAGCGAAATGGGAATGCACAGTGCACTAATGTAGAAAAAGATAATTCCAAAGAGTGTCTATAATTTTGAGGGATCGTAAGGACTTTTTCATTTTAATATCTTAGGTTTTGCAATCGTCGGGAAAGGAGGAGGCGGGGGATTTTTAACTGAGTGTTGACTTCTAATCCATAAGTCAATTCTTACAAAAATATAGCCTGTTACGCATGACAAATCACTTTACGACTCGGGTAAATATCCCACCGCACGTTCACTTGAGAATTTAATGAGTGTTTGTTATTCTCTTTAAGAGCTTTGGATCCATAGGTCATTTGAATCTTTGACATGTTTCAAGCATGCATATCCATATTTAAAACATGAGTAGAAAAAATTTCCTTCATGTAAAATTCCAATCTATTAGGCTTGGACAAGTGGAATTTCCAAAACTTGGATAACAAAACTTTCGTGTTCATTTGTGGTGTGTGAAAAATTTTCTTTATTGACATTAGTTATTTTTTTAAAAATTTTCTACAAATCAACTAGAAATTTTTTATTTTGTTGTGATCTATTTGCCCTTTTTGTTTACCATAAGAAGGGCGAGCGAAAACTCAAAGTCTTGATCTAAGAAAAAAGTGTACATCTAAAATGGAAATGCACAATGCACAAATGTAGATAGAGATAATTCCAAGGAGTGTCTGTAATTTTTAGGGATCGTAAGCACTTTTTCGTTTTTATATCTAAGGTTTTGCAATCGTCGGGAAAAGGGGGAGGCTGGGGATTTTTAACAAAGTGTTGACTTCCAATCCATAAGTCATTTCTTACGAAAATGTTGCCCATTACGCATGACAAATCACTTTACAATCATCTATGATTGTTTGGTCAACCTTTTGAAAATGGGCAAAATAATGGCTTGTGTTACTCGGGTAAATATCCCACCGCACCTTCACTTGAGAATTTAATGAGCGTTTGATATTCTCTTTAAAAGCTTTGGATCCATAGATCATTTGAATCTTTAACATGTTTCTAGCTTGCATATCCATTTTTAAAACATCTGTAGAAAAAATCTCCTTCGTGTAAAATTCCAAGATATTAGTGTTGGGCTAGTGGAATTTCCCAAACTTGGATAACAAAACTTTTGTGTTCATTTGTGATGTGTGAATAAATTTTCTTAATTTACTTTTTTTTTATTTTTAATTTTTTCCGTACATCAGCAATAAAATTTTCATTTTGTTGTGATCTATTAGCCTTTTTGGTTTACGGGATGAAGGTAGAGCGAAAAAATCAAAGTTTTGATTTAAGAAAAAAATGTACATCTAAAATAGAAATGCAATTGTCGGGAAAAGGGGGAGGAGGGGGATTTTTAACTGAGTGTTAACCCCCAATCCAAAAGTCTTTTCTTACAAAATATTGCCCGTTACGCATGTTAAATCACTTAACAATCATCTATGATTGTTATGTCAGCTTTTTGCAAATGGGAAAAATAATGGATTGTTTGACTCGGGTAAATATCCCACCACAAGTTCATTTGGGAATTTAATGAGAGTTTGTTATTCTCTTTAAAAGCTTTCCATCCATAGCTCATTTGCATCTTTAACATGTTTCAAACATGCATATCCATTTTTAAAACATGTGTAGAAGAATTCTTTTTCTTGTAAAATTCCAAGCTATTAGGGTTAAACTAGTGGAATTTCCCAAACTTGGATAGCAAAACTTTTGTTTTAATTTATGTGTGTGAATAAATTTTATTTATTTATTTTTTTATTGTGTTAAATTTTTTTCGTCCATCAACAATAAAATTTTCATTTTGTTGCGATCTATTTGCCTTTTTTGTTTACGGGATGAAGGGAGAGCGAAAAACTCGAAGTTTTGACTTATGAAAAAACTGTACATCTAAAATGGAAATGTACAATGCAAAAATGTAGAGAGAGATAAATCCAAAGAGTGTCTTTAATTTCTAGGGATTGTAAACACATTTTCGTTTTTATATCTCAGGTTTTCCAATCGTCGGGAAAAGGGGGAGGCGGGGGATTTTTAACTGAGTGTTGATTCTGACATTTCTACAAAAATATAGCCTGTTACGCATGATAAATCACTTTAAAATCATCTATGATTTTTATATCAGATTTTTTCAAATGGGCAAAATAATGGATTGTTTGACTCGGGTAAATATCCCACCGCAAGTTCACTTGAGAATTTAATAAGCGTTTGTTATTCTCTTTAAAAGCTTTGCGTCCATAGCTCATTTGAGTCTTTAACATGTTTCAAATATGCATATCCATTTTTAAAACATGTGTAGAAGAAATCTCTTTCTTGTAAAATTCCAAGCTATTAGGGTTAAACTAGTGAAATTTCCCAAACATGGATAACAAAACTTTTGTGGTTATTTGTGCTGTGTGAATAAATTTTCTTTATTTACATTAGTTATTGTTTTAAATTTTTCCCATACATTAACTATAAAATTTTCATTTTGTTGTGAGCTTTTGACTTTTTTGTTTTCCGGATGAGGGGAGAGCGAAAACTCAAAGTTTTGATTCAAGAAAAAAGTGTACATCTAAAATGGAAAAGCACAATGCACAAATGTAGAGAGAGATAATTCCAAAGTGTGTCTGTATTTTTTAGGGATTGTAAGCTCTTTTTAGTTTTTATATCTCAGGTTTTGGAATCGTCGAGAAAATGGGGTGGCGGGGGATTTTTAACTGAGTGTTGAATTACAATCCATATGTCATTTCTTACTAAAATATAGCCCGTTACGCATGATAAATTACTTTACAATAATCTATGATTGTTAGGTCAAATTTTTGACAATGGGAAAATAATGACTTGTTAGACTCGTGAAAATATCCCACCGCACGTTCACTTGAGAATTTAATGAGTGTTTGTTATTCTCTTTAAAATCTTTGGATCCATAGTTCAATTGAATCTTTAACATGCTTCAAGCATGCATATCCTTTTTTAAAACATGTGTAGAAAAAATCTCCTTCATGTAAAATTCCAAGCTACTTGGGTTGGACAAGTGGAATTTCCCAAACTTGGACAACAAAACTTGTGTTCATTTGTGGTGTGTGAATAAATTTTCTTTATTTAAATTAGTTATTATTTTAAATTTGTTCCACACATCAACTATAAAATTTTTATTTTGTTGTGGTCTATTTCCCTTTTTTGTTTACAGGATGAAGGGAGAGCGAAAACTTCAAGTTCTGATTTAAGAAAAAATGTACATCTAAAATGGAAATGCACAATGCAAAAATGTAGAGAGAGATAATTCCAAAGAGTGTCTGTAATTTTTAGGGATCGTAAGCACTTTTTCGTTTTTATAGCCAAGGTTTTGCAATCGTCGGGAGAAGGGGGAGGTGGTGGGTTTTTAACTGAGTGTTGACTTCCAATCCATAAGTCATTTCTTACAAAAATATAGCCCGTTATGCATGTCAAATCACTTTACAAACATCTCTGATTGTTAGGTCAACTTTTTGAAAATGGGCAAAATAATGGCTTGTTTGACTTGGGCAAATATCCCACCGCACGTTCACTTGAGAATTTAATGCCCGTTTGTTATTCTCTTTAAAAGATTTGGATCCATAGGTCATTTGAATCTTTAACATATTTATAGCATGCATATCCATTTTTAAAACATGTGTAGAAAAAATCTCCTACAAGTAAAATTCCAAGATATTAGTGTTGGAGTAATGAAATTTCCCAAACTTGGATAACAAAACTTTTGCATTCATTTGTGGCGTTTGAATAAATTTTCTTTATTTACTTTTTTATTGTTTTAATTTTTTTTCGTACATAAACAATAAAATTTTTATTTTGTTGTGATCTATTTGCCTTTTATGTTTACGGGATGAAGGGAGAGCCAAAAACTGGAAGTTTTGATTTAAGAAAAACGTGCAAATCTAAAAGGGAAATGCACAATCCACAAATATAGAGAGAGAGACAATTCCAAAGAGTGTCTGTAATTTTTAGGGATTGTAAGCACTTTTTCGTTTTTGTATCTTAGGTTTTGCAATCATCGGGAAAAGGGGGAGGCCGGGGAATTGTAACTGTGTGTTGAATCCCAATCCAAAAGTCATTTCTTACAAAAATATAACCCGTTACGCATGATAAATCACTTTACAATCATCTATGATTGTTATATCAGCCTTTTGCAAAAGGGAAAATAAAGGTTTGTTTGACTCGGGTAAATATCCCACCGCAAGTTCACTTTAGAATTTAATGAGCATTTTTTATTCACTTTAAAAGCTTTGCATCCACAGCTCATTTGAATCTTTAACATGTTTCAAGCATGCATATCCATTTTTTAAACATGTGCAGAAAAAATCTCCTTCTTGTAAAATTCCAACCTATTAGGGTTAAGCTAGTGGAATTTCCCAAACTAGGATTACAAAACTATTGAGTTCATTTGAGTTGTGTGAATAAATTTTCTTCATTTACATTCATTATTGTTTTAAATTTTTTCCATACATCAACTATAAATTTTCATTTTGTTGTGAGCTTTTTGCCTTTTTTGTTTTCGGGATGAAGGGAGAGCGAAAACTCAAAGTTTTGATTTAAGAAAAAAGTATACATCTAAAATCGAAAAGCACAATGCACATATGTAGAGAGAGATAAATCCAAAGAGTGTCTGAAATTTTTAGGGATTGTAGCACTTTTTTGTTTTTATATCTCAGGTTTTGCTATAATCGGGAAAAGGGGGAGGTGGGGGCTTTTTAACTGAGTGTTGACTCCCAATCCAAAAGTCATTTCTTACAAAAATATAGCCCGTTACACATGATAAATCACTTTACATCATCTATGATTGTTATATCGGCTTTTTGCAAATGGGCAAAATAATGGATTGTTTGACTCGGGTAAATATCCCACCACAAGTTCACTTGAGAATTCAATGAACGTTTGTTATTCTCTTTAAATGCTTTGCATCCATAGCTAATTTGCATCTTTAACATATTGCAAACATGCATATCCATTTTTAAAACATGTGTAGAAGAAATCTCTTTCTTGTAAAATTCCAACCTATTATGGTTAAACTAGTGGAATTTCCCAAACTTAGATAACAAAACTTTTGTGTTCATTTGTGTTGTGTGAATAAATTTTCTTTATTTAAATTTGTTATTGTTTTAAATTTTTTCCATAGATCAACTATAAAATTTTCATTTTTTTGTGAGGTTTTTGCCTTTTTTGTTTTCGGGATGAAGGGAAAGCGAAAACTCAATGTTTTGATTTAAGAGAAAAATGTACATATAAAATGGAAAAGCACAATGCAAATATGTAGAGAGAGATAATTCCAAAGAGTGTCTGTATTTTTTAGGAATTGTAAGCTCTTTTTAGTTTTTATATCTCAGGTTTTGCAATCATCGAGAAAAGTGGGCGGCGGGGAATTTATAACTGAGTGTTGCATTACAATCCATAAGTCATTTCTTACAAGAATATAGCCCGTTCCGCAAGATAATTCACTTTTCAATAATCTATGATTGTTAGGTCAGTTTTTTGCAAATGGGCAAAATAATGGATTGTTGGACTTGGATAAATATCCCACCGCACGTTCACTTGAGAATTTAATGAGCGTTTGTTATTCTCTTTAAAATCTTTGGATCCGTAAGTCATTTGTATCTTTAACATGTTTCAAGCATGCATATCAAATTTTAAAACATGTGTAGAAAAAATCTCCTTTATGTAAAATTCGAAGCTATTAGGGTTGGACAAGTGGAATTTCCCAAACATGGATAACAAACTTTTGTGTTCATTTGTGCTGTGAGAAAAAAGTTTCGTTATTGACATTAGTTATTGTTTTAATTTTCCACACATCAACTATAAAATTTTTATTTATTTGTGATCTATTTGCGTTTTTTTTTTACGGGATGAAGGGAGAGTGAAACCTCAAAGTTCTGATTTAAGAAAAAATTGTACACCTAAAATGGAAATGCACTATGCACAAATGTAGAGAGAGATAATTCCAAAGTGTGTCTGTAATTTTTAGGGATTGTAAGCACTTTTTCATTTTTATATCTAAGGTTTTGCAATCCTCGGAAAATGGAGGAGGCGGTGGATTTTTAATTGAGTGTTGACTTCCAATCCATAAATCAATTCTTACAAAAATATAGCATGTTACGCATGACAAATCACTTTACAATCATCTATGATTGTTAGGTTAACTTTTTGAAAATGGGAAAAATAATAACTTGTTAGACACGGGTAAATATCCCACCGCACGTTCACTTGAGAATTTAATGAGCGTTTGTTATTCTCTTTAAGAGCTTTGGATCCATAGGTCATTTGAATCTTTAACATGTTTCAAGCATGCATATCCATTTTTAAAACATGTGTAGAAAACATCTCCTTCATTTAAAATTCCATTCTATTAGGGTTGGACAAGTGGAATTTCCCAAACTCGGATAACAAAACTTTTGTATTCATTTGTGGTGTGTGAATACATTTTCTTTATTGACACTAGTTATTTTTTAAAAAAATTTCTACAAATCAACTAGAAAATTTTTATTTTGTTGAGATCTATTTGCCCTTTTTGTTTACCGTATGAAGGGTGAGCGAAAATTCAAAGTTCTGATCTGAGAAAAAAGTGTACATCTACAATGGAAATGCACAATGCACAAATGTAGAGAGAGATAATTCCGAGTGTCTGTAATTTTTAGAGATCGTAACCACTTTTTCGTTTTTATATCAAAGGTTTTGCAATCGTCGGGAAAAGAGGGGAGGCGGGGGATTTTTAACTAAGTGTTGACTTCCAATCCATAAGTCATTTCTTACAAAAATGAAGCCCGTTACGCATGACAAATCATTTTACAATCATCTATGATTGTTAGGTCAACTTTTTGAAAATGGGCACAATAATGACTTGTTTGACTCGGGCAATATCCCCCCCCCCCCCGACGTTCACTTGAGAATTTAATGAGCGTTTGTTATTCTGTTTAAAAGCTTTGGATCCATAGGTCATTTGAATCGTTAACATGTTTCAAACTAGGATATCCACTTTTAAAACATGTGTAGAAAAAATCTCCTTCATATAAAATTTCAAGCTATAGGGTTGGAGAAGTGAAATTTCCCAAACTTGGATAACAAAACTTTTGTGTTCATTTGTGGTGTGTGAATAAATTTTCTTTATTGGCATTAGTTATTGTTTTAAATTTTTTCCACACATCAACTATAAAAATTTAATTTATTGTGATCTATTTGGCATTTTTGTTTACGGGATGAAGGGAGAGCGAAAACTCAAAGTTTTTATTTAAGAAAATAGTGTACATCTAGAATGGAAATTCACAATGCACAAATGTAGAGAGAGATAATTCCAAAGAGTGTCTATAATTTTTAGGGATCGTAAGCACTTTTTTGTTTTTATATCTAAGGTTTTGCAATCGTCGGGAAAAGGGGTTGGCGGGGGATTTTTAACTGACTGTTGACTTCCAATCCATAAGTCATTTCTTACAAAAATATAGCCCGTTACGCATGACAAATCACTTTAAAATCATCTATGATTGTTAGGTCAATTTTTTGTAAATGGGCCAAATAATGGCTTGTTTGACTCGGGCAAATATCCCACCGCACGTTAACTTGAGAATTTAATGACCCTTTGTTATTCTCGTTAAAAGCTTTGGATCCATAGGTCATTTGAATCTTTAACATGTTTCAAGCATGAATATTCATTTTTAAAACATGTGTAGAAAAAATCTCCTTCAAGAAAAATTCCAAGCTATTAGAGTTGTAGAAGTGGAATTTCCCAAACTTGGATAACAAAACTTTTGTGTTCATTTGTGGTGTGTGAATAAATTTTCTTTATTGACATTAGTTATTATTTTAAATTTTTTCCACACATCAACTATAAAATTTATATTTTGTTGTGATCTATTTGCCTTTTTCTGTTTACGGGATGAAGGGAGAGCGAAAACTTCAAGTTCTGATTTAAGAAAAAAGTGTACATCTAAAATGGAAATGCACAATGCACAAATGTAGAGAGAGACATTCCAAAGAGTGTCTGTAATTTTTAGGAATCGGAAGCACATTTTCGTCTTTATATCTCAGGTTTTGCAATCGTCGTGAAAAGATGAGGTAGGGGATTTTTAACTGAGTGTTGACTCCCAATCCAAAAGTCATTTCTTACAAAAATATAGCCCGTTACGCATGATAAATCACTTTACAATCATCTATGATTGTTTTGTCAGCTTTTTGCAAATGGGCAAAATAATGGATTGTTTGATTCGGTTAAATATCCCACCGCAAGTTCACTTGAGAATGTAATGAGTGTTTGTGATTCTCTTTAAAAGCTTTGCATCCATAGCTCATTTGAATCTTTACCATGTTTCAAGCATGCATATCCATTTTTAAAACATGTGTAGAAGAAATCTTCTTCTTGTAAAATTCAGAGCTATTAGGGTTAAACTAGTGGAATTTCCGAAACTGTGATAAGAAAACTTTTGTGTTCATTTGTGTTGTGTGAGTAAATTTTCTTTATTTATATTTGTTATTGTTTTAAATTTTTTCCATACATCAACTATAAAATTGTCCTTTGGTTCTGAGCTTTTTGCCTTTTTTCTTTTCGGGATAAAGGGTGAGCGAAAACTGAAAGGTTTGATTTAAGAAAAAAGTGTACATCTAAAATGGAAAACCACAATGTAAAAATGTAGAGAGTGATAATCCCAAAGAGTTTCTGTATTTTTTAGCGATTGTAAGCTCGTTTTAGTTTTTATATCTCAAGTTTTGTAATCATCGGGAAAAGGGGGTGGTGGGGGATTTTTAACTGATTGTTGAATAGCAATCCATCAGTCATTTCTTAAAAAAATATAGCCCGTTATGCATGAAAAATCACTTTACAATCATCTATGATTGTTAGGTCAAATTTTTGAAAATGGGCAAAATAAAGACTTGTTAGAATCGAGTTAATATCCCCCGCACGTTCACTTGAGAATTTAATCAGCGTTTGTTATTCTCTTTTAAAGTTTTGGATCCATAGGTCATTTTAATCTTTAACAAGTTTCAAGCATGCATATCCATTTTAAAAACATGTGTAGAAAAAATCTCCTTCATGTAAAATTCCAAGCTTCTAGGGTTGGACAAGTGGAATTTCCCAAACTTGGATAACAAAACTTTTGTGTTCATTTGTGGTGTGTGAATAAATTTTCATTATTGACATTAGTTATTGTTTTAAATTTTTTCCACACATCAACTATAAAATTTTTATTTTGTTGTGATCTATTTGCCTTTTTTGTTTACGGGATGAAGGGAGAGCGGAAACTGAAGTTCTGATTTAAGAAAAAAGTGTACATCTAAAATGGAAAGGCACAATCCACAAATGTAGAGAGAGATAATTCCAAAGAGTGTCTGTAATTTTTAGGGATCGTAAGCACTTTTTTGTTTTTATATCTAAGGTTTTCCAATCGTCAGGAAAAGGGGGAGGCGGGGGATTTTTAACTGAGTGTTGACTTCCAATCCATAAGTCATTTCTTACAAAAATATAGCCCGTTACACATGACAAATAACTTTACAATCATTTATGATTGTTAGGTCAACTTTTTGAAAATGGGTAAAATAATGGCTTGTTTGACTCGGGCAAATAATCCACCTCACGTTCACTTGAGAACTTAATGAGCGTTTGTTATTCTCTTTAAAAGTTTTGGATCCATAGGTCATTTGAATCTTTACCATGTTTCTAGCATGCATATCCATATTTAAAACATTTGTAGAAAAAATCTCCTTCATGTAAAATTCTGCGATACTATTGTTGGACAAGTGGAATTTCAAAAATATGGATAACAAAAAAATTGTGTTCATTTGTGGTGTGTGAATTAATTTTCTTTATTTAATTTTTTTACTGGCTTAAATTTTTTCCGTACATGAACAATAAAATTTTTATTTTGTTGTGATCTATTTGCCTTTTTTGTTTACGGGATGAAAGGAGAGCGAAAAAATCAAACTTTTGATTTAAGAAAAAACTGTAAATGTGCAAAAATGTATAGAGAGATAAATCCAAAGTGTGTCTGTAATTTTAGGGATTGTAAGCACCTTTTCGTTTTATATCTTAGGTTTTGCAATCGTCGGGAAAAGGGGAGGGCGGGGATTTTTAACTGAGTGTTGACTCCCAATCCAAAAGTCATTTCTAACAAAAATATAGCCCGTTACGCATGATAAATCACTTTACAATCATCTATGATTGTTATGTCAGCTTTTTGCAAATGGGCAAAATAATGGATTGTTTGACTTGGGTAAATATCCCACCGCAAGTTCACATGAGAATTTAATGAGCGTTTGTTATTCTCTTTAAAAGCTTTGCATCCATAGCTCATTTGAATCTTTAACATGTTTCAAGAACGCATATCCATTTTTAAAACATGTGTAGAAAAAATCTCCTTCTTGTAAAATTCCAAGCTATTAGGGTTAAACTAGTGAAAGTTCCCAAACTTGGATAACAAAAATTTTGTCTTCATTTGTATTGTGTGAATAAATTTTTTTTATTTAAATTTGATATTGTTTTAAATTTTTTCCATACATCAACTATAAAAGTTCATTTTTGTTGTGAGCTTTTTGCCTTTTGTTTTTGGGATGAAAGGAGAGCGAAAACTCAAAGTTTTGATTTTAGAAAAAAGTGTACATCTAAAATGGAAATGCACAATGAACAAATGTAGAGAGAGATAATTCCAAAGAGTTTCTGTATTTTTTAGGGATTGTAAGCTCTTTTTAGTTTTTATATCTCAGGTTTTGCAATCGTCGGGAAAAGGGTGTGGCGGGTGATTTTTAACTGAGTGTTGAATTGCTATCCATAAGTAATTTCTTACTAAAATATAGACTCTTACGCATGATAATTCACTTTACAATCATCTATGATTGTTAGGTCAACTTTTTGAAAATAGGCAAAATCACGACTTGTTAGACTCGGGTAAATATCCCCCCGCACATTCACTTGAGAATTTAATGAGCATTTGTTATTCTCTTTAAAATCTTTGGATGCATTGGACATTTGAGTCTTTAACATGTTTCTAGCTTGCATATCCATTTTTAAAACATGTGTAGAAAAATTATCCTTCATGTAAAATTCCAAGCTATTAGGGTTGGACAAGAGGAATTTTCCAAACTTGGATAACAAAACTTTTGTGTTCATTTGTGTTGTGTGAATAAATTTTCTTTATTGACATTAGTTATTGCTTTATATTTTTTCCACACATCAACTATAAAATTTTTATTTTTTTGTGATCTATTTGCCTTTTTTGTTTACGGGATGAAGGGAGAGCGAAAACTCAAAGTTCTGATTTAAGAAAAAAGTGTACATCTAAAAAGGAAATGCACAATGCACAAATGTAGAGAGAGATAATTCCAAAGATTGTCTATAATTTTTAGGGATCGTAAGTACTTTTTTGTTTTTATATCTAAGGTTTTGCAATCGTTGGGAAAAGGGGGAGGCGCGGGATTTTTAACTGAGTGTTGACTTCCAATCCATAAATCATTTCTTACAAAAATATAGCCTGTTATGCATGACAAATCACTTTACAATCATCTATGATTGTGAGGTTAACTTTCTGAAAATGGGGAAAATAATGGCTTGTTTGACTCGGGCAAATATTCCACTGCATGTTCACTTGAGAATTTAAAGAGCGTTTGTTATTCTCTTTAAAAGCATTTGATACATAGGTCATTTGAATCTTTAACATGTTTCTAGCATGCATATCCATTTTTAAAGCAAGGGTAGAAAAAATCTCCTTCATGTAAAATTCCAAGATATTAGTGTTGGGCTAGTGGAATTTCCCAAACTTGGATAATAAAACTTTTGGGTTCTTTTGTGGTGTGAGAATAAATTTTCTTTGTTAAGTTTTTCATTGTTTAAAATTTTTTCTGTACATCAACAATAAAATTTTCATTTTGTTGTGATCTATTTGCCATTTTTTTTACAGGATGAATGGAGAGCGAAAAACTCGAACTTTTAATTTTAGAAAAAAGTGTACATCTAAAATGGAAATGCACAATGTACAAATTTAGAGAGAGATAATTCCAAAGAGTATCTTTAATTTTTAGGGATTGTAACCACTTTTTCATTTTCATACCTTAGGTTTTGCAATCTTCTAGAAAAGGGGGAGGCGGGGATTTTTAACTGAGTGTTGCCTCCAATTCCATAAGTCATTTCTTACAAAACTATAGCCCGTTACACATGATAAATCACTTTACAATCATCTATGATTGTTATGTCAGCTTTTTGCAAATGGGCATAATAATGGATTGTTTGACTCTGGTAAATATCCCACTGCAAGTTCATTTGAGAATTTAATGAGCGTTTGCTATTCTCTTAAAATCTTTGCATCCATAGCTCATTTGTATCTTTAACATGTTTCAAACATGCATATCCATTTTTAAAACATGTGTCGAAAAAATCTCCTTCATGTAAAATTCCAAGCTATTAGGGTTGGACATGTGGAATTTCCCAAACTTTGATAACAAAACTTTTGTGTTCATTTGTGGTGTGTGAATAAATTTTCTTCATTTACATTAGTTATTGTTTTAAACTTTTTTCACACATCAACTATAAAATTTTTCTTTTGTTGTGATCTATTTGCCTTTTCTGTTTACGAAATGTAGGAAGAGCGAAAACTCAAAGTTCTGATTTAAGAAAAAAGTGTACATCTAAAATGGAAATGCACAATGAATAAATGTAGAGAGAGATAATTCCAAAGAGTGTCTGTAATTTTGAGGGATCATAAGCGCTTTTTTTTTTAAATATCTAAGGTTTTGCAATTGTCGAGAAAAGGGGAAGGCGAGGGATTTTTAACTGAGTGTTGACTTCCAATCCATAAGTCATTTCTTAAAAAAATATATTCCGTTACGCATGACAAATCACTTTACAATCATCTATGATTGTTAGGTCAACTTTTTGAAAATGGGCAAAATAATGGCTTGTTTTACTCAGGCAAATATCCCACCGCATGTTCACTTGAGAATTTAATGAGCGTTTGTTATTCTCTGTAAAATATTTGGATCCGTAGGTCATTTGAATCTTTAACATGTTTCAAGCATGCATATCCATTTTTAAAACATGTCTAGAAAAAATCTCCTTCATGTAAAATTCCATGCTATTAGGGTTGGACAAGTGGAATTTCCCAAACTTGGATAACAAAACTTTTGTGTTCAATTGTGGTGTGTGAATAAAAATTTTTATTGCCATTAGTTATTGTTTTAAATTTTTTCCACACATGACCTATAAAATTTTTATTTTGTTGTGATCTATTTGCCTTTTTTGTTTACGGGATGAATGAAGAGCAAAAACTCAAAGTTTTCATTTAAGAAAATAGTGTACATCTAAAATGGAAACGCACAATGTACAAATGTAGAGACAGATAATTCCAAAGAGTGTCTATAACTTTTAGCGATCGTAAGCACTTTTTATTTTTTATATCTAAAGTTTTGCAATTGTCGGGAAAAGGGGCAGGCGAGGGATTTTTAACTGAGTGTTGACTTCCAATCCATAAGTCTTTTCTTACAAAAATATAGCCCGTTACGCATGACAAATCATTTTACAATCATCTATGATTGTTAGGTCAACTTTTTGAAAATGGGCAAAATAATGGTTTGTTTGACTTGGGCAAATATCCCACCGCACGTTCACTTGAGAATTTAATGAGCGTTTGCTATTCTCTTTAAAAGCTTTGGATCCATAGGTCATTTGAATCTTTAACATGTTTCAAGCATGCATATCAGTTTTTAAAACATGTGTAAAAAAAATCTACTTCAAGTAAAATTCCAAGCTATTAGAGTTGGACAAGTGGAATTTCCAAAACTTGGATAACAAAACTTTTGTGTTCGTTTGTGGTGTGTGAATAAATTTTATTTATTGACTTTAGTTATTGTTTTAATTTCTTATTTTGTTGTGATCTATTTGCCTTTTCGGTTTACAGGATGAAGGGAGAGCGAAAACTTAAAGTTCTGATTTAAGAAAAAAGTGTACATCTAAAATGGAAATGCACAATGCACAAATGTAGAGAGTGATAATTCAAAACAGTGTCTGTAATTTTGAGGAATCGTAAGCACATTTTCGTTTTTATATCTAAGGTTTTGCAATTGTCTGGAAAAGGGGGAGGCGGGGGATTTTTAACTGAGTGTTGACTTCCAATCCGTAAGTCATTTCTTACAAAAATATAGCCCGTTATGCATGAAAAATCACTTTACAATCATCTATGATTGTTAGGTCAACTTTCTGAAAATGGACAAAATAATGGCTTGTTTGACTCGGGAAAATATCCCACCTCACGTTCACCTGATAATTTAATGAGCATTTGTTATTCTCTTTAAAAGCTTTGGATCCATAGGTCATTTGAACCTTTAACATGTTTCTAGCATGCATATCCATTTTTAAAACTTGTGCAGAAAAAATCTCCTTCATGTAAAATTCCAAGATATTAGTGTTGAACTAGTGGAATTTCCCAAACTTGGATGACAAAACTTTTGTGTTCATTTGTGGTGTGTGAATAAATTTTCTTTACTTACTTTTTTTATTGTTTTAAATTTTTTCCGGCCATCAACAATAAAATTTTCATTTTTTTGTCATCTATTTGCCATTTTTGTTTACGGGATGAAGGGAGAGCGAAAAACTTGAACTTTTGATTTTTTTCCATACATCAACTATAAAATATTCATTTTGTTGTGAGCATTTTGCCTTTTTTTTCGGGATGAAGGGAGAGCGAAAACTTAAAGTTTTAATTTAAGAAAAAAGTGTACATCTTAAAAGGGAAAGCACAATGCACAAATATAGAGAGAGATAATTCCAAAGATTGTCTGTACTTTTTAGGGATTGTAAGCTTTTTTTAGTTTTTATATCTAAGGTTTTGCAATCATCGGGAAAAGGGGGAGGCGAGGGATTTTTAATTGAGTGTTTAATTTCAATACATAAGTCATTTCTTACAAAAATATAACCCGTTACGCATGATAAATCACTATACAATCAGCTATTATTGTTAGGTCAACTTTTTGAAAATGGGCAAACTAATGACTTGTTAGACTTGGGTAAATATCCCACCGCACGTTCACTTGAGACTTTCATGAGCATTTATTTTTCTATTTAAAAGCCTTGGATCCATAGGTCATTTGAATCATTAAAATGTTTCAAGCATGCATATCCATTTTTAAAACATTTGTAGAAACAATTTCCTACAAGTAAAATTCCAAGCAGTTTGGGTTGGACTAGTGGAATTTCCCAAACTTGGATAACAAAACTTTTGTGTTCATTTGTGGTGTGTGAATAAATTTTCTTCATTTTAATTTTTTTATTGTTTTAAATTTTTTCTATACATCAACTATAAAATTTTCATTTTGTTGTGATCCATTTACCTTTTTTGTTTACGGGATTAAGGGAGAACGAAAAACTCAAAGTTTTGATTTAAGAAAAAATTGTACATCTAAAATTGAAAGGCACAATGCACAAATGGAGAGAGACATAATTCTAAAGAGGGTCTGTAATTTTTATGGACTTTAAGCACTCTTTCATTTTTATATCTAAGGTTTTGCAATCGTCGGGAAAAGGGGGCGGGGGATTTTTAACTGAGTGTTGACCCCCAATCCAAAAGTCATTTCTTAAAAAAATAGAGCCCATTACGCATGATAAATCACCTTACAATCATCTATGATTTTTATGTCAGCCTTTTGCAAATGGGCAAAATAATGGCATGTTTGACTTGGGTAAATATCCCACCGCAAGTTCACTTGAGAATTTAATGAGCGTTTGTTATTCTAATTAAAAGCTTTGCATCCATATCTCATTTGCATCTTTAACCTGTTTCAATCATGCATATCCATTTTTAAAACATTTGTGGAAGAAATCTCTTTGTTGTAAAATTCCAAGCTATTAGGGTTAAACTAGTGGAATTTCCCAAACTTGGATAACAAAATTTATGTGTTCATTTGTGGTCTGTGAATAAATTTTCTTTATTTACATTTTTATTGTTTTAAATTTTTTTCATACATCAACTATAAAATTTCATTTTGTTGTGAGCTTTTTGCCTTTTTTGTTTACGGGATGAAGGGAGAGCGAAAACTTAAAGTTTTGATTGAAGAAAAAAGTGTACATCTAAAATGGATCAGCACAATGCACAAATGTAGAGAGAGATAATTCCAATGAGAGTCTGTATTTTTTAGGGATTATAAGCTATTTTTAGTTTTTATATCTAAGGTTTTGCAATCGTTAGGAAGAGGGGGAGGCAGGGGATTTTTAACTGAGTGCTGAATTGCAATCCTTAAGTCATTTCTTCCACAAATATAGCCCGATACGCATGATAAATCACTTTACAATCAACTATGATTGTTAGGTCAACCTTTTGAAAATGGGCAAAATAATGACTTGTTAGACTAGGGTAAATATCCCATCGCACGTTCACTTGAGAATTTAATGTGCGTTTGTTATTTTCTTTAAAAGCTTTGAATCCATAGGATATTTGAATCTTTAACATGTTTCAAGCATGCATATCCATTTTTAAAATATGTGAAGAAAAAATCTCCTTCACGTAAAATTCCAAGCTATTAGGGTTGGACTAGTGGAATTTCCCAAACTTGGATAACAAAATTTTTGTGTTCATTTGTGGTGGTTGAATAAATTTTATTTATTTACATTTGTTATTGTTTTAAATTTTTTCCATACATCAACTATAAAATATTTATTTTGTTGTGATCTATTTGCCTTTTTTGTTTACGGGATGAAGGGAGAGCGAAAACTCAAAGTTCTGATTTAAGAAAAAAGTGTACATCTAAAATGGAAATGCACAATGCATAAATGTAGAGAGAGATAATTCCAAAGAATGACTGTAATTTTTTGGGGATGTAGGCACTTTTTCGTTTTTATATCGAAGGTTATCTATTGTCGGGAAATGGGGGAGGCGGGGGATTTTGAACTGAGTGTTCACTTCCAATCCATAAGTCATTTCTTACAAAAATATAGCTCGTTACGCATGATAAATCACTTTACAATCATTTATGATTGTTAGGTCAACTTTTTGAAAATGGGCAAAGTAATGGCTTGTTTGACTCGGGCAAATATCCCACAACACGTTCACTTGAGAATTTAATGTGCTTTTGTCATTCTCTTTAAAAGCTTTGGATCCATAGGTCATTTGAATCTTTAACTTGTTTCTAGCATGCATATCCATTTTTAAAACATGTGTACAAAAAATCTTCTTCATGTAAAATTCCAAGATATTAGGGTTGGACTAGTGGAATTTCCCAAACTTTGATAACAAAACTTTTGTTCATTTTTGTTGTGTGAATAAATTTTCTTTTTTAAATTTTTTTATTGTTGTAAAATTTTTCCATACATCATCTAAAAAATTTTCATTTTGTTGTCATCTATTTGCCTTTTTTGTCTACGGGATGAAGGGAGAGTGAAAAACCCAAAGTTTTGATTTAAGAAAAAAGTGTACATCTAAAATGGAAATGCACAATTCACAAATGTTGAGAGAGATAATTCCAAAGAGTGTCTGTAATTTTTAGGGATTGTAAGCACTTTTTCGTTTTTATATCTCTGGTTTTACAATTGTCAGGAAAAGGGGGAATCGGGGGATTTTTAACTGAGTGTTGACTCCCAATCCGAAAGTCATTTCTTACAAAAATATAGCCCGTTACACATAATAGATCACTTTACAATCATCTATGAATGTTATGTCAGCCTTTTACAAATGGGCAAAATAATGGCAAGTTTGACTTGAGTAAATATCTTACCGCAAGTTCACTGGAGAATTTAAAGAGCGTTTGTAATTCTCTTTAAAAGCTTTGCATCCATAACTCATTTGCATCTTTAACATGTTGGAAACATTCATATCCATTTTTAAAACATGTGTAGAAGAAATCTCTTTCTTGTAAAATTCCAAGCTATTGGGGTTAAACTAGTGGAATTTCCCAAACATGGATAACAAAACTTTTGTGTTCATTGGTGGAGTGTGAAAAATTTTCTTTATATACATTTCTTATTGTTTTAAATTTTTTCCATACATCAATGATAAAATTTTCATTTTGTTGTGAGCTTTTTACCATTTTTGTTTTCGGGATGAAGGGAGAGCGAAAATACAAAGTTTTGATTTAAGAAAAAAAGTGTACATCTAAAATGTAAAAGCACAATGCACAAATGTGGAGAGGGAAAATTTCAAAGAGTGTCTGTATTTTTTAGGGATTGTAAGCTCTTTTTAGTTTTTATATCACAGGCTTCGCAATCGTCTGGAAAAGTGGGCAGCGGGGCATTTTTAACTGAGTGTTGAATTGCAATCCATAAGTCATTTCTTACAAAAATATAGCCCGTTACGCAAGATAAATCACTTTACAATCATCTATGATTGTTAGGTCAACTTTTTGAAAATGGGCAAAATAATGACTTGTTGGACTCGGGTAAGTATCCCACTACACGTTCAGTTGAGAATTTAATGAACGTTTGTTATTCTCTTTAAAGGCATTGGATCCATAGGTCATTTGATTCTTTAACTTGTTTCAAACATGCATATCCATTTTTAAAACATGTGTAGAAAAAATCTCTTTCATGTAAAATTCTAAGCTATTAGAGTTGGACTAGTGGAATTTCCCAAATTTGGATAACAAATATTTTGTGTTCATTTGTGGTGTGTGAATAAATTTTCTTTATTTACTTTTTTTATTGTTTTAAATTTTTTTCATACATCAACTATAAAATTTTCATTTTGTTGTGATCTATTTACCTTTTTTGTTTACGGGATGAAGAGAGAGCGAAAAACTTAAAGTTTTGATTTAAGAAAAAAGTGTACATCTAAAATAGAAATGCGCAATGCACAAATGTAGAGAGAGATAATTCCAAAAGAGTGTCTGTAATTTTTAGGGATTGTAAGCACTTTTTCGTTTTTATATCTCAGGTTTTGCCATCGTCGGGAAAAGGGGGAGGCGGGGGATTTTTAACTGAGTGTTGACTACCATTCCAAAAGTCATTTCTTCCAAAAAT
This sequence comes from Aristolochia californica, assembly GCF_029961685.1. Lineage (NCBI taxonomy): Eukaryota > Viridiplantae > Streptophyta > Magnoliopsida > Piperales > Aristolochiaceae > Aristolochia > Aristolochia californica. Next base: position 17,170,164 of record NW_027182268.1, read on the forward strand.
ATATCCCGTTATGCATGATAAATCACTTTACAATCATCTATGATTGTTATGTCAGCCCTTTGCAAATGGGTAAAGTAATGGTATGTTTGACTTGGGAAAATATCCCACCGCAAGTTCACTTGAGAATTTAAAGAGCGTTTGTTATTCTTTTTAAAAGCTTTGCATCCATAGCTCATTTGCATCATTAACATGTTTCAAACATGCATATCCATTTTTAAAACATGTGTAGAAGAAATCTCTTTCTTGTAAAATTCCAAGCTATTAGGGTTAAACAGGTGGAATTTCCCAAACTTGGATAACAAAACTTTTGTGTTCATTTGTGTTGTGTGAATAAATTTTATTTATTTACATTTGTTATTGTTTTAAATTTTTTCCATACATCAACTATAAAATTTTTGTTTTGTTGTGAGCTTTTTGCCTTTTTTGGTTTCAGGTTGAAGGGAGAGCGAAAACTCAAAGTTTTGATTTAAGAAAAAAGTGTACGTCTAAAATGGAAAAGCACAATGCACAAATGTAGATAGAAATAATTCTGAAGAGTGTCTGTAATTTTGAGGGATTGTAAGCTCATTTTAGTTTTTATATATCAGGTTTGCAATCGTCGGGAAAAATGGGTGGCGGAGGATTTATAACTGAGTGTTGAATTGCAATACATAAACCATTTCATAAAAATATATAGCCCGTTACGCTTGATAAATCACTTTCCAATCATCTATGATTGTTAGGTCATTTTTTTGAAAATGGGCAAAATAATGACTTGTTAGATTCGGGTACATATCCCACCGCACGTTCACTTGAGAATGTAATGAGCGTTTGTTATTATTCTCTTTCAAAGCTTTGGATCCATAGGTCATTTGTATGTTTAACATGTTTCAAGCATGCATATGCATTTTTAAAACATGTGTGGAGAAAATCTCCTTTAAGTAAAATTCCAAGCTATTAGGGTTGGACAAATGGAATTTCTCAAACATGGACAACAAAACTTTTGTGTTCATTTGTGTTGTGTGAATGAATATTTTTTATTTACATTAGTTATTCTTTAAAATTTTTTCCACACATCAACTATAAAATTTTTATTTTGTTGTGATCTAAATGCCTTTTTTGTTTACGGGATAAAGGGAGAGCGAAAACTCAAAGTTCTGATTTAAGAAAAAAGTGTACATCTAAAATGAAAATGCACAATGCACTAATTTAGAGAGAGATAATTCCAAAGAGTGTCTGTAATTTTTAGGGATCGTAAGCACTTTTTTCGTTTTTATATATAAGGTTTTAACTGGGTGTTGACTTCCAATCCAAAAGTCATTTCTTACTAAAATATAGCCTGTAACGCATGATAAATCACTTTACAATCATCTATGATTCTTAGGTCAACTTTTTGAACATGGGCAAAATAATGGCTTGTTTGACTCGGGCAAATATCCCACCGCACATTCACTTGAGAATTTAATGAGCGTTTGGTACTCTTTTTAAAAGCTTTGGATCCATAGGTCATTTGAATATTTAACATGTTTCAAGCATGCATATCCATTTTTAAAACATGTGTAGAAAAAGTCTCCTTCATATAAAATTCCAAGCTATTAGGGCTGGACTAGTGGAATTTCCCAAACTTGGATAACAAAACTTTTGTGTTCATTTGTGTTGTGTGAATAAATTTTATTTATTAACATTTGTTATTGTTTTAAATTTTTTCCATACATCAACTATAAAATTTTTGTTTTGTTGTGAGCTTTTTGTCTTTTATGTTTTCGGGAAGAAGGGAGAGCGAATACCCAATGTTTTGATTTAAGAAAAAAGTTCACATCTAAAATGCAAAAGCACAATGCAAAAATGTAGAGAGAGATAACTCGGAAGAGTGTCTATATATTTTAGGGATTGTTAGCTCTTTTTAGTTTTTATATCTCCGGTTTTGCAATCGTCGGGAAAAATGGGTGGCGAAGGATTTTTAATTGAGTGTTGAATTGCAATCGTTAAGTCGATTCATACAAAATTATAGCCCGTTATGCATGATAAATCACTTTACAATCATCTATGATTTTTTGGTCAAATTTTTAAAAATGGGCAAAATAATGAGTTGTAAGATTCGGGTACATATCCCACAGCACGTTCACTTGAGAATGTAATGAGATTTTTTTATTCTCTTTAAAAGCTTTGGATCCATAGGTCATTTGAATCTTTAACATGTTTCTTGCATGCATATCCATTTTTAAAACATGTGTGGAAAAAATCTCTTTCATGTAAAATTCCAAGCTATTAGGGTTGGACGATTGGAATTTCCCAAACATGGATAACAAAACTTTTGTGTTCATTTGTGGTGTGTGAATGAATATTTTTTATTTACATTAGTTATTGTTTTAAATTTTTTCCACACATCAACTATAAAATTTTTATTTTGTTGTGATCTAAATGCCTTTTCTGTTTACGGGATAAAGGGAGAGCGAAAACTCAAAGTTTTGATTTAAGAAAAAAGTGTACATCTAAAATGAAAATGCACATTGCACTAATTTAGAGAGAGATAATTCCAAAGAGTGTCTGTAATTTTTAGGGATCGTAAGCACTTTTTCCTTTTTATATATAAGGTTTTGCAATCGTCGGGAAAAGCGGGAGGCGGGCAGATTTTAACTGGGTGTTGACTTCCAATCCATAAGTCATTTCTTACTAAAATATAGCCTATAACACATGACAAATCACTTTACAATCATCTATGATTGTTAGGTCAACTTTTTGAGCATGGGCAAAATAATGGCTTGTTTGACTCGGGCAAATATCCCACCGCACATTCACTTGAGAATTTAACGAGCGTTTGTTACTCTCTTTAAAAGCTTTGGATCCATAGGTCATTTGAATATTTAACATGTTTCAAGCATGCATATCCATTTTTAAAACATGTGTAGAAAAAGTCTCCTTCATATAAAATTCCAAGCTATTAGGGCTGGACTAGTGGAATTTCCCAAACTTGGATAACAAAACTTTTTTGTTCATTTGTGTTGTGTGAATAAATTTTATTTATTTACATTGGTTATTGTTTTAAATTTTTTCCATACATCAACTATAAAATTTTTGTTTTGTTGTGAGCTTTTTGTCTTTTATGTTTTCGGGAAGAAGGGAGAGCGAATACTCAATGTTTTGATTTAAGAAAAAAGTGCACATCTAAAATACAAAAGCACAATGCAAAAATGTAGAGAGAGATAATTCGGAAGAGTGTCTATATATTTTAGGGATTGTAGCTCTTTTTAGTTTTTATATCTCCGGTTTTGCAATCGTAGGGAAAAATGGGTGGCAAAGGATTTTTAATTGAGTGTTGAATTGCAATCGATAAGTTGATTCATACAAAATTATAGCCCGTTACGCATGATAAATCACTTTACAATCATCTATGATTTTTCGGTCAAATTTTTAAAAATGGGCAAAATAATGAGTTGTAAGATTCGGGTAAATATCCCACAGCACGTTCACTCGAGAATTTAATGAGCTTTTTTTATTCTCTTTAAAAGCTTTGGATCCATAGGTCATTTGAATCTTTAACATGTTTCTTGCATGCATATCCATTTTTAAAACATGTGTGGAAAAAATCTCTTTCATGTAAAATTCCAAGCTATTAGGGTTGGACGATTGGAATTTCCCAAACTGGGATAACAAAACTTTTGTGTTCATTTGTGGTGTGTGAATGAATATTTTTTATTTACATTAGTTATTGTTTTAAATTTCTTTCCACACATCAACTTTAAAATATTTATTTTGTTGTGATCTACTTGCCTTTTCTGTTTACGGGATGAAGAGAGAGCGAAAACTCAAAGTTCTGATTAAAGAAAAAAGTGTACATATAAAATGGAAATGCACAATGCACAAATGCAGAGAGAGATAATTCCAAAGAGTGTCTTTAACTTTTAGGGACTGTAGGCACTTTTTCGTTTTTATATATAAGGTTTTGCAATCGTCGAGAAAAGGGGGAGGCGGGTGATTTTTAACTGAGTGTTGACTTCCAATCCATAAGTCATTTCTTACAAAAATATAGCCCGTTACGTATGACAAATCACTTTACAATCATCTATGATTGTTAGGTCAACTTTTTGAAAATGGGCAAAATAATGGCTTGTTTGACTCGGGTAAATATCCCACCGCACGTTCACTTGAGAATTTAATGAGCGTTTGTTATTCTATATAAAAGCTTTGGATCCATAGGTCATTATAATCTTTAACTTGTTTCTAGCATCCAAATCCATTTTTAAAACATGTGTAGAAAAAATCTCCTTCATGTAAAATTCCAAGATATTAGTGTTGGACTAGTGGAATTTCCCATACTTCGATAACAAAACTTTTGTGTTCATTTGTTGTGTGTGAATAAATTTTCTTTATTTACATTTTTATTGTTGTAAATTTTTTTCATACATCAACTATAATATTTTTATTTTCTTGTGATCTATTTGCCTTTTTTGTTTACTGGATGAAGGGAGAGCGAAAAACTCGAAGTTTTGATTTAAGAAAAATGTGTACATCTAAAACGGAAATGCACAATGCACAAATGTAGAGAAAAATAATTCCAAAGAGTGTCTGTAATTTCTAGCGATTGTAAGCACATTTTCGTTTTATATCTCAGATTTTGCAATCCTCGGGAAAAGGGTGAGGCGGGGGATTTTTACCTGAGTGTTGACTCCCAATCCAAAAATCATTTCTTGCAAAAAATATAGCCCGTTACGAATGATAAATCACTTTAAAATCATCTATGATTATCATGTCAGCTTTTTGCAAATGGGCAAAATAATGGCATGTTTGACTCGGGAAAATATCCCACCGCAAGTTCACTTGAGAATTTAATGAGCGTTTGTTATTCTTTTTAAACGCTTTGCATCCATAGCTCATTTTCATCTTTAACATGTTTCAAGCATGCATATCCATTTTTAACACATGTGTAGAAGAAATCTCTTTCTTGAAAAATTCCAAGCCATTAGGGTTAAACTAGTGGAATTTCACAAACTTGGATAACAAAACTTTTGTCTTCATTTGTGTTGTGTGAATAAATTTTTTTATTTACATTTATTATTGTTTTAAATTTTTTCCATACATCAACTATAAAATTTTTGTTTTGTTGTGAGCTTTTTGCCTTTTTTGGTTTCAAGTTGAAGGGAGAGCGAAAACTCAAAGTTTTGATTTAAGAAAAAAGTGTACGTCTAAAATTGAAAAGCACAATGCACAAATGTAGATAGAGATAATTCTGAAGAGTGTCTGTAATTTTGAGGGATTGTAAGCACTTTTTAGTTTTTATATATCAGGTTTTGCAATCGTCGGGAAAAATGGGTGGCAGAGGATTTATAACTGAGTGTTGAATTGCAATACATAAGCCATTCCATACAAAAATATAGCCCGTTACACTTGATAAATCACTTTCAATCATCTATGATTGTTAGGTCATTTATTTGAAAATGGGCAAAATAATGACTTGTTAGATTCGGGTACATATCCCACCGCACGTTCACTTGAGAATGTAATGAGCGTTGGTTATTCTCTTTCAAAGCTTTGGATCCAAAGGTAATTTGTATGTTTAACATGTTTCAAGCATGCATATGCATTTTTAAAACATGTGTGGAGAAAATCTCCTTTAAGTAAAATTCCAACCTATTAGGGTTGGACGATTGGAATTTCCCAAACATGGATAACAAAACTTTTGTGTTCATTTGTGGTGTGTGAATGAATATTTTTTATTTACATTAGTTATTGTATTAAATTTTTTCCACACATCAACTATAAAATTTTTATTTTGTTGTGATCTAAATGCCTTTTCTGTTTACGGGATAAAGGGAGAGCGAAAACTCAAAGTTTTGATTTAAGAAAAAAGTGTACATCTAAAATGAAAATGCACATTGCACTAATTTAGAGAGAGATAATTCCAAAGAGTGTCTATAATTTTTAGGGATCGTAAAGAGTGTCTATAATTTTTAGGGATCGTAAGCACTTTTTCGTTTTTATATATAAGGTTTTGCAATCGTCGGGAAAAGGGGGAGGCGGGCAGATTTTAACTGGGTGTTGACTTCCAATCCATAAGTCATTTCTTACTAAAATATAGCCTATAACGCATGACAAATCACTTTACAATCATCTATGATTGTTAGGTCAACTTTTTGAACATGGGCAAAATAATGGCTTGTTTGACTCGGGCAAATATTCACTTGAGAATTTAATGAGCGTTTGTTACTCTCTTTAAAAGCTTTGGATCCATAGGTCATTTGAATATTTAACATGTTTCAAGCATGCATATCCATTTTTACAACATGTGTAGAAAAAGTCTCCTTCATATAAAATTCCAAGCTATTAAGGCTGGACTAGTGGAATTTCCCAAACTTGGATAACAAAATTTTTTTGTTCATTTGTGTTGTGTGAATAAATTTTATTTATTTACATTTGTTATTGTTTTAAATTTTTTCCATACATCAACAATAAAATTTTTGTTTTGTTGTGAGGTTTTTGTCTTTTATGTTTTCGGGAAGAAGGGAGAGCGAATACTCAATGTTTTGATTTAAGAAAAAAGTGCACATCTAAAATGCAAAAGCACAATGCAAAAATGTAGAGAGAGATAATTCGGAAGAGTGTCTATATATTTTAGGGATTGTTAGCTCTTTTTAGTTTTTATATCTCCGGTTTTGCAATCGTCGGGAAAAATGGGTGGCGAAGGATTTTTAATTGAGTGTTGAATTGCAATCGATAAGTCGATTCATACAAAATTTTAGCCTGTTACGCATGATAGATCACTTTACAATCATATATGATTTTTCGGTCAAATTTTTAAAAATGGGCAAAATAATGAGTTGTAAGATTCGGGTAAATATCCCACAACACGTTCACTCGAGAATTTAATGAGATTTTTTTATTCTCTTTAAAAGCTTTGGATCCATAGGTCATTTGAATCTTTAACATGTTTCTTGCATGCATATCCATTTTTAAAACATGTGTGGAAAAAATCTCTTTCATGTAAAATTCCAAGCTATTAGGGTTGGACGATTGGAATTTCCCAAACTGGGATAACAAAACTTTTGTATTCATTTGTGGTGTGTGAATGAATATTTTTTATTTACATTAGTTATTTTTTTAAATTTCTTTCCACACATCAACTTTAAAATTTTTATTTTGTTGTGATCTACTTGCCTTTTCTGTTTATGGGATGAAGAGAGAGCGAAAACTCAAAGTTCTGATTAAAGAAAAAAGTGTACATCTAAAATGGAAATGCTCAATGCACAAATGTAGAGAGAGATAATTCCAAAGAGTGTCTTTAACTTTTAGGGACTGTAGGCACTTTTTCGTTTTTATATATAAGGTTTTGCAATCGTCGGGAAAAGGGGGAGGCGGGCGATTTTTAACTGAGTGTTGACTTCCAATCCATAAGTCATTTCTTACAAAAATATAGCCCGTTAAGTATGACAAATCACTTTACAATCATCTATGATTGTTAGGTCAACTTTTTGAAAATGGGCAAAATAATGGCTTTGTTTGACTCGGGTAAATATCGCACCGCACGTTCACTTGAGAATTTAATGAGCGTTTGTTATTCTCTTTAAAAGCTTTGGATCCATAGGTCATTATAATCTTTAACTTGTTTCTAGCATGCAAATCCATTTTTAAAACATGTGTAGAAAAAATCTCCTTCATGTAAAATTCCAAGATATTAGTGTTGGACTAGTGGAATTTCCCATACTTCGATAACAAAACTTTTGTGTTCATTTGTTGTGTGTGAATAAATTTTCTTTATTTACATTTTTATTGTTGTAAATTTTTTTCGTACATCAACTATAAAATTTTTATTTTCTTGTGATCTATTTGCCTTTTTTGTTTACTGGATGAAGGGAGAGCGAAAAACTCGAAGTTTTGATTTAAGAAAAATGTGTACATCTAAAACGGAAATGCACAATGCAGAAATGTAGAGAGAAATAATTCCAAAGAGTGTCTGTAAATTTTAGCGATTGTAAGCACATTTTCGTTTTTATATCTCAGATTTTGCAATCGTCGGGAAAAGGGTGAGGCGAGGGATTTTTACCTGAGTGTTGACTCCCAATCCAAAAGTCATTTCTTGCAAAAAATATAGCCCGTTACGCATGATAAATCACTTTAAAATCATCTATGATTATCATGTCAGCTTTTTGCTAATGGGCAAAATAATGGCATGTTTGACTCGAAAAATATCCCACCGCAAGTTCACTTGAGAATTTAATGAGCGTTTGTTATTCTTGTTAAACGCTTTGCATCCATAGCTCATTTGCATCTTTAACATGTTTCAAACATGCATATCCATTTTTAAAACATGTGTAGAAGAAATCTCTTTCTTGAAAAATTCCAAGCCATTAGGTTTAAACTAGTGGAATTTCACAAACTTGGATAACAAAACTTTTGTCTTCATTTGTGTTGTGTGAATAAATTTTCTTTATTTATATTTTTTATTGTTTTAAATTTTTTCTATACATCAACTATAAAATTTTTGTTCTGTTGTGAGTTTTTAGCCTTTTTTGTTTTCGGGATGAAGGGGGAGCGAATACTCAAGGTTTTGATTCTAGAAAAAAGTGTACATCTAAAATGGAAAAGCTCAATGGACAAATGTAGAGAGAGCTAATACTGAAGAGTGCCTGTAATTTTTAGGGATTGTAAGCTCTTTTTAGTTTTTATATCTCAGGTTTTGCAATCGTTGGGAAAAATGAGTGGCGGAGGATTTTTAACTGAGTATTGAATTGCAATCCATAAGTCATTTCATACAAAAATATAGCCCGTTACGCATGATAAATCACTTTACAATCATCTATGATTGTTAGGTCAAATTTTGGAAAATTGACAAAATATTGACTTGTTAGATCCCACCGCACGTTCACTTGAGAATTTAATGAGCGTTTGTTATTCTCTTGAAAAGCTTTGGATGCATAGGTCATTTGAATCTTCAACATGTTTCAAGCATGCATATCCATTTTTAAAACATGTGTGGAAAACATCTCCTTCATGTAAAATTCCAAGCTATTAACGTTGGACAAATGGAATTTCCCAAACTTGGATAACAGAACTTTTGTGTTCATTTCTGGTGTGTGAATAAATATTTTTTATTTACATTAGTTATTGTTTTAAATTTTTTCCACACATCAACTATAAAATTTTTATTTTGTTGTGATCTATTTGCCTTTTCTGTTTACGGGATGAAGGGAAAGCGAAAACTCAAAGTTCTGATATCAGAAAAAAGTGTACATCTAAAATGGAAATGCACAATGCACAAATGAAGAGAGATATAATTCCAAATAGTATCTATAAGTTTTAGGGATCGTAAGCACTTTTTCATTTTCATATACAAGGTTTTGCAATCGTCGGGAAAAGGGGGAGGCGGGCGATTTTTAACTGAGTGTTGACTTCCAATCCACAAGTCATTTCTTACAAAAATATAGCCCGTTACTCAGGACAAATCACTTTACAATCATCTATGATTGTTTGGTCAACTTTTTGAAAATGGGCAAAATAAAGGCTTGTTTGACTTGGGGCAAATATCTCACCGCACGTTCACTTGAGAATTTAATGAGCGTTTTTTACTCTCTTTAAAAGCTTTGAATCCATAGGTCATTTGATTCATTAACATGTTTCAAGCATGTATATCCATTTTTAAAACATGTGTAGAAAAAATCTCCTTGATGTAAAATCCGAGCTATTCGGGCTAGACTAATGGAATTTCCCAAACTTGGATAAAAATACTTTTGTGTTCATTTGTGGTGTGTGAATAAATTTTCTTTATTTACTTTTTTATTGTTTTAAATTTTTTCCTCACATCAAGTATAAAATTTTTATTTTGTTGTGATCTATTTGCCTTTTCTTTTTATGGTAAGAAGGGAGGGCGAAAACTCAAAGTTTCGATTTAAGGAAAAAGTGTACATCTAAAATGGAAATGCACAATGCACAAATGTATAGAGAGATAATTCCAAAGAGTGTCTATAATTTTTAGGGATCGTAAGCACTTTTACGTTTTTATACCCAAGGTTTTGCAATCGTCGGGAAAAGGGGGAGGTGGGCGATTTTTAACTGAGTGGTGACTTCCAATCCATAAGTCATTTCTTACAAAAATGTAGCCCGTTACGCATGTCAAATCACTTTACAACCATCTATGATTGTTAGGTCAACTTTTTGAAAGTGGGCAAACTAAAGGCTTGTTTGACTCGGGGAAATATCCCACCGCATGTTCACTTGAGAATTTAATGAGCGTTTGTTATTCTCTTGAAAAGCTTTGGATCCATAGGTCATTTGAATCTTTAACATGTTTCTAGCATGCAAATCCATGGTTAAAACATGTGTAGAAAAAATCTCCTTCATGGAAATTTCCAAGGTACTAGTGTTGGACTAGTAGAATTTCCCAAACTTGGATAAAAAAACTTTTGTGTTCATTTGTTGTGTGTGAATAAATTTTCTTTATTTACTTTTTTATTGTTTCAATTTTTTTTTGTACATCAACTTTAAAATTTTCATTTTGTTGTGATCTATTTTCCTTTTTTGTTTACGGGATGAAGGATGACCGAAAAACTCGAAGTTTTGATTTAAGAAAAATGCGTACATCTAAAACGGAAATGCTCAATGCACAAATGTAGAGAGAAATAATTCCAAAGACTGTCTGTAATTTTTAGGGATTGTAAGCACTTTTTCGTTTTTATATCTCAGATTTTGCAATCGTCGCGAAAAGGGGGAGGCGGGGGATTTTTAACTGAGTGTTAACTCCCAATCCAAAAGTCATTTGTTACAAAAATATAGCCCGTTACGCATGATAAATCACTTTACAATCATCTATGATTATTATGTCAGCTTTTTGCAAATGGGCAAATTAATGGCATGTTTGACTCAGGAAAATATCCCACCGCAAGTTCACTTGAGAATTTAATGAACGTTTGTTATTCTTTTTAAAAGCTTTGCATCCATAGCTCATTTGCATCTTTAACATGTTTCGAACATGCATATCCAGTTTTAAAACATGTGTAGAAGAAATCTCTTTCTTATAAAATTCCAAGTTATTAGGGTTAAACTAGTGGAATTTCACAAACTTGGATAACAAAACTTTTGTGTTCATTTGTGTTGTGTGAATAAATTTTATTTACTTACATTTGTTATTTTTTTACTTTTTTTCCATACATCAACTATAAAATTTTTGTTTTGTTTTGAGCATTTTGCCTTTTTTGGTTTCGAGATGAAGGGAGAGCGAAAACTCAATGTTTTGATTTAAGAAAAATGTGTATGTCTAAAATGGAAAACCACAACGCACAAATGTACAGAGAGATAATTCTGAAGAGTGTCTGTAATTTTTAGGGATTGTAAGCTCTTTTTAGTTTTTATATCTCAGGTTTCGCAATCGTCGGGAAAAATGGGTGGCGGAGGATTTTTAACTGAGTGTTGAATTGCAACACATAAGTCATTTCATACAAAAATATAGCCAGTTACGCATGATAAATCACTTTACAATCATCTATGATTGTTAGGTCAAATTTTTGAAAATGGGCAAAATAATGACTTGAGATCCATAGGTCATTTGAATCTTTAACATGTTTCAAGCATGCATATGCATTTTTCAAACATGTGTGGAAAAAATATCCTTTAAGTAAAATTCCAAGCTATTACGGTTGGACAAATGGAATTTCCCAAACTTGGATAACAAAACTTTTGTGTTCATTTGTGGTGTGTGAATGAATATTTTTTATTTACACTAGTTATTGTTTTAAATCTTTTCCACACATCAACTATAAAATTTTTATTTTGTTGTGATCTATTTGCCTTTTCTGTTTACGGGATGAAGGGAGAGCGAAAACTCAAAGTTCTGATTTAAGAAAAAAGTGTACATCTAAAATGAAAATGCACAATGCACTAATTTAGAGAGACATAATTCCAAAGAGTGTCTATAATTTTTAGGGATTGTAAGCACTTTTTCGTTTTTATATATAAGGTTTTGCAATTGTCGGGAAAAGGGGGAGGCGGGCGGATTTTAACTGGGTGTTGACTTCCAATCCATAAGTCATTTCTTACTAAAATATAGCCCGTAACGCATGACAAATCACTTTACAATCAAATATGATTGTTAGGTGAACTTTTTGAAAGTGGGCAAAATAATGGCTTGTTTGACTCGGGCAAATATCCCACTGCACGTTCACTTGAGAATTTAATGAGCGTTTGTTACTCTCTTTAAAAGCTTTGGATCCACAGGTCATTTGAATCTTTAACATGCTTCAAGCATGCATATCCATTTTTAAAACATGTGTAGAAAAATTCTCCTTCATATAAAATTCCAAGCTATTAGGGCTGGACTAATGGAATTTCCCAAACTTGGATAACAAAACTTTTGTGTTCATTTGTGTTGTGTGAATAAATTTTCCTTATTAACATTTGTTATTGTTTTAAATTTTTTCCATACATCAACTATAACATGTTTGTTTTGTCGCGAAGTTTTTACCTTTTTTGTTTTCGGGATGAAGGGAGAGCGAATACTCAAAGTTTTGATTTAAGAAAAAAGTGTACATCTAAAATGGAAAAGCACAATGCAAAAATTTAGAGAGAGATAATTCTGAAGAGTGTCTATAATTTTTAGGGATTGTTAGCTCCTTTTAGTAATTATATCTGAGGTTTTGCAATCGTCAGGAAAAATGGGTGGCGAAGGATTTTTAACTGAGTGTAGTATCGCAATCAATAAGTCAATTCATACAAAATTATAGCCCGTTAAGCATGATAAATCACTTTACAATCATCTATGAATGTTAGGTCAAATTTTTAAAAATGGGCAAAATAATGAGTTGTAAGAGTCAGGTAAATATCCCACAGCACGTTCACTCGAGAATTTAATGAGCGTTTGTAATTCACTTAAAAAGCTTTGGATCCATAGGTCATTTGAATCTTTAACATGTTTCAAGCACGCATATCCATTTTTAAAACATGTGTGGAAAAAATCTCCTTCATGTAAAATTCCAAGCTATTAGGGTTGGACGAATGGAATTTCCCAAACTGGGATAACAAAAATTTTGTGTTCATTTGTGGTGTGTGAATGAATATTTTTATTTACATTAGTTATTGTTTTAAATTTATTTCCACACATCAACTTTAAAATTTTTATTTTTTTGTGATCTACTTGCCTTTTCAGTTTACGGGATGATGGGAGAGCGAAAACTCAAAGTTCTAATTTAAGAAAAAAGTGTACATCTAAAATGGAAATGCACAATGCACAAATGTAGAGAGAGATAATTCCAAAGAGTGTCTGTAATTTTTAGGGATTGTAAGCACTTTTTCGTTTTTATATATTAGGTTTTGCAATCGTCGGGAAAAGGGGGAGGCGGGAGATTTTTAACTGAGTGTTGACTTCCAATCCACAAGTCATTTCTTAAAAAAATATAGCCAGTTACTCATGACAAATCACTTTACAATCATCTATGATTGTTAGGTCAACTTTTTGAAAATGGGCAAAATAATGGCTTGTTTGACTCGGGCAAATATCCCACCGCACGTTCACTTGAGAATTTAATGATCATTTGTACTCTCTTTAAAGCTTTGGATCCATAGGTCATTTGAATCTTTTACATGTTTCAAGCATGTATATCAATTTTTAAAGCATGTGTAGAAAAAATCTCCTTGATGTAAAATCCGAGCTATTCGGGCTGGACTAATGGAATTTCCTAAACTTGGATAACAAAACTTTTGTGTTCATTTGTGGTGTGAGAATAAATATTTTTTATTTACATTATTTATTGTTTGAAATTTTTTCCACACATCAAATATAAAATTTTTATTTTGTTGTGATCTATTTGCCTTTTCTGTTTATGGGAAGAAGGGAGAGCGAAAACTCGAAGTTCCGATTTAAGAAAAAAATGTACATCTAAAATGGAAATGCACAATGCACAAATGTATAGAAAGATAATTCCAAAGAGTGTCTTTAATTTTTAGGGATCGTAAGCACTTTTTCATTTTTATATCTAAGGTTTTGCAATCGTCGGGAAAAGGGGGAGGCGGGCCATTTTTAATTGAGTGGTGACTTCCAATCCATAAGTCATTTCTTAGGGTAATATAGCCCGTTATGCATGTCAAATCACTTTACAACCATCTATGATTGTTAGGTCAACTTTTTGAAAATGGGCAAAATAAAGGCTTGTTTGACTCGGGGAAATATCCCGGGGAAATATCCCACCGCACGTTCACTTGAGAATTTAATGAGCGTTTTTTATTCTCTTTAAAAGCTTTGGATCCATAGGTCATTTGAATCTTTAACATGTTTCTAGCATGGAAATCCATTTTTAAAACATGTGTAGAAAAAATCTCCTTCATGTAAAATTCCAAGATACTAGTGTTGGACTAGTGGAATTTCCAAAACTTGGATAACAAAAATTTTTTGTTCATTTTTTGTGTGTGAATATATTTTCTTTATTTACTTTTTTATTGTTTTAAATTTTTTTTGTACATCAACTATAAAATTTTCATTTTGTTGTGATCTATTTGCCTTTTTTGTTTACGAAATGAAGGGAGAGCGAAAAACTCGAAGTTTTGATTTACGAAAAATGTGTACATCTAAAACGGAAATGCACAATGCACAAATGTAGAGATAAATAATTCCCAAAAGTGTGTGTAATTTTTAGGGATTGTAAGCACTTTTTCGTTTTTATATCCCAGATTTTGCAATCGTCGGGAAAAGGATGAGGCTGGGGATTTTTACATGAGTGTTGACTCCCAATCAAAAAGTCATTTCTTGCAAAAAATATAGCCCGTTACGCATGATAAATCACTTTACAATCATCTATGATTATTATGTCAGTTTTTTGCAAATGGCCAAAATAATGGCATGTTTGACTCAGGAAAATATCCCATCGCAAGTTCACTTGAGAATTTAATGAGGGCTTGTTATTCTTTTTAAAAGCTTTGAATCCATAGCTCATTTGCATCTTTAACATGTTTCAAACACGTGTATCCATTTTTAAAACATGTGTCAAAGAAATCTCTTTCTTGTAAAATTCCAAGCTATTAGGGATAAACTAGTGGAATTTCACAAACTTGGATAACAAAACTTTTGTGTTCATTTGTGTTATGTGAATAAATTTTTTTTATTTACATTTTTTATTGTTTTAAATTTTTTCCATACATCAACTATAAAATTTTTGTTTTGTTGTGAGCTTTTGGCTTTTTTTGTTTTCGAGATGAAGGGAGAGCGAAAACTCAAAGTTTTGATTTAAGAAAAAAGTGTACATCTAAAATGGAAAAGCACAATGCACAAATGTAGAGAGAGATAATTCTGATGAGTGTCTATAATTTTTAGGGATCATAAGCACTTTTCTTTTTTATATATAATGTTTTGCAATCGTCGGGAAAAGGGGTAGGCGAGCGATTTTTAACTGAGTGTTGACTTCCAATCCATAAGTCATTTCTTAAAAAAATATAGCCCGTTACGCATGACAAATCACTTTACAATCATCTATGATTGTTAGGTCAACTTTTTGAAAATGGGCAAAATAATGGCTTGTTTGATTCGGGCAAAAATCCCACTGCACATTCACTTGAGAATTTAATGAGGTTTGTTACTCACTTTAAAAGGTTTGGATCCATTGGTCATTTGAATCTTTAACATGTTTCAAGCATGCATATCCATTTTTAAAACATGTGTAGAAATAATCTCCTTCATGTAAAATTCCAAGCTTTTAGGCCTGGACTAATGGAATTTCCCAAACTGGGATAACAAAACTTTTGTGTTCATTTTTGGTGTGTGAATAAATATTTTTTATTTACATTAGTTATTTTTTTAAATTTTTTCCACACATCAATTATAAAATTTTTATTTTGTTGTTATCTATTTCCCTTTTCTGCTTACGGGATGAAGGGAGAGCGAAAACTCAAAGTTCTGATTTAAGAAAAAAGTGTACATCTAAAATGGAAATACACAATTCACAAATGTAGAGAGAGATAATTCCAAAGAGTTTTTGTAATTTTTAGGGATTGTAAGCACTTTTTCGTTTTTATATATAAGGTTTTGCAATCGTCGGGAAAAGGGGGAGGCCGGCGAATTTTAACTGAGTGTTGACTTCCAATCCATAAGTCATTTCTTACAAAAATATAGCCCGTTACGCATGACAAATCACTTTACAATCACCTATGATTGTTAGGTCAACTTTTTGAAAATGGACAAAATAATGGCTTGTTTGACTTGGGCAAATATCCCACCGCACGTTCACTTGAGAATTTAATGAGCGTTTATTACTCTCTTTAAAACCTTTGGATCCATTGGTCATTTGAATCTTTAACATGTTTCAAGCATGCATATCCATTTTTGAAACAAGTGTAGAAAAAATTTCCTTCATGTAAAATTCCAATCTATTAGGGCTGGACTAATGGAATTTCCCAAACTTGGATAAAAAAACTTTTGTGTTCATTTGTGGTATGTGAATAAATATTTTTTTATCTACATTAGTTATTGTTTTAAATTTTTACCACACATCAACTATAAAATTTTTATTTTGTTGTGATCTATTTGCCTTTTCTGTTTACGGGATGAAGGGAGAGCGAAAACTCAAAGTTCTGATTTAAGAAATAAGTGTACATCTAAAATGGAAATGCACAATGCACAAATGTAGTGAGAGATAATTCCAAAGAGTTTCTGTAATTTTTAGGGATCGTAAGCACTTTTTCGTTTTTATATCTAAGGTTTTACAATCATCGGGAAAAGGGGAGGCAGACGAATTTTAACTGAGTGTTGACTTCCAATCCATAAGTAATTTCTTACAAAAATATAGCGTGTTACGCATGACAAATCACTTTACAATCATCTATGTTTGTTAGGTCATCTTTCTGAAAATGGGCGTTTGTTAGGTCAACTTTTTGTTAGGTCACTTCACTTGAGAATTTAATGAGCGTTTGTTATTCTCTTTAAAAGATTTGAATCCATAGGTCATTTGAATCTTTAACATGTTTCTAGCATGCAAATCCATTTTTTAAACATGTGTAGAAAAAATCTCCTTCATGTAAAATTCCAAGATATTAGTGTTGGACTAGTGGAATTTCCAAAACTTGGATAACAAAACTTTTGTGTTCATTTGTTCTGTGTGAATAAATTTCTTTATTTAATTTTTTATTATTTTAAAATTTTTTCGTACATCAACTATAAAATTTTCATTTTGTTCTGATCTATTTGCCTTTTTTGTTTATAGGATGAAGGGACAGCCAAAAACTCGAAGTTTTGATTTAAGAAAAATGTGTACATTTAAAACGGAAGTGCACAATGCACAAATGTAGAGAGAAATAATTCCAAAGAGTGTCTGTAATTTTTAGGCATTGTAAGCACTTTTTTATTGTTATATCTCAGATTTTGCAATCGTCGGGAAGAGGGGGAGGCGGGGAATTTTTAACTGAGTGTTGACTCCCAATCCAAAAGTCGTTTCTTGCAAAAAATATAGCCTGTTATGCATGATAAATCACTTTACAATCATCTATGATTATTATGTCAACTTTTTGCAAATGGACAAAATAATGGCATGTTTGACTCGGGAAAATATCCCACCGCAAGTTCACCTGAGAATTTAATGAGGGTTTGTTATTCTTTTTAAAAGCTTTGCATCCATAGCTCATTTGCATCTTTAACATGTTTGAAACATGCATATCCATTTTTAAAACATGTGTCGAAGAAATCTCTTTCTTGTAAAATTCCAAGCTATTAGGGTTAAACTAGTGGGATTTCACAAACTTGGATAACAAAAATTTTGTGTTCATTTGTGTAGTGAGAATAAATTTTATTTATTTATATTTGCTATTGTTTTAAATTTTTTCCATACATCAACTATAAATTTTTTGTTTTGAAGTGAGCTTTTTGCCTTTTTTGTTTTCGGGATGAAGGGAGAGCGAAAACTGAATGTTTTGATATAAGAAAAAAGTGTACATCTAAAATGGAAAAACACAATGCACAAATGTAGAGAGAGATAATTCTGAAGAGTGTCTGTAATTTTTAGGGATTGTAAGCTCTTTTTATTTTTATATCTCAGGTTTTGCAATCGTTGGGAAATATGGGTGGCGGAGGCTTTTTAACTGAGTGTTGAATTGCTATCCATAAGTCATTTCATACAAAAATATAGCCCGTTACGCATGATAAATCAATTTACAATCATCTATGATTGTTCGGTCAATTTTTGAAAATGGGCCAAAATAATGACTTGTTAGATTCGGGTAAATATCCCACCGCACGTTCACTTGAGAATTTAATGTGAGTTTCTTACTCTCTTTAAAAGCTTTGGATCCATAGGTCATTTGAATCTTTAACATGTTTCAAGCATGCATATCCATTTTTAAAACATGAGTAGAAAAAATCTCCTTCACGTAAAATTCCAAGCTATTAGGGCTGGACTAATGGAATTTCCCAAAGTTGGATAACAAAACTTTTGTGTTCATTTGTGGTGTGTGAATAAATATGTTTTATTTACATTAGTTATTGTTTTAAATTTTTTCCACACATCAACTATAAAATTTTTATTTTGTTGTGATCTATTTGCCTTTTCTGTTTACGGGATGAAGTGAAAGCGTAGATCTAAAATGGAAATGGAAAATGCCAAAATGTAGAGAGAGATAATTCTAAAGAATGTCTGTAAATTTTAAGGATCGTAAGCACTTTTTCGTTTTTATATATAAGGTTTTGCAATCATCGGGAAAAGGGGGAAACGGGTGTTTTTTAATTGAGTGTTGACTTCCAATCCATAAGTCATTTCTTACAAAAATATAGCCCGTTACGCATGGCAAATCACTTTAGGATCATCTATAATTGTTAGGTAAACTTTTTGAAAGTGGGCAAAATAATGGCTTGTTTGTCTCGGGCAAATATCCCACTGCACGTTCACTTGCAAATTTAATGAGCGTTCTGTACTCTCTTTAAAAGCTTTGGATCCATAGGTCATTTGAGTCTTTAACATGTTTCAAGCATGCATATCCATTTATAAAACATGTGTAGAAAAAATCTCTTTCATGTAAAATTCCAAGTTATTAGGGCTGGACTAATGGAATTTCCAAAACTTGGATAACAAAACTTTTGTGTTCATTTGTGGTGTGTGAATAAATATTTTTTATTTACATTAGTTATTGTTTTAAATTTTTTCCACACATCATCTACAAAATTTTTATTTTGTTGTGATATATTTGCCTTTTCTTTTTACGGGATGAAGGGAGAGTGAAAACTCAAAGTTTTGATTTAAAAAAAAAGTGTACATCTAAAATGGAAATGCACAATTCACAAATGTAGAGAGAGATAATTCCAAAGAGTGTCTGTAATTTTTAAGGATCGTAAGCACTTTTTCGTTTTTATATATAAGGTTTTGCAATCGTCGGGAAAAGAGGGAGGCGGGCGAATTTTAACTGAGTGTTGACTTCCAATCCATAAGTCAATTCTTACAAAAATATAGCCCATTACGCATGACAAATGACTTTACAATCATCTATGATTGTTAGGTAAACTTTTTGAAAATGGGCAAAATAAGGGCTTGTTTGACTCGGGCAAATATCCCACCGCACGTTCACTTGAGAATTTACTGAGCGTTTGTTACTCTCTTTAAAAGCTTTGGATCTGTAGGTCATTTGAATCTTTAACATGTTTGAAGCATGCATATCCATTTTTAAAACATGTGTAGAAAAAATCTTCTTCATGTAAAATTCCAAGCTATTAGGGCTGAACTAATGGAATTTCCCAAACTTGGATAACAAAACTTTTGTGTTCATTTGTTGTGTGCGAATAAATATTTTTTATTTACATTAGTTATTGTTTTAAATTTTTTCCACACATAAACTACAAAATTTTTATTTTGTTGTGATCTATTTGTCTTTTCTTTTCGGGATGAAGGGAGAGCGAAAACTCAAAGTTTTGATTTAATAAAAAAGTGTACATCTAAAATGGAAATGCACAATGCACAAATGTAGATAGAGATAATTCCAAAGAGTGTTAGTAATTTTCATGGATCGTAAGCACTTTTTCATTTTTATATCCAAGGTTTTGCAATCCTCGGGAAAAGAGGGAGGCGGACGATTTTTAACTGAGTGTTGACTTCCATTCCATAAGTCATTTCTTAAAAAAATATAGCCCGTTACTCATGACAAATCACTTTACAATCATCTATGATTGTTAGGTCAACTTTTTGAAAATGGGCAAAATAATGGCTTGTTTGACTCGGGTAAAAATCCCACCGCACGTTCACTTGAGAATTTAATGAGCGTTTGTTACTCTCGTTAAAAGCTTTGGATCCGTAGGTCATTTTTATCTTCAACATGTTTCAAGCATGCATATCCATTTTTAAAACATGTGTAGAAAAAATCTTCTTCATGTAAAATTCCAAGCAATTAGGGTTGGACTAATGGAATTTCCCAAACTTGGATAACAAAACTTTTGTGTTCATTTGTGGTGTGTGAATAAATATTTTTTATTTACATTAGTTATTGTTCTAAATTTTTTCCACAAATCAACTACAAAATTTTTATTTTGTTGTGATCTTTTTGTCTTTTCTATTTAGAGGATGAAGGGAGAGCGAAAACTCAAAGTTCTGATTTAAGAAAAAATTGTACATCAAAAATGGAAATGCACAAAGCACAAATGTAGAGAGAGATAATTCCAAAGAGTGTCTGTAATTTTTAGGGATCGTAAGCACTTTTTTCGTTTTTATATCTAAGGTTTTGCAATCGTCGGGAAAAAACGGAGGCAGGTGATTTTTAACTAAGTGTTGACTTCCATTCCATAAGTCATTTCTTAAAAAAATATTGCCCGTTACACAAGACAAATCACTTTACAATCATCTAAGATTGTTTGGTCAACTTTTTGAAAATTGGCAAAATAATGGCTTGTTTGACTCGGTCAAAAATCCGACTGCGCTTTCACTGGAGAATTTAATGAGCGTTTGTTACTCTCTTTAAAAGCTTTGAATCCATTGGCCATTTGAATCTTTAACATGTTTCAAGCTATTAGGGTTGGACTAATGGAATTTCCCAAACTGGTATAACAAAACTATTGTGTTCATTTTTGGTGTGTGAATAAATATTTTTTATTTACATTAGTTATTGTTATAAATTTTTTCCACACATCAATTATAAAATTTTTATTTTGTTATTATCTATTTCCCTTTTCTGTTTACGGGATGAAGGGAGAGTGAAAACTCAAAGTTCTGATTAAAGAAAAAAGTGTACATCTAAAATGGAAATGCACAATTCACAAATGTAGAGAGAGATAATTCCAAAGAGTGTCTGTAATTTTTAAGGATCGTAAGCACTTTTTCATTTTTATATATAAGGTTTTGCAATCGTCGGGAAAAGGGAGAGGCGGGCGAATTTTAACTGAGTGTTGACTTCCAATCCATAAGTCATGTCTTACAAAAATAAAGCCCGTTACGCGTGACAAATCACTTTACAATCACCTATGATTGTTAGGTCAAATTTTTGAAAATAGGCAAAGTAATGGCTTGTTTGACTCTGGCAAATATCCCACCGCACGTTCACTTGAGAATTTAATGAGCGTTTGTTACTCTCTTTAAAAGCTTTGGATCCGTAGGTCATTTGAATCTTTAACATGTTTCAAGCATGCATATCCATTTTTAAAACATGTGTAGAAAAAATCTTCTTCATGCAAAATTCCAAGCAATTAGGGCTGGACTAATGGAATTTCCCAAACATGGATAACAAAACTTTTGTGTTCATTTGTGCTGTGTGAATAAATATTTTTTATTTACATTAGTTATTGTTTTAAATTTTTTCCACACATCAATTATAAAATTTTTATTTTGTTGTGATCTATTTGTCTTTTCTGTTTACGGGATGAAGGGAGAGTGAAAACTCAAAGTTCAGATTTAAGAAAAAATTATACATCTAAAATGGAAATGCACAATGCACAAATGTAGAGAGAGATAATTCCTAAGAGTGTCTGTAATTTTTAGGGATTGTAAGCACTTTTTCGTTCTTATATATAAGGTTTTGCAATCGTCGGGAAAAGAGGGAGGCGAGCGATTTTTAACTGAGTGTTGACTTCCATTCCATAAGTCATTTCTTAAAAAAATATAGCCTGTTACGCATGACAAATCAATTTACAATCACCTATGATTGTTAGGTCAACTTTTTGAAAAAGGGCAAAATAATGGCATGTTTGACTCGGGCAAATATCCCACCGCATGTTCACTTGAGAATTTAATGAGCGTTTGTTATTCTCTTTAAAACCTTTGGAACCATAGGGCATTTGAATCTTTAACATGTTTCTAGCATGGATATCCATTTTTAAAACATGTGTGGAAAAAATCTCCTTCATCTAAAATTCGAAGCTATTAGGGTTGGACTAATGGAATTTCCCAAACTTGGATAACAAAACTTTTGTGTTCATTTGTCGTGTGTGAATAAATATTTTTTATCTACATTAGTTATTGCTTTAAATTTCTTCCACACAATCAACTATAAAATTTTTGTTTTGTTGTGATCTATTTGCCTTTTTTGTTTACGGGATGAAGGGAGAGCGAAAAGTCAAAGTTCTTATTTAAGAAAAAAATGTACATCTAAAATGGAAATGCACAATGCACAAATGTAGAGAGAGATAATTTCAAAGAGTGTCTGTAATTTTTAGGGATCGTAAGCAATTTTTCATTTTATATCTAAGGTTTTACTATTGTCGGGAAAAGGGGAGGCGGCCCATTTTTAACTGAGTGTTGACTTCCAATCCATAAGTCATTTCTTACAAAAATATAGCCTGTTACGCATGACAAATCACTTTACAATCATCTATGATTGTTAGGTCAACTTTTTGAAAATGGGCAAAATGAAGGCTTGTTTGACTCGGGCAAATATCCCACCGCACGTTCACTTGAGAATTTAATGAGCGTTAGTTATTCTCTTTAAAATATTTGAATCCATAGGTCATTTGAATCTTTAACATGTTTCTAGCATGCAAATCAATTTTTAAAACATGTGTAGAAAAAATGTCCTTCATGTAAAATTCCAATATATTAGTGTTAGACTAGTGGAATTTCCCAAAATTTGATAACAAAACTTTTGTGTTCATTTGTTGTGTGTGAATAAATTTTTTTTATTTACTTTTTTATTTATTTTAAATTTTTTTCGTACATCAGCTATAAAATTTTCATTTTGTTGTGATCTATTTGGCTTTTTTGTTTACAGGATGAAGGGACTGCGAAAAACTCAAAGTTTTGATTTAAGAAAAATGTATACATCTAAAACGGAAATGTACAATGCACAAATGTAGACAGAAATAATTCCAAAGAGTGTCTGTAATTTTTAGGCATTGTAAGCACTTTTTCGTTTTTATATCTTAGATTATGCAATCGTCAGGAAAAGAGGGAGGCGGGGAATTTCTAACTAAGTGTTGACTCCCAATACAAAATTCGTTTCTTGCAAAAAATATAGCCCGTTATGCATGATAAAACACTTTACAATCATCTATGATTATTATGTCAACTTTTTACAAATGGGCAAAATAATGGCATGTTTGACTCGGGAAAATATCCCACCGCAAGTTCACTTGAGAATTTAATGATGGTTTGATATTCTTTTTAAAATCTTTGCATCCATAGCTCATTTGTATCTTTAACATGTTTCAAACATGCATATCCATTTTTAAAACATGTGTCGAAGAAATCTCTTTCTTGTAAAATTCCAAGCTATTAGGGTTAAACTAGTGGAATTTCACAAACTTGGATAGCAAAACTTTTGTGTTCATTTGTGTTGTGAGAATAAATTTTCTTTATTTACATTTGTTATTGTTTTAAATTTTTTCCATACATCAACTATAAAATTTTTGTTTTGAAGTGAGCTTTTTGCCTTTTTTGTTTTCAGGATGAAAGGAGAGCGAAAACTCAAAGTTTTGATTTAAGAAAAAGTGTACATCTAAAATGGAAAAACACAATGCACAAATGTGGAGAGAGATAATACTGAACAGTGTCTGTAATTTTTAGGGATTGTAAGCTCTTTTTATTTTTATATTTCAGGTTTTGCAATCGTCGGGAAAAATGGGTGGCGGAGGATTTTTAACTGAGTGTTGAATTGCAATCCATAAGTCATTTCATACAAAAATATAGCCTGTTACGCATGATAAATCAATTTACAATCATCTCTGATTGTTAGGTCAAATTTTTTAAAATGGGCAAAATAATGACTTGTTAGATTTGGGTTAATATCCCACCGCACGTTCACTTGAGAATTTAATGAGAGTTTGTTACTCTCTTTAAAAGCTTTGGATCCATAGGTCATTTGAATCTTTAACATGTTTCAAGCATGCATATCCATTTTTAAAAAATGAGTAGAAAAAATCTCCTTCATGTAAAATTCCAAGCTATTAGGGCTGGACTAATGGAATTTCCCAAACTTGGATAACAAAACTTTTGTGTTCATTTGTGGTGTGTGAATAAATATTTTTTATTTATATTAAATATTGTTTTAAATTTTTTCCACACATCAACTATAAAATTTTTATTTTGTTGTGATCTATTTGCTTTTTCTGTTTACGGGATGAAGGGAAAGCGAAAACTCAAAGTTCTGATCTAAGAAAAAAGTGTACATCTAAAATGGAAATGCACAATGCCCAAATGTAGAGAGAGATAATTCCTAAGAGTGTCTATAAATTTTAGGGATCGTAAGAACTTTTTCGTTTTTATATATAAGGTTTTGCAATCGTTGGGAAAAGGGGGAAGTGGGCGATTTTTAACTGAGTGTTGACTTCCAATCCATAAGTCATTTCGTACAAAAATAAAGCCCATTACGCATGACAAATCACTCTACAATCATCTATGATTTTTAGGTCAACTTTTTGAAAATGGGAAAAATAATGGCCTGTTTGACTCGGGCAAATATCCCACCGCACGTTCACTTGAGAATTTAATGATGGTTTGATATTCTTTTTAAAATCTTTGCATCCATAGCTCATTTGTATCTTTAACATGTTTCAAACATGCATATCCATTTTTAAAACATGTGTCGAAGAAATCTCTTTCTTGTAAAATTCCAAGCTATTAGGGTTAAACTAGTGGAATTTCACAAACTTGGATAGCAAAACTTTTGTGTTCATTTGTGTTGTGACAATAAATTTTCTTTATTTACATTTGTTATTGTTTTAAATTTTTTCCATACATCAACTATAAAATTTTTGTTTTGAAGTGAGCTTTTTGCCTTTTTTGTTTTCGGGATGAAAGGAGAGCGAAAACTCAAAGTTTTGATTTAAGAAAAAGTGTACATCCAAAATGGAAAAAAACAATGCACAAATGTGGAGAGAGATAATACTGAAGAGCGTCTGTAATTTTTAGGGATTGTAAGCTCTTTTTATTTTTATATTTCAGATTTTGCAATCGTCGGGAAAAGTGGGTGGCGGAGGATTTTTAACTGAGTGTTGAATTGCAATCCATAAGTCATTTCATACAAAAATATAGCCCGTTACGCATGATAAATCAATTTACAATCATCTCTGATTGTTAGGTCAAATTTTTTAAAATGGGCAAAATAATGACTTGTTAGATTTGGGTTAATATCCCACCGCACGTTCACTTGAGAATTTAATGAGAGTTTGTTACTCTCTTTAAAAGCTTTGGATCCATAGGTCATTTGAATCTTTAACATGTTTCAAGCATGCATATCCATTTTTAAAAAATGAGTAGAAAAAATCTCCTTCATGTAAAATTCCAAGCTATTAGGGCTGGACTAATGGAATTTCCCAAACTTGGATAACAAAACTTTTGTGTTCATTTGTGGTGTGTGAATAAATATTTTTTATTTATATTAAATATTGTTTTAAATTTTTTCCACACATCAACTATAAAATTTTTATTTTGTTGTGATCTATTTGCTTTTTCTGTTTACGGGATGAAGGGAAAGCGAAAACTCAAAGTTCTGATCTAAGAAAAAAGTGTACATCTAAAATGGAAATGCACAATGCCCAAATGTAGAGAGAGATAATTCCTAAGAGTGTCTATAAATTTTAGGGATCGTAAGAACTTTTTCGTTTTTATATATAAGGTTTTGCAATCGTTGGGAAAAGGGGGAAGTGGGCGATTTTTAACTGAGTGTTGACTTCCAATCCATAAGTCATTTCGTACAAAAATAAAGCCCATTACGCATGACAAATCACTCTACAATCATCTATGATTTTTAGGTCAACTTTTTGAAAATGGGAAAAATAATGGCTTGTTTGACTCGGGCAAATATCCCACCGCACGTTCACTTGAGAATTTAATGAGCGTTTGTTACTCTCTTTAAATTCTTTGGATCCATAGGTCATTTGAATCTTTAACATTTTTCAAGCATGCATATCCATTTTTAAAACATGTGTAGAAAAAATCTCCTTCATGTAAAATTCCAAGCTATTAGGGCTAGACTAATGGAATTTCAAAAACTTGGATAACAAAACTTTTGTGTTCATTTGTGGTGTGTGAATAAATATTTTTTATTTACATTAGTTATTGTTTTAAATTTTTTCCACACATCATCTACAAAATTTTTATTTTGTTGTGATATATTTGCCTTTTTTGTTTACGGGATGAAGGGAGAGCGAAAACTCAAAGTTTTGATTTAAGAAAAAAGTGTAAATTCAAAATGGAAATGCACGATGCACAAATGTAGAGAGAGATAATTCCTAAGAGTGTCTGTAATTTTTAGGGATCGTAAGAACTTTTTCGTTTTTATATATAAGGTTTTGCAGTCGTTGGGAAACGGGGGAAGTGGACGATTTTTAACTGAGTGTTGACTTCCAATCCATAAGTCATTTCTTACAAAAATAAAGCCCATTACGCAAGACAAATCACTCTACAATCATCTATGATTGTTAGGTCAACTTTTTGAAAATGGGAAAAATAATGGCTTGTTTGACTCCGGCAAATATCCTACCGCACGTTCACTTGAGAATTTAATGAGCGTTTGTTACTCTCTTTAAATTCTTTGGATCCATAGGTCATTTGAATCTTTAACATTTTTCAAGCACGCATATCAGTTTTTTAAACATGTGTAGAAAAAATTTCCTTCATGTAAAATTCCAAGCTATTATGGCTGGACTAATGGAATTTCCCAAACTGGGATAACAAAACTTTTGTGTTCATTTGTGGTATGTGAATAAATATTTTTTTATTTACATTAGTTGTTGTTTTAAATATTTTCCACACATCAACTATAAAATTTTTATTTTTTTGTGATTTATTTGCCTTTTCAGTTTACGGGATGAAGGGAAAGCGAAAACTCAAAGTTAAGATTTAAGAAAAAAGTGTACATCTAAAATGGAAATGCATAATGAACAAATGTAGAGAGTGATAATTCCAAAGAGTGTCTGTAATTTTTAGGGATCGTAAGCACTTTTTCATTTTTATATGTAAAGTTTTGCAATCGTCGGGAAAAGAGGGAGCCTTGCGAATTTTAACTGAGTGCTGACTTCCAATCCATAAGTCTTGTCTTACAAAAATATAGTCCATTATGCATGACAAATCACTTTACAATAATCTATGATTGTTATGTCAACTTTTAGAAAATGGGCAAATATCCCACCGCACGTTCACTTGAGAATTTAATGAGCGTTTGTTATTCTCTTTAAAAGCTTTGGATCCATAGGTCATTTGAATCTTTAACATGTTTCTGGCATGCAAATCCATTTTTAAAACATGTGTAGAAAAAATTTCCTTCATGTAAAATTCCAAGATATTAGTGTTGGACTAGTGGAATTTCCGAAACTTGGATAACAAAACTTTTGTGTTCATTTGTTGGGTGTGAATAAATTTTCTTTATTTACTTTTTTATTGTTTTAAATTTTTTTCGTGCATCAACTATAAAATTTTCATTTTGTTGTGATCTATTTGCCTTTTTTGTTTACGGGGTGAAGGGAGAGCGAAAAAAAGAAGTTTTGATTTTAAGAAAAATGTGTAAATCTAAAACGGAAATGCACAATGAAAAAATGTAGAGAGAAATAATTCCAAAGAATGTTTGTAATTTTTAGGGATTGTAAGGTCTTTTTAGTTTTTATATCTAAGGTTTTGCAATCGTCGGGAAAAATGGGTGGCGGAAAATTTTTAACTGAGTGTTGAATTGCAATCCAGAAGTCGTTTCTTACAAAAATATAGCCCGTTACGCATGAGAAATCACTTTACAATCATCTATGATTGTTAGGTAAACTTTTTGAAAATGGGCAAAATAATGGCTTGTTTGACTCGGGCAAATATCCCACCGCACGTTCACTTGAGAATTTAATGAGCATTTGTTACTCTCTTTAAAAGCTTTGGATCCATAGGTCATTTGAATCTTTAACATGTTTCAAGCATGCATATCCATTTTTAACACATGTGAAGAAAAAATCTTCTTCATGTAAAATTCCAAGCTATTAGGGCTGGACTAATGGAATTTCCCAAACTTGGATAACAAAACTTTTGTGTTCATTTGTGGTGTGTGAATAAATATTTTTATTTACATTAGTTATTGTTTTAAATTTTTTCCACACATCAACTACAAAATTTTTATTTTATTGTGATCTATTTGTCTTTTCTGTTTACGGGATGAAGGGAGAGCGAAAACTCAAAGTTCTGATTTAAGAAAAAAGCTTACATCTAAAATGGAAATGCACAATGCAAAAATGTAGAGAGAGATAATTCCAAAGAGTGTCTGTAATTTTTAGGGATCGTAAGCACTTTTTCGGTTTTATATCTAAGGTTTTGCAATCGTCGGGAAAAGAGGGAGGCAGGCGATTTTTAACTGAGTGTTGACTTCCATTCCATAAGTCATCTCTTACAAAAATATAGCCCGTTACGCATGACAAATCACTTTACAATCATCTATGCTCGTTAGGTCAACTTTTTGAAAATGGGCAAAATAATGGCTTGTTTGACTCGGGCAAATATCCCACTGCATGTTCACTTGAGAATTTAATGAGCGCTTGTTACTCTATTTAAAAGCTTTGGATCCATAGGTCATTTGAATCTTTACCATGTTTCAAGCATGCATATCCATTTTTCAAACATGTGAAGAAAAAAGATTCTTCAGGTAAAATTCCAAGCTATTAGGGCTAGACTAATGGAATTTCCCAAACTTGGATAACAAAATTTTTGTGTTCATTTGTGGTGTGTGAATAAATATTTTTTATTTAAATTAGTTATTGTTTTAAATTTATTCCACACATCATCTATAAACTTTTTATTTTGTTGTGATCTATTTGCCTTTTCTGTTTACGGGATGAAGGGAGAGCGAAACCTCAAAGTTCTGATTTAAGGAAAAAGTGTACATCTAAAATGGAAATGCACAATGCACAAATGTAGAGAGAGATAATTGCAAAGAGTGTCTGTAATTTTTAGGGATCATAAGCACTTTTTCATTTTTATATATAAGGGTTTGCAATCGTCGGGAAAAGGGGGAGGCGGGCGATTATTAACTAAGTCTTGACTTCCAATCCATAAGTCATTTTTTACAAAAATATAGCCTGTTACGCATGAAAAATCACTTTACAATCATCTATGATTGTTAGGTCAACTTTTATAAAATGGGCAAAATAATGGCTTGTTTGACTCGGGCAAATATCCCACCGCACGTTCACTTGAGAATTTAATGAGCGTTTGTTACTCTCTTTAAAAGCTATGGATCCATATGTCATTTGATTCTTTAACATGTTTCAAGCGTGCATATTCATTTTTAAAAAATGTGGAGAAAAAATCCCCTTCATGTAAAATTCCAACCTATTAAGGCTGCATTAATGGAATTTCCCAGACTTGGATATCAAAACTTTTGCGTTCATTTGTGGTGTGTGAATAAATATTTTTTATTTACATTAGTTATTGTTTTAAATTTTCTCCACACATCAACTATAAAATTTTTATTTTGTTGTGATCTATTTGCGTTTTCTGTTTACGGGATGAAGGGAGAGCGAAAAACTCGAAGCTTTGATTTAAGAAAAAAGAGTACATCTAAAATGGAAATGCACAATGCACAAATGTAGAGAGAGATAATTCTAAAGAGTGTCTGTAATTTTTAGGGATCGTAAGCACTTTTTCATTTTTATATATAAGGTTTTGTAATCGTCGGGAAAAGGGGGAGGCGGGCAATTTTCAACTGAGTGTTGACTTCCAATCCATAAGTCATTTTTTACAAAAATATAGCCCGTTACGCATGACAAATCACTTTACAATCATCTTTGATTGTTAGGTCAACTTTTTTAAAATGGGCAAAATAAAGGCTTGTTTGACTCGGGCAAATATCCCACTGCACGTTCACTTGAGAATTTAATGAGCGTTTTTTAATTTCTTTAAAAGCTTTGAATCCATAGGTCATTTGAATCTTTAACATGTTTCAAGCATGCATATCCATTTTTAAAACATGTGTAGAAAAAATCTCCTTCATGTAAAATTCCATGCTATTAGGGCTGGACTAATGGAATTTCCCAAACTTGGATAACAAAACTTTTGTGTTCATTTGTGGTGTGTGAATAAATATTTTTTATTTACATTAGTTATTGTTTAAAATTTTTTCCACACATCAACATCAAAATTTTTATTTTGTTGTGATCTATTTGCCTTTTCTGTTTACTGGCTGAAGGGAGAGCGAAAACTCAAAGTTCTGATTTAAGAAAAAAGTGTACATCTAAAATAGAAATGCATAATGCACAAATGTAGAGAGAGATAATTCCAAAGAGTGTCTATAATTTAAAGGGATTGTAAGCATTTTTTCGTTTTTATATCTTAGGTTTTGTAATCGTCGGGAAAAGGGGGAGGCGGGCGATTTTTAACTGAGTGTTGACCTCCAATCCATAAGTCATTTCTTACAAAAATATAGCCCGTTACACATGATAAATTACTTTACAATCATTTATGATTATTATGTCAGCTTTTTGAAAATGGGCAAAATAATGGCATGTTTGACTCGGGAAAATATCTCACCAAAAGTTCACTTGAGAATTTATTGAGCGTTTGTTATTCTTTTTAAAAGCTTTGAATCCGTAGCTCATTTTCCTCTTTCACTTGTTTCAAACATGCATATTCATTTTTAAAACATGTGTAGAAGAAATCTCTTTCTTGTAAAATTCCAAGCTATTAGGGTTAAACTAGTGGAATTTCACAAACTTGGATAACATAACTTTTGTGTTCATTTGTGTTGTGTGAAAAAAATTTCTTTATTTAAATTTGTTATTGTTTTAAATTTTTTCCATACAACTATAAAATTTTTGTTTTGTTGTGTGCTTTTTGCCTTTTTTGTTTTCGGAATGAAGGGAGAGCGAAAACTCAAAGTTTTGATTTCAGAAAAAAGTGTGCATCTAAAATGGATAAGTACAATGCACAAATGTAGAGAGAGATAATTCTAAAGAGTGTTTGTAATTTTTAGGGATTGTAAGCTCTTTTTAGATTTTTTATCTAAGGTTTTGCAATCGTCGGGAAATTTGGGTGGTGGAGGATTTTTAACTGAGTGTTGAATTGCAATCCATAAGTCATTTCATACAAAATAATAGCCGGTTACACATGATAAGTCACTTTACAATCAACTATGATTGTTAGGTCAAATTTTTGAAAATGGGCAAATAATGACTTGTTAGATTCGGGTAAATATCCCAACGCACGTTCACTTGAGAATTTAATGAACGTTTGTTATTCTCTTTAAAAGCTTTGGATCCATAGGTCATTTGAATCTTTAACATCTTTCAAGCATGCATATCCATTTTAAAACATGTGTGAAAAAATCTCCTTCATGTAAAATTCCAAGCTATTAGGGTTGGACAAATGGAATTTCCCAAACTTGGATAACAAATTTTTTTCGTATATCAACTATAAAATTTTCATTTTGTTGTGATCTATTTGCCTTTTTTGTTTACGGGATGAAGTGAGTGCAGATGTGTACATCTAAAACGGAAATGGATAATGCACAAATGTAGAGAGAAATAATTCCAAAGAGTATCAGTAATTTTTAGGGATTGTAAGCACTTTTTCGTTTTTGTTTCTCCGATTTTGCAATCGTCGGGAAAAGGGGGAGGCGTGCGATTTTTTACTGAGTGTTGACTTCCAATCCATAACTCATTTCATACAAAAATATCGCCCGTTATGCATGATAAATCACTTTACAATCATCTATGATTGTTAGGTCAAATTTTTAAAAATGGGAAAAATAATGACTTGTTAGATTCGGGTAAATATCCCAGCGCACGTTCACTTGAGAATTTATTGAGAATTTTTTATTCCCTCTAAAAGCTTTGGATCCATAGTTCATTTGAATCTTTAACATGTTTCAAGCATGCGTATCCATTTTTAAAACATGTGTGGAAAAAGTCTCCTTCATGTCAAATTCCAAGATATTAGTGTTGGACAATTGGAATTTCCAAAACTTGATAACAAAACTTTTGTGTTTATTTGTTGTGTGTGAATAAATTTTCTTTATTTTCTTTTAATTTTTTAAATTTTTTTCGTACTTCAACTATAAAATTTTTATTTTGTTGTGAGTTATTTGCCTTTTTTTTTGTACAGGATGAAGGGAGAGGGAAAAAATCGAAGTTTTGATTTAAGAAAAATGTGTAGATATAAAATGGAAATGCACAATGCACAAATGTACAGAGAAATAATTTTGAAGAGTGTTTGTAATTTTTAGGGATTGTAAGAACTTTTTCATTTTTATAACTCAGATTTTGCAATCGTCGGGAAAAGGGGGTGGTGGGGGATTTTTAACTTAGTGTCGATTCCCAATCCAAAAGTCATTTCTTACAAAAATTTAGCCCGTTGCGCATGATAAATCACTTTGCAATCATGTATGACTATTATGTCAACTTTTTGCGAATGGGAAAAATAAAGGCATGTTTGACTCGGGAAAATATCTCACCGCAAGTTCACTTGAGAATTTAATGTGCGTTTGTTATTATTTTTAAAAGCTTTGCATCCATAGCTCTTTTGCATGTTTAACATGTTTCAAACATGCTTATCCATTTTTAAAACTTGTGTAGAAGAAATCTTTTTCTTGTAAAATTCCATGATATTTGGGTTAAACTAGTAGAATTTCACAAACTTGGATAACAAAACTTTTGAGTTCATTTGTGTTGTGTGAATAAATTTTCTTTATTTACATTTGTTATTGTTTTAAATTTTTTCCATACATCAACTATAAAATTTTTGTTTTGTTGTAAGCTTTTTGCCTTTTTTGTTTTCGGGATGAAGGGAGAGCGAAAACTCAAAGTTTTATTTAATAAAAAAGTGTACAACTAAAATGGAAAAGCACAATGCACAAATGTAGAGAGAAATAATTCTGAAGAGTGTCTGTAATTTTTATGGATTGTAAGCTCTTTTTAGTTTTTATACCTCATGGTTTTGCAATCGTCGAGAAAAATGGGTGGTGGAGGATTTTAAACTGAGAGTTGAATTGCAATCCATATGTCATTTCATACAAAAATATAGCTCATTACGCAAGATAAATCACTTTACAATCATCTATGATTGTTAGGTCAAATTTTTGAAAATGGGAAAAATAATGACTTGTTAGATTCGGGTAAATATCCCACCGCACGTTCACTTGAGAATTTAATGAGCGTTTGTTATTCCCTCTAAAAGCTTTGGATCCATAGGTCATTTGAATCTTTAACATGTTTGAAGCATGCGTATTCATTTTTAAAACATGTGGAAAAAGTCTCCTTCATGTCAAATTCCAAGATATTATTGTTGGACAATTGGAATTTCCCAAACTTGATAACAAAACTTTTGTGTTCGTTTGTTGTGTGTGAATAAATTTTCTTTATTTACTTTTTAATTTTTTTAATTTTTTTCGTACTTCAACTATAAAATTTTTATTTTGTTGTGATCTATTTGCCTTTTTTTTTTTACAGGATGAAGGGAGAGGGAAAAACTCGAAGTTTTGATTTAAGAAAAATGTGTAGATATAAAACGAAAATGCACAATGCACAAATGTACAGAGAAATAATTTAGAAGAGTGTTTGTAATTTTTAGGGATTGTAAGCACTTTTTCATTTTTATAACTTAGATTTTGCAATCGTCGGGAAAAGGGGGTGGCGGGGGATTTTTAACTTAGTCTCGACTCCCAATCCAA
The DNA here is from genome assembly GCF_029961685.1 of Aristolochia californica. Lineage (NCBI taxonomy): Eukaryota > Viridiplantae > Streptophyta > Magnoliopsida > Piperales > Aristolochiaceae > Aristolochia > Aristolochia californica. The sequence continues at coordinate 17,204,136 of NW_027182268.1, forward strand.
AAGTCATTTCTTACAAAAATTTAGCCCGTTACGCATGATAAATCACTTTGCAATCATGTATGACTATTATGTCAGCTTTTTGTGAATGGGAAAAATAAAGGCATGTTTGACTCGGGAAAATATCTCACCACAAGTTCACTTGAGAATTTAATGTGCATTTGTTATTCTTTTTAAAAGCTTTGCATCCATAGCTCTTTTGCATGTTTAACATGTTTCAAACATGCTTATCCATTTCTAAAACATGTGTAGAAGAAATTGTTTTCTTGTAAAATTCCATGATATTAGGGTTAAACTAGTGGAATTTCACAAACTTGGATAACAAAACTTTTGAGTTCATTTGTGTTGTGTGAATAAATTTTCTTTATTTACATTTGTTATTGTTTTAAATTTTTTCCATACATCAACTATAAAATTTTTGTTTTGTTGTAAGCTTTTTGCCTTTTTTGTTTTCGGGATGAAGGGAGAGCGAAAACTCAAAGTTTTATTTAATAAAAAAGTGTACAACTAAAATGGAAAAGCACAATGCACAAATGTAGAGAGAAATAATTCTGAAGAGTGTCTGTAATTTTTATGGATTGTAAGCTCTTTTTAGTTTTTATACCTCATGGTTTTGCAATCGTCGAGAAAAATGGGTGGTGGAGGATTTTAAACTGAGAGTTGAATTGCAATCCATATGTCATTTCATACAAAAATATAGCTCATTACGCAAGATAAATCACTTTACAATCATCTATGATTGTTAGGTCAAATTTTTGAAAATGGGAAAAATAATGACTTGTTAGATTCGGGTAAATATCCCACCGCACGTTCACTTGAGAATTTAATGAGCGTTTGTTATTCCCTCTAAAAGCTTTGGATCCATAGGTCATTTGAATCTTTAACATGTTTGAAGCATGCGTATCCATTTTTAAAACATGTGGAAAAAGTCTCCTTCATGTCAAATTCCAAGATATTATTGTTGGACAATTGGAATTTCCCAAACTTGATAACAAAACTTTTGTGTTCGTTTGTTGTGTGTGAATAAATTTTCTTTATTTACTTTTTAATTTTTTTAATTTTTTTCGTACTTCAACTATAAAATTTTTATTTTGTTGTGATCTATTTGCCTTTTTTTTTTTACAGGATGAAGGGAGAGGGAAAAACTCGAAGTTTTGATTTAAGAAAAATGTGTAGATATAAAACGAAAATGCACAATGCACAAATGTACAGAGAAATAATTTAGAAGAGTGTTTGTAATTTTTAGGGATTGTAAGCACTTTTTCATTTTTATAACTTAGATTTTGCAATCGTCGGGAAAAGGGGGTGGCGGGGGATTTTTAACTTAGTCTCGACTCCCAATCCAAAAGTCATTTCTTACAAAAATTTAGACCGTTACGCATGATAAATCACTTTGCAATCATGTATGACTATTATGTCAGCTTTTTGCGAATGGGAAAAATAAAGGCATGTTTGACTCGGGAAAATATCTCACCACAAGTTCACTTGAGAATTTAATGTGCATTTGTTATTCTTTTTAAAAGCTTTGCATCCATAGCTCTTTTGCATGTTTAACATGTTTCAAACATGCTTATCCATTTCTAAAACATGTGTAGAAGAAATTGTTTTCTTGTAAAATTCCAATATATTCGGGTTAAACTAGTAGAATTTCACAAACTTGGATAACAAAACTTTTGAGTTCATTTGTGTTGTGTGAATAAATTTTCTTTATTTACATTTGTTATTGTTTTAAATTTTTTCCATACATCAACTATAAAATTTTTGTTTTGTTGTAAGCTTTTTGCCTTTTTTGTTTTCGGGATGAAGGGAGAGCGAAAACTCAAAGTTTTATTTAATAAAAAAGTGTACAACTAAAATGGAAAAGCACAATGCACAAATGTAGAGAGAAATAATTCTGAAGAGTGTCTGTAATTTTTATGGATTGTAAGCTCTTTTTCGTTTTTATACCTCATGGTTTTGCAATCGTCGAGAAAAATGGGTGGTGGAGGATTTTAAACTGAGAGTTGAATTGCAATCCATTTGTCGTTTCATACAAAAATATAGCTCATTACGCAAGATAAATCACTTTACAATCATCTATGATTGTTAGGTCAAATTTTTGAAAATGGGAAAAATAATGACTTGTTAGATTCGGGTAAATATCCCACCACACGTTCACTTGAGAATTTAATGAGCGTTTGTTATTCCCTCTAAAAGCTTTGGATCCATAGGTCATTTGAATCTTTAACATGTTTGAAGCATGCGTATCCATTTTTAAAACATGTGGAAAAAGTCTCCTTCATGTCAAATTCCAAGATATTATTGTTGGACAATTGGAATTTCCCAAACTTGATAACAAAACTTTTGTGTTCGTTTGTTGTGTGTGAATAAATTTTCTTTATTTACTTTTTAATTTTTTTAATTTTTTTCGTACTTCAACTATAAAATTTTTATTTTGTTGTGATCTATTTGCCTTTTTTTTTTTACAGGATGAAGGGAGAGGGAAAAACTCGAAGTTTTGATTTAAGAAAAATGTGTAGATATAAAACGAAAATGCACAATGCACAAATGTACAGAGAAATAATTTAGAAGAGTGTTTGTAATTTTTAGGGATTGTAAGCACTTTTTCATTTTTATAACTTAGATTTTGCAATCGTCGGGAAAAGGGGGTGGCGGGGGATTTTTAACTTAGTCTCGACTCCCAATCCAAAAGTCATTTCTTACAAAAATTTAGCCCGTTACGCATGATAAATCACTTTGCAATCATGTATGACTATTATGTCAGCTTTTTGCGAATGGGAAAAATAAAGGCATGTTTGACTCGGGAAAATATCTCACCACAAGTTCACTTGAGAATTTAATGTGCATTTGTTATTCTTTTTAAAAGCTTTGCATCCATAGCTCTTTTGCATGTTTAACATGTTTCAAACATGCTTATCCATTTCTAAAACATGTGTAGAAGAAATTGTTTTCTTGTAAAATTCCATGTTATTAGGGTTAAACTAGTGGAATTTCACAAACTTGGATAACAAAACTTTTGAGTTCATTTGTGTTGTGTGAATAAATTTTCTTTATTTACATTTGTTATTGTTTTAAATTTTTTCCATACATCAACTATAAAATTTTTGTTTTGTTGTAAGCTTTTTGCCTTTTTTGTTTTCGGGATGAAGGGAGAGCGAAAACTCAAAGTTTTATTTAATAAAAAAGTGTACAACTAAAATGGAAAAGCACAATGCACAAATGTAGAGAGAAATAATTCTGAAGAGTGTCTGTAATTTTTATGGATTGTAAGCTCTTTTTAGTTTTTATACCTCATGGTTTTGCAATCGTCGAGAAAAATGGGTGGTGGAGGATTTTAAACTGAGAGTTGAATTGCAATCCATATGTCATTTCATACAAAAATATAGCTCATTACGCAAGATAAATCACTTTACAATCATCTATGATTGTTAGGTCAAATTTTTGAAAATGGGAAAAATAATGACTTGTTAGATTCGGGTAAATATCCCACCGCACGTTCACTTGAGAATTTAATGAGCGTTTTTTATTCCCTCTAAAAGCTTTGGATCCATAGGTCATTTGAATCTTTAACATGTTTGAAGCATGCGTATCCATTTTTAAAACATGTGGAAAAAGTCTCCTTCATGTCAAATTCCAAGATATTATTGTTGGACAATTGGAATTTCCCAAACTTGATAACAAAACTTTTGTGTTCGTTTGTTGTGTGTGAATAAATTTTCTTTATTTACTTTTTAATTTTTTTAATTTTTTTCGTACTTCAACTATAAAATTTTTATTTTGTTGTGATCTATTTGCCTTTTTTTTTTTACAGGATGAAGGGAGAGGGAAAAACTCGAATTTTTGATTTAAGAAAAATGTGTAGATATAAAACGAAAATGCACAATGCACAAATGTACAGAGAAATAATTTAGAAGAGTGTTTGTAATTTTTAGGGATTGTAAGCACTTTTTCATTTTTATAACTTAGATTTTGCAATCGTCGGGAAAAGGGGGTGGCGGGGGATTTTTAACTTAGTCTCGACTCCCAATCCAAAAGTCATTTCTTACAAAAATTTAGCCCGTTACGCATGATAAATCACTTTGCAATCATGTATGACTATTATGTCAGCTTTTTGCGAATGGGAAAAATAAAGGCATGTTTGACTCGGGAAAATATCTCACCACAAGTTCACTTGAGAATTTAATGTGCATTTGTTATTCTTTTTAAAAGCTTTGCATCCATAGCTCTTTTGCATGTTTAACATGTTTCAAACATGCTTATCCATTTCTAAAACATGTGTAGAAGAAATTGTTTTCTTGTAAAATTCCATGATATTAGGGTTAAACTAGTGGAATTTCACAAACTTGGATAACAAAACTTTTGAGTTCATTTGTGTTGTGTGAATAAATTTTCTTTATTTACATTTGTTATTGTTTTAAATTTTTTCCATACATCAACTATAAAATTTTTGTTTTGTTGTAAGCTTTTTGCCTTTTTTGTTTTCGGGATGAAGGGAGAGCGAAAACTCAAAGTTTTATTTAATAAAAAAGTGTACAACTAAAATGGAAAAGCACAATGCACAAATGTAGAGAGAAATAATTCTGAAGAGTGTCTGTAATTTTTATGGATTGTAAGCTCTTTTTAGTTTTTATATCTCATGGTTTTGCAATCGTCGAGAAAAATGGGTGGTGGAGGATTTTAAACTGAGAGTTGAATTGCAATCCATATGTCATTTCATACAAAAATATAGCTCATTACGCAAGATAAATCACTTTACAATCATCTATGATTGTTAGGTCAAATTTTTGAAAATGGGCAAAATAGTGACTTGTTAGATTCGGGTAAATATCCCACCGCACGTTCACTTGAGAATTTAATGAGCGTTTGTTATTCCCTCTAAAAGCTTTGGATCCATAGGTCATTTGAATCTTTAACATGTTTCAAGCATGCGTATCCATTTTTAAAACAAGTGTTGAAAAAATCTACTTCATGTAAAATTCTAAGCTATTAGGGTTGGACAAATGGAATTTCCCAAACGTGGATAACTAAACATTTGTGTTCATTTGTGGTGTGTGAATAAATATTTTTATTTACATTAGTTATTTTTTTTAAATTTTTTTCACACATCAACTATAAAACTTTTATTTTGTTGTGATCTATTTGCCTTTTTATGTTTACGGGACGAAGGGAGAGCGAAAACTCAAAGTTCTGATTTAAGAAAAAAGTGTACACCTATAATGGAAATACATAACGCACAAATCTAGAGAGTGATAATTCCAAAGAGTGTCTGTAATTTTTAGGGATTGTAAGCACTTTTTCGTTTTCATATCTATGGTTTTGCAATCGTCGGGAAAAGGGGGAGGCAGGCGATTTTTATCTGAGTGTTGACTTCCAATCCATAAGTCATTTCTTACAAAAATATAGCCCGTTACTCATGACAAATCACTTTACAATAATCTATGATTGTTAGGTCAACTTTTTGAAAATGGGCAAATATCCCACCCCACGTTCACTTGAGAATTTAATGAGCATTTGTTATTCTCTTTAAAAGCTTTGGATCCATAGGTCATTTGAATCTTTAACATGTTTCTGGCATGCAAATCCATTTTTAAAACATGTGTAGAAAAAATCTCCTTGATGTAAAATTCCAAGATATTAGTGTTGGACTAGTGGAATTTCCGAAACTTGGATAACAAAACTTTTGTGTTCATTTGTTGGGAGTGAATAAATTTTCTTTATTTACTTTTTTATTGTTTTAAATTTTTTTCGTGCATCAACTATAAAATTTTCATTTTGTAGTGATCTATTTGCCTTTTTTGTTTACGGGATGAAGGGAGAGCAAAAAAATCAAAGTTTTGATTTACGAAAAATGTGTACATCTAAAACGGAAATACACAATGCAAAAATGTAGAGAGAAATAATTCCAAAGAGTGTATGTAATTTTTAGGGATTGTAACCCTAACAGCTTGGAATTTTACATGAAGGAGATTTTTTCTACACATGTTTTAAAAATGGATATGCATGCTTGAAACATGTTAAAGATTCAAATGAACTATGGATCCAAAGATTTTCAAGGGAATAACAAACGCTCATTAAATTCTCAAGTGAACGTGCGGTGGGATATTTACCTGAGTCTAACATGTCATTATTTTGCCCATTTTCATAAATTTGAGCTAACAATCATAGATGATTGTAAAGTGATTTATCATACGTAACGGGCTATATTTTTGTAAGAAATGACTTTTTGATTGGGAGTCAACACTCAAGTAAAAATCCCCCGCCTCCCTCTTTTCCCGACGATTGCAAAACCTAATATATAAAAACTAAAAAGAGTTTACAATCCCCAAAAATTACAGGCACTCTTCGGAATTATCACTCTTTACATTTGTGCATTGTGCTTTTTCATTTTAGATGTACACTTTTTCCTTAAATCAAAACTTTGACTTTTCACTCACCCTTCCTCCCGAAAACAAAAAAGGCAAAAAGCTCACAACCAAATAAAAAATTTATAGTTGATGTATGGAAAAAAATTTAAAACAATAACAAATGTAAATAAAGAAAATTTATTCGCACAACACAAATGAACACAAAATTTTTGTTATCCAAGTTTGGGAAATTCCACTAGTTTAACCCTAATAGCTTGGAATTTTTCAAGAAAGAGATTTCTTCTCCACATATTTTAAAAATGGATACGCATGTTTGAAACATGTTAAAGATGCAAATGAGCTATGGATGCAAAGCTTTTAAAGAGAATAACAAACGCTCATTAAATTCTCATGTTAACTTGCAGTGGGATATTTACCCGAGTCAAACATGCCATTATTTTGCCCATTTTCAAAAAGCCGACATAATAATCATAGATGATTGTAAAGTGATTTATCATGCGTAACGGGCTATATTTTTGTAAGAAATGACTTTTGGATTGGGAATCAACACTCAGTTAAAAATCCCCCGCCTCCCCCTTTTCTAGACGATTGCAAAACCTGAGATATAAAAACCAAAAAGTGCTTAAAATCCCTAAAAATTATAGACACTCTTTGGAATTAACTCTCTCTACATTTGGGCATTGTGCATTTCCATTTTATATGTACACATTTTTCTTAAATCAAAACTTCGAGTTTTTCGCTCTCCCTTCATCCCGTAAAAAAAAAGGCAAATAGATCACAACAAAATGAAAATTTTAATGTTGATGTACGGAAAAAAATAAAAACATTAAAAAAATAAAAATAGAAAATTTATTCTCACACCACAAATGAACACAAAAGTTTTGTTATCCAAGTTTGGGAAACTCCACTAGTCCAACACTAATATCTTGGAATTTTACATGAAGGAGATTTTTTCTACACATGTTTTAAAAATGGATATGCATGCTTGAAACATGTTAAAGATTCAAATGACCTATGGATCCAAAGCTTTTAAAGAGAATAACAAACGCTCATTAAATTCTCAAGTGAACGTGCGGTGGGATATTTGCTCGGGTCAAAATAGCCATTATTTTGCCCATTTTCAAAAAGTTGACCTAAGAATCATAGATGATTGTAAAGTGATTTGTCATGCGTAACGGGCTATATTTTTTTAAGAAATGACTTATGGATTGGAAGTCAACACTCAGTTAAAAATCGCCCGCCTCCCCCTTTTCCCGACGATTGCAAAACATTAGATATAAAAACGAAAACGTGCTTACGGTCCCTAAAAATTACAGACACTCTTTGGAATTATCTCTCTCTACATTTGTGCATTGTGCAATTCCATTTTAGATGTACACGTTTTTCGTAAATCAGAACTTTGGGTTTTCGCTCACCCTTCATCCCGTAAACAGAAAAGGCAAATAGATCATAATCAAATAAAATTTTTATAGTTTATGTGTGGAAAAAATTAAAACAATAACTAATCTAAATAAAAAATATTTATTCACACACCCCAAATGAACACAAAAGTTTTGTTATCCAAGTTTGGGAAATTCCATTAGTCCAACCCTAATAGCTTGGAATTTTACATGGAGGAGCTTTTTTCTACTCATGTTATAAAAATGGATAAGCATGCTTGAAACATGTGAAAGATTCAGATGACCTATGGATCCAAAGCTTTTAAAGAGAATAACAAACGGTCATTAAATTCTCAAGTGAACATGCGGTGGGATATTTACCCGAGTCTAACAAGTTATTATTTGGCCCATTTTCATAAATTTGACCTAACAATCATAGATGATTGTAAAGTGATTTATCATGTGTAACGGACTATATTTTTGTAAGAAATGACTTTTGGATTGGAAATCAACACTCAAGTAAAAATCCCCGTCCTCCCCCATTTCCCGACGATATCAAAAATTGAGATATAAAAACTAAAAAGTGGTTACAATCCATAAAAATTACAGACACTCTTCGGAATTATCTCTCTCTTCATTTGTGCACTGTGCTTTTGCATTTTAGATGTACAGTTTTTTCTTAAATCAAAACTTTGACTTTTCACTCTCCCTTCCTCCCGAAAATAGGAAATGCAAAAAGCTCACAACAAAATAAATATTTTATAGTTGATGTTTGGAAAAAATTTAAAACAATAACAAATGTAAATAAAGAAAATTATTTCACACAACACAAATGAATACAAAATTTTTGTTATCCAAGTTTTTGAAATTCCATTAGTTTAACCCTAATAGCTTGGAATTTTTCAAGAAAGAGATTTCATCTACACATGTTTTAGAAATGGATACGCATGTTTGAAACATGTTAAAGATGCAAATGAGCTATGGATGCAAAGCTTTTAAAGAGAATAACAAACGCTCATTAAATTCTCAAGTGAACTTGTGGTGGGATATTTACCCGAGTCAAACATGCCATTATTTTGCCCATTTGCAAAAAGCCGACATAATAATCATAGATGATTGTAAAGTGATTTATCATGCGTAACGAGATATATTTTTGTAAGAAATGACTTTTGGATTGGGAGTCAACACTCGGGTAAAAATCCCCCCCCCCCTCCCCCTTTTTCTCGACGATTGCCAAACCTGAGATAAAAAAGGAAAAAGTGCTTACAATCCCTAAAAATTACAGACACTCTTTGGAATTATCTCTCTCTACATTTGTGCATTGTGCATTTCATTTTAGATATACACATTTTTCTTAAATCAAAAGTTCGAGTTTTTGGATCTCCCTTCATCCCATAAAGAAAAAAAAAAGCAAATACATCACAATAAAATGAAAATTTTATAGTTGATGTACCGAAAAAATTAAAAACAATAAGAAAGTAAATATAGAAAATTTATTCACACACCACAAATGAACACAAAAGTTTTGTTATCCAAGTTTGGGAAACTTCACTAGTCCAAAACTAATATCTTGGAATTTTACATGAGGGAGAATTTTTCTACACATGTTTTAAAAATGGAAATGCATGCTAGAAACATGTTAAAGATTCAAATGATCTATGGATCCAATGCTTTTAAAGAGGATAACAAACGCACATTAAATTCTCAAGTGAACGTCCAGTGGGATATTTGCCCGAGTCAAACAAGCCATTATTTTGCTCATTTTCGAAAAGTTTACCTAACAATCATAGATGATTGTAAAATGATTTGTAATGCGTAACGCGCTATATTTTTGTAAGAAATGACTTATGGATTGGAAGTCAACAATCAGTTAAAATTCGCCTGCCTGCCCCTTTTCCCGATGATTGCTAAACATTAGATATAAAAATGAAAACGTGCTTGCGGTCCCTAAAAATTACAGACACTCTTTGGAATTATCACTCTCTACATTTGTGCATTGTGCATTTCCATTTTAGATGTACACCTTTTTCGTAAAGCAGAACTTATGGTTTTCGCTCTCCCTTCATCCCGCAAACAGAAAAAGTAAATAGATCACAATAAAATAAAATTTTTATAGTTGATGTGTGGAAGAAATTTAAAACAATAACTAATGTAAATAAAAAATATTTATTCACACACCCCAAATGAACACAAGTTTTGTTATCCAAGTTTTGGAAATTCCATAAGTCCAACCCTAATAGCTTGGAATTTTACATGAAGGAGATTTTTTCTACACATGTTTTAAAAATAGACATGCATACTTGAAACATGTTAAAGATTCAAATGACCTATGGATCCAAAGCTTTCAAAGAGAATAACAAACGGTCAATAAATTCTCAATTGAACGTGCGGTGGGGTATTTACCCGAGTCTAACAAGTCATTATTTTGCCCATTTTCATAAATTTGACATAACAATCATAGATGATTTAAAGTAATTTATCATGCGTAACGGGCTATGTTTTTGTAAAAAATGACTTTTGGATTGGGAATCAACACTCAAATAAAATTCCCCCGCCTCCCCCTTTTCCCGACGATTGAAAAACCTGAGATATAAAAACTTAAAAGAGCTTACAATCTTTAAAAATTACAGACACTCTTCGGAATTATCTCTCTCTACATTTGTGCATTGTGCTTTTCCATTTTAGGTGTACACTTTTTTCTTAAATCAAAACTTTGACTTTTCGCTCTCCCTTCATCCCGAAAACCAAAAAGGGAAAAAACTCACAACAAAATAAAAATTTTATAGTTGATTTATGGAAAAAAATTTTAAAAAAAACTAATGTAAATAAAAAAATTTATTCACACAACACAAATGAACACAAAATTTTTTTTTATCCAAGTTTCGGAAATTCCACTAGTTTATCCCTAATAGCTCGGAATGTTTCAAGAAAGAGATTTCTTCTACACATTTTTTAAAATGGATATGCATGTTTGAAACATGTTAAAGATGCAAATGAGCTATGGATGCAAAGCTTTTAATGAGAATAACAAACGCTCATTAAATTCTCAAGTGAACTTTGTGGTGGGATATTTACCCGAGTCAAACATGACATTATTTTGCCCATTTGCAAAAATCCGACATAATAATCATAGATGATTGTAAAGTGATTTATCATGCGTAACGGGCTATATTTTTGTAAGAAATGACATTTGGATGAGGAGTCAACACTCAGTTAAAAATCCCCTGCCTCCCCCTTTTCTCGACGATTGCAAAACCTGAGATATAAAAACGAAAAAGTGGTTTCAATCCCTAAAAATTACAAACACTCTTTGGAATTATCTCTCTCTACATTTGTGCATTGTGCATTTTCGTTTTGGATATACACATTTTTTTAAATCAAAAGTTCGAGTTTTTGGCTCACCCTTCATCCCATAAACTAAAAAAGGCAAATAGATCACAACATAATGAAAATTTTATAGTTGATGTACGGAAAAAATTAAAAACAATAAAAAAAAGTAAATATAGAAAATGTATCACACACCACAAATGAACACAAAAGTTTTGTTATCCAAGTTTGTGAAACTCCACTAGTCCAAAACTAATATCTTGAAATTTTACATGAAGGAGATTTTTTCTACACTTGTTTTTAAAATGGATATGCATGCTTGAAACATGTTAAAGATTCAAATGACCTATGGATCCAAAGTTTTTAAAGAGAGTAACAAACGCTCATTAAATTCTCAAGTGAACGTGCGGTGGGATATTTGCCCGAGTCAAACAACCCATTATTTTGCCCATTTTCAAAAAGTTGACCTAACAATCATAGATGATTGTAAAGTGATTTGTCATGCCTAATAGGCTATATTTTTTTAAGAAATGACTTATGGATTGGAAGTCAACACTTAGATAAAAAAATCGCCCGTCTCCCCCTTTTCCCGACGATTGCAAAACACTAGATATAAAAATGAAAACGTGCTTACGGTCCCTAAAAATTAATGACACTCTTTGGAATTATCTCTCTCTACATTTGCGCATTGTGAATTTCCATTTTAGATGTACACTTTTTTCGTAACTCAGAACTTTGGGTTTTCGCTCTCCCTTCATCCCGTAAACCGAAAGGCAAATAGATCACAATAAAATAAAAATTATATAGAGTATGTGTGGAAAAAATTTAAAACAATAACAAATGTAAATAAAAATATTTATTCACACACCCCAAATGAACACAAAAGTTTTGTTATCCAAGTTTGGGAAATTTCATCTGTCCAACCCAAATAGCTTGGAGTTTTACATGAAGGAGATTTTTTCTACACATGTTCTAAAAATGGATATGCATTCTTGAAACATGTTAAAGATTCAAATGACCTATGGATCCAAAGCTTTTAAAGAGAATAACAAACGCTCATTAAATTCTCAAGTGAACGTGCGGTGGGATATTTACCCGAGTCTAACAAGTCATTATTTTGCCCATTTTCAAAAATTTGACCTAACAATCATAGATGATTGTAAAGTGATTTATAATGTGTAACGGGCTATATTTTTGTAAGAAATCACTTTTGGATTCGGAGTCAACACTCAGTTAAAAATCCTCCGCCTCCCCCTTTTCCCGACGATTGCAAAACATGAGATAAAAAGTAAAAAGAGCTTACAATCCCTAAAAATTACAGTCACTCTTCGGATTTATCTCTCTCTACATTTGTGCATTTGTGATTTTTCATTTTAGATGTACACTTTTTTCTTCAATCAAAACTTTGAGTTTTCGCTCTCCCTTCATCCCGAAAACAAAAAAGGCAAAATGCTCACAACAAAATAAAAATTTTATAGTTGATGTATGGAAAAAACTTAAAACAATAAAAAATGTCAATAAAGAAACTTTATTCACCCAACACAAATGAACACAAAATTTTTGTTATCCAAGTTTGGGAAATTCCACTAGTTTAACCCTAATAGCTTGGAATATTTCAAGAAGGAGATTTCTTCTACACATGTTTTAAAAATGGATACGCATGTTTGAAACATGTTAAAGATGCAAATGAGCAATGGATGCAAAGCTTTTAAAGAGAATAAGAAACACTCATTATATTCTCAAGTGAACTTGCGGTGGGATATTTATGCGAGTCAAATATGCCATTATTTTACCCATTTGCAAAAAACCGACATAATAATCATAGATGATTGTAAAGTGATTTATCATGTGTAACGGGCAATATTTTTTTAAGGAATGACTTTTGGATTGGGAGTCAACACTCAGTTAAAAATCCCACCCTCCCCCTTTTTCTCGACGATTGCAAAACCTGAGATATAAAACGAAAAAGTGCTTACAATCCCTAAAAATTATAGAAACTCTTTGGAATTGTCTCTCTCTACATTTGTGCATTGTGCATTTCCGTTTTAGATGTACACATTTTTCTTAAATCAAAACATCGACTTTTTGGCTCTCCCTTCAGCCCATAAACAAAAAAAGGCAAATACATCACAACAAATTGAAAATTTTATAGTTGATGTACGGAAAAAATTTAAAACAATAAAAAAAGTAAACAAATAAAATTTATTCACACACCACAAATGACCACAAAAGTTTAGTTATCCAAGTTTGGGAAACTCCACTAGTCCAACACTAATATCTTGGAATTTTACAAGAAGGAGATTTTTTCTACACATGTTTTAAAAATGGATATGCATGCTAGAAACATGTTAAAGATTCAAATGACCTATGGATCCAAATCTTTTAAAGAGAATAACAAATGCTCATTAAATTCTCAAGTGAACGTGCGGTGGGGTATTTGCCCGAGTCAAACCAGCCATTATTTTGCCCATTTTCAAAAAGTTGACCTAACAATCATAGATGATTGTAAAGTGATTTGTCAAGCGTAATGGGCTATATTTTTGTAAGAAATGACTTAGGGATTGGAACTCAACACTAAGTTAAAAATCACCCGCCTCCCCCTTTTCCCGACGATTGCAAAACATTAGATATAAAAACGAAAATGTGCTTACGGTCCCTAAAAATTACAGACACTCTTTGGAATTATCTCTCTCTACATTTGTGCATTGTGCATTTCCATTTTAGATGTACACATTTTTCGTAAATTAGAACTTTGGGTTTTCGCTCTCCCTTCATCCCGTAAACTGAAAAGGCAAATAGATCACAATAAAATAAAAATTTTATAGTTGATGTGTGGAAAAAATTTAAAACAATAACTAATGTAAATAAAAAATATTTATTCACACACCCCAAATGAACACAAAAGTTTTGTTCTCCAAGCTTGGGAAATTCCATTAGTCCAACCCTAATAGCTTGGAATTTTACATGAAGGAGATTTTTTCTCCACATTTTTTAAAAATGGATATGCATGCTTGAAACATGTTAAAGATTCAAATGACCTATGGATTCAAAGCTTTTTAAGAGAATAACAAACGCTCATTAAATTCTCATGTGAATGTGCGGTGGGATATTTACACGAGTTGAACAAGTCATTATTTTGCCCATTTTCAAAAAATTTACCTAACAATCATAGATAATTGTAAAGTGATTTATCATGCGTAACGGACTATATTTTTGTAAGAAATCACTTTTGGGTTTGGAGTCAACACTCAGTTAAAAATCCTCCGCCTACCCCTTTTCACGACAATTGCTAAACCTGAGATATCAAAACTAAAAAGAGCTTACAATCCCTAAAAATTACAGACACTCTTCGGAATTATCTCTCTCTACATTTGTGCATTGTGTTTTTCCATTTTAGATGTATACTTTCTTCTTAAACCAAAACTTTGAGTTTTCTCTCTCCCTTCATCCCGAAAACAAAAAAGGCAAAAAGCTCACAACAAAATAAAAATTCTATAGTTGATGTATGGAAAAAATTTAAAACAATAACAAATATAAACAAAGAAACTTTATTCACACAACACAAATGAACACAAAAGTTTTGTTATCCAAGTTTGGGAAATTCCTCTAGTTTAACCCTAATAGCTTGGAATATTTCAAGAAAGAGATTTCTTCTACACATGTTTTAAAAATGGCTATGCATGTTTGAAACATGTTAAAGATTCAAATGAGCTATGGATGCAAAGCTTTTAAAGAGAATAACAAACGGTCATTATATTCTCAAGTGAACTTGCGGTGGGATATTTTCCCGAGTCAAACATGCCTTTATTTTGCCCATTTGCAAAAAACCAACATAATAATCATAGATGATTGTAAAGTGATTTATCATGCGTAACGGGCTATATTTTTGTAAGAAATGACTTTTGTATTGGGAGTCAACACTCGGGTAAAAATCCCCCCCTCCCCCTTTTTCTCGACGATTGCAAAACCTGAGATATAAAAACGAAAAAGTGCTTACAATCCCTAAAAATTACAGACACTCTTTGGAATTATCTCTCTCTACATTTGTGCATTGCGCATTTCCGTTTTAGATGTACACATTTTTCTTAAATCAAAACTTCGAGTTTTTGGCTCTCCCTTCAGCCCGTAAACAAAAAAAGGCAAATAGATCACAACAAAATGAAAATTTTATAGTTGATGTACGGAAAAAATTTAAAAATAAAAAAAATTAAATAAAGAAAATTTATTCACACACCACAAATGAACACAAAAGTTTTGTTATCCAAGTTTGGGAAACTCGACTAGTCCAACACTAATGTCTTGGAATTTTACATGAAGGAGATTTTTTCTACGCATGTTTTAAAAATGGAAATGCAAGCTAGAAACATGTTAAAGATTCAAATGACCTATGGATCCAAAGCTTTTAAAGAGAATAACAAACGGTCATTAAATTCTCAAGTGAACGTGCGGTGGGATATTTGCCCGAGTCAAGCAAGCCATTATTTTGCCCATTTTAAAAAAGTTGACCTAACAATCATAGATGATTGTAAAGTGATTTGTCATGCGTAACGGGCTATATTTTTTTAAGAAATGACTTACGGATTGGAAGTCAACACTCAGTTAAAAATCTCCAGCCTCCCCCTTTTCACGACGATTGCAAAACATTAGATATAAAAACGAAAACATGCTTACGGTCCCTAAAAATTACAGACACTCTTTGGAATTATCTATCTCTACATTTGTTCATTGTGCATTTCCATTTTAGATGTACAATTTTTTGGTAAATCAGAACTTTGGGTTTTCGCTCTCCATTCATCCCATAAACAGAAAAGGCAAATAGATCACAATAAAGTAAAAAATTTATAGTTGATGTGTGGAAAAAATTTAGAACAATAAGTAATGTAATTAAAAATTATTTATTCACACACCCCAGATGAACAGAAAAGTTTTGTTATCCAAGTTTGGGTAATTCCATTAGTCCAACCCTAATAGCTTGGAATTTTACATGAAGGAAATTTTTTCTACACATGTTTTTAAGTATGGATATGCATGCTTGAAACATGTTAAAGATTCAAATGACCTATGGATCCAAAGCTTTTAAGTAGAATAACAAATGCTCATTAAATTCTCAAGTGAACGTGCGGTGGGATATTTTCCCAACTCTAACAAGTCATTATTTTGCCCATTTTCAAAAATTTGACCTAACAATCATAGATGAATGTAAAGTGATTTATCATGCGTAATGGGCTATATTTTTGGAAGAAATCACTTTTGGATTCGGAGTCAACACTCAGTTAAAAATCCTCCGCCTCCCCCTTTTCTCGACGATTGCAAAACCTGAGATATAAAAACTAAAAAGAGCTTACAGTCCCTTAAAATTACAGACACTCTTCGGAATTATCACTCTCTACATTTGTGCATTGTGCTTTTCCATTTTAGATGTACACTTTTTTCTTAAATCAAAACTTTGAGTTTTCGCTCTTCCTTCATCCCGAAAACATAAAATGCAAAAAGCTCACAACAAAATAAAAATTTTATAGTTGATGTATGGAAAAAATTTAAAACAATAACAAATGTAAATTTAGAAAATTTATTCACACAACACAAATGAACACAAAAGTTTTTGTTATCCAAGTTTGGGAAATTCCTCTAGTTTAACCCTAATAGCTTGGAATATTTCAAGATGGAGATTTCTTCTACACATGTTTTAAAAATGGATACGCATGTTTGAAACATGTTAAAGATGCAAATGTGCTATGGATGCAAAACTTTTAAAGAGAATAACAGACGCTGATTATATTCTCAAGTGAACTTGCGGTGGGATATTTACCCGAGTCAAACATCCCATTATTTTTCCCATTTGCAAAAAACTGACATAATAATCATAGATGATTGTAAAGTGATTTATCATGCGCAACGGGCAATATTTTTGTAAGAAATGTCAGCTAAAAATCCCCCGCCTCCCCCTTTTCCCGACGATTGCAAAACCTGAGATATAAAAATTAAAAAGCGCTTACATTCCCTAAAAATTACAGACACTCTTTGCAATTATCTCTCTCTACATTTGTGCATTGTGCATTTCAATCTTAGATGTACACATTTTTCCTAAATCAAAACTTCGAGTTTTATGCTCTCCCTTCATCCTGTAATAAAAAAAAGGCAAATAGATCACAACAAATTGAAAATTTTATAGTTGATGTACGGAAAAAATTTAAAACAATAAAAAAAGTAAATAAAGAAAATTTATTCACACACCACAAATGAACATAAAAGTTTTGTTATCCAAGTTTGGGAAACTCCACTAGTCCAACACTAATATCTTGGAATTTTACATGAAGGAGATTTTTTCTACACATGTTTTAAAAATGGATATGCATGCTAGAAACATGTTAAAGATCCAAATGACCTATGGATCCAAAGCTTTTAAAGAGAATAACAAACGCTCATTAAATTCTCAAGTGAACGTGCGGTGGGATATTTGCCCGATTCAAACAAACCATTATTTTGCCCATTTTCAAAAAATGACCTAAATATCATAGATGTTTGTAAAGTGATTTGTCATGCATAACAGTCTATATTTTTGTAAGAAATGACTTATGGATTGGAAGTCAACACTCAGTTAAAAATCGCCCGCCTCCCCCTTTTCCTGACAATTTCAAAACATTAGAAATAAAAACGAAAACGTGCTTACGGTCCCTAAAATTATAGACACGCTTTGGAATTATCTCTCCCTACATTTATGCATTGTGCATTTCCATTTTAGATGTACACTTTTTTCGTAAATCAGAACTTTTGGTTTTTGCTCTCCCGTCATCCCGTAAACAGAAAAGGCAAATAGATCACAATAAAATAAAAATTTTATAGTTGATGTTTGGAAAAAATTTAAAACAATAAATAATGTAAATAAAAAATATTTCTTCACACTCCGAAAATAAACACAAATGTTTTGTTATCCAAGTTTGGGAAATTCCATTAAACCAACCCTAATAGCTTTGAATTTTACATGAAGGAGATTTTTTCTACACATGTTTTAAAAATTGATATGCATGCTTGAAACATGTTAAAGATTCAAATGACCTATGGATCTAAAGCTTTTAAAGAGAATAACAAACGCTCATTATTTTGCCCATTTTCAAAAAATTTACCTAACTATCATAGATGATTACAAAGTGATTTATCATGCGTAACAGGCTATATTTTTGTAAGAAATGACTTTTGGATTGGGAGTCAACACTCAGTTAAAAATCCCCCGCCTCCCCCTTTTCCCCACGATTGTAAAACCTGAGATATAAAAACTAAAAAGAGCTTACAATCCCTAAAAAAAATTGACAATCTTCGGAATTATCTCTCTCTACATTTGTGCATTGTGATTTTCCATTTTAGATATACACTTTTTTCTTAAATCAAAACTTTGAGTTTTCCCTCTCCCTTCATCCCGAAAACAAAAAAAGGCAAAAAGCTCACAACAAAATAAAAATTTTATAGTTGATGTATGGAAAAAATTAAAAACAATAACAAAAGTAAATAAAGAAAATTCATTCACACAACACAAATGAACACAAAAGTTTTGTTATCCAAGTTCGAGAAATTCCACTAGTTTGACCCTAAAAGCTTGGAATTTTTCAAGAAAAAGATTTCTTCTACACATATTTTAAAAATGGATACCCATGTTTGAAACATGTTAAAGATACAAATGAGCTATGGATGCAAACCTTTTAAAGAGAATAACAAATGCTCATTATATTCTCAAGTGAACTTGCGGTGGGATATTTACCCAAGTCAAACAGGCCATTGTTTTGCCCATTTGCAAAAAGCCCACATAATAATCATAGATGATTGTAAAGTGATTTAACATGCGTAACGGGCTATATTTTTTTAAGAAATGACTTTTGGTTTGGGAGTCAACACTCAGTTAAAAATCCCCCGCCTCCCACTTTTCCCAACGATTGCAAAACCTTAGATATAAAAACGAAAAAGTGCTTACAATCCTCAAAAATTATAGACACTCTTTGGAATTATCTCTCTCTACATTTGTGCATTGTGCAATTCCGTTTTAGATGTACACATTTTTCTTAAATCAAAACTTCGAGTTTTTCGCTCTCCCTTCATCCCGTAAACAAAAAAGGCAAATAGATCACAATAAAATGAAAATTTTATACTTGATGTACGGAAAAAATTTAAAACATTAAAAAAAGTAAATAAAGAAAATTTATTCACACACCACAAATGAACACAAAAGTTTTGTTTTCCAAGTTTGGAAAACTCCATTAGTCCAACACTAATATCTTGGAATTTTGCATGAAGGATATTTTTTCTACACATATTTTAAAAATGGATATGTATGCTTGAAACATGTTAAAGATTAATATGACCTATGGATCCAAAGCTTTTAAAGGGAATAACAAACGCTCATTAAATTCTCAAGTGAACGTGCGGTGGGATATTTACCCGAGTCTAACAAGTCATTATTTTGCCCATTTTCAAAAATTTGACCTAACAATTATAGATGATTGTAAAGTGATTTATCATGCGTAACGGGCTATATTTTTGTAAGAAATCACTTTTGGATTGGGAGTCAACACTTAGTTAAAAATCCTCCGCCTCCCCCTTTTCCCCACTATTGCTAAACCTGAGATATAAAAACTAAAAAGAGCTTACAATCCCAAAAAATTACAGACACTCTTCGGAATTATCTCTCTCTACATTTTTGCATTGTGCTTTTCCATTTTAGATGTACACTTTTTTCTTAAATCAAAACTTTGAGTTTTCGCTCTCCATTCATCTCGAAAACAAAAAAGGCAAAAAGCTCACAACAAAATAAAAATTTTATAGTTGATGTATGGAAAAATTTAAAACAATAAAAAATTTAAATAAATAAAATTTATTCACACAACAAAACTTAACACAAAAGTTTTGTTATCCAAGTTTGGGAAATTCCACCAGTCTAACTCTAATAGCTTCAAATTTTACAAGAAAGAGATTTCTTCTACACATGTTTTAGAAATGGATATGCATGTCTGAAACATGTTAAAGATACAAATGAGCTATGGATGCAAAGCATTGAAAGAGAATAACAAACTCTCATTAAATTCTCAAGTGAACTTGCGGTGGAATATTTACCCGAGTCAAACATGCCATTATTTTGCCCATTTGCAAATAGCGGACATAATAATCATACATGATTGTAAAGTGATTGATCATGGGTAATGGGCTTTATTTTTTGAAGAAATGACTTTTGGATTGGGAATCAACACTCAGTTAAAATTCCCCTGCCTCCCCCTTTCCCGACGATTGCAAAACCTGAGATATAAAAATGAAAAAGTGCTTAAATCCCTAAAAATTATAGACACTCTTTGGAATTATCTCTCTCTACATTTGTCCATTGTGCATTTCCGTTTTAGATGCACACATTTTTCATAAATCAAAACTTCGAGTTTTTCGTTCTCCCTTCATCCCCTAATCAAAAAAAGGCAAATAGATCACAACAATATGAAAATTTTATAGTTGATGTACGAAAATATTTTAAAAAATAAAAAAGTAAATAAAGAAAATTTATTCGCACACCACAAATGAACACAAAATTTTTGTTATCCAAGTTTGGGAAACTCTAGTCCAACACTAATATCTTGGAATTTTACATGAAGGAGATTTTTTCTACACATGTTTTAAAAATGGATATGCATGCTAGGAACATGTTAAAGATTAAAATGACCTATGGATCCAAAGCTTTTAAAGAGAATAACAAACGCTCATTAAATTCTTGAGTGAACGTGCGGTGGGATATTTCCCCGAGTCAAACAAGCCATTATTTTGACCATTTTCAAAAAGTTGACCTAACAATCATTGATGATTATAAAGTGATTTGTCATGCGTAACGGGCTATATTTTTGTAAGAAATTACTTATGGATTGGAAGACAACACTTAGTTAAAAATCGCCTCCCCCCCCCCCCCCCCCCCCCTTTTCCCGGTGATTGCTAAACATTAGATATAAAAAGGAAAACATGCTTACGGTCCCACAAAATTACCGACACTCTTTTGAATTATCTCTCTCTAAAATTTTCCATTGTGCATTTCCATTTTAGATGTAAAATTTTTTCGTAAATCAGAAATTTTGAGTTTTCGCTCTCCCTTCATCCCGTAAACAGAAAAGGCAAATAGATCACAACAAAATAAAATATTTATAGTTGATGTGTGGAAAAATTTAAAACAATAACTAAGGTAAATAAAAAATATTTATTTACACACCACAAATGAACACAAAAGTTTTGTTATCCAAGTTTGGGAAATTCCGTTAATCCAACCCTAATAGCTAGGAATTTTACATGGAGGAGATTTTTTCTACACATGTTTTAAAATGGATATGCATGCTTGAAACATGTAAAAAGATTCAAATGACCTATGGATCCAAAGATTTTAAAGAGAATAACAAACGCTCATTAAATTCTGAAGACAACGTGCGGGGGGATATTTACCCGAGTCTAACAAGTCATTATTTTGCCCATTTTCAAAAATTTGACCTAACAATCATAGATGATTGTAAAGTGATTTATCATGTGTAACGGACTATATTGTTTTAAGAATTGACTTTTGGATTGGGAGTCAACACAGTTAAAAATCCCCCGCCTCCCCCTTTTCCCGATGATTGCAAAACATTAAATATAAAAATGAAAAAGTGCTTACGGTCCCTAAAAATTACAGACACTCTTTCGAATTATCTCTCTCTACATTTATGCATTGTGCATTTCCATCTTAGATGTACACTATTTTCGTAAATCAGAACTTTGAGTTTTCGCTCTCCCTTCATCCCGTAAACAGAAAAAGCTAATAGATCACAACAAAATAAAATTTTTATAGTTGATGAGTGGAGAATTTTAATACAATAACAAATTTAAATAAAGAAAATTTATTCACACAACACAAGTGAACACAAAAATTTTGTTATCCAAGTTTGGGAAATTCCACCAGTCTAACTCTAATAGCTTGGAATTTTACAAGAAAGATATTTCTTCTACACATATTTTAAAAATGGATATGCATGTCTGAAACATGTTAAAGATGCAAATGAGCTATGGATGCAAAGCTTTTAAAGAGAATAACAAATGCTCATTAAATTCTCAAGTGAACTTGCGGTGGGATATTTACCCGAGTCAAACATTCCATTATCTTGCCCATTTGCAAATAGCGGACATAATAATCATACATGATTGTAAAGTAATTATCATGCATAACGGGCTTTATTTTTTTAAGAAATGACTTTTGGATTGGGAGTCAACACTCAGTTAAAAATCCCCCGCCTCCCCCTTTTCCTGACAATTGCAAAACCTGAGATATAAAAAGAAAAAGTGCTTACAATCCCTAAAAATTACAGACACTCTTTGGAATTATCTTTCTCTACATTTGTGCATTGTGCATTTCCGATTTAGATGCACACATTTTTCTTCAATCAAAACTTTGAGTTTTTCGCTCTCCCTTCAAACCGTAATCAAAAAAAGGCAAATAGATCAAAACAAAATGAAAATTTTATAGTTGATGTACGAAAATATTTAAAAAAATAAAAAAAGTAAATAAAGAAAATTTATTCACACAACACAAATGAACACAAAAGTTTTGTTATCCAAGTTTGGGAAACTCCACTAGTCCAACAATAATATCTTGGAATTTTACATGAAGGAGATTTTTTCTACACATGTTTTAAAAATGGATATGCATGCTAGGAACATGTTAAAGATTCAAATGACCTATGGATCCAAAGCTTTTAAAGAGAATAACAAATGCTCATTAAATTCTCAAGTGAACGTGCGGTGGGATATTTCCCCGAGTCAAACAAGCCATTATTTTGGCCATTTTAAAAAAGTTGACCTAACAATCATAGATGATTGTAAAGTGATTTGTCATGCGTAACGGGCTATATTTTTGTAAGATATTACTTATGGATTGGAAGTCAACACTTAGTTAAAAATTGCCCGCCTCCCCCTTTTCCCGGCGATTGCTAAGCATTAGATATAAAAACGAAAACGTGCTTACGGTCCCAAAAAATTACAGACACTCTTTGGAATTATCTCTCTCTACATTTGTCCATTGTGCATTTCCATTTTAGATGTACACTTTTTTCGTAAATCAGAACTTTGAGTTTTCCCTCTCCCTTCATCCCGTAAACAGAAAAGGAAAATAGATCACAACAAAATAAAATATTTATAGTTGATGTGTGGAAAAAATTTAAAACAATAACTAAGGTAAATAAAAAATATTTATTCACACACCACAAATGAACACAAAAGTTTTGTTATCCAAGTTTGGGAAATTCCATTAGTCCAACCCTAATAGCTAGGAATTTTACATGGAGGAGATTTTTTCTACACATGTTTTAAAATGGATATGCATGCTTGAAACATGTTATAGATTCAAATGACCTATGGATCCAAAGCTTTTAAAGAAAATAAAAAACGCTCATTAAATTCTCAAGTGAACGTGTGGGGGGATATTTACCCGAGTCTAACAAGTCATTATTTTGCCCATTTTCAAAAATTTGACCTAACAATCATAGATGATTGTAAAGTGATTTATCATGCGTAACGGACTATATTTTTGTTAGAAATGACTTATGGATTGCAATTCAACAGTCAGTTAAAAATCCTCTGCCACCCATTTTTCCCAACGATTGCCAAGCCGGAGATATAAAAACTAAAAAGAGCTTACAATCCCTAAAACTTACAGACACTCTTCAGAATTATCTCTCTCTACATTTGTGCATTGTGCTTTTTCATTTTAGATGTACACTTTTGTCTTAAATCAAAACTTTGACTTTTCGCTCTCCCTTCATCTCGAAAACAAAAAAGGCAAAAAGCACGCAACATAATAAAAATTTTATAGTTTATGTATGGAAAAATTTAAAACAATAACAAATGAAAATAAAGAAAATTTATTCACAAAACACAAGTGAACACAAAAGTTTTGTTATCCAAGTTTGGGAAATTCCACCAGTGTAACTCTAATAGCTTGGAATTTTACAAAAAAGAGATTTCCGGTACACATGTTTTAAAAATGGATATACATGTCTGAAACGTGTTAAAGATGCAAATGAGCTATGGATCCAAAGATTTTAAAGAGAATAACAAACGCTCAATAAATTCTCAAGTGAACGTGCGGGGGGATATTTACCCGAGTGTAACAAGTCATTATTTTGTCCATTTTCAAAAATTTGACCTAACAATCATAGATGATTGTAAAGTGATTTATCATGCGTAATGGGCTATATTTTTGTAAGAATTGACTTTTGGATTGGGAGTCAACACAGTTAAAAATCCCCCGCCTCCCCCCTTTCCCGATGATTGCAAAACATTAGATATAAAAATGAAAAAGTGCTTACGTTCCCTAAAAATTATAGACACTCTTCCGAATTATCTCTCTCAACATTTGTCCATTGTGCATTACCATTTTAGATGTACACTATTTTTGTGAATCAGAACTTTGAGTTTTCGCTCTCCCTTCATCCCGTTAATAGAAAAGGCTAATAGATCACAACAAAATAAAAACTTTATAGTTGATGTGTGGAAAAATTTAAAACAATAACTAATTTAAATAAAAAATATTTATTCACACACCACAAATGAGCACAAAAGTGTTGTTATTCAGGTTTGGGAAATTCAATTAGTCCAACCCTAATAGCTTGGAATTTTACATGAAGGAGATTTTTTCTACACATGTTTTAAAAATGGATATGCATGCTTGAAACATGTTAAAGATTCAAATGACCTATGGATCCAAAGATTTTAAAGAGAATAACAAACACTCATTAAATTCACAAGTGAATGTGCGGGGGGATATTTACCCGAGTCTAACAAGTCATTATTTTGCCCATTTTCAAAAATTTGACCTAACAATCATAGATGATTGGAAAGTGATTTTTCATGTGTAACGGGCTATATTTTTGTAAGAATTGACTTTTGGATTGGGAGTCAACACTCAGTTAAAAATCCCCCGCCTCCCCATTTTCCCTACGATTGCAAAACATTAGATATAAAAACGAAAAAGTGCTTACGGTCCCTAAAAATTACAGGCACTCTTTTGAATTATCTCTCTCTACATTTGTGTATTGTGCATTTCCATTTTAGATGTACACTATTTTCTTAAATCAGAACTTTGAGTTTTCGCTCTCCCTTCATCTCGTACACAGAAAAGGCTAATAGATCACAACAAAATAAAAAATTTGTAGTTGATGTGTGGAAAAAATTTAAAACAATAACTAATGTAAATAAAAAATATTTATTCACACACCACAAATGAACACAAAAGTTTTGTTATCCAAGTTTGGGAAATTCCATTAGTCCAACCCTAATAGCTTGGAATTTTACTTGAAGGAGATTTTTTCTACACAAGTTTTAAAAATGGATATGGATGCTTGAAACATGTTAAAGATTCAAATGACCTATGGATCCAAAGCTTTTAAAGAGAATAAAAAACGCTCATTAAATTCTCAAGTGAACGTGCGGTGGGATATTTACCCGAGTCTAACAAGTCATAATTTTGCCCATTTTCAAAAATTCTTCCTAACAATCATAAATGATTGTAAAGTGATTTATCATGCATAACGAGCTATATTTTCGTACGAAATAATTTATGGATCGCAATTCAACACTCAGTTAAAAATCCTCCGCCACCCATTTTTCCCGACGTTTTTAAAACCTGAGATATAAAAACTAAAAAGAGCTTAGAATGCCTAAAAATTACAGACACTTTTCAGAATTATCTCTCTCTAAATTTGTGGAATGTGCTTTTCAATTTTAGATGTACACTTTTTTCTTAAATCAAAACTTTGAGCTTTCGCTCTCCCTTCATCCTGAAAATAAAAAAGGCAAAAAACTCATAACAAAATAAAAAATTTTATAGTTGATGTATGGAAAAAATTTAAAACAATAAAAAATGTAAATAAAGAAAATTTATTCACATAACACAAATGAACAAAAAATTTTTGTTATCTAGGTTTGGAAAATTCCACTAGTTTAACCCTTATAGCTTGGAATTTTACAAGAAAGAGATTTCTTCTACACATGTTTTAAAATTGGATATGCATGTTTGAAACATGTTAAAGATGAAAATGAGCTATGAATGCAAAGCTTTTAAAGAGAATAACAAACGCTTATTAAATTCTCATGTCAACTTGCGGTAGGATATTTACCCGAGTCAAGCATGCCATTATTTTGCCCATTTGCAAAAAGCCGACATAATAATCATGGATGATTGTAAAGTGATTTATCATGCGTAATGGGCTATATTTTTTTAAGAAATGACTTTTTTATTGGGAGGCAACACTCAGTTAAAAATCCCCCGCCTCCCCCTTTTCCCGATGATTGCGAAACCTGAGATATACAAACGAAAAAGTGCTTACAATCGCTAAAAATTAGAAACACACTTTGGAATTATCTCTCTCTACATTTGTTCATTGTGCATTTCCGTTTTAGATGTACTCATTTTTCTTAAATCATGACTTCGATTTTTTCGCTCTCCCTTCATTCCGTAAACAAAAAAAAGGCAAATAGATCACAACAAAATGAAAATTTTGAGGATGATGTACGGAAAAAATTTAAAACAATAAAAAATGTAAATAAAGAAAATTTATTCCCACATCACAAATAAACACAAAAGTTTTGTTATCCAAGTTTTGGAAATTCCACTGGTCCAACACTTATATCTTGGAATTTTTCATGAAGGAGACTTTTTCTGCACATGTTTTAAAAATGGATATGCATGCTAGAAACATGTTAAAGATTCAATTGACCTATGGATCCAAAGCTTTTAAAGAGAATAACAAACGCTCATTAAACTCTCAAGTGAACGTGCGGTGGGATATTTCCCCGAGTCAAACAAGCCATTATTTATCCCATTTTCAAAAAGCTGACCTAACAATCATAGATGAATGTAAAGTGATTTGTCATGCGTAATGGGCTATATTTTTGTAAAAAATGACTTATGGATTGGAAGTCAACACTCAGTTAAACCTTGCCCGCCTCCCCCTTTTTCCGATGATTGCAAAACATTAAATATTAAAATGAAAAGTGCTTGCGGTCCCTAATAATTACAGACACTCTTTGGAATTATCTCTCTCTACATTTGTGCAATGTGTATTTCCATTTTAGATGTACACTTTTTTTCGTAAATCAGAACTAGGAGTTTTCGCTCTCCCTTCATCCCGTACACAGAAAAGCCAAAAAGATCACAACAAAATAAAAATTTTATAGTTGATGTGTGGAAAAAATTTAAAACAATAACTAATGTAAATAAAAAATATTTATTCGCACACCACAAATGAAAACAAAAGTTTTGTTATCCAAGTTTGGGAAATTCCATTAGTCCAACCCTAATAGCTTGGAATTTTACATGAATGAGATTTTTTCTACACATGTTTTAAAAATGGATATGCATGCTTGAAACATGTTAAAGATTCAAATGACCTATGGATCCAAAGCTTTTTAACAAACGCTCATTAAATTCTCTAGTGAACGTGCGGTGGGATATTTACCCGTGTCTAACAAGTCATTATTTTGCCCATTTTAAAAAATGAGACCTAACAATAATAGATGATAGTGAAGTGATTTATCTTGCGTAACGGGCTATATTTTTGTAAGAAATGACATATGGATTGCAGTTCAACACTCAGTTAAAAATCTTCCGCCACCGATTTTTCTCGACGATTGCAATACCTGAGATATAAAAACTAAAAAGAGCTTCCAATCCCCAAAAATTACAGAGACTCTTTGAAATTATCTCTCTCTACATTTGTGCATTGTGCTTTTCCATTTTAGATGTACACTTTTTTCTTAAATAAAAACATTGAGTTTTCGCTCTCCCTTCATCCCAAAAAATAAAGAGGCAAAAAACTCACAACAAAATAAAAATTGTATAGTTGATGTATGGAAAAAATTATTTTGCCCATTTTCAAAAAGCCGACATAATAATCATAGATGATTGTAAAGTGATTTATCATGCGTTACGGGCTACAATTTTTTAAGAAATGACTTTTGGATTGGGAGTCAATACTCAGTTAAAAATCCCCTGCCTTCCCCTTTTCCCGACAATTTTAAAACCTGAGATATAAAAACAAAAAAGTGCTTACAATCCCTAAAAATTACAAACACTCTTTGGAATTATGTCTTTCCACATTTGTGCATTGTGCATTTCCAATTTAGATGTACACTTTTTTCCTAGATCAGAACTTTGAGTTTTCGCTCTCTCTTTATCCTGTAAACAGAAAAGGCAAATAGAACACAACAAAATAAAAATTTTATAGTTGATGTGTGGCAAAAATTTAAAACAATAACTAATGGAAATAAAAAATATTTATTCACACAGCACAAATGAACACAAAAGTTTTGTTATCCACGTTTGGGAAATTCCATTAGTCCAACCCTAATAGCTTGGAATTTTACATGAAGGAGATTTTTTCTACACATGTTTTAAAAAGGGATATGCATGCTTCAAACCTATTAAAGATTCAAATGACATATGGATCCAAAGCTTTTAAAGAGAATAACAAACGCTCATTAAATTCTCGAGTGAACGTGCGGTGGGATATTTGTCCGTGTCAAGAAAGCCATTATTTTGGCCATTTTCAAAAATTTGACCTAACAATCATAGATGATTGTAAAGTGATTTATCATGTGTTACGGGCTATATTTTTGTAAGAAATGACTTATGGATTGCAATTCAACACTCAGTTAAAAATCCTCCGCCACCGTTTTTTCCCGACGATTGCAAAACCTGAGATATAAAAACTAAAAGGAGCTTACAATCCCTAAAAATGACAGACACTCTTCGGAATTATCTCTCTCTACATTTGTGCATTGTGATTCTCCATTTCAGATTTCCACTTTTTTCTTAAATCAAAACTTTGAGTTTTCACTCTCCTTTCATCCCATAAACAAAAAAGGCAAATAGCTCACAACAAAATAAAAATTTTATAATTGATGTATGGAAAAAATTTAAAACAATAACAAATGTAAATAAAGAAAATTTATTCACACAGCACAAATGAACACAAAATTTTTATTATCCAAGTTGGGGAAATTCCACTAGTTTAACCCTAATTGCTTGGAATTTTACAAGAAAGAGATTTCTTCTACACATGTTTTAAAAATGGTTATGCATGTTTGAAGCATGTTAAAGATGCAAATGAGCTATGGATGCAAAGCTTTTAAAGAGAATAACAAACGCTCAATAAATTCTCAAGTGAAATTGCGGTGGGATATTTACCTGAGTCAAAATTGCCAATATTTTGCCCAATTGCAAAAGGCCGACATAATAATCATAGATGATTGTAATGTGATGTATCATGCGTAACGGGCTATATTTTTTAAAGAAATGACTTTTGGATTGGGAGTCAACACTCAGTTAAAAATTCCCCACCTCCCCCTTTTCCCGACGATTGCAAAACCTGATATATAAAAACGAAAAAGGGCATACAATCCCTATAAATTACAGACACTCTTTGGAATTATCTCTCTCTACATTTGTCCATTGTGCATTTCCATTTTAGATGTACACATTTTTCTTAAATCAAAACTTTGAGTTTTTTGCTCTCCCTTCATCCCGTAAACAAAAAAGGCAAATAGATCACAACAAAATGAAAATTTTATAGATGATGTAAGGAAAAAATTTAACACAATAAAAAAATAAATAAAGAAAATTTACTTATTCACCACAAATGAACACAAAAATTTTGTTACCCAAGTTTGGGAAACTCCACTAGTCCAACACAAATATCTTGGAATTTTACATGGAGGAGATTTTTTCTACACATGTTTTAAAAATGGATATGCATGCTAGAAACATGTTAAAGATTCAAATGACCTATGGATCCAAAGCTATTAAAGAGAATAACAAATGCTCATTAAATTCTCAAGTGAACGTGCGGTGGGATATTTGCCCGGGTCAAACAAGCCATTATTTTGCCCATTTTCAAAAAATTGACCTAACAATCATAGATGATTGTAAAGTGATTTGTCATACGTAACGGGCTATATTTTTGTAAGAAATGACTTATGGAATGGAAGTCAACACTCAGTTAAAAATCACTCGCCTCCCCCTTTTCCGAACGATTGCAAAACCTGAGATATAAAAACGAAAAAGTGCTTACGGTCCCTAAAAATTACAGACACTCTTTGGATTTATCTCTCTCTACATTTGTGCATTGTGCATTTCTATTTTAGATGTGCACTTTTTTCGTAAATCAGAACTTTGAGTTTTGGCTCTCCCTTCATCCCGTAAACAGAAAAAGGCAAATAGATCACAACAAAATAAAAATTTTATAGTTGATGTAGGAAAAAGATTTAAAACCATAACTAATGTAAATAAAAAATATTTATTCACACACCAAAAATGAACACAAGTTTTATTATCCAAGTTTGGGAAATTCCATTAGACCAACCCCTAATAGATTGGAATTTTACATGAAGGAAATTTTTTCTACACATGTTTTAAAAATGGATATGCATGCTTGAAATATGTTAAACATTCAAATGACCTATGGATCCAAAGCTTTTAAACAGAATAACAAACACTCATTAAATTCTCAAGTGAACGTGCGGGGGGATCTTTACCCGAGTCTAACAAGTCATTATTTTGCCCACTTTCAAAAATTTGACCTAACAATCATAGATGATTGTAAAGTGACTTATCATGCGTAACGGGCAACATTTTTGTAAGAAATGACTTATGGATTGCAATTCAACACTCAGTCAAAAATCCTCCGCCACCCATTTTTTCCAACGATTGCAAAACCTGAGATATAAAAACTAAAAAGAGCTTACAATCTCTAAAAATTATAGACACTCTTCGGAATTATCTCTCTCTACATTTGTGCATTGTGCTTTTCCATTTTAGATGTACACTTTTTTCGTAAATCAGAACTTTGAGTTTTCGCTCTCCCTTCATCTCGTAAACAGAAAAGGCAAATAAGTCACAACTAAATAAAATTTTTATAGTTGATGTGTGGAAAAAATTTAAAACAATAACTAATGTAAATAAAAAATATTTATTCACACACCACAAATGAACATAAAAGTTTTGTTATCGCAGTTTGGGAAATTCCATTAGACCAACCCTAATAGCTTGGAATTTTACATGAAGGAGATTTTTTCTACACATGTTCAAAAAATGGATATGCATGCTTGAAACATGTTAAACATTCAAATGACCTATGGATCCAAAGCTTTTAAAGAGAATAACAAATGCTCATTAAATTCTCAAGTGAACATGCGGTGGGATATTTGCCGTAGTCAAATAAGCCATTATTTTGCCCATTTTCAAAGAGTTGACCTAACAATCATAGACGATTGTAAAGTCATTTGTCATGCGTAACAGGCTATATTTTTGTAAGAAATGACTTATGGATTGGAAGTCAACACTCACTTAAAGATCGCCCGCCTCCCCCTTTTCCCGACGATTGCAAAATATTAGATATAAAAACGAAAAAGTGCTTATGGTCCCTAAAAATTACAGACACTCTTTGGAATTATCTCTCTCTACATTTGGGCATTGCGCATTTCCATTTTAGATGTACACTTTTTTCTTAAATCAGAACTTTGAGTTTTCGCTCTCCCTTCATCCCGTAAACAGAAAAGGCAAATAGATCACAAAAAAATAAAATTTTTATAGTTGATGTGAGGAAAAAATTTAAAACAATAACTAATGTAAATAAAAAATATTTATTCACACAGCACAAATGAACACGAAAGTTTTGTTATCCAAGTTTGGGAAATTCCATTAGTCCAACCCTAATAGCTTGGAATTTTACAAGAAGGAGATTTTTTCTACACATGTTTTCAAAATGGATATGCATGCTTGAAACATGTTAAAGATTCAAATGAGCTATGGATCCAAAGCTTTTAAAGAGAATAACAAACGCTCATTAAATTCTCAAGTGAACGGGCGGTGGGATATTTACCCGAGTCTAACAAGTCATTATTTTGCCCATTTTCAAAAATTTGAGCTAACAATCATTGATGATTGTAAAGTGATTTATGATGCGTAACGGACTATATTTTTGTAAGAAATGACTTATGGATTGCAATTCAACACTCAGTTAAAAATCCTCCACCACCCCTTTTTCCCGACGATTGCAAAACCTGAGATATAAAAACTAAAAAAAGCTTACAATCCCAAAATATTACAGATACTCTTCGGAATTATCTCTCTCTACATTTGTGCATTGTGCTTTTCCATTTTAGATGTTCACTTTTTTCTTAAATCAAAACTTTGAGTTTTCACTCTCCCTTCCTCCCGTAAACGGAAAAGGCAAATAGCTCACAACAAAATAAAAATTTTATAGTTGATGTATCGAAAAATTTAGAACAATAACAAATGTAAATAAAGAAATTGTATTCACACAACACAAATGAACACAAAAGTTTTGTTATCCAAGTTTGGGAAATTCCACTAGTTTAACCCTAATAGGTTGGAATTTTACAAGAAAGAGATTTCTTCTACACATGTTTTAAAAGTGGATATGCATGTTTGAAACATGTTAAAGATGCAAATGAGCTATGGATGCAAAGCTTTTAAAGAGAAAAACAAACGCTCATTAAATTCTCAAGTGAACTTGCGGTGGGATATTTACCCGAGTGTAACAAGTCATTATTTTACCCATTTTCAAAAATTTGACCTAACAATCATAGATGATTGTAAAGTGATTTATCATGCATAATGGAGAAAATTTTGTTAAGAAATGACTTTTGGATTGGGAGTCAATACTCAGTTAAAAATCCCCCGCCTCCCCCTTTTCCTAACAATTTTAAAACCTGAGATATAAAAACGAAAAAGTGCTTACAATCCCTAAAAATTACAGACACTGTTTGGAATTAACTCTCTCTACATTTGTACATTGTACATTTTTCGTTTTATAAGTACACATTTTTCTTCAATCAAAACTTTGAGTTTTTCGCTCTCCCATCATCCCGTAAAAAAAAAAGGCAAATAGATCACAACAAAATGAAAAATTTATAGTTGATGTACTGAAAAAAATTAAAACAATAAAAAAAGTAAATGAAGAAAATTTATTCACACAACACAAATGAACACAAAAGTTTTGTTATCCAAGTTTGGGAAACTCCACTAGTCCAACACTAATATCTTGGAATTTTACATGAAGGAGATTTTTTCTACACATGTTTTAAAAATGGATATGCCTGCTAGAAACATATTAAAGATTAAAATGACCTATGGATCCAAAACTTTTAGAGAGAATAACAGATGCTCATTAAATTCTCAAGTGAACGTGCGGTGGGATATTTGCCCGAGTCAAACAAGCCATTATTTTGCCCATTTTCAAAAAATTGACCTAATAATCATAGATGATTGTAAAGTTATTTTTCTTGCGTAACAGGCTATATTTTTATAAGAAATGACTTATGGAATGGAAGTCAACACTCAGTTAAAAATTGCCCCTCTCCCCCTTTTCCCAACGATTACAAAACCTGAGATATAAAATCGATAAAGTGCTAACGGTCCCTAAAAATTACAGACACTCTTTGGATTTATATCTCTCTACATTTGTGCATTGTGCATTTCCATTTTAGATGTGCTCTTTTTTTGTGAATCAGAACTTTGAGTTTTTGCTCTCCCTTCATCCCGTAAACAGGAAAAGGCAAATAGATCACAACAAAATAAAATTTTAAAGTTGATGTATGAAAAAAATTTTAAAAAATAACTAATGTAAATAAAGAAAAAGTATTCACACAACACAAATGAACACAAAAGTTTTGTTATCCAAGTCTGGGAAATTCCACTAGTTTAACCCTAATACCTTGGAATTTTACAAGAAAGAGATTTCTTCTACACATGTTTTAAAAATGGATATGCATGTTTGAAACATGTTAAAGATGCAACTGAGCTATGGATGCAAATATTTTAAAAAGAATAACAAACGCTCATTAAATTCTCAAGTGAACGTGCGGGGGGATCTTTACCCGAGTCTAACAAGTCATTATTTTGCCCATTTGCAAAAATTTGACCTAACAATCATAGATGATTGTAAAGTGATTTATCATGCGTAACGGGCAATAATTTTTGTAAGAAATGACTTATGGATTGCAATTCAACACTCAGTTAAAAATCCTCTGCCACCCATTTTTTCCAACGATTGCAAAACCTGAGATATAAAAACTAAAAAGAGCTTTCAATCCCTAAAAATTTTAGACACTCTTCGGAATTATCTCTCTCTACATTTGTGCATTGCGCATTTCCATTTTAGATGTACACTTTTTTCTTAAATCAAAACTTTGACTTTTCGCTTTCCCTTCATCCCGTAAATAGAAAAGGCTAATAGATCACAACAAAATAAAATTTTTATAGTTGATCAGAGGAAAAAATTTAAAAGAATAACTAATGTAAATTAAAAATATTTATTCACACACCACAAATGAACACAAAAGTTTTGTTATCCAAGTTTGGGAAATTCAATTAGTCCAACCCTAATAGCTAGGAATTTTACATGAAGGAGATTTTTTCTACACATGTTTTAAAAATGGATATGCATGCTTGAAACATGTTAAAGATTCAAATGACCTATGGATCCAAAGCTTTTATAGAGAATAACAAACACTCATTAAATTTCTCAAGTGAACGTGCGGTGGGATATTTACCCGCGTCTAACAAGTCATTATTTTGCCCATTTTCAAAAATTTGAGCTAACAATCATTGATGATTGTAAAGTGATTTATCATGCGTAACGGGCTATATTTTTGTAAGAAATGACTTATGGATTGCAATTCAACACTCAGTTAAAAATCCTCCACTACCCCCTTTTCCCGACGATTACAAAACCTGATATATAAAAACTAAAAAGAGCTTACAATCCCTAAATATTACAGATACTCTTCGGAATTATCTCTCTCTACATTTGTGCATTGTGCTTTTCCATTTTAGATGTACACTTTTTTCTTAAATCAAAACTTTGAGTTTTCACTCTCCCTTCCTTCCGTAAACAGAAAAGGCATATAGATCACACCAAAATGAAAATTTTATAGTTGATGTATGGAAAAAATTAAAAACAATAAAAAAAGTAAATAAAGTAAATTTATTCACACACCACAAATTAACACAAAAGTTTTGTTATCCAAGTTTGGGCAATTCCACTAGTCCAACATTAATATCTTGGAATTTTCATGAAGGGGATTTTTTCTACACATGTTTTAAAAATGGATATGCATGGTAGAAACATGTTAAAGATTCAAATGACCTATGGATCCAAAGCTTTTGAAGAGAATAAGAAATGCTCATTAAATTCTCAAGTGAACGTGAGGTGGGATAGTTGCCCGAGTCAAACAAGCCATTATTTTGCCCATTTTCAAAGAGTTGACCTAACCATCATGGAGGATGGTAAAGTGATTTGTCATGTGTAACGGGCTATATTTTTGTAAGAGATGACTTATGGATTGGAAGTCAACAATCAGTTAAAAATCACCCGCCTCCCCCTTTTCCCGACGATTGCAAAACCTTAGATATAAAAACGAAAAAGTGCTTACAATCCCTAAAATTACAGATACTCTTCGGAATTATCTCTCTCTACATTTCTGCATTGTGCATTTCTATTTTAGATGTACACTTTTTTCTTAAATAAGAACTTTGAGTTTTCGCTCTACCTTCATCCCGTAAACAGAAAAGGCAAATAGATCACAACGAAAAAAATTTTTAAAACAATAACTAATGTAAATAAATAATATTTATTCACACACCACAAGTGAACACAAAAGTTTTGTTATCCAAGTTTGGAAAATTCCATTAGTCCAACCCTAATAGCTTGGAATTTTACATGAAGGAGATTTTTTCTACACATGTTTTAAAAAAAGATATGCATGCTTGAAACATGTTAAAGATTCAAAAGACCTATGGATCCAAAGCTTTTAAAGAGAATAACAAATGCTAATTAAATTCTCAAGTGAACGGGTGGTGGAATATTTACCCGAGTCTATCAAGTCATTATTTTGCCCATTTTCAAAAATTTGACCTAACAATCATAGATGATTGTAAAGTGATTTATAATACGTAACGAGCTATATTTTTGTAAGTAATGACTTATGGATTGCAATTCAACACTCAGTTAAAAATCCTCTACCACCCATTTTTCCCGACGATTGCAAAACCTGAGATATAAAAACTAAAAAGAGCTTACAATCCCTAAAAATTACAGACACTCTTCGGAATTATCTCTCTCTACATTTGTGCAATGTGGTTTTCCATTTTAGATGTACACTTTTTTCTTCAATCAAAACTTTTGAGTTTTTGCTCTCCCTTCATCCCGTAAACAAGAAAAGCAAAAAGCTCACAACAAAGTTAAAATTTTATAGTTGATGTATGGAAAAAATTTAAAACAATAACAAATTTAAATATAGAAAATTTATTCACACAACTCAAATGAACACAAAAGTTTTGTTATCCAAGTTTGGGAAATTTCACTAGTTTAACCCTAATAGCTTGGAATTTTACAAGAAAGAGATTTCTTCTACACAAGTTTTAAAAATGGATATGCATGTTTGAAACATGTTAAAGATGCAAATGAGCTATGGATGCAAAGTTTTTAAAGAGAATAACAAACGCTCAATAAATTCTCAAGTGAACTTGCGGTGGGATATTTACCCGAGTAAAACATGCCATTATTTTGCCCATTTGCAAAAACCCGACATAATAATCATAGGTGATTGTAAAGTGATATATCATGCGTAACGGGCTATATTTTTGTAAGAAATGACTTTTGGATTGGGAGTCAATACTTAGTTAAAAATCCCCCGCCTCCCCATTTTCCTGACAATTTTAAAACCTAAGATATAAAAATGAAAAAGTGCTTGCAATCCCTAAAAATTACTGACACTCTTTGGAATTATCTCTCTCTACATTTCTTCATTGTGTGGAAAAAATTTAAAACAATAAATAATGTAAATTAAAAATATTTATTCACACACCACAAATGAACACAAAAGTTTTGTTATCCAAGTTTGGGAAATTCCATTAGTCAAACCCAAATAGCTTGGAATTTTACATGAAGGAGATTTTTTCTACACATGTTTTAAAAATGGATATGCATGCTTGAAACATGTTAAAGATTCAAAGGACCTATGGATCCAAGGATTTTAAAGAGAATTACAATCGCTCATTAAATTTTCAAGTGAACGTGCGGTGGGATATTTAACCGAGACTAACAAGTCATTATTTTGCCCATTTTCAAAAATTTGACCTAACAATCACAGATGATTGTAAAGTGATTAATCATGTGTAACGGGCTATATTTTTGTAAGAAATGACTTATGGATTGCAATTCAATACTCAGTTAAAAATCCTCCTCCACCCATTTTTCCCGACGATTGCAAAACCTGAGATATAAAAACTAAAAAGAGCTTACAATCCCTAAAAATTACATACACTCTTCGGAATTATCTCTCTCTACATTTTTTATGTACACTTTTTTCTTAAATAAAAACTTTAAGTTGTCGCTCTCCATTCATCCCGGAAACAAAAAAGGCAAAAAGCTCATAACAAAAGAAAAAAGTTATAGTTGATGTATGGAAAAAATTTAAAACTATAGCAAATGTAAATAAAGAAAATTTATTCACACAACACAAATGAACACAAAAGTTTTGTTATTCAAGTTTGTGAATTCTACTAGTTTAACCCTAATAACTTTGAATTTTATAAGAAAGAGATTTCTTCTACACATGTTTTAAAAATGGATATGCATATTTGAAACATGTTAAAGATGAAAATGAGCTATGGGTGCAAAGCTTTTAAAGAGAATAACAAACGCTCATTAAATTCTCAAGTGAACTTGCGGTGGGATATTTACCCGAGTCAAACATGCCATTATTTTGCCCATTTGCAAAAAGCCGCATAATAATCATAGATGATTGTAAAGTGATTTATCATGCGTAACGGGCTATATTTTTGTAAGAAATGACTTTTGGATTGGGAATCAGCACTCAGTTAAAAATCCCTCGCCTCCCCCTTTTCCCAACGATTGCAAAACCTGAGATATAAAAATGAAAAAGTGTTTACAATCCCTAAAAATTACAGACACTCTTTATAATTATCTCTCTCTAAATTGTGCATTGTGCATTTCCTTTTTAGAACTACACATTTTTCTTAAATCAAAACTACGAGTTTTTCGCTCTCCCTTCATCCTGTAAACAAAAAAAGGCATATAGATCACAACAAAATGAAAATTTTATAGTTGATGTGTGGAAAAAATATGAAACAATAAAAAAAGTAAATAAAATAAATTTATTCACACACCACAAATTAACACAAAAGTTTTGTTATCCAAGTTTGGGCAATTCTACTAGTCCAACATTAATATCTTGGAATTTTCATGAAGGAGATTTTTTCTACACATGTTTTAAAAATGGATATGCATGCTAGAAACATGTTAAAGATTCAAATAACCTATACATCCAAAAGCTTTTAAAGAGATTAACAAACGCTCATTAAATTCTCAAGTGGACGTGCGGTGGGATAGTTGCCCGAGTCAAACAAGCCATTATTTTGCCCATTTTCAAAGAGTTGACCTAACAATCATAGATGATTGTAAAGTGATTTGTCATGCATAACGGGCTATATTTTTGTAAGAAATGACTTATAGATTGGAAGTCAACATTCAGTTAAAAATCGCCCCCCTCCCCGTTTTCTTGACGATCGCACAACCTGAGATATAAAAACGAAAAAGTGCTTACGATCGCTAAAAATTACAAACACTCTTTGGAATTATCTCTCTCTACATTTGTGCACTGTGCATTTCCATTTTAGATGTACACTTTTTTCTTAAATCAGAACTTTGAGTTTTCGCTCTCCCTTCATTCCCTAAACAGAAAGGCAAATAGATCACAACAAAATAAAATTTTTATAGTTGATGTGTGGAAAAAATTTAAAACAATAACTAATGTAAATAAAAAATATTTATTCACACACCACAAATGAACACAAAAGTTTTGTTATCAGAGTTTGGGAAATTCCATTAGTCCAACCCTAACAGCTTGGAATTTTACATGAAGGAGATTTTTTCTACACATGTTTTAAAAATGGATATGCTTGCTTGAAACATTTTAAAGATTCAAATGACCTATGGATCCAAAGATTTTAAAGAGAATTACAAACGCTCATTAAATTCTCAAGTGAACGTGGGATGGGAAATTTAACCGAGACTAACAAGTCATTATTTTGCCCATTTTCAAAAATTTGACCTAACAATAACAGATGAATTTAAAGTGACTAATCATGCGTAACGGGCTATATTTTTGTAAGAAATGACTTATGGATTGCAATTCAACACTCAGTTAAAAATCCTCCGCCACTCATTTTTCCCGCCGATTGCAAAACCTGAGATAAAAACTAAAAAGTGCTTACAATCCCTAAAAATTACAGACACTCTTCGGAATTATCTCTCTCTACATTTGTGCATTGTGCTTTTCCATTTTTGATGTACACTTTTTTCTTAAATCAATACTTTGAGTTTTCGCTCTCCCTTCATCCAGGAAATAAAAAAGGCAAAATGCTCACAACAAAAGAAAATTTTTATAGTTGATGCATGGAAAAAATTTTAAACTATAACAAATGTAAATAAAGAAAATTTATTCACACAACACAAATGAACACAAAAGTTTTGTTATCCAAGTTTGGCAAATTCCACTAGTTTAACCCTAATAACTTTGAATTGTACAAGAAAGAGATTTCTTCTACACATGTTTTAAAAATGGATATGCATGTTTGAAACATGTTAAAGATGCAAATGAGCTATGGGTGCAAAGCTTTTAAAGAGAATAACAAACGCTCGTTAAATTCTCAAGTGAATTTGCGGTGAGATATTTACCTGAGTCAAACATGCCATTATTTTGCCCATTTGCAAAAAGCCGCATAATAATCAGAGATGATTGTAAAGTGATTTGTCATGTGTAATGAGCTATATTTTTGTTAGAAATGACTTTTGGATTGGGAGTCAATACTCAGTTAAAAATCCCTCGCCTCCCCCTTTTCCAGACGATTGGAAAACCTGAGATATAAAAACAAAAAAGTTCTTACAATCCCTAAAACGTACAGACACTCTTTGGAATTATCTCTCTCTACATTAGTGCATTGTGCATTTCCGTTTTAGATGTACATATTTTTCTTAAATAAAAACTTCGAGTTTTTCGCTCTCCCTTCATCTAGTAAACAAAAAAAGGCAAATAGATGACAACAAAATGAAAATTTTATAGTTGATGTACAGAAAAAATTTAAAACAATAAAAAAAGTAAATATCAAAAATTTATTCACACACTACAAATTAACAAAAAAAATTTGTTATCCAAGTTTTGGAAATTCCACTAGTCCAACACTAATTTCTTGGAATTTTACAAGAAGGAGATTTTTTCTACACATCTTTTAAAAATGGATATGCATGCTAGAAACATGTTAAAGATTCAAATGACCTATGGATCCAAAGCTTTTGAACAGAATAACAAACGCTCATTAAATTCTCAAGTGAATGTGAGGTGGGATATTTGCCCGAGTCCAACAAGCCATTATTTTGCCCATTTTCAAAGAGTTCACCTAACAATCATAGATGATTGTAAAGTGATTTTTCATGCGTAACGGGCTATATTTTTGTAAGAAAGGACTTATGGATTGGAAGTCAACACTAATTTAAAAATCGCCCGCTACCCCCTTTTCCCTACGATTGCAAAACATTAGATATAAAACGAAAAAGTGCTTACGGTCCCTAAAAATTAAAGACACTCTTTGGAATTATCTCTCTCTACATTTGTGCATTGTGCATTTCAATTTTAGATGTACACTTTTTTCGTTAATCAGAACATTGAGTTTTCGCTCTCCCTTCATCCCGTAAAAAGAAAAAGCAAATAGATCACAACAAAATAAAAATTTTATAGTTGATATGTGGAAAAAATTTAAAACAATAACTAATCTAAATAAAAAATATTTATTCACACACCACAATGAATCTTTTAAAGACAATAATAAACGCTCATTAAATTCTCAAGTGAACGTGGGTGGGATATTTACCCGAGTCTAACAAGTCATTATTTTGCCCATTTTCAAATATTTGACCTAACAATTATAGATGATTATAAAGTGATTTATCATGCGTAACGGCCTATTATTTTGTAAGAAATGACTTATGGATTGCAATTCAACACTCAAGTAAAAATCCTCCGCCACCCATTTTTCCCGACGATTGCAAAACCTGAGATATAAAAACTAAAAAGAGCTTACAATACCTAAAAAGTACATACACTCTTTGGCATTTTCTATCTCTACATTTGTGCATTGTGCATTTCCGTTTTAGATGTACACATTTTTCTTAAATCAAAACTTCGAGTTTTTTGCTCTCCCTTCATCCCGTAAACAAAAAAAGGCATATGTATCACAACAAAATCAAGATTTTATAGTTGATGTATGGAAAAAATTTAACAAAATAAAAAAAGTAAATAAAGTAAATTTATTCACACACCACAAATGAACACAAAACTTTTGTTATCCAAGTTTTGGCAATTCCATTAGTCCAACCCTAATATCTTGGAATTTTACACG
The DNA here is from genome assembly GCF_029961685.1 of Aristolochia californica. Lineage (NCBI taxonomy): Eukaryota > Viridiplantae > Streptophyta > Magnoliopsida > Piperales > Aristolochiaceae > Aristolochia > Aristolochia californica. Next base: position 17,245,745 of record NW_027182268.1, read on the forward strand.
AAGGATATTTTTTCTACACATGTTTTAAAAATAGATATGCATGCTTGAAACATGTTAAAGATTCAAATGACCTATGGATCCAAAGCTTTTAAATAGAATAAGAAACGCTCATTAAATTCTCTAGTGAACGTGTGGTGGAATATTTACCAGAGTCTAACAAGTCATTATTTTGCCCATTTTCAAAAATTTGACCTAACAATCATAAATGATTGTAAAGTGATTTATAATGTGTAACGGGCTATATTTTTGTAAAAAATGACTTATGGATTTCAATTCAACACTCAGTTAAAAATCCTCTGCCACCCATTTTTCCCGACGATTGCAAAACCTGAGATATAAAAACTTAAAAGAGCTTACAATCCCTAAAAATTACAGACACTCTTCGGAATTATCTCTCTCTACATTTGTGCAATGTGGTTTTCCATTTTAGATGTGCACTTTTTTCTTCAATCAAAACTTTGAGTTTTCGCTCTCCCTTCATCCCGTAAACAAAAAAAGCAAAAAGCTCACAACAAAGTAAAAATTTTATAGTTGATGTATGGAAAAAATTTAAAACAATAACGAATGTAAATAAAGAAATTTTTTTCACAAAACTCAAATGAACACAAAATTTTTATTATCCAAGTTTGGGAAATTCCACTAGTTTTACCGTAATAGCTTGGAATTTTAAAAAAAAAAGATATTTCTTCTACACATGTTTTAAAAATGGATATGCTTGTTTGAAACATGTTAAACATCCAAATGAGCTATGGATGCAAAACTTTTAAAGAGAATAACAAACGCTCATTAAATTCTCAAGTGAACCTGCGGTGGGATATTTACCCAAGTCAAACATGCCATTATTTTGCCCATTTTCAAAAACCCGACATAATAATCATAGATGATTGTAAAGTGATTTATCATGCGCAACAGGCTATATTTTTGTAAGAAATGACATTTGGATTGGGAGTCAATACTCAGTTAAAAATCCCCCGTCTCCCCCTTTTCTCGACAATTTTAAAACCTGAGATATAAAAACGAAAAAGTGATTACAATCCCTAAAAATTACAGACAGTCTTTGGAATTATCTCTCTCTACATTTATGCATTGTGCATTTCCGTTTTAGATGTACACATTTTTTTTCAATCAAAATTTCGAGTTTTTCGCTCTCCCATCATCCCGTAAAAAAAAAAAAAAGACAAATAGATCACAACAAAATGAAAAATCTATAGTTGATGTACGGAAAAAATTTAAAACAATAAAAAAGTAAATAAAGAAAATTTATTCACACAACGCAAATGAACACAAAAGTTTTGTTATCCAAGTTTGGGAAACTCCACTAGACCAACACTAATATCTTGGAATTTTACATGAAGGAGATTTTTTCTACACAAGTTTTAAAAATGGATATGTCTGCTAGAAAAATGTTAAAGATTCAAATGACCTATGGATCCAAAGCTTTTAAAGAGAATAAAAAATGCTCATTAAATACTCAAGTGAATGTGCGGTGGAATATTACTCGAGTCAAAAGAGCCATTAGTTTGCCCATTTTCAAAAAGTTGACCTAACAATCATTGATGATTTTAAAGTGATTTGTTATGTGTAACGGGCCATATCTTTTTAGGAAATGACTGATGGATTGGAAGTTAACACTCAATTAAAAATCGCTCGCCTCCCCCTTTTCCCGACGATTGCAAAACCTGAGATATAAAAACGAAAAAGTGCTTACGGTCCCTAAAAATTACCGACACTCTTTGGAATTACCTCTCTCTACATTTGTGCATTGTGCATTTCCATTTTAGATGTACACTTTATTTGTAAATCAGAACTTTGAGTTTTCGCTCTCCCTTCTTCCCGTAAACAGAAAAGGCAAATAGATCACATCAAAATAAAAATTTTATAGTTGATCTGTGGAAAAAATTTAAAACAATAACTAATGTAAATAAAAATATTTATTCACACTCCACAAATGAATACAAAAGTTTTGTTTTCCAAGTTTGGGAAATTCCATTAGTCCAACCCTAACAGCTTGGAATTTTACATGAAGGAAATTTTTTCTACACATGTTTTAAAAATGGACATGCATGCTTCAAACATGTTAAAGATTCAAATGACATATGGATCCAAAGCTTTTGAAGAGAATAAAAAACGCTCATTAAATTCTCAAGTGAACGTGCGCTGGGATATTTACCCAAGAGTAACAAGTCATTATTTTGCCCATTTTCAAAAATCTGACCTAACAATCATAGATGATTGTAAAGTGATTTATCATGGATAATGGGCTATATTTTTGTAAGAAATGACTTATGGATTGCAATTCAACACTCAGTCAAAAATCCTCCGCCACCCACTTTTTCTCGACGATTGCAAAACCTGAGATATAAAAACTAAAAAGAGCTTACAATCCCTAAAAATTACAGACACTCTTTGGAATTATCTCTCTCTACATTTTGGCTTTGTGCATTTCCGTTTTAGATGTACACATTTTTCTTAAATCAAAACTTCGAGTTTTTCACTCTCCCTTCATCCCGTAAAAAAAAAGGTAGAAAGCTCAATACAAAATAAAAATTTTATAGTTGATGTATGGAATAAATTTAAAACAATAACAAATATAAATAAAGAAAATTTATTCACACAGCAAAAATGAACACAAAAGTTTTGTTATCCAAGTTTGGGAAATTCCACTAGTTTAACCCTAATTGCTTGGAATTTTGCATGAAAGAGATTTCTTCTACACATGTTTTAAAAATAGATATGCATGTTTGAACCATTTTAAAGATGCAAATGAGCTATGGATGCAAAGCTTTAAAAGAGAATAACAAATGCTCATTAAATTCTCAAATGAACTTGCGGTGGGATATTTACCCAAGTCAAAATTGCCATTATTTTGCCCAATTGCAAAAAGCCGACATAATAATCATATATGATTGTAATGTTATGTATCATGTGTAACGGGCTATATTTTTGTAAGAAATGACTTTTGGATTGGGAGTCAACACTCAGTTAAAAATCCCCCGCCCCCCCTTTTCCCGATGATTGGAAAACCTGATATATAAAAACGAAAAAGTGCTTACAATCCCTAAAAATTACAGACACTCTCTGGAATTATATCTCTCTACATTTGTGAATTATGCATTTCCGTTTTAGACGTACACATTTTTCTTAAATCAAAACTTTGAGTTTTTTGCTCTCCCTTCATCCTGTAAAAAAAAAAGCAAATAGATCACAACAAAATGAAAATTTTATAGTTGATGTACGGAAAAAACTTCAAACAATAAAAAAAGTAAATAAAGAAAATTTATTCACTCACCACAAATGAACACAAAATTTTTGTTACCTAAGTTTGGGAAACTCCACTAGTCAACACTAATATCTTTGAATTTTACATGAAGGTGATTTTTTCTACACATGTTTTAAAAATGGATATGCATGCTAGAAACATGTTAAAGATTCAAATACCCTATAGATCCAATGCTTTTAAAAAGAATAACAAACGCTCAATAAATTCTTAAGTGAACGTGCGGTGGGATATTTTCCCGAGTCAAACAAGTCATTATTTTGCCCATTTTAAAAAAGTTGAGCTAACAATCATAGATGATTGTAAAGTGATTTGTCATACGTAACAAGCTATATTTTTGTAAGAAATACTTATGGATTGGACGTCAACACTTAGTTAAAAATCGCCCACCTCCCCCTTTTCCCGACGATTGCAAAACCTGAGATATAAAAACGAAAAAGTGCTTACGATCCCTAAAAATTATAGACACTCTTATGAATTATCTCTCTCTACATTTGTGCACTGTGCATTTCCATTTTAGATGTACACTTTTTTCTTAAATCAGAACTTTGAGTTTTCGCTCTCCCTTCATCCTGTAAAAAGAAAAGGTAAATAGATCACAACAAAATAAAATTTTCGGAGTTGATGTGTGGAAAAAATTTAAACAATAACTAATCTAAATAAAAAATATTTATTCACACCTCACAAATGAACACAAAAGTTTTGCTATCCAAGTTTGGGAAATTCCATTAGTTTAACCCTAATAACTTTGAATTTTACAAGAAAAAGATTTCTTCTACACATGTTTTAAAAATGGATATGCATGTTTGAAACATGTTAAAGATACAAATGACCAATGGAACCAAAGATTTTAAAGAGAATAACAAACGCTCATTAAATTCTCAAGTGAACTTGCGGTGGGATATTTACCCGAGTCAAACATGTGATTATTTTGCCCATTTGATAAAAGCCGCATAATAATCATAGATGATTGTAAAGTGATTTATCATGCGTAACAGGCTATATTTTTGTAAGAAATCACTTTTGGATTGGGAGTTAATACTCAGTTAAAAATCCCTCGCCTCTCCCTTTTCTCGACGATTGCAAAACTTGAGATATAAAAACCAAAATGTGCTTACAATCCCTAAAAATTACAGACACTCTTTGGATTTATATCTCACTACATTTGTGCATTGTGCATTTCCTTTTTACATGTACACATTTTTCTTAAATCAAAACTTTGAGTTTTTCGCACTCCCTTCATCCCGTAAACAAAAAAAGGCATATAGATCACAACAAAATGAAAATTTTATCGTTGATGTATGGAAAAAATTTAAAACAATAAAAAAAGTAAATAAAGTAAATTGATTCACATGCCACAAATTAACACAAAAGTTTTGTTGTCCAAGTTTGGGCAATTCCACTAGTCCAACATTAATATCTTGGAATTTTCATGAACGAGATTTTTTCAACTCATGTTTTAAAAATGGATACGCATGCTAGAAACATGTTAAAGATTCAAATGACCTATGGATCCAAAGCTTTTAAAGAGAATAACAAACGCTCATTAAATTCTCAAGTGAATGTGCGGCGGGATAGTTGCCCGTGTCAAACAAGCCATTATTTTGCCCATTTTCAAAGAGTTGACCTAACAATCATAGATGATTGTAAAGTGATTTGTCATACATAACGGGCAATATTTTTATAAAAAATGACTATGGATTGGAAGTCAACACTCAGTTAAAAATCGCCCGCCTCCCCTTTTCCCACGATTACAAAACCTGAGATATAAAAACGAAAATGTGCTTACGATCCATAAAAATTACATACACACTTTGGAATTATCTCTCTCTACATTTTTGCCCTGTGCATTTCCATTTTAGATCTACATTTTTTTCTTAAATCAAAACTTTGAGTTTTCGCTCTCCCTTCATCCCCTAAACAAAAAAGGCAAATAGATCACAACAAAATAAAATTTTTATAATTGATGCGTGGAAAAAATTTTAAACAATAACTAATTTAAATTAAAAATATTTATTCACACACCACAAATGAACACAAAAGTTTTGTTATCCAAGTTTGGGAAATTCCATTAGTCCAACCCTAATAGCTTGGAATTTTACATGAAGGAGATTTTTTCTTCACATGTTTTAAAAATGGATATGCATGCTTGAAACATGTTAAAGAATCAAATGACCTATGGATCCAAAGATTTTAAAAAGAATTACAAACGTTCATTAAATTCTCAAGTGAACATGCGGTGGGATGTTTAACCGAGACTAACAAGTCATTATTTGGCCCATTTTCTAAAATTTGACCTAACAATCACAGATGATTGTAAAGTGATTAATCATGCGTAACGGACTAAAAAAAGCTTAAAATCCCTAAAAATTACAGGCACTCTTCGGAATGATCTCTCTCTACATTTGTGCAATGTGGTTTTCCATTTTAGATGTACACATTTTTCTTAAATCAAAACTTTGAGTTTTCGCTCTCCCTTCATCCTGGAAAATAAAAAGGCAAAAAGATCACAACAAAGTAAAAATTTAATAGTTGATGTATGGAAAAAATTTTAAACAATAAAAAATGTAAATAAAGAAAATATATTCACACACCACAAATGAACACAAAAGTTTTGTTATCCAAGTTTGGGAAATGCCACTAGTTTAGCTCTAATAGCTTTGAATTTTACAAGAAAGACATTTCTTCTACACATGTTTTAAAAATGGATATGCGTGTTTGAAACATGTTGAAAATGCAAATGAGTTATGGATGCAAAGCTTTTAAAGAGAATAACAAATGCTCATTAAATTCTCAAGTGAATTTGCGGTGGGATATTTACCCGAGTCAAACATGCCATTATTTTGCCCATTTGCAAAAAGCCGACATAATAATCATAGATGATTGTAAAGTGATTTATCATGCGTAATGGGCTATATGTTTGCTAGAAATGAATTTTGGATTGGGAGCCAACACTCAGTTAAAAATCCCCGGCCTCCCCCTTTTCCCGTTGATTGCAAAACAAGAGATATAAAAACGAAAAAGTGCTTACAATCCCTAAAAGTTACAGACACTCTTTGGAATTATCTCTCTCTACATTTGTGCATAGTGCATTTCTGTTTTAGATGTACACATTTTGCTTAAATCAAAACTTCGAGTTTTTCGCTCTCCCTTCATTCCGTAAACAAAAAAAGGCATATAGATAGATCACAACAAAATGAAAATTTTATAGTTGATGTACGGAAAAAATTTTAAAAAATAAAAAAATTCAATAAAGAAAATTTATTCACACACCACAAATGAACAGAAAAGTTTTATTATCCATGTTTGGGAAATTCCACTAGTCCAACACTAATATCTTGGAATATTTCATGAAGGAAATTTTTTCTACACATGTTTTAAAAATGGATATGCATGCTACAAACATGTTAAAAATTCAAATGACCTATGGATCCAAAGCTTTTAAAGAGAATAACAAACGCTCATTAAATTCTCAAGTGAACGTGCGGTGGGATATTTGCGAGAGTTGACCTAACAACCTAGATGATTGTAAAGTGATTTGTCATGCGTAACGGGCTATATTTTTGTAAGAAATGACTTGTCGATTGGAAGTCAACACTCAGTTAAAAATCGTCTGCCTCCCCCTTTTCCCTACGATTGTAAAACATTAGATATAAAAAAGAAAAAGTGCTTATGGTCCCTAAAATTAACAGACAATCTTTGGAATTATCTCTCTCTACATTTGTGCATTGTGCTTTTCCATTTTAGATGTACACTTTTTACGTAAATCAGAACTTTGAGTTTTCGCTCTCCCTTCATCCCGTAAACAGAAAAGGCAAAAGGATCAAACCAAAATAAAAATTTTATAGTTGATGTGTGGAAAAAATTTAAAACAATAACTAATGTAAACAAAAAAATATTTATTCACACAGCACAAATGAACACAAACGTTTTGTTATCCAAGTTTGGGAAATTCCATTAGTCCAACCCAAATCATGAAGGAGATTTTTTCTACACATGTTTTAAAAAAGGATATGCATGCTTGAAACATGTTAAAGATTCAAATGACCTATGGATCCAAAGTTTTAAAGAGCATACTAAACGCTCATTAAATTCTCAAGTGAACGTGCGGTGGAATATTTACCCTAGTCAAACAAGCCATTATTTTGCCCATTTTCAAAAAGTTGACCTAACAATCATAGATGATTGTAATGTGATTTGTCATGCGTAACGGGCTATATTTTTTTAAGAAATGACTTATGGATTGGAAGTCAACACTCAATTAAAAATCGCCCGCCTCCCCCTTTTCTCGATGATTGCAAAACATTAGATATAAAAACGAAAAACTGCTTACGGTCCCAAAAAATTACAAACACTCTTTGGAATTATCTCTCTCTACATTTGTGCATTGTGCCTTTCCATTTTAGATGTACACTTTTTCCTTAAATCAGAACTTTGAGTTTTCACTCTCCCTTCATCCCGTAAACAGAAAAGGCAAATAGACAACAACAAAATAAAATTTTTATAGTTGATGTGTTGAAAAAATTTAAAACAATAACTAATGTAAATAAAAAATATTTATTCACACTCCACAAATGAACACAAAAGTTTTGTTATCCAAGTTTTGGAAATTCCATTAGTCCAACCCTAATTGCTTGGAATTTTACATAAAGGAGATTTTTTCTACACATGTTTTAAAAATGGATATGCATGCTTGAAACATGTTAAAGATTCAAATGACCTATGGATCCAAAGTTTTTAAAGAGAATAACAAACGCTCATTAAATTCTCAAGTGAATGTGCGGTGGGATATTCACTCAAGTCTAACAAGTCATTATTTTGCCCATTTTCATAAATTTTACCTAACAATCATAGATGATTGTAAAGTGATTTATCATGTGTAACGGGCTATATTTTTGTAAGAAATAACTTATGGATTGCAATTCAATACTCAGTTAAAAATCCTCCGCCACCCATTTTTCCCGACGATTCTAAAACCTGAGATATAAAACCTAAAAAGAGCTTGCAATCCCTAAAAATTTCAAACACTCTTCGGAATTATCTCTCTCTACAATTGTGCATTGTGCATTTCCATTAGATGTACACTTAGCCTTCATCCCGTAAACAGAAAAGGCAAAAAGCTCACAATAAAATAAAACTTTTATAGTTGAAGTATGGAAAAAATTTTTAAAAATAAAAAATATAAATAAATAAAATTTATTCACTCAACACAAATGAACACAAAAGTTTTGTTATCCAAGTTTTGGAAATTTCACTAGTTTAACCCTAATAGGTTGGAATTTTTCAAGGAAGAGATTTCTTCTACACATGTTTTAAAAATGGATTTGCATGTTTGAAACATGTTAAAGATTGAAATGAGCTATGGATGCAAAGTTTTTAAAGAGAATAAAAAACGCTCATTAAATTCTCAAATGAACTTGCGGTGGGATATTTACCCGAGTCAAACATGCCATTATTTTGCCCATTTTCAAAAAGTTGACCTAACAATCATAGATGATTGTAAAGTGATTTGTCTTGCATAACGTGCTATATTTTTGTAAGAAATGACTTATGGATTGGAAGTCAACACTCAGTTAAAAATCACCCACCTCCCCCTTTTTCCTACTATTGCGAAACATTAAATATAAAAATGATAAAGTGCTTACGGTCCCTAAAAATTACATACACTCTTTGGAATTATCTCTTTCTACATTTGTGCATTGTGCATTTCCATTTTAGATGTACACTTTTTTCTTAAATCAGAACTTTGAGTTTTCGCTCTCCCTTCATCCCGTAAATAGAAAAGGCAAATAGATCACAACAAAATGAAAATTTTATAGTTGATGTACGGAAAAAATTTAAAACAATAACTAATATAAATAAAAAATATTTATTCACACACCAAAATTGAACACAAAAGTTTTGTTATCCACGTTTGGGAAATTCCATTAGTCCAACCCTAATAGCTTGGAATTTTACATGAAGGAGATTTTTTCTACACATGTTTTAAAAATGGATATGCATGCTAGTAACATGTTAAAGATTGAAATGACCTACGGATCCAAAGCTTTTAAAGAGAATAACAAACGCTCATTAAATTCTCAAGTGAACGTGCAGTGGGATATTTGCCCGAGTCAAACAAGCCATTATTTTGCCCATTTTCAAAGAGTGGACCTAACAGTCATAGATGATTGTAAAGTGATTTATCATGCGTAACGGGCTATATTTTTGTAAGAAATGACTTATGGATTGCAATTCAACACTCAATTAAAAATCCTCCACCACCCATTTTTCCCGACGATTGCAAAACCAGAGATATAAAAACTAAAAAGTGCTTACAATCCCTAAAAATTACAGACACTCTTCGGAATTCTCTCTCTCTACATTTGTGCATTGTGCTTTTCCAGTTTAGGTGTACAATTTTTTCTTAAATCAAAACTTTGAGTTTTCACTCTCCCTTCATCCCGAAAACCAAAAAGGTAAAAAGCTCACAACAAAGTAAAACTTTTATAGTTGATATATGGAAAAAATTTAAAATAATAACAAATTTAAAAAAAGAAAATTTATTCACACAACACAAATGAACACAAAAGTATTGTTATCCAAGTTTGGGAAATTCCACTAGTTGAACGCTAATAGCTTGAAATTTTACAAGAAAGAGATTTCTTCAACACAAGTTTTAAAAATGGATATGCATGTTTGAAACATATTAAAGATTCAAATGAGTTATGGATGCAAAGCTTCTAAAGAGAATACAAAACGCTCATTAAATTCTCAAGTGAACTTGCGGTGGGATATTTACCCGAGTCAAACATGCCTTTTTTTTGCCCTTTTTTAAAAGCCGACATAATAATCATAGATGATTGTAAAATGATTTATCATACGTAACGGGCTATATTTTTGTATGATATGACTTTTGGATTGGGAGTCAACACTCAGTTAAAAATCCCCCGCCCTCCCCTGTTCCCAACGATTGCAAAACCTGAGATATAATAACAAAAAAGGGCTTGCAATCCCTAAAAATTACAGACACTCTTTGGAATTATCCCTCTCTACATTTGTGCATTGTGCATTTCTGTTTTAGATGTACACATTTTTCTTAAATCAAAACTTCAAGTTTTTCGCTCTCCTTTCATCCTGTAAACAAAACAGTCAAATAGATCACAAAAAAATGAAAATTTTATAGTTGACGTACGGAAAAAATTTAAAACAATAAAAAAAGTAAATAAAGAAAATTTATTCACACTCCACAAATGAACACAAAAGTTTTGTTATCCAAGTTTGGGAAATTCCATTAGTCCAACCCTAATAGCTTGGAATTTTACATGGAGGAGATTTTTTCTACACATGTTTTAAAAATGGATATGCCTGCTTGAAACATGTTAAAGATTCAAATGACCTATGGATCCAAAGCTTTTAAAGAGAATAAAAAATGCTCATTAAATTCTCAAGTGAACGTGCGGTGGGATATTTGCCCGAGTCAAACAAGCCATTATTTTGCCCATTTTCAAAAAGTTGACCTAACAATCATAGATGATTTCAAAGTGATTTGTCATGCGTAACGGGGTAAATTTTTGTAAGAAATGACTTATGGATTGGAAGTCAATACTTAGTTAAAAATCGCCCGCCTCCCCCTTTTCCCACCGATGGCAAAACCTTAGATATAAAAATGAAAAAGTGCTTACGATCCCTAAAAATTACAGTCACTCTTTGGAATTATCTCTCTCTCCATTTGTGCATTGTGCATTTCCATTTTAGATGTACATTTTTTTCTTAAATCAGAACTTTGAGTTTTCGCTCTCCCTTCATCCCGTAAACAGAAAAGGCAAATAGATCACAACAAAATAAATTTTTTATAGTTGATGTGTGGAAAAAATTTGAAACAATAACTAATGTAAATAAAAAATATTTATTCACACACTAGAAATGAATAGAAAAGTTTTGTTATCCAAGTTTGGGAAATTCCATCAGTCCAACCCTAATTGCTTAGAATTTTACTTGAAGGAGATTTTTTCTACACATGTTTTAAAAATGGATATGCATGCTTGAAATATTTTAAAGATTCAAATGACCTATGGATCCTAAGTTTTTAAAGAGAATAACAAACGCTCATTAAATTCTCTAGTGAACGTGCGGTGGGATAGTTACCCGAGTCCAAATAGTCATTATTTTGCCCATTTTCAAAAATTTGACCTAACAATCATAGATGATTGTAAAGTTATTTATCATGCGTAACAGGCTATATTTTTGTAAGAAATGACTTATGGATTGCAATTCAACACTCAGTTAAAAATCCGTCGCCACCATTTTTCCCGACGATTGCAAAACCTGAGATATAAAAACTGAAATGAGCTTACGATCCCTAAAAATTACAGACACTCTTCGGAATTATCTCTCTCTACATTTGTGCATTGTGCTTTTCCATTTTATATGTACACTTTTTTCTTAAATCAAAACTTTGAGTTTTGGCTCTCCCTTCATCCCGAACACAAAAAAAGGCAAAAAGCTCAATACAAAAGAAAACATTTATAGTTGATGTATGGAAAAATTTAAAACAATAAAAATTGTAAATAAAGAAAATTTATTCACACAACACAAATGAACAAAAGTTTTGTTATCCAAGTTTGGAAAATTCCACTAGTTTAACCCTAATAGCTTGGAATTTTACAAGAAAGAGATTTCTTCTACACATGTTCTAAAAAGGGATATGCATCTTTGAAACATGTTAAAGATGCAAATGTGCTATGGATGCAAAGCTTTTCCTGAGTCAAACATGCCATTATATTTCCCATTTGAAAAAAACTGACATAATAATTATAGATGATTGTGAAGTGATATATCATGCGTAACGGGTTATATTTTTGTAAGAAATGACTCTTAGATTGGGAGTCAACACTCAGTTAAAAATCCCCCACCACCCCTTTTCCAGACGATTGCAAAACCTGAGATATAAAAACTAAAAAGTTCTTACATTGTCTAAAAATTCCAAACACTCTGTGGAATTATCTCTCTCTACATTTGTGCAATGTGCATTTCCGTTTCAGATGTACACATTTTTCTTAAATCAAAATTTTGAGTGTTTCGCTCTCCTATCATCCTGTAAACAAAAAAGGCAAATAGATCACAACAAAATAAAAATTTTATAGTTGATGTACGGAAAAATATTTAAACAATAAAAAAAGTAAATAAAGAAAATTTATTCACACACCACAACTGAACACAAAAGTTTTGTTATCCAAGTTTGGGAAACTCCACTAGTCCAACACTAATATCTTGGAATTTTACATGAAGGAATTTTTTTCTACATATGTTTTTAAAAATGGATATGCATGCTTGAAACATGCTAAAGATTCAAATGACCTATGGATCCAAAGCTTTTAAAGAGAATAAATAACGCTCATTAAATTCTCAAGTGAACGTGCGGTGGGATATTTACCGGAGTCTAACAACTCATTATTTTGCCCATTTTAAAAAATTTGACCTAACAATCATAGTTGATTGTAAATTGATTTATCATGCATAACGGGCTATATTTTTGAAAGAAATGACTTATGGATTGCAATTCAACACTCAGTTAAAAATCCTCCGCCACCTATTTTTCCCGACGATTGTAAAACCTGAGATATAAAAACCAAAAAGAGCTTAGAATCCCTAAAAATTATAGACACTCTTCGGAATTATCTCTCTATACATTTGTGCATTGTGCTTTTCCATTTTAGATCTATAGTTTTTTCTTAAATAAAAACTTTGAGTTTTCGCTCTCCCTTCATCCCGAAAACAAAGAAGGCTCTCACAACAAAAGAATAATTTTGTAGTTGATGTACAGAAAAAATTTAAAACAATAAAAATGTAAATAAAGAAAATTTATTCACACAACACAAATGAACACAGAAGTTTTGTTATCCAAGTTTGGGAAATTCCACTAGTTTAACCCTAATAGCTTGGAATTTTACAAGAAAGAGATTTCTTCTACACATGTTTTAAAAATGGATATGCATGTTTGAAATATGTTAAAGATGCAAATGAGCTATGGATGGAAGGCTTTTAAAGAGAATAACAAACGCTCATTAAATTCTCAAGTTAACTTGCGGTGGGATATTTACCCGAGTCAAACAAGCCATTATTTTTCCCATTTGCAAAAAGCCGACATAATAATCATAGTTGATTTTAAAGTGATTTATCATGCGTAACGTGTTATATTTTTGTAAGAAATGACTTTTGGATTGGGAGTCAACACTAAGTTAAAAATCACCCGCCTTCCCCTTTTCCCGACGATTGCAAAACCTGAGATATAAAAACGAAAAAGTGCTTACAATCCCTAAAAATTACAGACACTCCTTGGAATTATCTCTCTCTACATTTGTGCTTTGTGCATTTCCGTTTTAGATGTACACATTTTTCTAAAAACAAAACTTCGAGTTTTTCACTCTCCCTTCATCGAGTAAACAGAAAACGCAAATAGATCACAACAAAATGAAAATTTAATAGTTGATGTACGGAAAAAATTTAAAACGAAAAAAAACGTAAATAAAGAAAATTTATTCACACACCACAAATGAACACAAAAATTTTGTTATCCAAGTTTGGGAAACTCCACTAGTCCAACACTAGTATCTTGGAATTTTATAGGAAGGAGATTCTTTCTACACATGTTTTAAAAGTGGATATGCATGCTAGAAAAATGTTAAAGATTCAAATGACCTATAGATCCAAAGCTTTTAAAGAGAATAACAAACGCTCATTAAATTCTCAAGTGAACGTGCGGTGGGATATTTGCCCGAGTCAAACAAGCCATTATTTTGCCCATTTTCAAAAAGTTGACCTAACAGTCATAGATGATTGTAAAGTGATTTGTCATGCGTATCGGGCTATATTTTTGTAAGAAATGACTTATGGATTGGAAGTCAACACTCAGTTAAAAATCGCCCGCCTCCCCCTTTTCCCGCCGATTGCAAAACCTTAGATATAAAAACAAAAAAGTGCTTACGATCCCTAAAAATTACAGACACTCTTTGGAATTATCTCTCTCTACATTTGTGCATTGTGCATTTCCATTTTAGATGTACACTTTTTTCTTAAATCAGAACTTTGAGCTTTCGCTATCCCTTCATCCCGTAAACAGAAAAGGCAAATAGATCACAAGAAAATAAAAATTTTTATAGTTGATGTGTGGAAAAAATTTAAAACAATAACTAATGTAAATAAAAAATATTTATTCACACACCAGAAACGAAAACAAAAGTTTTGTTATCAGTGTTTGGGAAATTCCATTAGTCCAACCCTAATAACTTGGAATTTTACTTGAAGGAGATTTTTTCTACACATGTTTTAAAAATGGATATGCATGCTTGAAACATGTTCAAGATTCAAATGACCTATGGATTCTATGTTTTTAAAGAGAATAACAAACGCTCATTAAATTCTCATGTGAACATGCGGTGGGATATTTACCCGAGTCCATTTAGTCATTATTTTGCCCATTTTAAAAAATTTGACCTAACAATCATACATGATTGTAAAGTTATTTATCATGCGTAACGGGCTATATTTTTGTAAGAAATGACTTATGGATTGCAATTCAACACTCAGTTAAAAATCCTTAGCAACCATTTTTCCCGACGATTGCAAGACCTGAGATATAAAAACTAAAATGAGCTTACATTCCCTAAAAATTACAGACACTCTTCGAAATTATCTCTATCAACATTTGTGCATTGTGCTTTTCCATTTAAGATGTACACTTTTTTCTTAAATCAAAACTTTGAGTTTTGGCTCTCCCTTCATCCCGAACACAAAAAAAGGCAAAAAGCTCAATACAAAATAAAACATTTATAGTTGATGTATGGAAAAAATTTAAAACAATAAGAATTTTAAATAAAGAAAATTTATTCACACAACACAAATGAACACAAAAGTTTTGTTATCCAAGTTTGGAAAATTCCACTAGTTTAACCCTAATAGCTTGAAATTTTACAAGAAAGAGATTTCTTCTACACATGTTCTAAAAAGGGATATGCATCTTTGAAACATGTTAAAGATGCAAATGAGCTATGGATGCAAAGCTTTTCCCGAGTCAAACATGCCATTATTTTGCCCATTTGAAAAAATCTGACATAATAATCATAGATGATTGTAAAGTGATTTATCATGGGTAACGGGTTATATTTTTGTAAGAAATGACTCTTAGATTGGGAGTCAACACTCAGTCAAAAATCCCCCACCTCCCCCTTTTCTAGACGATTGCAAAACCTGAGATATAAAAATGAAAAAGTGCTTACATTCTCTAAAAATTCCAGACACTCTTTGGAATTATCTCTCTCTACATTTGTGCAATGTGCATTTCCGTTTCAGATGTACACATTTTTCTTAAATCAAAATTTCGATTGTTTCGCTCTCCATTCATCCTGTAAACAAAAAAGGCAAATAGATCACAACAAAATGAAAATTTTATAGTTGATGTACGGAAAAAATTTAAAACAATAAAAAAATTAAATAATGAAAATTTATTGACATGCCACAAATGAACACAAAAGATTTGTTATCCAAGTTTTGGAAACTCCACTAGTCCAACACTAATATCTTGGAATTTTACTTGAAGGAAATTTTTTCTACATATGTTTTTAAAAATAGATATGCATGCTTGAAACATGTTAAAGATTCAAATGACCTATGGATCCAAAGCTTTTAAAGAGAATAACAAACGCTCATTAAATTCTCAAGTGAACGTGCGGTGGGATATTTACCCGAGTCTAACAATTCATTATTTTGCCCATTTTAAAAAATTTGACCTAACAATCATAGATGATTGTAAACTGATTTATCATACGTCACGGGCTATATTTTTGTAAGAAATGACTTATGGATTGCAATTCCACACTCAGTTAAAAATCTTCCGCCACCTATTTTTCCCGACGATTGTAAAACCTGAGATATAAAAACCAAAAAGAGCTTAGAATCCCTAAAAATTACAGATACTCTTTGGAATTATCTCTCTCTACATTTGTGCATTGTGCTTTTCCATTTTAGATCTACACTTTTTTCTTAAATCAAAACATTGAGTTTTCGCTCTCCCTTCATGCCGAAAAAAAAAAGGCTCTCACAACAAAATAAAAATTTTATAGTTGATGAATGGGAAAAAATTTAAAACATTAAAAAATGTAAATAAAGAAAATTTATTTACGCAACACAAATGAACACAGAAGTTTTGTTATCCAAGTTTGGGAAATTCCACTAGTTTAACCCTAATAGCTTGGAATTTTACAAGAAAGAGATTTCTTCTACACATGTTTTAAAAATGGATATGCATGTTTGAAATATGTTAAAGATGCAAATGAGCTATGGATGCAAGGCTTGTAAAGAGAATAACAAACGCTCATTAAATTCTCAAGTTAACTTGCGGTGGGATATTTACCCGAGTCAAACATGCCATTATTTTTCCCATTTGCAAAAAGCCGACATAATAATCATAGATGATTGTAAAGTGATTTATCTTGCGTAAAGTGCTATATTTTTGTAAGAAATGACTTTTGGATTGGGAGTCAACACTAAGTTAAAAATCACCCGCCTCCCCCTTTTCCCGACGATTGCAAAACCTGAGATATAAAAACGAAAAAGTGCTTACAATCCTTCAAAATTACAGACACTCTTTGGAATTATCTCTCTCTATATTTGTGCTTTGTGCATTTCCGTTTTAGATGTACACATTTTTCTTAAAACAAAACTTCGAGTTTTTCTCTCTTCCTTCATTGCGTAGACAGAAAACGCAAATAGATCACAACAAAATGAAAATTTTATAGTTGATGTACGGAAAAAATTTAAAACAAAAAAAAAGTAAATAAAGAAAATTTCTTCACACACCACAAATGAACACAAAAATTTTGTTATCCAAGTTTGGGAAACTCCACTAGTCCAACACTAGTATCTTGGAATTTTACATGAAGGAGATTCTTTCTACACATGTTTTAAAAATGGATATGCATGCTAGAAACATGTTAAAGATTCAAATGACCTATAGATCGAAAGCTTTTAAAGAGAATAACAAACGCTCATTAAATTCTCAAGTGAACGTGCGGTGGGATATTTGCCCGAGTCAAACAAGCCATTATTTTGCCCATTTTCAAAAAGTTGACCTAACAATCATAGAAAATTGTGAAGTGATTTGTCATGCGTAACGGGCTATATTTTTGTAAGAAATGACTTATGGATTGGAAGTCAACACTCAGTTAAAAATCGCCCACCTCCCCCTTTTCCCGCCGATTGCAAAACCTTACATATAAAAACAAAAAAGTGCTTACGATCCCTAAATATTACAGACACTCTTTGGAATTATCTCTCTCTACATTTGTGCATTGTGCATTTCCATTTTAGATGTACACTTTTTTCTTAAATCAGAACTTTGAGTTTTCGCTCTCCCTTCATCCCGTAAACAGAAAAGACAAATAGATCATAACAAAATAAAATTTTATAGTTGATGTGTGGAAAGAATTTAAAACAATAACTAATGTAAATAAAAAATATTTATTCACACACCACAAATGAACACAAAAGTTTTGTTATCCAAGTTTGGGAAATTTCATTAGTCCAACCCTTATAGCTTGAAATTTTACATGAAGGAGATTTTTTCTACACATGTTTTAAAAATGGATATGCATGCTTGAAACATGTTATAGATTTAAATGACCTGTGGATCCAAAGCTTTCAAAGAGAATAACAAACGCTCATTAAATTCTCAAGTGAACGTGTGGTGGGATATTTACCCGAGTCGAACAAGTCATTATTTTGCCCATTTTCAAAAATTTGACCTAACAATCATAGATGATTGTAAAGTGATTTATCTTGCGTAATGGGCTATATTTTTGTGAGAAATGACTTATGGATTGCAATTGAACACTCAGTTAAAAATCCTCCGCCACCCATTTTTCCCGACGATCGCAAAACCTGAGATATAAAAACTAAAAAGAGCTTACAATCCCTAAAAATTATACACACTCTTCAGAATTTTCTCTCTCTACATTTGTGCATTGTGCTGTACCATTTTAGATGTACACTTTTTTCTTAAATCAAAATTTGAGTTTTCGCTCTCCCTTCATCCCGTAAACAGAAAAGTCAAATAGATCACAACAAAATAAAAATTTTGTAGTTGAAGTGTGGAAAAATTATAAAACAGTAACTAATGTAAATCAAAAATATTTATTCACACACCACAAATGAACACGAAAGTTTTGTTATCCAAGTTTGGGAAATTACAATAGTGCAACCGTAATAGCTTGGAATTTTACATGAAGGAGATTTTTTCTACACATGTATTAAAAATGGATATGCATGCTTGAATCATGTTAAAGATTCAAATGACCTATGGGTCCAAAGCTTTTAAAGAGAATAACAAGCCATTATTTTGCCCATTTTTAAAAAGTTGACCTAACAATCATAGATGATTGTAAAGTGATTTGTCATGCGTAACAGGCTATATTTTTGTAAGAAATTACTTATGGATTGGAAGTCAACACTCAGTTAAAAATCGCCCGCCTCCCCATTTCCCCCCGATTGGTAAACCTTAGATATAAAAACAAAAAAAGTGCTTACGATCCCTAAAAATTACAGACACTCTTTGGAATTATCCCTCTTTACATTTGTGCATTGTGCATCGCCTGCCTCCCCCTTTTGCCGACGATTGTAAATCCTTAGATATAAAAACGAAAAAGTGCTGACGATCCCTAAAAATTAAAGACAGTCTTTGGAATTTATTTCTCTCTATATTTGTGCATTGTGCATTTCCATTTTAGATGTACACTTTTTTCTCAAATCAGAACTTTGAGCTTTCGCTCTCCCATTAACCCTAATAGCTTGGAATTTTACAAGAAAGAGATTTCTTCTACACATGTTTTAAAAATGGATTTGCATGTTTGAAACATGTTAAAGATGCAAAGGAGCTATGGATGCAAATCTTTTAAAGAGAATAACAAACGCTCATCAAATTCTTGAGTGAACTTGCGGTGGGAAATTTACCCGAGTCAAACATGCCATTATTTTGCCCATTTGAAAAAAGCCGAAAAAATAATCATAGATGATTGTAAAGTGATTTACCATGTGTAACGGGCTATATTTTTGAAAGAAATGACTTTTGGATTGGGAGTCAATACTCAGTTAAAAATACCCTGCCTCCCCCTTTTCCCAACTATTGCAAAACCTGAGATATAAAAACAAAAAAGTGCTTACAATCCCTAAAAATTAGAGACACTCTTTGGAATTATCTCACTCTACTTTTGTGCATTGTGCATTTCCGTTTTAGATGTACAAAGTTTTCTTATATCAAAACTTCGAGTTTTTCGCTCTCTTTTCATCCCGTAAACAAAAAAGGCAAATAGATCACAACAAAATGAAAATTTTATAGTTGATGTACGGAAAAAATTTAAAACAATAAAAAAAGTTAATAAAGAAAATTTATTCGCACACCACAATTGAACAAAAAAGTTTTGTTATCCTAGTTTGGGAAACTCCACTTGTCAACCACTTATATCTTGGAATTTTACATGAAGGAGATTTTTTCTACAAATGTTTTAAAAATGGATATGCATGCTAGAAACATGTTAAAGATTCAAATGACCTATGGATCCAAAGCATTTAGAGAGAATAACAAAAGTCATTAAATTCTCAAGTGAACGTGCGGTGGGACAAACAAGCCATTTTTTAGCCCATTTTCAAAAAGTTGACCTAACAATCATAGATGATTGTAAAGTGATTTTGTCATGCGTAACGGGATATATTTTTGTAAGAAATTACTTATGGATTGGAAGTCAACACTCAGTTAAAAATCGTCCGCCTCCCCATTTTCCCCCCGATTGGTAAACCTTAGATATAAAAACAAAAAAAGTGCTTACGATCCCCAAAAATTACAGACACTCTTTGGAATTATCCCTCTCTACATTTGTGCATTGTGCATTTCCATTTTAGATGTACACTTTTTTCTTAAATCAGAACTTTGAGTTTTCGCTCTCCCTTCATCCCGTAAACAGAAAAGGCAAATAGATCACAATAAAGTAAAAAATTTATAGTTGATTTGTGGAAAAAATTTAAAAAAAATACTAATGTAAATAAAAAATATTTATTCACACACCACAAATGAACACAAAAGTTTTGTTATCCAAGTTTGGGAAATTCCATTAGTCCAACCTTAATAGCTTGGAATTTTACATGAAGGAGATTGTTTCTACACATGTTTTAAAAATGGATATGCATGCTTGAAACATGTTAAAGATTCAAATGACCTGTGGATCCAAACCTTTTAAAGAGAATAACAAACGCTCATTAAATTTTCAAGTGGACGTGCGATGGGATATTTATGTGAGTCTAACAAGTCATTATTTTTCCCATTTTCAAAAACTTGACCTAACAATCATAGATGATTGTAAAGTGATTTATCATGCGTAATAGGCTATATTTTTGTAAGAAATGACTTATAGATTGGAATTCAACACTTAGTTAAAAATCTTGCGCCACCCATTTTTCCCTACGATTGCAAAACCCTGAGATATAAAAACTAAAAAGAGCTTACAATCCCTAAAAATTACAAACACTATTCGGAATTATCTCTCTCTACATTTTTAAATTGTGCTTTTATATTTTAGATGTACTCTTTTTTATTCGATCAAAACTTTGATTTTTCGCTCTCCCTTCATCCCGGAAACAAAAAAGACAAAAAGCTCACAACAAAATAAAATTTTTATAGTTGATGTATGGAAAAATTTTTAAACAATAACAAATGTAAATAAAGAAAATTAATTCACACAACACAAATGAACACAAAAGTTTTGTTATCCAAGTTTTGGAAATTCCACTAGTTTAACCCAAATAGCTTGGAATTTTACAAGAAAGAGATTTCTTCTACACATGTTTTAAAAATGGATTTGCATGTTTGAAACATGTTAAAGATGCAAATCAGCTATGGATGCAATGTTTTTAAAGAGAATAACAAACGCTCATTAAATTCGCAAGTGAAATTGCGGTGGGATATTTACCCGAGTCAAATATGCCATTATTTTGGCCACTTGCAAAAAGCCGACAAAATAATCATAGATGATTGTAAAGTGATTGATCATGCATACCGGGCTATATTTTTGAAAGAAATGACTTTTGGATTGGGAGTCAACACTCAGTTAAAAATCCCCTGCCTCCCCCTTTTCCCGATGATTGGAAAACCTGAGATATAAAAACGAAAAAGTGCTTACAATCCCCAAAAATTACAAACACTCTTTGGAATTATCTCTCTCTACATTTGTGCATTGTGCATTTCCGTTTTAGATGTGCACATTTTTCTTAAATCAAAACTTTGAGTTTTTCGCTCTCCCTTCATCCCGTAAACAAAAAAGGCAAATAGATCACAACAAAATGAAAATTTTATAGTTGATGTATGGAAAAAATTTAAAACAATAAAAAAAGAAAAAAAAAAAAATTTTCACACACCACAAATGAACACAAAAGTTTTGTTATCCAGGTTTGGGAAACTCCACTAGTCCAACACTAATATTTTACATGAAGGAGATTTTTTCTACACATGTTTTAAAAATGGATATGCATGCTAGAAACATGTTAAAGATTCAAATGACCTATGGATCCAAAGCTTTTAAAAGGAATAAAAAACGCTCATTAAATTCTCAAGTGAATGTGCGGTGGGATATTTGCCCGAGTCAAACAAGCCATTATTTTTTCCATTTTCAAAAAGTTGACCTAACAATCATAGATGATTGTAAAGTGATTTGTCATCCATAACGGGCTATATTTTTGTAAGAAATGACTTATGGATTGGAAGTCAGCACTTAGTTAAAAATCGCCTTCCTCCCCCTTTTCCCGATGATTGCAAAACCTTAGATATAAAAACGAAAAAATGCTTACTATCCCAAAAAATTATAGACACTCTTTCAAATTTTATCTCTCTACATTTGTGCATTGTGAATTTCCATTTTAGATGTACACTTTTTTCTTAAATAAGAACTTTGAGTTTTCGCTCTCCTTTCATCCCGTAAACAGAAAAGGCAAATAGATGACAATAAAATAAAAATTTTATAGTTGATGTGTGGAAAAAATTTAAAACAATAACTAATTTAAATAAAAAATATTTATTTACACTCCACAAATGGACACGAAAGTTTTGTTATCCAAGTTTGGGAAATTCCAATAGTCCAACCCTAATAGCTTGGAATTTTAGATGAAGGAGATTTTTTCTACACATGTATTAAAAATGGATATGCATGCTTGAAACATGTTAAATATTCAAATGACCTATGGATCCAAAGCTTTTAAAGAGAATAACAAACGCACATTAAATTCTCAAGTGAACGTGAGGTGGAATGTTTACCCGAGTCTAACAAGTCATTATTTTGCCCATATTCAAAAATTCTACCTAACAATCATAGATGATTGTCAAGTGATTTATCATGCGTAACGGGCTATATATTTGTACGAAATGACTTATGGATTGCAATTCAACACTCAGTTAAAAATCCTCCACCACCCATTTTTCCCGACGATTGGAAAACCTGAGATATAAAAACAAAAAGGAGCTTACAATCCCTAAAAAATACAGACACTCTTCAGAATTATCTCTCTCTACATTTGTGCATTGTGCTTTTCCATTTTAGATGTACACTTTTTTCTTAAATTAAAACTTTAAGTTTTCGCACTCCCTTCATCTCGAAAACAAAAAAGGCAAATAGCTCACAACAAAATAAATATAGTTGATGTATGGAAAAAATTTAAAACTATAACAAATTTAAATAAAGTACATTTATCCACACAACACAAATGAACACAATAGTTTTTTTGTCCAAGTTTGGAAAATTTCACTAATTTAACCCTATTAGCTTGGAATTTTACAAGAAAGAGATTTCTTCTACACATGTTTTAAAAATTGATATGCATGCAAGAAACATATTAAAGATTCAAATGACCTATGCCTCCAAAGCTTTCTAAGAGAATAACAAACGCTCATTAAATTCTCAAGTGAGCTTGCGGTGGGATATTTACCCGAGTCAAACATGCCATCATTTTGCCCATTTGTAAAACACCGACATAATAATCGTAGATGATTGTAAACTGATTTATCATGCGTAACGGGCTATATTTTTATAAAAAATGACTTTTGGATTGGGAGTCAACATTTAGTTAAAAATCCCCCACCTCCCCCTTTTCCCGACGATTGCAAAACCAGAGATATAAAAACGAAAAAGTGATTACAATGCCTAAAAAATACAGACACTCTTTGGAATTATCTCTCTCTACATTTGTGCATTGTGCATTTCTGCTTTAGATGTACACATTTTTCTTAAATCAAAACTTTGAGTTTTTCGCTCTCCCTTCATCCCATAAACAAAAAAGGCAAATAGATCACAACAAAATGAATGTTTTATAGTTGATGTACGGAAAAAAATCAAAAAAATAAAAAAATTAAATAAAAAAAAATTATTCACACACCACAAATGAACACAAAAATTTTGTTATCCAAGTTTGGGAAACTCCACTAGTCAAACACTAATATCCTGGAATTTTACATGAAGGAGATTCTTTCTACACAAGTTTTAAAAAAGGATATGCATGCAAGATACATGTTAATGATTCAAATGACCTATGGATCCAAAGCTTTTAAAGACAATAACAAACGCACATTAAATTCTCATGTGAACATGCAGTGGAATGTTTACCCGAGTCTAACAAGTCATTATTTTGCCCATATTCAAAAATTCTACCTAACAATCATAGATGATTGTAATGTGATTTATCATGCGTAACGGGCTATATTTTTGTAAGAAATGACTTATGGATTGCAATTCAACACTCAGTTAAAAATCCTCCACCACCCATTTTTCCCGACGATTGGAAAACCTGAGATATAAAAACAAAAAAGAGCTTACAATCCCTAAAAATTACAGACACTCTTCGGAATTATCTCTCTCTACATTTGTGCATTGTGCTTTTCCATTTTAGATGTACACTTTTTTCTTAAATCAAAACTTTAAGTTTTCGCTCTCCCTTCATCCCGTAAACAGAAAAGGCAAATAGATCACAACAAAATACAAATTATAAAGTTGATGTGTGGAAAAAATTTAAAATAATAACTAATGTAAATAAAGAAAATTTATTCACACAACACAAATGAACACAAAAGTTTTGTTATCCAAGTTTGGGAAATTCCACTAGTGTAACCCTAATAGCTTGGAATTTTACAAGAAAGAGATTTCTTCTACACATGTTTTAAAAATGGATATGCATATTTGAAACATGTTAAAGATGCAAATGAGCTATGGATGCAAAGCTTTTAATGAGAACAACAAACGCTCATTAAATTCTCAAGTGAACTTGCGGTGGGATATTTACCCGAGTCAAACATGCCATTATTTTGCCCATTTGCAAAAATCCGACATAATAATCATTGATGATTGTAAAGTGATTTATCATGGGTAATGGGCTATATTTTTGTAAGAATTGACTTTTGGACCGGGAGTCAACACTCAGTTAAAAATCCCACGCCTCCTCCTTTTCTTGACGATTGCAAAACCTGAGATATAAAAACGAAAAAGTGCTCACAATCCCTAAAAATTACAGGCACTCTTTTGAATTATCTTTCTCTACATTTGTGCAATGTGCATTTCCGTTTTAGATTTACACATTTTTCTGAAATCAAAACTTCGAGTTTTTCGCTCTCCCTTCATCCCGTAAACAAAAAAGGCAAATAGATCACAACAAAAGGAAAATTTTATACTTGATGTATGGAAAAAATTAAAACAATAAAAAAAGTAAATAATGAAAATTTATTGACATGCCACAAATGAACACAAAAGATTTGTTATCCAAGTTTGGGAAACACCACTAGTCCAACACTAATATTTAACATGTAGGAGATTTTTTCTTCACATGTTTTAAAAATGGATATGCATGTTGGAAACATGTTAAAGATTCAAATGACCTATGGATCCAAAGCTTTTAAAGAGAATAACAAACGCTCATTAAAATCTCAAGTGAACGTGTGGTGGGATATTTTCCCGAGTCAAACAAGCCATTATTTTGCCCATTTTAAAAAAGTTAACCTAACAATCACAGATGATTGTAAAGTGATTTGTCATGCGTAATGGGGCTATATTTTTGTTAGAAATGACAAATCCCATTGGAAGTCAACACTCAGTTAAAATCGCCCGCCTCCCCTTTTTCCCGACGATTGCAAAACCTCAGATATAAAAACGAAAAAATGCTTATGATCCCTCAAAATTACAGACACTCTTTGGAATTATCTCTCCCTACATTTGTGCATTATGCATTTCCATTTTAGATGTACACTATTTTTTTAAATCAGAACTTCGATTTTTCGCTCTCACTTCATCCCGTAAACAGAAAAGGCAAATAGATCACAACAAAAGAAAAATTTTATAGTTGATGTGTGGAAAAAATTTAAAACAATAACTAATATAAAAAAAATATTTATTCACACACCACAAATGAACACAAAAGGTTTGTTATCCAAGTTTGGGAAATTCCATTAGTCCTACCCTAATAGCTTGGAATTTTACATGAAGAAGATTTTTTCTAGACATGTTTTAAAAATAGATATGCATGCTTGAAACATGTTAAAGATTCAAATGACGTATGGATCCAAAGTTTTTAAAGAGATTAACAAACGCTCATTAAATTCTCAAGTGAATGTGCGGTGGAATATTTACCCGAGTCTAACAAGTCATTATTTTGCCCATTTTCAAAAAGTTGACCTAACAATCGTATATGATTGTAAAGTGATTTATCACGGGCTATATTTTTGTAAGAAATGACTTATGGATTGCAATTCAACACTCAGTTAAATAACCTCCGCCACCCTTTTTTTTCGACGATTGCAAAACCTGAGATATAAAAACAAAAAAGAGCGTACAATCCCTAAAAATTACAGACACTCTTCGGAATTATCACTCTCAACATTTGTGCATTATGCTTTTCCATTTTAGATGTACATTTTTTTCTTAAATCAAAACTTCGAGTTTTTTGCTCTCCCTTCATCCCGAAAAAAAAAAGGCAAACAGATCACAACAAAATGAAAATTTTATAGTTGATGTACGGAAAAAATTAAAAACAGTAAAAAATATAAATAACAAAAATTTATTCACACAACACAGATGAACACAAAAGTTTTGTTATCCAAGTTTGGTAAATACCACAAGTTTAACCCTAATAGCTTGGAATTTTACAAGAAAGAGATTTCTTCTACACATGTTTTAAAAATGGATATACATGTTTGAAACATGTTAAAGATGCAAATGAGCTATGGATGCAAATCTTTTAAAGAGAATAACAAGCACTCATTAAATTCTCGAGTGAACCTGCGGTGGGATATTTACCCGAGTCAAACATGCCATTATTTTGCCCATTTTCAAAAAGCCGACATAATAATCAAAGATGATTGTAAAGTGATTTATCATGCATAACGGGCTATATTTTTGTAAGAAATGACTTTTGGATTGGAAGCCAACACTAAGTTAAAAATCCCCCGCCTCCCCCTTTTCCTGACGATTGCAAAACCCAAGATATAAAAAAGAAAAAGTGCTTACAATCCCTAAAAATTATAGACACTCTTTGGAATTATCTCTCTCTATATTTGTGCATTGTGCATTTCCGTTCTAGATGTACAAATTTTTCTTAAATCAAAACATCGAGTTTTTCGCTCTCCCTTCATCCCGTAAACAAAAAAGGCAAATAAATCACAACAAAATGAAAATTTTATAGTTGATGTACGGGAAAAATTTAAAACAATAAAAAAAGTAAATAACAAAAATTTATTCACATGCCACAAATGAACACAAAAGTTTTTTTATCCAAGTTTGGGAAACTCCACTAGTCCAACCCTAATAGCTTGGAATTTTACATGAAGGAGATTTTTTCTACACATGTTTTAAAAATGGATATGCATGCTTGAAACATGTTAAAGATTCAAATGACCTATGGATCCAAAGCTTTTAGAGAGAATAACAAATGCTCATTAAATTCTCAAGTGAATGTGCGATGGGATATTTACCCGAGTCTAACAAGTCATTATTTTTCCCATTTTCAAAAATTTGACCTAACAATCATAGATAAGTAAAGTGATTTATCATGCGTAACGGGCTATACTTTTTTACGAAATGACTTATGGATTGCAATTCAACACTCAGTTAAAAATCCACCGCCACCTATTTTTTCGACGATTGCAAAACATGAGATTTAAAATCAAAAAAGAGCTTACAATCCCAAAAAATTACAGACACTCTTCGGAATTATCTCTCTCCACATTTGTGCATTGTGCTTTTACATTTTAGATGTACACTATTTTCAAAAAATCAAAACTTTGAGTTCTCGCTCTCCCTTCATCCCGAAAACAAAAAAGGCAAAAAGGTCTCAACAAAATAAAATTTTTATAGTAGATGTATAGGAAAAAATTTAAAACAATAACAAATGTATATAAATAAAATTTATTCACACAACACAAATGAACACAAAATTTTTGTTATCCAAGTTTGGGAAATTCCACTAGTTTAATCCTAATAGCTTGGAATTTTACAAGAAAGAGATTTCTTCTACACATGTTTTAAAAATGGATATGCATGTTTGAAACTTGTTAAAGATGCAAATGAGCTATGGATGCAAAGCTTTAAAAGAGAATAACAAACGCTCATTAAATTCTCGAGTGAACTTGCGGTGGGATATTTACCCGAGTCAAACATGCCATTATTTTGCCCATTTGCAAAAAGCCGACATAATAATCATAGATGATTATAAAGGGATTTTTCATGCATAACGGGGTATATTTTTGTAAGAAATGACTTATGGATTGCAATTCAACACTTAGTGAAAAATCCCTCGCCACCCCCTTTTCCTAACGATTGGAAAACCTGAGATATAAAAACTGAAAAGACCTTACAATCCCTAAAAATTACCGACACTCTTAGGAATTATCTATGTCTACATTTGTGCATTGTGCTTTTCCATTTTTGATGTACACTTTTTTCTTAAAAAAAACTTTGAGTTTTCGCTCTCCCTTCATACCGAAAACAAAAAAGGCAAAAAGCTCACAACAAAATAAAAATTTTTTAGTTGATGTATAAAAAAAATTTATTCACACAACACAAATGAACACAAAAGTTTTGTTATCCAAGTTTGGGAAATTCCTCTAGTGTAACCCTAATAGCTTGGAATTTTACAAGAAAGAGATTTCTTCTGCACATGTTTTTAAAATCGATAAACATGTTTGAAAGATGTTAAAGATGCGAATGAGCTATGGATGCAAAGCTTTGAAAGAGAATAACCAATGCTCATTAAATTCTCAAGTGAACTTGCAGTGGGATATTTACCCGAGTCAAACATGCCATTATTTTCCCAATTTGCAAAAAGCCGACATAATAATCATAGACAATTGTAAAGTGATTTACCATGCATAACGGGCTATATTTTTGTAAGAAATGACTTTTGGATTGAGAGTCAACACTCAGTTAAAAATCTCCACTTCCCCCTTTTCCCTACGATTGCAAAACCTGAGAAATAAAAACGAAAAAGTGCTTACAATCCCTAAACATTACAAATAGTCTTTGGAATTATGTCTCTTTACATTTGCGCATTGTGCATTTCCATTTTAGGTGTACACATTTTTCTTAAATCAAAGCTTTGAGTTTTTCGCTCTCCCTTCATCCCGTAACCAAAATAGGCAAATAGATCACAACAAAATGAAAATTTGAAAGTTGATGTACGGCAAAAATTTAAAAGAATAAAAAAAGTAAAAAAAGAAAATTTATTTACACACCACAAATGAACACAAAAGTTTTGTTATCCAAGTTTGGGAAACTCCACTAGTCCAAGACTAATATCTTTGAATTTTACATGAAGGAAATTTTTTCTATACCTGTTTTAAAAATGGATATGCATGCTAGAAACCTGTTAAAGATTGAAATGACCTATGGATCCAAAGCTTTTAAAGAGAATAAGAAACGCTCATTAAATTCTCAAGTGAACGTGCGGTGGGATATTTACCCGAGTCTAACAAGTCATTATTTTGCCAATTTTAAAAAATTTGACCTAACAATCACAGATGATTGTAAAGTGATTTTTCATGCGTAACGAGCTATATTATTTTAATAAATGACTTATGGGTTGCAATTCAACACTCAGTTAAAATTTCTCCGCCACCCATTTTTTCCAACGATTGATAAACCTGAGATATTTAAACTAAAAAGAGCTTCCAATCCCTAAAAATTACAGACACTCTTCATAATTATCTCTCGCTACATTTGTGCATTGTGCTTTTCCATTTTAGATGTACACATTTTTCTTAAATCAAAACTTTGAGTTTTTTGCTCTCCCTTCATCCTGTAAACAAAAAAGGCAAATAGATCACAACATAATGAAAATTTTATAGTTGATCTATGAAAAAAATTTAAACAATCAAAAAATTAAATAAAGAAAATTTATTCTCACACCACAAATCAACACAAAATTTTTGTTATCCAAGTTAGGGAAACTCCACTAGTCCAACACTAATATATGTTAATTTTACATGAAGGAGATTTTTTCTACACATGTTTTAAAAATGGATATGCATGCTAGAAACATGTTAAATATTCAAATGACCTATGGATCCAAAGCTTTTAAAGAGAATAACAAACGCACATTAAATTCTTAAGTGAACATGCAGTGGGGATATTTACCCGAGTCTATCAAGTCATTATTTTGCCCATTTTAAAAAATTTGACCTAACAATCATAGATGTTTGTAAAGTGATTTATTATGCGTAACGGGCAACATTTTTGTAAGAAATGACTTATGGATTGCAATTCAACACTCAGTTAAAAATCCTTCGCCACTCATTTTTTTCGACGATTGCAAAACCTGTGACATAAAAACTAAAAAGAGCTTACAATCCCTAAAAATTATAGACACTCTTTTGAATTATCTCTCTCTACATTTGTGCGTTGTGCTTTTCCATTTTAGATGTACACTTTTTTCTTAAATCAAAATTTTGATTTTTCGCTCTCCCTTCTTCCCGAAAACAAAAAAGGCAAAAAGCTCACAACAAAATAAAATTTTTATAGTTGATGTATGGAAAACATTTGTAAATAAAGAAAATTTATTCACACAACACAAATGAACACAAAAGTTTTGTTATCCAAGTTTGGGAAATTCCACTAGTTTAACCCTAATAGCTTGGAATTTTACAAGAAAGAGATTTCTTCTACACATGTTTTTTAAATGGATAAGCATGTTTGAAACATGTTAATGATATGAATGAGCTATGGATGCAAAGCTTTTAAAGAGAATAACTAACGCTCATTAAATTCTCAAGTGAACTTGCGGTGGGATATTTACCCGAGTCAAACATGCCATTATTTTGCCCATTTGCAGAAAGCTGACATAATAATCATAGATGATTGTAAAGTGATTTATCATGCATAACGGGCTATATTTTTTTAAGAAATAAATTTTGGATTGAGTGTCAACACTCAGTTAAAAATCCCCACCTCCCCCTTTTCCATACGATTGTAAAACTTGAGAAATAATAACAAAAAAGTGCTTACAATCCCTAAACATTACATATAGTCTTTGGAATTATCTCTCCCTATCTTTGCGCATTGTGCATTTCCGTTTTAGATGTACACATTTTCTTAAATCAAAGCTTTGAGTTTTTTGCTCTCCCATCATCACGTAAACAAAAAAGGCAAATAGATAAAAAAAAAATGAAAATTTTATAGTTGATGTACGGAAAAAATTTAAAACAATAAAAAAAGTAAATAAAGAAATTTTATTGACACACCACAAATGAACACAAAAGTTTTGTTATCCAAGTTTGGGAAACTCCACTAGTCTAAGACTAATATCTTGGAATTTTACATGAAGGAGATTTTTTCTACACATGTTTTAAAAATGGATATGCATGCTAGCAACATGTTAAAGATTCAAATGACCTATGGATCCAAAGCTTTTAAAGAGAATAACAAACACTCATTAAATTCTCAAGTGAACCTGCGGTGGGATATTTACCCGAGTCTAACAAGTCATTATTTTTCCGATTTTATAAAATTCGACCTAACAATTACAGATGATTTTAAAGTGATTTATCATGCGTAATGGGCTATATTTTTTAAGAAATGACTTATGGATTGCAATTCAACACTCAGTTAAAAATTCTCCGCCACCCATTTTTTCCGACGATTGATAAACCTGAGATATAAAAACTAAAAAGACCTTCCAATCCCTAAAAATTACAGACGCTCTTCAGAATTATCTCTCTCTACATTTGTGCATTGTGCTTTTCCATTTTAGATGTACACATTTTTCTTAAATCAAAACTTTGAGCTTTTTTGCTCTCCCTTCATCCCGTAAACAAAAAAAGCAAATAGATCACAACAAAATGAAAATTTTATAGTTGATGTATGAAAATAATTTAAAACAATCAAAAAATTAAATAAATAAAATTCATTCACACACCACAAATGAACACAAAATTTTTGTTATCCAAGTTAGGGAAACTCAACTAGTCCAACACTAATATCTGTGAATTTTACATGAAGGAGATTTTTTCTACAAATGTTTTAAAAATGGATATGCATGCTAGAAACATGTTAAATATTCAAATGACCTATGGATCGAAAGCTTTTAAAGAGAGTAACAAACGCACATTAAATTCTTAAGTGAACGTGTAGTGGGATATTTACCCGACTCTAACAAGTCATTATTTTGCCCATTTTAAAAAATTTGACCTAACAATCATATATGATTTTAAAGTGATTTATCATGCGTAACGGGCTATATATTTGTAAGAAATGACTTATGGATTGCAATTCAACACTCAATTAAAAATCCTCCGCCACTCATTTTTTTCGATGATTGCAAAACCTGTGACATAAAAACTAAAAAGAGCTTGCAATCCCTAAAAATTATAGACACTCTTCGGAATTATCTCTGTCTACATTTGTGCGTTGTGCTTTTCCATTTTAGATGTACACTTTTTTCTTAAATCAGAACTTTGATTTTTCGCTCTCCCTTCATCCCGAAAAAAAAAAAGGCAAAAATCTCACAACAAAATAAAATTTTTATAGTTGATGTATCGAAAAAAATTAAAACAATAACAAATGTGAATAAAGAAAATTTATTCAACAACACAAATGAACACAATAGTTTTTTTATCCAAGTTTGGAAATTCCACTAATTTAACCTTAATAGCTTGGAATTTTACAAGAAAGAGATTTCTGCTACACATGTTTTAAAAATGGATATGCATGTTTGAAACATGTTAAAGATGCAAATGAGCTATGGATCCAAGCTTTTAAAGAGAATAACAAATGCTCATTAAATTCTCAAGTGAACGTGCGGTGGGATATTTGCCCGAGTCAAACAACCCATTATTTTCCCATTTTTAAAAAATTGACCTAACAATAATAGATGATGGTAAAGTGATTTAATATGCGTAACGGGCTATATTTTTGTAAGAAATCACTTATGGATTGCAATTCAACACTTAGTTTATAATCCTCCGCCACCCATTTTTCCCGAAGATTGCAAAACCTGAGATATAAAAACTAAAAAGAGCTGACAATCCCTAAAAATTACAGATACTCTTCGGAATTATCTCTCTCTACATTTCTGCATTGTGCTTTTCCATTTTAGATGTACACTCTTTTCTTAAATCAAAACTTTGAGTTTTTGCTCTCCCTTCATCCCAAAAAAAAAGGCAAAAAGCTCCCAACAAAATAAAAATTTAGTAGTTGATGTATGGAAAAAATTTAAAACAATAACAAATTTAAATAAAGAAAATTTATTCACACAACGTAAACAAACACAAAAGTTTTGTTATCCAAGTTTGGGAAATTCCACTTGTGTAACCCTAATAGCTAGGAATTTTACAAGAAAGAGATTTCTTCTACACATGTTTTAAAAATGGATATGCATGTTTGAAAAATGTTAATGATGCAAATGAACTATGGATGCAATGCTTTTAAAGAGAATAACAAACGGTCATTAAATTCTCAAGTGAACTTTCAGTGTGATATTTACCCGAGTCAAACATGTCATGATTTTGCCCATTTGCGAAAAGCTGACATAATAATCATTGATGATTGTAAAGTGATTTATCATGCGTAACGGGCTATATTATTTTAAGAAATGACTTTTGGATTGGGAGTCCACACTTAGTTAAAAATCCCCCGCCTCCCCCATTTCCCGATGATTGCAAAACCAAAGATATAAAAACGAAAAAGTGCTTACAATCCCGAAAAATTACAGACACTCTTTGGAATTATCTCTCTCTACAGTTGTGCATTGTGCATTTCCATTTTAGATGTACACATTTTTCTTAAATCAAAACTTCGAGTTTTTCGCTCTCCCTTCATCCCGTAAACAAAAAAGGCAAAAAGATCACAACAAAATGAAAATTTTATAGTTGATGTACGGAAAAAATTTAAAACAATAAAAAAATTAAATAAATAAAATTTATTCACACACCACAAATGAGCACAAAAGTTTTGTTATCCAAGTTTGGGAAACACCACAAGTCCCACACTTATATCTTGGAATTTTACATGACGGTGATTTTTTCTACACATGTTTTAAAAATAGATATGCATGCTAGAAACATGTTAAAGATTCAAATGACCTATGGATGCAAAGATTTTAAACATAATAACAAACTCTCATTAAATTCTCAAGTGAACGTGCGGTGGGATATTTGCCCTAGTCAAACAAGCCATTATTTTGCCCATTTTCAAAAAGTTGACCTAACAATCATAGATGATTGTAAAGTGATTTGTCATGCGTAATGGGCTATATTTTTGTAAGAAATGACTTATGGATTGCAATTCAACACTCAGTTAAAAATCCTCCGCCACCCATTTTTCCCGACAATTGCGAAACCTGAGATATAAAAACTTAAAAGAGCTTACAATCCCTAAAAATTACACACACTCTTCAGAATTATCTCTCTCTACATTTGTGCATTGCGCTTTTCAATTTTAGATGTACACTTTTTTCTTAAATCCAAACTTTGAGTTTTCGCTCTCCATAGCTCACAACAAAATAAATTTTATAGTTGATGTATGGAAAAAATTTAAAACAATAACAAATGTGAAGAAATAAAATTTATTCACACAACACAAAAGAACACAAAAGTTTTGTTATCCAAGTTTGGGAAATTCCACTAGTTTAACCCTAATAGCTTGGAATTTTACAAGAAAGTGATTTCTTCTACACATGTTTTTAAAATGGATACGCATATTTGAAAGATGTTAAAGATGCAAATGAGCTATGGCTGCAAAGATTTTAAAGAGAATAAGAAACGCTCATTAAATTCTCAAGTGAACTTGCGGTGGGATATTTACCCGAGTCCAACATGCCATTATTTTGCCCATTTGCAAAAATCTGACATAATAATCATTGATGATTGTAAAGTGATTTATCATGGGTAACGGGCTATATTTTTGTAAGAAATGACTTTTGGATTGGGAGTCAACACTCATTTAAAAATCCCACGCCTCCCCCTTTTCCCGACGATTGCAAAACCTGAGATATAAAAATGAAAAAGTGCTCACAATCCCTAAAAATTACAGACACTCTTTGGAATTATCTTTCTCTACATTTGTGCAATGTGCATTTCCCTTTAAGATGAACACATTTTTCTTAAATCAAAACTTTGAGTTTTTCGCACTCCCTTCATCCCATAAACCAAAATGGTAAATAGATCACAACAAAATGAAAATTTTATAGTTGATGTACAAAAAAAATTTAAAACAATAAAAAAAATAAATAAAGAAAATTTATTCACATGCCACAAATGAACACAAAAGATTTGTTATCCAAGTTTGGGAAACTCCACTAGTCCAACACTAATATCTTGGAATTTTACATGAAGGAGATTTTTTCTTCACATGTTTTAAAAATGGATATGCATGCTAGAAACATGTTAAAGATTCAAATGACCTATGGATCCAAAGCTTTTAAA
The DNA here is from genome assembly GCF_029961685.1 of Aristolochia californica. Lineage (NCBI taxonomy): Eukaryota > Viridiplantae > Streptophyta > Magnoliopsida > Piperales > Aristolochiaceae > Aristolochia > Aristolochia californica. Next base: position 17,280,985 of record NW_027182268.1, read on the forward strand.
GAGAATAACAAACGCTCATTAAAATCTCAAGTGAACGTGTGGTGGGATATTTTCCCGAGTCAAACAAGCCATAATTTTGCCCATTTTAAAAAAGTTGACCTAAAAATCATATATGATTGTAAAGTGATTGTCATGCGTAACGGGCTATATTTTTGTTAGAAATGACTTACGGATTGGAAGTCAACACTCAGTTAAAAATCGCCCGCCTCCCCTTTTTCCCGACGATTGCAAAACCTTAGATATAAAAACGCAAACGTGCTTACGATCCCTCAATATTACAGACACTCTTTGGAATTATCTCTGTCTACATTTGTGCATTGTGCATTTCCATTTTAGATGTAGACTTTTTTCTTAAATCAGAACTTCGAGTTTTCGCTCTCCCTTCATCCCGTAAAAAGAAAAGGTAAATAGATCACAACAAAAGAAAAATTTTATTGTTGATGTGTGGAAAAAATTTAAAACAATAACTAATGTAAATAAAAAATATTTATTCACACACCACAAATGAACACAAAAGTTTTGTTATCCAAGTTTTGGAAATTCCATTAGTCCTACCCTAATAGCTTGGAATTTTACATGAATGAGATTTTTTACACATGTTTGAAAAATGGATATGCATGCTTGAAACATGTTAAAGATTCAAATGACCTATGGATCCAAAGCTTTTAAAGAGATTAACAAACGCTCATTAAATTCTCAAGTGAACGTGAGGTGGAATATTTACCCGAGTCTAACAAGTCATTATTTTGCCCGTTTTCAAAAAGTTGACCTAACAATCATAGATGATTGTAAAGTGATTTATCATGCGTAACGGGCTATATTTTTGTAAGAAATGACTTATGGATTGCAATTCAACACTCAGTTAAAAATCCTCCGCCACCCATTTTTCCCGATGATTGCAAAACCTTAGATATAAAAACTAAAAAGAGCTTACAATCCCTAAAAATTATAGACACTCTTCGGAATTATCTCTCTCTACATTTGTGCATTGTGCTTTTCCATTTTAGTTGTACACCTTTTTCTTAAATCAAAACTTTGAGTTTTCGCTCTCCCTTCATCTCGAAAACAATAAACTCAAAAAGCTCACAACAAAATAAAAATTTTATAGTTGATGTATGGAAAAAATTTAAAACAATAACAAATTTAAATAAAGAAAATTTATTCACAAACACAAATGAACACAAAAGTTTTGTTATCCAAATTTGGGAAATTCCACTAGCTTAACCCTTATATCTTGGAATTTTACAAGAAAGAGATTTCTTCTACACATGTTTTAAAAATGGATGTACATGTTTGAAACATGTTAAAGATGCAAATGAGCTATGGAAGCAAAGCTTTTAAAGAGAATAAAAAATGCTCATTAAATTCTCAAGTGAACTTGCAGTGGGATATTTACCCGAGTCAAACATGCCATTATTTGCCCATTTCCAAAAAGCCGACATAATAATCTTAGATGATTGTAAAATGATTTATCACGCGTAACGGGCTATATTTTTGTAAGAAATGACTTTTGGATTGGGAGTCAACACTCAATTAAAAATCCCCCGCCTCCCCTTTCTCCCGACGATTACAAAACCTGAGATATAAAAAAGAAAAAGTGCTTACAATCCCTAAAAATTACAGACACTCTTTGGAATTATCTCTCTCTACATAGTTTATTGTGTATTTCCGTTTTAGATGTACACATTTTTCATAAATCAAAACTTTGAGTTTTTCGCTCTCCCTTCATCCTGTAAAAAAAAGGCATAGAGATCACAACAAAATGAAAATTATATAGTTGATGTACGGAAAAAATTCAAAACAATAACTAATGTAAATAAAAAATATTTATTCACACACCACAAATTAACACAAAAGTTTTGTTATCCAATTTTGGAAAATTCCATTAGTCCAACCCTAATAGCTTGGAATTTTACATGAAGGAGATTTTTTGTACACATGTTGTAGTAATGGATATGCATGCTTGAAACATGTTGAAGATTCAAATCACCAATGGATCTAAAGCTTTTAAAGAGAATAACAAACGCTCAATAAATTCTCAAGTGAACGTGCGGTGGGATATTTCCCTGAGTCTAACAAGTCATTATTTTGCCCATTTTCAAAAAATGGATATGCATGTTTGAAACATGTTAAATATGCAAAGAGAATAACAAACGCTCATTAAATTCTCAAGTGAATTTGCGGTGGGATATTTACCCGAGTCAAACATGCCATTATTTTGCCCATTTGCAAAAAGCCGACAAAATAATCGTAGATCATTGTAAAGTGATTCATCGTGAGCAACGGGCTATATTTTTGTAAGAAATGACTTTTAGATTGGGAGTCAACACTCAGTTAAAAATCCCCCGCCTCCCCCTTTTCCTGACGATTGCAATGCCTGAGATATAAAAACGAAAAAGTGCTTACAATCCCAAAAAATTACAGACACACTTTGGAATTATCTCTCTCTACGTTTGTGTATTGTGCATTTCCGTTTTAGATGTATGCATTTTTATTAAATCAAAACTTCGATTTTTTTGCTCTCCCTTCATCCCATAAACAAAAAAGGCAAATAGATCACAACAAAATGAAAATTTTATGGTTGATGTATGGAAAAAATTTAAAACAATAAAAAAAGTAAATATAGAAAATTTATTCACACACCACAAATGAACACAAAAGTTTTGTTATCCAAGTTTGGGAAACTCCACTAGTCCAACACTAATATCTTGGAATTTTACATGAAGGAAATTTTTTCTACACATGTTTTAAAAATGGATATGCATGCTAGAAACATGTTATAGATTCAAATGACCTATGGATCCAAAGCTATTAAAGAGAATAACAAACTCTCGTTAAATTCTCAAGTGAACGTGCGGTGGGATATTTACCCGAGTCTAACAAGTCATTATTTTGCCCATTTTCAAAAATTATACCTAACAATCATAGATGATTGTAAAGTGATTTATCATGCGTAACGGGTTATATTTTTGTAAGAAATGACTTTTGGATTGGGAGTCAACACTCAGTTAAAAATGCCCCCGCCTCTCCCTTTTCCCGACGATTGCAAAACCTAAGAGATAAAACGAAAAAGTCCTTACAATCCCTCAAAATTACAGACATTATTTGGAATTACCGCTCTCTACATTTGTGCATTGTGCATTTTCTTTTTAGATGTATACTTTTTTCTTAAATCAGAACTTTGAGTTTTCGCTTTCCCTTCATCCCGTGTATAGAAAAGGCAAATAGATCACAACAAAATAAAAATTTTATAGTTGATGAGTGGAAAAAATTTAAAACAATAACTAATTAAAATAAAAAATAATTATTCACACACCACAAATGAACACAAAATTTTTGTTATCCAAGTTTTGGAAATTCCATTAGTCCAACCCTAATAGCTTGGAATTTTACATGAAAGAGATTTTTTTTACACATGTTTTAAAAATGGATATGCATGCTTGAAACATGTTAAAGATTCAAATGACCTTTGGATCCAAAGCTTTTAAAGAGAATACCAAACGCTCATTAAATTCTGAAGTGAACTTGCGGTGGGATATTTACCCGAGTCAAACATGCCATTATTTTGCCCATTTGAAAAAATCCGACATAATAATCATAGATGATTGTAAAGTGATTTATCATGCTGAACGGGCTATAATTTTTTAATTAATGACTTTTGGATTGGGAGTCAACACTCAGTGAAAAATCCCATGCCTCCTCCTTTTCCCAACGATTGCAAAACCTGAGATATAAAAACAAAAAAGTGCTTGCAATCCCTAAAAATTACAGAAACTCTTTGGAATTATCTCTCTCTACATTTGTGTATTATGCATTTCCGTTTTAGATTTCACATTTTTCTTAAATCAAAACTATGAGTTTTTCTCTCTCCCTTCATCATGTAAACAAAAAAGGCAAATAGATCACAACAAAATGAAAATTTTACAGTTGATGTACGGAAAAAATTTAAAACAATAAAAAAATTAAATAAAGAAAATTTATTCACACACCACAAATGAACACAAAAGTTTTGTTATCCAAGTTTGGGAAACTCCACTAGTCCAAGACTAATATCTTGGAATTTTACATGAAGGAGATTTTTTCTACACATGTTTTAAAAATGGATATGCATGCTAGCAACATGTTAAAGATTCAAATGAGCTATGGATCCAAAGCTTTTAAAGAGAATAACAAACGCTCATTAAATTCTCAAGTGAACGTGCGGTGGGGCATTTGCCCAAGTCAAAAAGCCATTATTTTGCCCACTTTCAAAAAGTTGACCTAACAATCATAGATGATTGGAGAGAGATTTGTCATGTGTAACGGGCTATATTTTTGTAAGAAATGACTTATGGAATTGAAGTCAACACTTACTTAAAAATCGCCCGCCTCCCCCTTTTCCCGACGATTGCAGAACCTTAGATATAAAAATGAACAAGTGCTTACGATCCCTAAAAATTACAGACAATCTTTGGAATTATCTCTCTCTACATGTGTGCATTGTGCATTTCAATTTTAGATGTACACTTTTTTCTTCAATCAGAACTTTGAGTTTTCGCTCTCCCTTTATCCCGTAAGCAGAAAAGGCAAATAGATGATAAAAAAATAAAAATTTTATAGTTGATGTGTGGAAAAAATTTAAAAAAATAACTAATGTAAATAAAAAATATTTATTCACACACCACAAATGAACACAAAAGTTTTGTTATCCAAGTTTGGGAATTTCCATTAGTCCAACCCTAAAAGCTTCGAATTTTACATGAAGGATTTTTTCTACACATGTTTTAAAAATGGATATGCATGCTTGAAACATGTTAAAGATTCAAATGACCTATGGATCCAAAGTTCTTAAAGAGAATAACAAACAGTCATTAAATTCTCAAGTGAACGTGCGGTGGGATATTTACCCAAGTCTAACAAGTAATTATCATGCGTAACGCGCTATATTTTTGAAAGAAATGACTTATGGATTGCAATTCAACGCTCAGTTAAAATTCCTTCACCACCCATTTTTTCCGACGATTGCGAAACCTGAGATATAAAAACTAAAGAGAGCTTACAATCCCTAAAAATTACAGACACTCTTCGGAATTCTCCCTCTCTACATTTGTGCATTGTGCTTTTCCATTTTAGATGTACACTTTTTTCTTAAATCAAAACTTTGAGTTTTCGCTCTCCCTTCATCCTGAAAACAAAAAAGGCAAAAAGCTCACAACGAATAAAAATTTTATACTTGATGTATGGAAAAAATTTAAAACAATAACAAATGTAAATAAAGAAATTTTTTTCACAACAACACAAATGAACACAAAAGTTTTGTTATCCAAGTTTGGGAAATTCCACAAGTTTAACCCTAATAAAATGGAATTTAACAAGAATGAGATTTCATCTACACATGTTTTAAAAATGGATATGCTTGTTTGAAACATGTTAAAGATGCAAAAGAGCTATGGATTCAAAGCTTTTAAAGAGAATAACAAACGCTCATTAAATTCTCAAATGAACTTGCGGTGGGATATTTACTCGAGTCAAACATGCCATTATTTTGCCCATTTGCAAAAAGCCGCATAATAATCGTAGATGATTGTAAAGTGATTCATCATGCGTAATGGGCTATATTTTTGTTAGAAATGACATTTAGATTGGGAGTCAACATTCAGTTAAAAATCCCCCGCCTCCCCCTTTTCCCGACGATTGCAAATTCTGAGATATAAAAACAAAAAAGTGCTTACAATCCCTAAAAATTACAGACACACTTTGGAATTATCTCTCTCTACATTTCCGTTTTAGATGTACACATTTTTTTTAAATCAAAACTTTGAGTTTTTCGCTCTCCCTTCATCATGTAAACAAAAAACGCAAATAAGTCACAACAAAATGAAAATTTTATAGTTGATGTACTGAAAAAATTTAAAACAATAAAAAAATTAAATAAATAAAATTTATTCACACACCACAAATGAACACAAAAGTTTTGTTATCCAAGTCTGGGAAACTCCACTAGTCCAACAATAATATTTTACATGAAGGAGATTTTCTCTACGCATGTTTTAAAAATGGATATGCATGCTAGAAACATGTTAAAGATTCAAATGACCTATGGATCCAAAGCTTTTAAAGAGAATAACAAACGCTCATTAAATTCTCAAGTGAACGTGAGGTGGGGTATTTGCCCAAGTCAAACAAGCCATTATTTTGCCCACTTTCAAAAAGTTGACCTAACAAACATAGATGATTGTAAAGTGATTTGTCATGCGTAACGGGCCACAATTTTTTAAGAAATGAATTGTGGATTTGAAGTCAAAACTTAGTTAAAAATCGCCCGCCTCCCCCTTTTCCCGACGATTTTAAAACCTTAGATATAAAAACGAACAAGTGCTTACGATCCCTAACAATTACAGACAATCTTTGGAATTATCTCTCTCTACATTTTTGCATTGTGCATTTCAATTTTAGATGTACCCTTTTTTCTTCAATCAGAAATTTGAGTTTTCGTTCTCCCTTCATCAAGTAAACAGAAAAGGCAAATAGATCACAACAAAATAAAAATTTTATAGTTGATGTGTGGAAAAAATATAAAACAATAACTATTGTAAATAAAAAATATTTATTCACACACCACAAATGAACACAAAAGTTTTGTTATCAAAGTTTGGGAAATTCCATTAGTCCAACCCTAAAAGCTTGGAATTTTACATGAAAGAGATTTTTTCTACACGTCTTAAAAAAAGAATATGCATGTTTGAAACATGTTAAAGATTGGATCCAAAGCTTTTAAAGAGAATAACAAACGCTCATTAAATTCTCAAGTGAATGTGCTGTGGGATATTTACCCGAGTCTAACAAGTCATTATTTTGCCCATTTTAAAAAATTTGACCTAACAATCATAGATGATTGTAAAGTGATTTATCATGCGTAACAGGCTATATTTTTGTAAGAAATGACTTATGGATTGCAATTCAACACTCAGTTAAAAATCCTCCGCCACCTATTTTTCCCAACGATTGCAAAACCTGAGATATAAAAAATAAAAAGAGCTTACAATCCCTAAAAATTATAGACACTCTTCATAATTATCTCCCCCTACACTTTTTCATTCTGCTTTTCAGTTTTAGATCTACACTTTTTTCTCAAATAAAAACATTTAGTTTTCGCTTTCCCTTCATCCCGAAAACAAAAAAGGCAAAAAGCTCACAACAAAATAAAAAATTTATAGTTGATGTTTGGAAAAAATTTTAAACAATAACAAATGTTAATAAAGAAAATTTATTCACACACCACAAATGAACACAAAGTTTTGTTATCCAAGTTTGGGGAATTCCATTAGTCCAACCCTAATAGCTAGGAATTTTTCATGAAGGAGATTTTTTGTACACATGTTTTAAAAATGGATATGCATGCTTGAAACATGTTAAAGATTCAAATGACCTATGGATCCAAATCTTTTAAAGAGAATAACAAACGCTCATGAAATTCTCAAGTGAACGTGCAGTGGGATATTTACCCGAGTCTAACAAGTCATTATTTTGCCCATTTTCAAAAATTTAACCTAACAATCATAGATGATTGTAAAGTGATTTATCATACGTAACGGGCTATATTTTTGTAAAAAATGACTTATGGATTGCAATTCAACACTTAGTTAAAAATCCTCCGCCTCCCATTTTTCCCGACGACTGCAAACCTGAGATATAAAAACTATAAAGAGCTTACAATCCCTAAAAATTACAGACACTCTTCAGAAATATCTCTTTCTAAATTTGTGCATTGTGCTTTTCCATTTTAGATGTACTCTTTTTTCTTAAATCAAAACGTTGAGTTTTCGGTCTCCCTTCATCCCGAAAATAAAAAAGGCAAAAAGCTCACAACAAAATAAAAATTTTATGGTTGATGTATGGAAAAAATGTAAATAAAGAAAATTTTTTCACAATACACAAATGAACACAAAAGTTTTGTTATCAAAGTTTCGGAAATTCCAAAAGTTTAACCCTAATAGCTTAGAATTTAACAAGAAAGAGATTTCATCTACACATGTTTTAAACATAGATATGCATGTTTGAAACATGTTAAAGATGCAAATGAGCTATGGATTCAAAGCTTTTAAAGAGAATAACAAACACTCATTAAATTCTCAAGTGAACTTCCGGTGGGATATTTACCCGAGTCAAACATGCCATTATTTTGCCCATTTGCAAAAAGCCGACATAATAATCATAGATGATTGTAAAGTATTTTATCATGCGCAACGGGCTATATTTTTGAAAGAAATGACTTTTGGATTGGGAGTCAACACTCAGTTAAAAATCCCCCGCGTCCCCCTTTTCCCGACGATTGCAAAACCTGAGATATAAAAACGAAAAAGTGCTTTCAATCACTAAAAATTACAGAAATACTTTTGAATTATCTCTCTCTACATTTGTGCATTGTGCATTTCCGTTTTAGATGTACACATTTTTATTAAATCAAAACTTCGAGTTTTTTGCTCTCCCTTCATCTCGTAAACAAAAAAGGCAAATAGATGACTACAAAATGAAAATTTGATAGTTGATGTACGGAAAAAATTTTAAAAAATAATAAAAGTAAATAAAGAAAATTTATTTACACACCACAAATGAACACAAAAGTTTTGTTATCCAATTTTCGGAAACTCCACTAGTCCAACTCTAATATCTTGGAATTTTACATAAAGGAGATTTTTTCTACACATGTTTTAAAAATGGATATGCATGCTAGAAACATGTTAAAGATTCAAGTGACCTATGGATCCAAAGCTTTTAAAGAGAATAACAAACACACATTAAATTCTCAAGTGAAAGTGCGGTGGGATGTTTGCCCGAGTCAAACAAGCCATTATTTTGCCCACTTTCAAAAAGTTGACCTAATAATCATAGATGATTGTAAAGTGATTTGTCATGCGTAACGGGCTATATTTTTGTAAGTAATGACTTAAGGATTGGAAGCCAATACTCAGTTAAAAATCGCCCGCCTCCCTTTTCTCGACGAATGCAAAACCTTAGATATAAAAACGAACAAGTGCTTACGATCCCTTAAAATTACAGACACTCTTTGTAAATATCTCTCTCTACATTGTGCCTTTCTGTTTTAGATGTACACATTTTTCTTAAATCAAAACTTCGAGTTTTCGCTCTCCCTTCATCCTGTAAACAAAAAAGGAAAATAGATCACAACAAAATGAAAATTTTATAGTTGATGTGTGGAAAAAATTTAAAACAATAACTAATGTAAATTAAAAATTTTTATTCACACACCACAAATGAACACAAAAGTTTTGATATCCAAGTTTGGGAAATTCCATTAGTCCAACCCTAGTAGCTTGGAATTTTACATGAAGGAGATTTTTCTACAAATGTTTTAAAAATGGATATGCATGTTTGAAACATGTTAAAGATTCAAATGACCTATGGATCCAAAGCTTTTAAACAGAATAACAAATGCTCATTAAATTCTCAAGTGAACGTGCGGTGGGATATTTACCCGAGTCTAACAAGTCATTATTTTGCCCATTTTCAAAAATTTGACGTAACAATCATAGATGATTGTAAAGTGATTTATCATGCGTAATAGGCTATATTTTTGTAAGAAATTACTTATGGATTGCAATTCAACACTCAATTAAAAATCCTCCACCACCCATTTTTCCCGACGATTGCAAAACCTGAGATATAAAAACTAAAAAGAGCATACAAACCCTAAAATTTACTGACACTGTTCGGAATTATCTCTCTCTACATTTTGGCATTGTGCTTTTCTTTTTTAGATGCACACTTTTTTCTTAAATAAAAACTTTGAGTTTTCGCTCGCCCTTCATCCCAAAAACAAAAAAGGCAAAAAGCTCACAACAAAATAAAAATTTTAAAGTTGATGTATGGAAAAAATTTATATCAATTAAAAATGTAAAGAAATAAAATTTATTCACACAACACAAATGAACTCAAAAGTTTTGTTATCCAAGTTTGAGAAATTCCACTAGTGTAACTTTAATAGCTTGGAATTTTACAAGAAAGAGATTTCTTCTACACATGTTTTAAAAATGGATACGCATATTTGAAACATGTTAAAGATGCAAATGAGCTATGGATGTAAAGCTTTTAAGGAGAATAACAAATGCTCATTAAATTGTCAAGTGAACTTGCGGTGGGATATTTACCCGAGTCAAACATGCCATTATTTTGCCCATTTGCAAAAATCCGACATAATAATCATTGATGATTGTAAAGTGATTTATCATGGGTAACGGGCTATATTTTTGTAAGAAATGACTTTTGGATTGGGAGCCAACACTCAGTTAAAAATCCCACGCCTCCCCCTTTTCCCGACGATTGCAAAACCTGAGATAAAAAAATGAAAAAGTGCTCACAATCCCTAAAAATTACAGACACTCTTTGGAATTATCTTTCTCTACATTTGTGCAATTTACATTTTCGGTTTAGATGTACACATTTTTCTTAAATCAATACTTCGAGTTTTTCGCTCTCCCTTCATCCCGTAAAAAAAAAAGGCAAATAGATCACAACAAAATGAAAATTTTTTAGTTGATGTACGGAAAAAATTTAAAACAATAAAAAAAGTAAATAAAGAAAATTTATTCACACACCACAAATGAACACAAAAGATTTATTATCCAAGTTCGGGAAACTCCACTAGTCCAATACTAATATTTAACATGAAGGAAATTTTTTCTTCACATGTTTTTAAAATGGATATGCATGCTAGAAACATGTTAAAGATTCAAATGACCTATGGATCCAAAGCTTTTAAAGAGAATAACAAACAGACATTAAAATCTCAAGTGAACGTGCGGTGGAATATTTTCCCGAGTCAAACAAGCCATTATTTTGCCCATTTTAAAAAAGTTGACTTAACAATCATAGATGATTTTAAAGTGATTTGTCATGCGTAACGGGCTATATTTTTGTTATAAATGACCGATGGATTGGAAGTCAACACTCAGTTAAAAATCGCCCACCTCCCCTTTTTCCCGACGATTGCAAAACCTTAGATATAAAAACGAAAAAGTGCTTACGATCCCTCAAAATTACAGACACTTTTGGAATTATCTCTCCCTACAATTGTGCATTGTGCATTTCCATTTTAGATGTACACTTTTTTCTTACATCAAAACATCGAGTTTTCGCTCTCCCTTCATCCCATAAACAGAAAAGGCAAATAGATCACAACAAAAGAAAATTTTTATAGTTGATGTGTGGAAAAAAATTAAAAAAATAACTAATATAAATAAAAAAATATTTATTCACACACCACAAATGAACACAAAAGTTTTGTTATCCAATTTTGGGAAATTCCATTAGTCCTACCGTAATAGCTTGGAATTTTACATGAAGGAGATTTTTTCTACACATGTTTTAAAAATGGATATGCATGTTTGAAACATGTTAAGGATTCAAATGACCTATGGATCCAAAGCTTTAAAAGAGATTAACAAACGCTCATTAAATTCTAAAGTGAACGTGCGGTGGAATAATTACCCGAGTCTAACAAGTCATTATTTTGCCCGTTTTCAAAAAGTTGACCTAACAATCATAGATGATTGTAAAGTGATTTATCATGCGTAACGGGCTATATTTTTGTAAGAAATGACTTAGGGATTGCAATTCAACAGTCAGTTAAATATCCTCCGCCACCCATTTTTCCCGACGATTGCAAAACCTAACATATAAAAACTAAAAAGAGCTTACAATCCCTAAAAATTACAGTCACTCTTCGGAATTATCTCTCTCTACATTTGTGCATTGTGCTTTTCCATTTTAAATGTACACTTTTTTCTTAAATCAAAACTTTGAGTTTTTCGCTCTCCTTTCATCCCGAAAAAAAAAAGGCAAAGAGATCACAACAAAATGAAAACTTTATAGTTGATGTACGGAAAAAATTTAAAACAATAAAAAAATTATATAAAGAAAATTTATTCACACAATACAAATGAACACAAAAGTTTTGTTATCCAAGTTTGGGAAACTCCACTAGTCCAACACTAATATCTGGGAATTTTACATGAAGGAAATTTTTTCTACACATGTTTTAAAAATGGATATGCATGCTAGAAACATGTTATAGATTCAAATGACCTATGGATCCAAAGCTTTTAAAGAGAATAACAAACGCTCATTAAATTATCCAGTGAACGTGCGGTGGGATATTTGCCTGAGTCAAAATAGTCATTATTTTTCCCATTTTCAAAAACTTGACCTAACAATCATAGATGATTGTAAAGTGATTTACCACGCGTAACAGGCTATATTTTTTTAAGAAATGACTTTTGGATTGGGAGTCAACACTCAGATAAAAATCCCCCGCCTCCCCCTTTTCCCGACAATTGCAAAACCTTAGATATAAATACGAAAAAGTGCTTACAATCCCTAAAATTTATAGACACTCTTTGGAATTATCTCTCTCTACATTTGTGCATTGTGCATTTCCATTTTAGATGTAAACTTTTTTCTTAAATCAGAACTTCGAGTTTTTCGCACTCCCTTCATCCCGTAAAAAAAAAAGTCAAATAGATCACAACAAAATGAAAATTTTATAGTTAATGTACAAAAAAAATTTAAAGGTTGAAAAAAGTAAATAAACAAAATTTATTCACACACCACAAATGAACACAAAAGTTTTGTTATCCAAGTTTGGGAAACTCCACTAGTCCAACACTAATATCTTGGAATTTTACATGAAGGAGATTTTTTCTACACAAGTTTTAAAAATGGATATGCGTGCTAGAAACGTGTTATAGATTCAAATGACCTATGGATCTAAAACTTTTAAAGAGAAGAACAAACGCTCATTAAATTCTCAAGTGAACGTGCGGTGGGATATTTCCCCGAGTCAAATAGGCCATTATTTTGCCCATTTGCAAAAAGCCGACATAATAATCATAGATGATTGTAAGGTGATTTGTCATGCGTAACGGGCTATATTTTTGTAAGAAATGACTTATGGATTGGAAGTCAACACTCAGTTAAAAATCGCCCGCCTCCCCCTTTTCCCGACGATTGCAAAACCTTAGATATAAAAACGAGAAAGTGCTTACGATCCCTCAAAATTACCGACAGTCTTTGGAATTATCTCTCTCCACATTTGTGCATTGCGCATTTCCATTTTAGATGTACACTTTTTTCTTAAATCAGAACATTGAGTTTTCGCTCTCCCTTCATCCCGTAAACAGAAAAGGCAAATAGATCACAACAAAATAAAAATTTTATAGTTGAAGTGTGGAAAAAATTTAAAACAAGAACTAACGTAAATAAAAAAATATTTATTCACACACCACAAATGAACACAAAAGTTTTGTTATCCAAGTTTGGGAAATTCCGTTAGTCCAACCCTAATTGCTTGGAATTTTTTCTACACATGTTTTAAAAATGGATATGCATGCTGTAAACATGTTAAAGATTCAAATGACCTATGGATCCAAGGCTTTTAAAGAGAATAACAAACGCTCATTAAATTCTCAAGTGAACGTGCGGTGGGATATTTACCCGAGTCTAACAAGTCATTATTATTCCCATTTTCAAAAATTTAACCTAACAATCATAGATGATTGTAAAGTGATTTATCTTGTGTAACGGGCTATATTTTTGTAAGAAATGACTTATGGATTGCAATTCAACACTCAGTTAAAAATTCTCCGCCTCCGATTTTTTTCGACGATTGTAAAACCTTAGATATAAAAACTAAAAAGAGCTTACAATCCCTAAAAATTATAGACACTCTTCAGAATTATCTCTTTCTACATTTGTTCATTATGCTTTTCTATTTTATGTGTACACTTTTTTCATCAATCAAAACTTTGAGTTTTCGCTCTCCCTTCATCCCGAAAACAAAAAAGGCAAAAAGCTGACAACAAAATAAAAATTTTATAGTTGATGTATGGAAAAAATTTAAAAAAATAACAAATGTATATAAAGAAAATTTATTCACACAACACAAATGAACACAAAAGTTTTGTTATCCATGTTTGGGAAATTCCACTAGTTTAACCCTAATAGCTTGGAATTTTACTAGAAAGAGATTTCTTCTACACATGTTTTAAAAATGGATATGCAAGTTTGAAACATGTTAAATATGCAAATGAGCTATGGATGCAAAGCATTTAAAGATAATAAAAAATGCTCATTAAATTCTCGAGTGAAGTTGAGGTGGGATATTTACCCGAGTCAAACATGCCATTATTTTGCCCATTTGCAAAAAACCGACATAATAATCATAGGTGATTGTAAAGTGATTTATTATGAGTAATGGGCTATATTTTTGTAAGAAATGACTTTTGGATTGGGAGTCAACACTCAGTTAAAAATCCCCCGCATCCCCATTTTTTTGACGATTGCAAAACCTGAGATATAAAAACGAAAAAGTGATTATAATCCCTAAAAATTACAAACACTCTTTGGAATTATCTCTCTCTATATTTGTGCATTGTACATTTCCGTTTTAGATGTACACATTTTTCTTAAATCAAAACTTTGAGTTTTTCACTCTCCCTTCATCCTGTAAACAAAAAAGTCAAATAGATCACAACAAAATAAAAATTTTATAGTTGATGTACAGAAAAAATTCAAAACAATAAAAAAATTAAATAAAGAAAATTTATTCACACACCACAAATGAGCACAAAAGTTTTGTTATCCAAGTTTGGGAAACTCCACTTATCCAACACTAATATCTTGGAGTTTTACATGAAGGAGATTCTTTCTACACATGTTTTAAAAATGGATATGCATGCTAGAAACATGTTAAAGATTCAAATGACCAAAGGATCCAAACCTTTTAAGGAGAATAACAAACGCTCGTTAAATTCTCAAGTGAATGAGCGGTGGGATATTTGTCCGAGTCAAACAAGCCATTATTTTGCCTATTTTAAAAATGTTCACCTAACAATCATAGATGATTGTGAAGTCACTTGTCATGCGTAACGGGCTATATTTTTGTAAGAAATTACTTATGGATTGGAAGTCCACACTCAGGTAAAAGTCGCCCGCCTCCCCCTTTTCCCAACGATTGCAAAACCTTAGATATAAAAGCAAAAAAGTGCTTACGATCCCTATAAATTAAAGACACTCTTTAGAATATATCTCTCTCTACATTTGTGCATTGTACATTTCCATTTTAGATGTAAACTTTTTTCCTAAATCAGAACTTTGAGCTTTCGCTCTCCCTTCATCCCTTAAACATAAAAGGCAAATAGATCACAACAAAACAAAAATTTTATAGTTGATGTGTAGAAAAAATTTAAAACAATAACTAATGTAAATAAAAAATATTTATTCACAAAGCACAAATGAACACAAAAGTTTTATTAACCAAGTTTGGGAAATTCCATTAGTCCAACCCTAATAGCTTGGAATTTTACATAAAGGAAATTTTTTCTACATGTGTTTTAAAAATGGATATGCATGCTTGAAACATGTTAAAGATTCAAATGACCTATGGATCAAAAGCTTTTAAAGAGAATAACAAACGCTCATTAAATTCTCAAGTGAACGTGCGGTGAGATATTTACCTGAGTCTAACAAGTCATTAGTTTGCCCATTTTCAAAAATTTCACCTAACAATCATAGATGATTGTAAAGTGATTTATTATGTGTAACGGCTATATTTTTGTAAGAAATGTCTGACGGATTGCATTTGAACACTCAGTTAAAAATCATCCGCCATCCATTTTTCCCAACAATTGCAAAACCTGAGATATAAAAACTAAAGAGAACTTACAATCCCTAAAAATTACAGACACTCTTCGGAATTATCTCTCTCTACATTTGTGCATTGTGCTTTTCCATTTTAGATGTACACTTTCCTCTTAACTTAAAACTTTGAGTTTTCGCTCTCCCTTCATCCCGAAAACAAAAAAGGCAAAAAACTCACAACAAAATAAAAATTTTAAAGTTGATGTATGTAAAAAATTAAAACCAATAACAAATGTAAATAAAGAAAATTTATTCACACAACACAGATGAGCACAAAAGTTTTGTTATCCAAGTTTGGGAAATTCCACTAGTTTAACCCTCATAGCCTGGAATTTTACAAGAAAGAGATTTCTTCTACACATGTTTTAAAAATGGATATGCATGTTTGAAACATGTTAAAGATGCAAATGAGCTATGGATGCAAAGCTTTGAAAGAGACTAACAAGCGCTCATTAAATTCTCAAGTGAACTTGCGGTGGGATATTTACCCGAGTCAAACATGCCATTATTTTGCCCATTTTCAAAAAGCCAACATAATAATCATAGATGATTGTAAAGTGATTTATCATGCGTAACGGGCTATATTTTTGTAAGAAATGACTTTTGGATTGGGAGTCAACACTAAGTTAAAAATCCCCTGCCTCCCCCTTTTCCCGATGATTGCAAAACCAGAGATATAAAAACGAAAAAGTGCTTACAATCCCTAAAAATTACATACACTCTTTGGAATTATCTCTCTCTATATTTGTGTATTGTGCATTTCCGTTCTAGATGTACGATTTTTTCTTAAATCAAAACTTTGAGTTTTTCGCTCTCCCTTCATCACGTAAACAAAAAAGGCAAATAGATCACAACAAAATGAAAATTTTATAGTTGATGTACGGGAAAATTTTAAAACAATAAAAAAAGTAAATAAAAAAAATTTATTCACACATCACAAATGAACACAAAAGTTTTGTTATCCAAGTTTGGGAAACTCCACTAGTCCAACACTAATATCTTGGAATTTTACATGAAGGAGATTTTCTCTACACATGTTTTAAAAATGGATATGCATGTTAGAAGCATATTAAAGATTCAAATGACCTATGAATCCAAAGCTCTTAAAGAGAATAACAAACGCTCATTAAATTCTCAAGTGAACATGCAGTGGGATATTTGCCCGAGTCGAACGAGCCATTATTTTGCCCAATTTCAAAATGTTGACCTAACAATCATAGATGATTGTAAAGTATTTTTCATGCATAACGGGCCATATTTTTGTAAGAAATGACTTATGGATTGGAAGTCAACACTCAGTAAAAAATCGCTCGCCTCCCCCTTTTCCCGACTATTGCAAAACCTTAGATATAAAAATGAAAAAGTGCTTAAAATCCCTAAAAATTACAGACACTCTTTGGAATTTATCTCTCTCTACATTTGTACATTGTGCAATTCCATTTTAGATGTACACTTTTTTCTTAAATGAGAATTTTCAGTTTTCGCTCTCCCTTCATCCCGTAAACAGAAAAGGCAAATAGATCACAACAATAAAAAATTTATAGTTGATGTGTGGAAAAAAATTAAAACAATAACTAATGTAAATAAAAAATATTTATTCACACACCACAAATGAACACAAAAGTTTTGTTATCCAAGTTTGGGAATTTCCATTAGTCCAACCCTTATAGCTTGGAATTTTTAGATGGAAGAGATTTTTTCTACACATGTTTTAAAAATGGATATGCATGCTGTAAACATGTCAAAGATTAAAATGACCCATGGATCCAAAGCTTTTAAAGAGAATAACAAACGCTCATTAAATTCTGAAGTGAATGTGTGGTGGGATATTTACCCGAGTCTAACTAGTCATTATTTTGCCCATATTCAAAAATTTGACGTAACAATCACAGATGATTGTAAAGTGATTTATCATGCGTAACGGGCTATATTTTTGTAAGAATTGACTTACGGGTTGCATTCAACATTCAGTTAAAAGTCCTCCGCCACCCATTTTTCCCGACGATTGAAAATCCTGATATATAAAAACTAAAAAGAGCTTACAATCCCTAAAAATTACGGTTACTCTTTGGAATTTTCTCTCTCTAGATTTGTGCATTGTGCTTTTCCATTTTAGATGTACACTTTTTTCTTAAATCAAAACTTTGAGTTTTCGCTCTCCCTTCATCCCGAAAAAAAAAAGGCAAAAAGCTCACAACAAAATAAAAATTTTATAGTTAATGTATGAAAAAAATTTAAAACAATAACAAATGTAAATAAAGAAAATTTATTCACACAACACAAATGAACACAAAAGTTTTGTTATCCAAGTTTGGGAAATTCCACTAGTT
Source organism: Aristolochia californica (assembly GCF_029961685.1). Lineage (NCBI taxonomy): Eukaryota > Viridiplantae > Streptophyta > Magnoliopsida > Piperales > Aristolochiaceae > Aristolochia > Aristolochia californica. The sequence continues at coordinate 17,299,011 of NW_027182268.1, forward strand.
TAACCTTAATAGCTTGGAATTTTACAAGAAAGAGATTTCTTCTACACATGTTTTAAAAATGGATATGCATGTTTGAAAATTTTTAAAGATGCAAATGAGCTATGGATGCAAAGCTTTTAAAGAGAATAACAAACGCTCATTAAATTCTCAAGTGAACTTGCGGTGGGATATTTACCGAGTCAAACATGCCATTATTTTGCCCATTTGCAAAAAGCCGACATAATAACCATAGATGATTGTAAATTGATTTATCATGCGTAACGGGCTATATTTTTGTAAGAAATGACTTTTGGATTGGGAGTCAAAACTCAGTTAAAAGTCCCCCTCCTCCCCCTTTTCCCGACATTTGCAAAACCTGAGATAGAAAAACAAAAAGGTGCTTACAATCCCTAAAAATTACAGACACTCTTTGGAATTATCTCTCTCTACATTTGTGCATTGTGCATTTCTGTTTTAGACGTACACATTTTTCTTAAATCAAAACTTCGAGTTTTTCGCTCTCCCTTCATCTCGTAAACAAAAAAGGCAAATAGATCACAACAAAATGAAAATTTTATAGTTGATGTACGGGAATAATTTAAAATAATAAAAAAAGTAAATAACGAAAATTTATTCACACGCCACAAATGAACACAAAAGTTTTGTTATCCAAGTTTGTGAAACTCCACTAGTCCAACCCTAATAGCATGGAATTTTACATGAAGGAGATTTTTTCTACACTTGTTTTAAAAATGGATATGCATGCTTGAAACATGTTCAAGATTCAAATGACCTATGGATCCAAAGCTTTTAGAGAGAATAACAAATGCTCATTAAATTCTCAAGTGAATGTGCGGTGGGATATTTACCCGAGTCTAACAAGTCATTTTTTTGCCCATTTTCAAAAATTTGACTAACAATCATATATGATTGTAAAGTGATTTATCATGCGTAACGGCTATACTTTTGTAAGAAATGACTTATGGATTGCAATTCAACATCAGTTATAAATCATCCGCCACCCATTTTTCCCGACGATTGCAAAACATGAGATTTAAAAACTAAAAAGAGCTTACAATCCCTAAAAATTGTAGACTCTCTTCGGAATTATCTCTCTCCGCATTTGTGCATTGTGCTTTTACATTTTAGATGTACACTATTTTTTTAAATCAAAACTTTGAGTTCTCGCTCTCCATTCTTCCCCAAACCAAAAAAGGCAAAAAGGTCACAACAAAATAAAAATTTTATAGTTGATGTATAGGAAAAAAATTTAAAACAATAACAAATGTATATAAATAAAATTTATTCACACAACACAAATGAACACAAAAGTTTTGTTATCCAAGTTTGGGAAATTCCACTAGTTTAACCCTAATAGCTTGGAATTTTACAAGAAAGAGATTTCTTCTACACAAGTTTTAAAAATGGATAAGCATGTTTGAAACATGTTAAAGACGCGAATGAGCTATGGATGCAAAGCTTTTAAAGAGAATAACCAACGCTCATTAAATTCTCGAGTGAACTTGCGGTGGGATATTTACTCGAGTCAAACATGCCATTATTTTGCCCATTTGAAAAAAGCCGACATAATAATCATAGATGATTGTAAAGTGATTTATCATGCATAACGGGCTATATTTTTGTAAGAAATAACTTATGGATTGGAAGTCAACACTCAGTTAAAAATCACCCGCCTCCCCCTTTCCCGACGATCGCAAAACCTTAGATATAAAAATGAAAAACTGCTTACGATCCCTAAAAATTACAGACACTCTTTGGAATTTATCTCTCTCTACATTTGTGCATTGTGCATTTCCATTTTAGATGTACAATTTTTTGTTAAATGTGAACTTTGAGCTTTCGCTCTCCCTTCATCTCGTAAAAAGGAAAGGCAAATAGATCACAAAAAAATAAAAATTTTATAGTTGATGTCTGGGAAAAATTTAAAACAATAACTAATGAAAATAAAAAATATTTATTCACTCACCGCAATTGAACACAAAAGTTTTGTTATCCAAGTTGGGGAAATTCCATTAGTCCAACCCTATTAGCTTGGAATTTTACATGAAGGAGATTTTTTCGACACATGTTTTAAAAATGGATATGCATGCTAGAAACATGTTAAAGATTCAAATGACCTATGGATCCAAATATTTTAAAGAGAATAACAAACGCTCATTAAATTCTCAAGTGAACGTGCGGTGGGATATTTATCCGAGTCTAACAAATCATTATTTTGCCCATTTTCAAAAATTTAACCTAACAAGCATAGATGATTGTAAAGTGATTTATCATGAATAACGGGCTATATTTTTGTAAGAAATGACTTATGGATTGCAATTCAACACTCAGTTGAAAATCTCCCGCCACCCCCTTTTCCCGACGATTGGAAAACCTGAGATATAAAAACTAAAAACAGCTTAGAATCCCTAAAAATTACAGACACTCTTCGGAATTATCTCTCTCTATATTTTTGCATGGTGCTTTTTCATTTTAGATGTACACTTTTTTCTTAAATAAAAACTTTGAGTTTTCGCTCTCCCTTCAGACCGCAAACAAAAAAGGCAAAAAGCTCACAAAAAAATAAAAATTTTATAGTTGATGTATGGAAAAAATTTAAAACAATAACATATGTAAATAAAGAAAATTTATTCACACAACATAAATGAACACAAAAGTCTTGTTATCCAAGTTTGAGAAATTTCACTAGTTTAACCCTAATAGCTTGGAATTTTACAAGAAAGAAATTTCTTCTACACATGTTTTAAAAATGGATAAGCATGTTTGAAACATGTTAAAGATGTGAATGAGCTATGGACGCAAAGCTTTTAAAGAGAATAACCAACGCTCATTAAATTCTCGAGTGAACTTGCGATGGGATATTTACCCGAGTCAAACATGCCATTATTTTGCCCATTTGCAAAAAGCCGACATAATAATCATAGATGATTGTAAAGTGATTTATCATGCATAACGGGCTATATTTTTTTAAGAAATGACTTTTGGATTTAGATTTAGCAATCAGTTAAAAATCCCCACCTCTCCCTTTTCCCTACGATTGCAAAACCTGTGAAATAAAAACGAAAAACTGCTTACATTCTAAAAATATTACAGACAGTCTTTGGAATTATCTCTCTCTACATTTGTGCATTGTGCATTTCCGTTTTAGATGTACACATTTTTCTTAAATCAAAGCTTTGAGTTTTCTGCTCTCCCTTCATCCCGTAAACAAAAAAGGCAAATAGATCGAAACAAAATGAAAATTTTATAGTTGATGTATGCAAAAAATTTAAAACAATAAAAAAAGTAAATGAAGAAAATTTATTGACACACCACAAATGAACACAAAAGTTTTGTTATCCAAGTTTAGGAAACTCCACTAGTCCAAGACTAATATCTTGGAATTTTACATGAAGGAGATTTTTTCTACATGTTTTAAAAATGGATATGCATGCTAGAAACATGTTAAAGATTCAAATGACCTATGGATCCAAAGCTTTTAAAGAGAATAACAAACGCTCATTAAATTCTCAAGTGAATGTGCGGTGGGATATCTACCCGAGTCTAACATGTCATTATTTTTCTAATTTTAAAAAATTTGACCTAACAATCACAGATCATTGTAAAGTGATTTATCATGCGTAACGGGCTATATTTTTGTAAGAAATGACTTATAGATTGCAATTCAACACTCAGTTAAAAATTCGCCGCCACCCATTTTTTCCGACTATTGAGAAACCGGAGCTATAAAAACTAAAAAGAGCTTC